>NC_030834.1:0-677500 GCF_001704415.2 Capra hircus | reverse complement strand
GAGAAGCACACAGGTGGGCGAGGCTCAAACACAGGTGCTCACTACTGCTGCTGCTCACTCAGTCGCATCCGAATCTTGGGACCCCAAGGACTGTAGCTCTCCAGGCTCCTCTGTCAATGGGAACCTCCAGGCAAGAATACTGGAGTGGGTTCCGTTCTCTTCTCCAGGCGATCTTCCCGACCTAGTAATAGAGCCCGGGTCTCCTGCACTGTGGGAAGATTCTTCACCATCTGAGCCACCAGGGAAGCCCATTAGCCATTGATGTTGCTCAGTCGCTCAGGCATGTCTGACTCTTTGAGACCCCATGCGCTGCAGCACTCCAGGCCTCCCTGTCCATCACCGACTCCCAGTGCTTGACCAAACTCATGTACATTGAGTCAGTGATGGGATCCAACCATCTCATCCTCTGTCGTCCCCTTCTCCTCCTGCCTTCAGTCTTTCCCAGCATCAGGGTTTTTTCAGCTCTTTGCATCAGGTGGACAAAATATTGGAGCTTCAGCTTCAGCATCAGTCCTTCCAGTGAATAGTCAGGGTTGATTTCCTTTAGGATTGACTGGTTTGATCTCTTTGCAGTCCAAGGGACTCTCAAGAGTCTTCTCTAACATTACAGTTCAAAAGCATCGATTCTTTGGCATTCAGGCTTCTTTATGAACCAACTCTCACATCCATACATTATTACTGGAAAAACCATAGTTTTGACTAGATGGACCTTTGTTGATAAAGTAATGTCTCTGCTTTTTAATATGTTTTCTAGGTTGGCCATAGCTTTTCTTCCAAGCATATTTTAATTTCAGGGCTGCAGTCACCATCTGCAGTGATTTGGGAGCCCAAGAAAAGAAAGTCTGTCACTGTTTCCATTGTTCCCTCACCTATTTGCTGTGAAGTGATGGGACTGGTTGCCATGATCTTAGTTTTTTAAATGTTTAGATTTAAAGCAGTTTTTCCACTCTCCTCTTTCACCTTCATCAAGAAACTCTTTAGTTCCCCTTCATTTTCTGCCATTAGAGTGGAACCATTTGCATATCTGAGGTTGCTGATATTTCTCCGGGTAATGTTGTTTCCAGCTTGTAATTCATCCAGCTGGGCATTTTGCATGATGTATTCTGTATGTAAGTTAAATAAACAGAGGGACAGTGTAAAGCCATGGCATCATCCTTTCCCAATTTTGAACCAGTCCATTGTTCAGTGTCTGATTCTGACTGTTGCCTCTTGACCCACATACAAGTTTCTCGGGAGAGAGGTATGGTGGTTTGGTATCCTCATTTCTTTAGGGAGTTTCCACAGTTGTTGTGATGCACAGCGTCAAAGGCTTTGGCATAGGCAATGAAGCAGAAGTAGATGTTTTTCTAGACTTTTCTTGCTTTGTCTGTGACCCAACAGATATTGGCTATTTGATCTCTGGTTCCTCTGCCTTTTTGAAACCCAGTTTGTACTTTTGGATGTCTTTGTTTCATGTACTGCTGGAGCCCAGCTTGAAGTATTTTGAGCATAGCCTTACCAGCATGCGAAAGGAACACAATTTTACAGTAGTTTGATCATTCTTTGGCACTGTCCTTCTCTGGGATTGGAATGAAAACTGAGCATTTCCAATCTTGTGGCCACTGCTGAGTTTTCCAAATTTGCTGACATATTGAGTGCGGCACTGTAACAGCATCATCTTTTAGGATTTTAGGTAGCTCAGCTAGAATTCCATCACTCCACTAGCTTTGCTTGTAGTAATGCTTCCTATAGCCCACTTGATTTCACACTCTAGGACGTCTGGCTCTAGGTGAGTGACCACACCATCGTGGTTATCTGGGTCATTAAGACCTTTTTGGTTCAGTTCTCCTGTGTATTCTTGCTGCTGCTTCTTAATCTCCTCTGCCTGTTTGGTCTTATTGTGTCTTTCCTCTGTTGTGCCCATCCTTGGTTGAAACGTTCCCTTGAAATGTCCAAGTTTCTTTGAAGGTGTTTCCAGTTCCCCCAGCATATTGTCTCCCTTCACTTCTTTGTGCTGTTCCTTTAGGAAGGCCTTGCCTCTTCTTGCTCTTCTCTGGAGCTCTGTGTTCAGCTGAGCATGTCTTTCCCTCCTTCCTTGTGTGTCTCTTCTCTTCTCTGCTATTTGTAAAGACTCCTCTGACAGCGACTTTGCCTTCCTGCACTTCTTCTTCTTTGGAACGGTTTTGGCCACTGCCTCCTGTACAGTGTCACAGACCTCTGTCCACAGTTCTCCAGGACCTCTGTGCACCAGATCTAATCCCATGAATCTACGGGTCACCACTACTGTAGTCCCAGGGGATAAGGGTGGGGGTTGGGCGTTTTTGGAGAGAGATAAACTGGGAGATTGGGACTGACATATACACACTACTATATATAAATTAGAAAACTAATAAGGACCTGCTGTATAGGACAGGACACTCTACTCAATACTCTGTAATAGTCTATATGGGGAAAGAAACTAAAAAAAGAATGGATATATATGTATATGTATGAAATATCACTTACTCTGCTGTACCTCTGAAACTAACAGTATTACAAATTAACTGTATTTCAAAACAATTCTTAAAAATAAGAAAATAAAAAATTTAAAAAATCACTCATGTTGACTTAATTATTAGACCACAAAAGAAACAATAAATGTAGGGGGAAATTTCTTCCCCCCAACACTACGTTTTTCTAGGACTCAATTAAGAAGCAAAGCACATACTTATATTTAAAAAACCAAACCAACCAACCAATCAAACAAACAAACAAAAAAATACCCTACAAAAAACAGGTTTTTCCAGGCCCAATAACCCTGCTCAGAATGACCAATAATGAATGTACTGATCGTACTCACTTTACTGAAAAAATAATTAGTAAAATAAAATTTAATTGTTGGTCAACCACAAGTAATAAAATTTTGTGATTCACTGGTATTTCTAATTTAGCTTTTAAAGTAAATTGGGAAACCTGTTAAGCTGCATTGCAAATTTGGTTTAATGAATATGAAAACTAAGGGGGAATAATCATAATAAAAAGAATATCTTTGTTAAAAAACTGCATTTTCTAACATTCCTTTTAAATGTCTGACTTTGTGATTAATGGGTAAGCTTTTTGTTTGAAGCTGTGGAATTATAGTAGTTTCTCAGAGTATAAAGAACCAGCAATTTTTTTTAGAAATCAATATTAGGTTTTAGCTATATTTTTTAAAAAATAGTGACTTTCTACCCTTGTAAGAACCTTTTATGATTTTTATCACTCATCAATTATAGGTTGTAGAAAATATGAAACATACAGCTGAACAACATTTATGACCTCTAGCTCCAGCCAAGCTTTCTTTGTCATAGTCTTTCATTTCCCAGAGTAGGCACATTTTTTCAGCTAAAACCTCTACCCAGTGAAAATTGTTAAATAAAAATAATGCTGCAATTAAACTAGCTTCAAAAAGTTGAAAGCGCCTGAAAGACGCGCAAAGGTCTTTTCAGTGCTGTAATAGAAAGGTCCTGATGTATACATTTTTTATTTCCATTAAAAGAAAAAAAAACATGTCTTTTGTGGGTTAGGAATTTATATTCTGTTTTAAAAAAGCTTACCTTTTCAGTGTTCAGCTCTTTGTGGTGCTATATTACAATGTGCAATCATGTTCTAGATGGAAATTAAAGTCATTTTTTGAAAACCCAGCCAATTTACCTGCCCTTCACTGCTTAATACCATTAGACAGTCACTTGCTTTGCATCAAAGACGTGTAAAAGCGATTGTGTCTAAAGCCCTTTGTGGAATCCAAAATAGAATACCAATAGCCAAAGAACAGCCTGTTCTTTCATTTTAAAGAGTGGAATTCATTTGTGGGATGAGCTTCAAAACTAAATTTAAAAAAAAGAAACTTCTATTAACATAAGCATGAAATAGTTCAGATCTAGAGTATTCTTAGACTGAAATAAGAACGGTTGGAAAAGAGTATTACAAATGATAAAGTGTCCAACTATCCATCAGACACTGGAAATCAATGCTGCTCTCGGGTCAGAAGACTCTCCGGTTCATACATTGGAAAGAATTTTGCTGGTGGGATATAATTTAAATGCTGGGAGGTTGGCATCCAGAGACGTGGGCTCCAATCCTAACTCTAGTAATTCCAGTTGTGTAATTTGAATGCAAACAAATTATATCTAGAAATCTCAAATTAATTCCTATATTTAATTAATAATTATCATAGATTTAGTTGTTGGGAGTAAAATGAGGACGATAGCCTGGGAATCAGAATTATACACAGCTCTGAGAACCTTCTCTGAAGAAGTATGAAGAGAGGTCAGCATATTCGTGATTTGGTGAAGGGAAATACATACCATCTAACGCATACTTTCTGCGGGAAGTTGTTGGTAGTCATGAGGAGCAGACGTTACCACGAGGGATTTGGTACTTTCCTGGATATGAAGAGATGTGAGAATTTGGCTCATAAAACCTCCTGGAGATGTCTACCTGAGTGAAGACACGTTCTGCCAGCTTTCCCCAGAGCACGGATGCCTCATCCCTGAGCCCCACCACGAGTCCCTTTCAGAGGATGTTGAAGGTCAAGAGTTACAGTGGACCACAATTTAATTCTTGTGGAGGTGGATGGAAAGCGCCGATCTTTAGTTGGCAACGTCATAAGGTTATTGAAGCAATGAAACAGTGTGATGCTTGGCACAGTAATTGGCAAAGAGTAAGGACTTGCCTGAAGTGCAAGAGACCCAGGTTCGATCCCTGGCTTGAGAAGGTCCCCTGGAGGAGGAAATGGCACCCACTCCAGTCCTTTTGCCTGGAGAATCCCATGGACAGAGGGGCCTGGCGGGCTACAGGCCATAGGGTCCCAAAGAGTCAGACAGGACTTAGGGACCAACATTTACTTACCCAAGGACACAATTTGTATTAGTTGGCTAATTAATCGTGTAAACCTGGACAATGAGAGTACATTGTCTTTTCATCATCAAACACTGCTCGAGTACCTGATTTCAGGTGTCCCTCCAGCCCATGAAGCATATATTACCTCTAGCAAAGAAACAAAAGCTGCAGCACACAGAGACACAGGCAATTTTCCAAGGGCCACAGAAAGCCAGGGTCCAGCCCCACATACGTGCAAGTCACAGATACAGGCTTGTATCATTTTACCATGTTGCTCTCAAAGGTACAGAATAGTCCTGTGTCTCAGAACAACTTATTTCAAAACTGAATGATTCTTGTTCTGGATAAGATGGAGTAAACATATTCTAATCTAAAAGCTGATTAAAAAAAAAAATGATCCCAGTCCTGACAAATACCATATTACCTCCCTTCCAGACTATATAGGCCAACTTTTCCTTTTTATGAATCTGGTCAAAGTAGAAACGTCAGTCTCACCACCTGTCAATATCTTGCTATAGAAAGGATTTATATAGCGAGCAAACATGGGTTCCAAATTGTGATGGCTTCTCTCAAGGTCTCAAGAGGCCCCATAATATTTGCCAATTCTGTAGACACCAGTGCTCTAGCTCCCAATTTCTAGAAAATAGCCAAGAAATAAACTTCAGTTGGCTCTTATCCTGGGGTTCCTAGAATCCTTGTATAGAGTTTATTGATTTGAATGGAAGAAAAATACATCTTAAAGTTGCTATTACATTTGTTATACTGCATTAGATAATTACAGATCTATTTGATACATTACATGTCCTTCAATTATAATTCTGGTGGAAAACTATTTTGTTATTAAACAATAACAAAATTGGTGTCAAATAGCACCTGTGGCTTTGTCACCAAGATCACGATTACTTCATGCTATTTTACAATCACTGTAGACAACCTCAAAACACTACTAATTTTTTGACTAGTTCAAAATTATATTAGTTATTAGATTGGTAAATCTTTTATTTATTATTCTGATAAAGAAAATATATATTAGAATAGTACAAATTTTCAAAATATTTATGTAATTATATTTAAATATCATTGGTTTCTTTTATATGTTATTCACTTTGTTGCATGCATTTAAAAGTATTATTCTTCAAAAGAAATTTCAAACTGTCAAACACAACAAGAGCACTGGATGAAAAAAAACAAAACCAAGAACCTCTTATATCAAAGGTCAGAGCGCAGTAATCCTTATCACTCGGCCCAGGTAGCTCCAAACAATGGAAAGGTAGTCTTTAAAAAGTCACTAATAATTGATTGATTACATTTTATTGATTTATTGACATTTATATATTTGCCAAATATAGTGGAATTATTCTTATAATCTTTAGCAATCAGCATAAGTTGGAGCTGGCAGCTTTGGGCTTGACTGGCAGCAGAAAATAAAGTCTAGTATTCCCTTCAGCCATTCCATCATTAAGGGCATTTCTGGCATTTTAGTAATTAGAGGTGGGATTATTAAATAATTCTAGGACACAAAGCAGTCATATCATTTATCTTTTGCTGTAACATAATATACATGAATCTTTGGTCAAAAATTCTTGATAAGACTTTGATCTTTGACTAGGTTGCTACAAATGGCATATATTTCACTCTTTTTTATGGTTGGGTAATACTACATTGCATCCACTGAACTGTCCGAACTATCTCTTTACTAAGCTTTATCTTCTTTGCCTTTGTTGGGAAGCATCCAGTGACCCCTGCCATCTACAGCATAGAGCCTGGTCTCTTTCTCGAGCATCCAGACGCCTTGCAGTCCAGTCCTGCTGGTATCCATCGCCTTCATCTCCTTCGCGTGCACCTCCGCGTAGATGCCTGCGTTCATCACACCGTTAAATCCCCATGACACTGCTCTGGTTATTCATTTACTCCAGCAGTGTGGAAGTGTTTCTTCTACCCTCCACATTTGTCTGAATACAAAGCTTAATTTATCATAAGAACAAAGTTACAAGTCATATTTATGGAATACCTCCAAATTCTTAAAATACATTGCATTGATTTTCCAACTCATGGGTTTTGATCCTCATCAGGCTATAGTAGATAGGACCGATTTTAGTTTGACCAACTTACGTACAGATAAGAAAAGTGATTCAAAATAAGGTTATGAATGCAGTAATGAGTTTTAAAAAAAGCAACTAAAATTTTTGAGTCATCACTCTTTTCCCATTATGCCATGTATTCCACCAGCTAAAACTTACACTCAGGAGGTAGAATTCCAGCAGCTGAGCAAGTGGCAACCCCATCCTCCCAACGGAAATGTGCAACGCTCTCCCGCAGGGTGAATAAAGTGGCACTAGGATTCTCCAGACACAGATGCTCTGCCACGGAACTGACTGCAGCCCCTGGAAAGCACAGGGCCCACTGTCTCTCATTTCACCCCATCTCCCTGCCAAGGTGAAGGCTACTGTTGACTTAACACCTTCAGCTTCCGGTTGCTTCTTAGATGGATCTGCACGATGGTTAACTAGACGTGCCAACCCCGGTTATGTACTGGGACTCAAGCTGAACTCCTGAGACTGTCAGAGAGTTGGTGTCAAATGGAACATGATGAAATCTCGTAAGAACTGAAGGGGCTAAAAACACTGCAGATCGGCTACAATAGCAGAGAAAACAAGAAAAATTTTACCGGTGAGAGAAAGAAAGAGGAAAACTCACTATGAAGAGACAACAAACGGCTGGCGCTCGCCTCATGCAGCTCTTCTGATTGAAAGACACCTTTACACAGTCAGCGAAAAAATTGCTCTACCTCAGCTTTTTTAAGGTCAGTTTGGTTATTCTTAGGCTTCTCTGGTGGCTCAGACGGTAAAGTGTCTGCCTGCAGTGCGGGAGACCCAGGTTCGACTCCTGGGTTGGGAAGATCCCCTGGAAAGGAAATGGCAATCCACTCCAGTACTCCTGCCTGGAAAGTCCCATGGACAGAAGAGCCTGACAGGCCACAGTCCATGGGGTCACAAAGAGTCGGACACGGCTGAGCAACTTCACTTTCTTTCACTTTTGGTTATCCTTACACTGACATGCATATTTTCACATTTTACACATTGAGCGTGAATGGGTATTTTTGTCAAAATTGCACAGACAATAACTATCTACCGTTTGCAGTTTCATAGAGAAGCTTATCTGTTTTGAAAATTCTTGTCTGAATGAGAGCCACCATCTATTTTCCTAACGTGTTGATATTAGAAAATTTGGTATTCTGACTGTAAATATATATCCTAATAGCGAAGGGTGTGGAGGAGAGGAGAACACCACATGGCATTTCCTAAGCTCCCAGGATGAGCTCAGATCTTTACCCAGATGGTATTTTATTTGGTGGCAAACTTAAAAGTAGATCTTTCAGTCTACATTTTGGAAATAAATACCTGGAAAATTAGAAGGATTAAGCAATAAACCCAGACCTCCTCCCAGTAGGCGTCTGGCCTAGAGCTGAGCTGGGCACGCTTTACTCACAGCAGCCGCTTTTCCACTTAGTGCAGCATCTGCCGCGTACCCGATGATCACGTGGTAATGAGATTTCTTTCAATATTTTCCTGATATATGAAAAAACGAATGAAAGCAAGAAAAACCTACAAAGAGGTATGTAACTTTGTAGAAAAGTTAGGGGGGGGAAAAAGGTTTATCTCTTAAATGCAAAATTTGTATTCTTGCTTCTCTCGGCAGTGAAGAGAGTCATTGCAAACCTATTAAACCGCAAAGATCATATGCGTGTTTCTCCAAACCACGAGACATGAGAAGTGAGAAGGACGGGAGTGCGGGGAAGCTCTCCATCATCTCTGGAAAGAGGCTAAGCAGCGCTCCCCCGACTGGAGGACGGACACGCCAGGGAAAGCTGGGGCTTTCCTGGGCTTCTTTAAATGCTGGCGTCGCGGCACTTACTCTGCCAGCGGCGGCAGCGCCAGGGACAAACTGGCTTCCTCCTGTGATGGAGCCTGTGCCAGCTCAGCCCGTGTAACTGTACAGCTTTGGTCTTTTCTCCTGTATTTCTTACCTTAATGATGCGAGGGAAGATGGATGTTTCTGTTTTTACCTAGAATAACCGCTTGCTTATATTTCATCCTTAAACTCTTGCTCTTTTCTGATTGGTGTCGGGACTCTGAGGAGGAAAGCAAGCATAGTACTGCGTTCAGCATAAACGTGTTCTCGTCACCGGCATTAAGCAAATGCTATCTGCTGTCTTGTTGCTGTTGTCCGCTTCCTTTTGTCATTTATTTTTTGTTGGGATATCGTTGCTTTACAATGTTGTACAACAGTGAATTGGCTATATGTATACATATATTGATTGGAGAAGGCAATGGCAGCCCACTCCAGTGTTCTTGCCTGGAGAATCCCAGGGACAGGGGAGCCTGGTGGGATGCCGTCTATGGGGTCCCACAGAGTCGGGCACGACTGAAGTGACTTAGCAGCAGCAGCAGCAGCAGCAGCAGCATGCATCTATCATCTCCCTCTTATAGTGAGTAAAATGTCAAGATCTGGAATCAGACTCAGGAGGGTCAAATTCCAGCTATGTCATATGGCAATTATGCATTAGAGCAAATTAAACTTTTTTTGGCCTCAGTCTCATCTTTAAAATGGCATGAGTCATAATAGTCTCAGTGTGTCCACACATGGTGTTACTTCAGGGATTAAAGGATGTGTGGCTTGTACTTAACTCAGTGCTTTTCACAGGAAAATCGTTTATGGCCATTTTGCTGTGGTTCAGTCGCTGAGTCATGTCCAGCTCTTTGTGACCCCGTAGACTGCAGCACTCCAGGATTCCCTGTCCTTCACCACATCCTAGACCCTGCTCAAACTCACGTCCATCGAGTCAGTGTTGCCATCCAACCGTTTCATCCTCTGTCACCCCCCTCTCTTCCTGCCCTCAATCTTTTCCAGCTTCAGGGTCTTTTCCAATGGGTCCACTCTTCCCATCAATTGGTCAAAGTATTGGACCATAATTATTATTAGTTTTCATCCAATTATCCATTTAAACACTCAGAAGAGTTCAGGAAAAGAAAAACTATATGTATCTCTTTGAAATGTGATTAGCGTCTCTCTGGGAAGGTCAGACTTGGCTTTTCTGTGTCTTACCTCTCAATAAGTCTAGTATGTGTGTGTTTTTCAGCCTAATCCATCCCTTCTGAAATTGGATCCCAAGAGTGCAGGAGGATATTCACCAATTTCATTTCAGATGAAATGGAATTGAGTAGCACAAGTGATGATACACTATAAATGCCCAAGGATTCTGCATATTAATACAGCCACCAACTTCTTCATCACAGAAGTGGCAATGACCTCACTGAAGGTCAATTAATCTCTATATAATGATTAATTTTTATATGTTTAATATAAAGTATTCCACAACCACAGGATTCCCATGAGATCAATATTATAAGGTTAAAGCAAAAGGCAAATTATTCAGAAAATTCAAGAAAAGAACTATAGCAGCAAGGTCTAGACATCAATACCTAGAAGCTCAATAGCAGGTGAAAGCTGATCACCAGTCTCCCTGCTTGGCAGATGATCACCTTTTGCTGCATCTTCACATGATGGAGAGAGAACGTTGGTGTCTCTCCCTCTGCTTATCCTAAGGGCACCAGTCCTGAGAAACTAAGGTCTCCCCCTTATGATCACGTTTAACTTTCATTATCTCCTGCAATCACTATGCCCAAATACTAGGCCATGGGAGTCAGGGGCCCAACATATGAATTTTGAGGCAAACACCATTTAGTCCATAGCAAGGACATAGCTCTGAAAATTTTTGATTTTGAAAATTAAAAATAAAAAAGGAAAATTTTAGAACTCAGATATATACACTCCTGAAAGGACTAGAAGAACCTGTCTTTATGAAACTGGAATGGGCAACCAGAAGTAGCGGACTAGCAGAGATAACTGAAAGGCAACAGGAGGCAGAAAGTGCGGTCAAGACCAAAATGTGCAATCCAGGGACTCCTGACTCCTGACTAAGTCATCCTGGTAGACTTTGCTCCTAAAACTTCCACTCTAACAGAGGAGTTACAGTGACGAGTGCACTCTCCTTAATATTTAGTGGTTGTTTAAATTGCAGATTTTCAAGAAGAGAATTTCAGGAGTAATTTTAAGATTAATTTAACATTTTAGTACTTGGTGTGAGGAGGGGAGTGGAAAGAGAGGTAAGCAGATAACTGGAAAATAATAAAGAAGGGAGATAATAAGATACAGACAAGTCAAAAGAACTCAGGAAGGAAATTTTTTAAAAAGTAAGTGGTTTAAGAAAATTAGCTGAGGAAACGGTAGAAATCAAGCAAATAATAACAGTCTGCAAGAGAAAAGCAGGCTGTTACCTCAGGAACAGCACTTATGACATTACCTTATTAAGAGATGATCTAAGTAATGCTAGAGTCAGGAGAATTTTTAAAAAATGCTAAAATGATAAAGGAGTCCAAGGAACTATTTCATAGTAGTGTTAAAAATCTTGTTTCATTTTATTTTGTAAGTTACTTTAAGGAATAGTTCTTGTCTTGCATCGGCTGTTATGCCTAGAGTACCTTGTAAGCAAATTGAGTTCCACAAATATTTGTGGATCATTGAATTCAATAAACATGGATTATGTCTTTATTACCTACCGGATACTATGCTAGTTGCTAAGGATATAAAGATAAACGTGTCTTAGTGTCTGGCCTCAAAGGCTTGTCAACCCAAAGAGAAATATAGATACTCAATATTTATTCCTGAAACAGAAGCACAAGTCATCTGCAGACGTGAACTGCTGAACGGCACAGCACAGGGAACTGTACCCAGCACTCTGCAGTGAGATAAATGGGAACAGAACCCGGAACAGAGGAGATGTGTGTGAACATGCAGCTGAGTCACTCTGCTCTGCCGCAGAAACCAACACAACATTGTAAAGCAACTCTCCTCCAATAAGAAAGAAAAAGAGAAAAGCATGAAGTGTTGAAGACGGACTAAAAGTTCTGATCATGGAGAAAAGATAAAGTTTTAAAGTGGAAATGGAAACTTCCATGTCCATTTAAATTTGTTGACATGAGGTGACATCCTCTCCGTATCAGTATGAAATAATTCTAAACCCATACCAGTGTCTATAACCTTCAGTGGCTATTTACTTTTCAGATTTCCTACAAATGGGTTTTTTTCTTCTAGTTCTTCTATAAGTTAGATTCTTTCCTCGTTTTCTGACCTTCATGCATTGTGCAACCTGACAATAAGGAGCATGAAGAAGAGCTGAATCTCTCCCCATGGCAGAGCTGCTGTGGGGCAGAGAGTTTAATGATGAGCCCTGGAGGTCCTTTAGTCTGAAAATGTGGAGAGAGTAGCTTGGCAGATCATTCTTATTACTTGCTTTAATGGAGTATTATGTTCTCTTTCTTCTCTTTTGAGGTCAAACTCAGAGGTAGTTCAATTGCAGAATTCCACAGCACTATTTGTATCTTTAAATCCAACCCACTCATTCTAATTCCATCCCTGAAAAGAACTAATCAGAACTCTACAGGGCCTTTCTAAGGCTATAAGGATGTGAAACAAAAAAGCAGGAAGTAAGGCCATCTAGTTTAAGCACAGGGCCACTTTTTAAATCAATTCAATTTCTACCAAAATTTCTCATCATAAAATTTCTGCCTGAAAGAAGCCAGCAAAAAATGCAGTCCCTGCCAGGTTCCTGTGACACAGCTCAGGTTTACAGCTCTCCTTCAGAATTTCAGCAACCTTGGCTAAATCACCAGATGGGTCTGAAAGAATGTCATTACAGTGTCCTTATGGGAGTTGGCAAATAGATGTCAACAAAAGCTTTGTTCTTTATCCAGACCAGTCCACACTGAGAAGTCCAAAATCTAAATCTCACTGCTGAAAACTGCAACTAGAAAATAACTTCCCCCGCCCCCAGGCCCCCCCGAGCTCTGCAGCCGTGCTCCCTCTGTGCTCTCTCTGTCTCCTCATTTTTCTTTTTAAGGAAGAAGCCCATGCTACTTAAACTTTAGGCTTTATAAGAACAAAACATTTTAAATGAGTTACAATTTTAAAAGTTATCTTATGGAACAGAAGCTAAATCAAAGGCACTGAAGAATAGCAGCATTTTGGGGGCTGACGTCTCTGGGTACTTAAAACTGTTCATTTGCGTGTGGGGGTATACCTCCACAATTTTCCCCTTTTGTGTACTCTCTCCTTTGTCTTATATTTTTCCATGAAACAGACGGTGGGTCCTTCTCTGAGAAAAGACAATTCCACAGTTACTGGCACTGTTGGAAAGCTCTGTCTTCTGGATTACAACAGTATCCCCCCAGCCCCAAAACTAGCTTTGCAGAAAGCAGGGCACGAGCATTTCCAGGAGGAAACCTGTTAGGTTATAACTGTGTCGGGCAGGCCACCTGGGTGGTCAAATGGCCCATCTGTTCGTGCTGGCAGTCTCTGTGAGAGGCAGGAGTGGATTCTGCTAAATGGAATGTTCCACACAGCCTCCATGGTCATCGAGAGAAGAGGCTCCAAATGGCTCCCCCACTCCGGGGCCCCTCCGCGCCAGAGCACTGCTGCCGTGGAGAAGGGCGTGCGGGCAGATGTCCTCGGCGGGAACGAACAAGCAGCGTATTTGCAAAGGATGCTTCTGGTCATGCTTGACGAGTGCGGGGTTGGAGTAAAGAAACACAGAACGCTGAGCTGCAAAGGAGCAAGCAGAGAATCGTGCTTCTGTGGAACAGAATTAGCCTGTCATTATAGTTCCATGTGTGAGAAATAAAATATTGCCTCCGTATCAATCAGCAAAGCATGTCACAGGCATCAGTGATTGCAGCCACCTCAAAAGGTGAGTGGGTGAGCCCTGAGGGAACGCAGGAAGGAAAAAAATACCTGCAAAACAAACAAACAAACAAACAAACAAACAAACCCTGCCATCTAGCAGCCATTGGACGGCAGCCAGCCCCTAAGGTGACCCCTGCGGAAAGTCAGGAGGTGCAAACACAGGATGCCAGCCCTGGATCGCCAAGGTACATGTCACAGGAATGATCCCGGTGAGCCAGACTCTTCCACGTTCCCATACAAAGGAAAGCACGAGCTTCCCTAACTTGAGACACCTGGTTTTCATTTAGTGCGAGTGCTCTTTTGTTCCTCCGACCCATCCTTTGTGGCAAAACTCCCACACACGCCAGGGCCTCTGTTCACCCCGCAGAGCGGCTCTCCCCTTACTCGAGATGCTGCTTCCCAGACTTGAAGTCTTCAGTGTGTTCGCTGACTAAACACAGCTCTCCTTTGTTTAGGTCTTGCATATTTTGGATTGGCCAAAATTTTGTTCAGGTTTCTCCATAAGATCCCCAAACAAACCTTTTTGGCCAACCCAGTGTATTTTAGTCAATATATGTACTGAGCAGCTCAGTCATAATGACTGTACTGTAAGATGCCCCTCACCATCTAAGCTCAGGGAGAAAGAAAAGCCTAAATCCACCTTGATCTGGAAACCAGTGCTTTCCTTTCATGTCCCCATTTCTCAAGAGAACTTGTAGCCCGCCAAGAGGGTTTCTGGTGTCTGGGACTGGTGGGTGGCAAGGCTGTCCACAGCAACTGGGGTGGACATTTGGAGGATGTCTCAGAGGCCCTGATATCTCCACCCTGGAGGATGTCCCAGAGGTCTGAGGTCTCCACACTGGAGGAAGTCTCAGAGGCTCTGGTTTCCTTCCCCTTTTCCATTTAATCTCCTGACAGATGTCCTTCTCACCTCTCCTTCCTCAAAGACTCAAATTCCTGTTTCAGTTTTGGCCCTCATCTGCACCTGCTAACTCTCTTCTCTATTTCAGTATTACCTAGACTTTGAGAGAGAAAAACTTACCTTACAATCTTATGCTCACTTCAAGTCTTTCCTTTTATCCCTTACGGCAAACATTCCTTTAAGAATTTCTTCCAGCTTTTGAAAGAAAGAAAGTGGTAGTTGCTCAGTCATGCCCAATTCCTTGTGACCCCATGGACTGCAGCCCACCAGGCTCTTCTGTCCATGGGAATTTCCAGAGAAGGATACTGGAGTGGGTTGCCCTTTCCTTTTCCAGGGGATCTTCCCAACCCAGGGATCAAACCTGGGTCTCCTGCATTGCAGGTGGATTCCGCCTTTGGATGGGCTTAAAAAGAAACTGACTCACTGCCAACCACTGGAAGAAGTGTTGAAATTGTCTCCTTTAATTATTTTTAGGCAATGACAGAGGATGAGATGGTTGGATGGCATCACTGACTCAACTGACATGAGTTTGAGCAAACTCCAGGAGCTGGTGATGGACAGGGAAGCCTGGCATGCTGCAGTCCATGGGGTTGCAAAAAGTCAGACACAAGTGAAGGACTTCACTTACAGCCAGAGAGAAAATATGGGCATAGGTTTTACAAGGCAGTGTCGCTTCTTAGCCTTAGGTAGAGTTGGGAAGATTGATATATTCACTCATACATACATATGGATTACAGTGTTTCCTCAGTAATGTAATGTACTAGCTTCTTGTGGTCTTACTTCTGTATATAACTCACTGATTACTAATGGAAGCATGTGGCAGAGGAATGTGTCCTCATTTAGCGGTCTGAATGAAAGCAGAACCCACTTTACTTTGCACAGTATACAGAGAAGAAGAGTGCAGGGCTTTCTCTTACTCGTTCTATGTTTTCAGAAAGTATATCTCTTATCTCTATGTATTTTATATATTTCATAACAATATTTTTATGAAAAATTTTTACTGATGCAGAGTCCATGGAAGGCAAACGTTGGCTCCTATTATTTAAAAAGAAGACAGTTTCTTCCAGAATAAATTTTTCAATGAGCTAAAAACATTTGGTTTCAGAAAAAAATACCAATTTTTGTCCAGAAAAGAAAGAAAAAAGCATACCTCAAATTCAAAGGATCTAATGGCAGAAAGCCATTGGAACTGAAAGGGAACCACAAAATGGAACTAAAAAGGAACTGAAGAGCCTCTTCATCAGAATGAAAGAGGAGAGTGAAAAAGCTGGCTTAAAACTCAACATTAAAAAAATGAAGATCATGGTATCCAGTCCCATCACTTCATGGCAAACAGATGGGGAAAAGGTGGAAACAGTAACAGATTTTATTCTCTTGGGCTCCAAAACCACTGTTTATGGTGACTGTAGCCATGAAATTAAAAGACACTTCTTGGGAGAAAAGCTATGACAAACCTAGACAACATGTTAAAAGCAGAGACATCACTTCTCTGTCAAGGGTCTGTCTAGTCAAAGCTATTGTTTTTCCAGGAGTTGTGTATGGATTTCAGAGTTGGACTATAAAGAAAGCTGAGCGCTGAAGAATTGATGCTTTTGAACTGTGTTGGAGAAGACTCTTGAAAGTCCCTTGGACTGCAAGGAAGTCCAACCAGTCCATCCTAAAGGAAATCAGTTCTGAATATTCAGTGGAAGGACTGCTGCTCAAGTTGAAAGTCCAATACTTTGGCCACCTGATGTGAAGAGCTGACTCTTTGGAAAAGACCCTGATGCTGGGAAAGATTAAAGGCAGGAGGAGAAGGGGATGACAGAGGAGGAGGTGGTTGGATGGCATCACCGACTTGATGGACATGTGTTTGAGCAAGCTCTGGGAGTTGGAGATGGACAGGGAGGCCTGGCATGTGATCAGTCCAGGGGCTCACAGAGAGTCAGACACGACTGAGTGGCTGAACAACAGTGGAGGACAAAGTTGCTGTTCCGACCTGGAACTGATGCATTCTCCTCTGCAAGCCTCGTGAGGGCTTTCCTGGGGCTCCTCTTGCAGCTCAGCTGGTAAAGAATCTGCCCTCAGTTCAGGCAGGAGACCTGGTTGGGAGACCTGGTTCAATCCCTGGGTTGAGAAGATGCCCTGGAGGAGGGCATGGCTACCCACTCCAGGATTCTAATCTAGAGAATCCTCATGGACAAAGGAGTCTGGTGGGCTACAGTCCATGGGATCTTCCCTGATGGTAAATAATCCGCCTGCAATTTGGGAGACCTAGGGTGGGAAGATCCCCCAGAGGAGGGAATGACAATCCTCTCCAGTATTCTTGCCTGGAGAATTCCATGGCTAGAGGAGCCTGGTGGGCTGCAGTCTGTGGGGTCACAAAGAGGCAGACATGACTGAGCGACTAACACTTTCACACTACTAATGAGGCTCGGGGCCCACCGGAAGTCAAATCCTCTGCCATGTTGGGCCCAGCTGGTTCTAACCAGTTCTTGTTGTTTTGTCTTTGCAGCTTCCTCCTACACTGAAATAAGAGGGGGACGCAGAGGTATAACACTGGGGCAACAGCCTTGCTGACTCAATCTTTATCCACATCTGTGGAAACAGTGTCTTTATCATAAACTCATCTGAATAGTTTTGAAGCCAGCAGGCTCAGTTTCCTTCAGTCTTCAACTGACTGTGAAATGTTCTAATGTTCAAGAGGAAGATTTGTGTTAAGGACAGATCCCTGTAAACAGTTATCTCTTCTCAGATAAGGAGGATAAGCATACAGAGTCAGAACAAGGATCCTGACACACAGTTCCACTTAGCCAAGGACTTAACCTCAATTAATGAACATTGCAGTCTACCCCTTAACAGACCACAGAGCTAAGATTGAAAACTGTGTGAGAACAAAGGATGGGATGGTTGAATGGCATCACTGACTTAATGGGCATGAGTTTGAGCTTATAGTGGATGCTGGGGTGTGTCAACCAGATCCCCTCTTCAGAATCAAGATTTCCCATAATTCTCAGGTATTTTGACTATGACCACTCAGATATCCATCCCCCTCTGCAGGAAGGACATGCCTCCACTGAGGCCACATCCTGTGGGCAGCCAAGACCTGCATAGAATGGACCTAATGCTTTTTCCATTTCCTTCAGTGCCGGGGTCCAGCCCTGGTGGAACCAGGGTGATTCGAAGGGGAGACGGATAGACGAGGGAAAAACTTATGTATTTAGAAATATAAGATTAGATTAGGAAGAAATAATATAGTAGGAAATTTAGGCAGAGAAAAAGAGGCTGAATAACTTGGTTTATGGGGAAAACCAATAAAACCTCGAGACAAGAGGTTTGCACCATCTACATTAGGCCACCAGCGTCCACTTGAATATCGAAGGGTGCCCCGCCTTAGGCTCCCTTTTGCATGGATCTTAGCAGCCAGGGCAAGTAAGTAGACGTGGTGAGCCTCCACGCTCCAGATGGGAATTCAGCCAAAAAAGGGGAGAAAAGAACGACATGGGGAAGCCCAGCATCGGTGCAAGACTCCGAAAACTTTATTTTTCAAAATCAGCTTATATACTGCAAGTTGTACATAAGGAAATAGTGGAATATGCAGAGTTATGCAGGGGCAGCAGTCCTGACCCTCACTGAGACAAACAAGGCTTTCTTTTTGCATACCTTCCCATATACAAAAGGTCTCAGGTGGTTTACATTATCTTCTGGCCAAGAGGCCTGTTAACATTTTTATGGCTCTCTTCCTGGATTGTCCATCAACCAGAAAACTCCTTTTCCCAGAAGAGTTTTTTCTTTACTCTGCATCACAGTCAAAGTACTAAATGAAGTTACATTCCTGTAGAACAAAAGCGCAGTGGGTTATAACAAAGTGCTTAACTCAAAGATCTAATGTTGCTAATACCAGGTCTACTACCTGTTTTTCTATATACCAACTATATCTAAAAATAAAAGATATGAAAATTTGGCAGCAAGTATTGGCTCAACAAATGAAACCTTTAATCAGTCCTAATGATTAAATGATCAGTTCTAATGATTTTGATTCTTCGGAAGCCCGTACATTCCTAGGATGCTTTAAGCTTCCTGTGCCTCCTGCGGTCAGGAGGCCTCAAACAATCACATGTGCAGCTGCAGGCAGGCTAGAAAGCCATCAGAGGGGGTTTTGGATTGAAACACTCGTATTACGCCCAGGAGATTTATTATCTAAAAGCTCTAATTTTTTCCAGAAAAAGGTGGTTGGGGGACATCACCCTGTTAATGACAGAAGAGTAGGTGGAAAGCATAACACAGTAAAGCAGGCAGACTCTGCTCTTGGGGGGTGGATGCTCAGGAAATTCCAGGGGGAACCCCTGAAGCCTGAGCACGTCCATGCGTTTTGTCAGGCTTCCTTCCATATGACCTTGTCATGGGCAGGATTCCTCACGCTGGCCCCCGGCACTTCAGTAATGAGGGGAGTGAAGTGAGAGTCGCTCAGTCGAGTCCCACTCTTTGTGACCCCATGGACTAAATGGTCCATGGGATTCTCCAGGCCAGAACACTGGAGTGGGTAGCCTTTCCTTTCTCCAGGGGATCTTCACAACCCAGGAATTGAACCCAGGTCTCTCACGTTGCAGGTGGATTCTTTATCAACTGAGTCAGCAGGGAAGTGCCCAGTGAAAGTGAAGGTCCTCAGTCGTGTCCAACTCTTTGGGACCCCATGGACTACACAGTCCAGGGAACTCTCCAGGCCAGAATACTGGCGTGGCCATCCTTTCCCTTCTCCAGGGGGTCTTCCCAACCCAGGGATCTAACCCAGGTCTCCCGCATTGCAGGCGGATTCTTTACCAGCTGAGCCCCCAGGGAAGCCCAAGAGTACTGGAGTGAGTAGGAATCGAACAGGGTCTCCCACATTGCAAGTGGGGTCCTTGCCAGCTAAGCTACTAGGGAAGCCCTCACACTCCCGCTCAGAGCACCCATGAGTTTGGCAGTGGCCTCGTTGCTACTGGTTTCATTTCTGTTTCTCCCTCCGCAGCCTTTGCGCTCTCATAGGTTTTGTTCCTGAAGGAAGTCCCTGTTAAGCTTCGGGCATGTCTTCACCTCAGGGTCTCGTTTATGGCAGCGTGATTTCTGTGCATATATCTAATATAGTCCACAGTTCAGTTCAGTTCAGTCGCTCAGTCATGTCCGACTCTTTGTGACCCCATGAATCGCAGCACGCCAGGCCTCCCTGTCCATCACCAACTCCTGGAGTTCACTCAGACTCACGTCCATCGAGTCGGTGATGCCATCCAGCCATCTCATCCTCTGTTGTCCCCTTCTCCTCCTGCCCCCAATCCCTCCCAGCATCAGAGTCTTTTCCAATGAGTCAACTCTTCGCATGAGGTGGCCAAAGTACTGGAGTTTCAGCTTTAGCATCATTCCTTCCAAAGAAATCCCAGGGCTGATCTCCTTCAGAATGGACTGGTTGGATGTCCTTGCAGTCCAAGGGACTCTCAAGAGTCTTCTCCAACACCACAGTTCAAAAGTCCACAAACTCATGCAAAACTCAGCATCATCAATGTGCACTCTCTGGCCCTACCTTCTTGGGACAAAACGTTCTGAATTTATTCTGTTCTTCATACTATCTTGCGGGTTCAGCCCAACAGGGGAAAGACAAAAGGTCATATTTATCGTCATAAATAATTCTTTCTGGTTTCCGTGCCTGGTCTGGGCCAGATGTAAAAAAGCCAGTACTCTGCCAAAACTGGAAATCAACTTTTACTTTTTCTTTGTGGTAACTAGAATATATAAAAACATATCAGCCAATTTGAAAAAAAAGGCTGACATTTTGCTTATTTTCTGCTTCAGTAACCCTTATTAAACAGCAATCCTGCTCTACATGAATAATGTTAGTTTTATTTGGAGTACCTTACAATTCTTTATCTAAAATTCATTGTGTACCTGGTCTCACCTGTACTTCCTGGTAGCTTTTTATGAGAATAAGCTAGCTCAAGAATTATGGGCTGCAAAGAAACATTGAGAATAATACCAATATTTCTGTGATGCAAAATAAATACTCCAGGGTCCATTTCTCTAAAGAGTCTCTACCTAGATGACAGGATCTTAGTTAATATAAGCTTACAAAATGATTGCCTCAAATTACTTCCCAAATTCAGTAAGACTGTGCTTATGAAAACTCCAAGAGGGAAATACTGGCTGCTCTCACTGCCATATCATGAGTAGGCTTTCAGGGTATTTTTTCTGAAACAGCAAGGACATACATACCCATCATTTTTCATCTATTCACTGCTATTATCGAGGATAAATATTAATAAAAATGCTCAGTGTTAGAAACCAAACATTGAAAAAGAGATACAAGTATACTTTTCTAAACAAGTCCTAGTGAATTCTCTGTATCTGGGTCTCTAATATGTAAAGAGAAGCAAACTGCAAACTGCAAACTGCAAACTTGCTGTCCTCTACGTTAGGTCTGTGCCAAAGCTCTGTAAGAGAGATGTAGTGAACCAAAGTGGAAAATTCACATGTAAATGCCACTGGCTTAACAACACTTTTGTTCTTTTTTTTGGCAGAGATTCCAGGCCAAAATAGAAACCAGTTTTCCTCAGAAGGAACTTTGGTATGGGAGAGCATGACTTCTCTGAGACATACTGTGACTGCAAAAGACAAAAACAGAATAGAAAGCACCTTTCGCAGCATTATCTGTCCTTAAGAAACAAAGATCTTACTGCCATCTGCCACACCAGCGTGGCCTTACCACGAAGACTTCCAAGGACCCCACTGATAGAAATTACAACTTCAGGAATAGCCACATTTAAAATATCGTTCCACTACTTCATTCTAAAAATGTTTGGAAATGCCATCCTGCTCTATTTTTTTTCTTTTTTGCAAGAAAAATATGTTAGAATAGGAACAACACATGCTATTCTCAAGAGTATTGGTGAATGCCAAGAAAAGTGCCAAAAGAAATGTGGGCTCACAGGGCTCTGTGTCTCCAGAAGACTCTTTACCCACAAAATTAAATAGTGTTGTCTTGCAGACAGAAGGTTTCCAGTTTTTTTTTTTTAATCTATACAAAAACAGATGACTTCCCATATTGTGCATTTCAGAAGCATCAGGGAGTCCCTTCTCCCTTAACATCTTTTCCTCTTTATTGCCTTGATTTCTTAAATAAAAAGGAAAACAGTATTCATTTAAAAATAACTAAAGGGTAAATAGGAAAACTATCTTTGAGCTCTGCTTGTGGGATAGAATTCGACTTGGAATTCTCTCACAATTTATCTCACTTACTTCATTAAGAGGAACAGACATCAGGTAGTGAGGTCATGGTCATGGGTCACGGGTCACACGCACGACCTCATATCTTTATTCATTCGTTTATTCAGCAAATGTTTATTGAGCACCACCTCTGAGCTAGGGACCATGTTTGGTCCTGAGAACAGAGAAGCAGAAAAAATGTTATGACAATCAGAGTTCCCAGAAGGCAAAATGATCACTGATTCAATCAATAATGTTAGCTTCCTCTGGAATCTGGTCTGAACATGATGTGGAGAATAGCTAATAGGTAGAGAAGACAAAATTCAGCAATAATTTTTTCAGCAATGACAACACTTCTTGACAATGAGATTATGAGATGAAGCCTTGGAGGGATACAAAGAGGAAACTGTTATTTCCAGTTAGATTCTCAGTCTTATTCACCTAATGTGCACACTGCAAGCTTAGTTGCCCAGTCGTGTCTGACTCTGTGCAACCCTATGAACTGTTCCCCGCCAGGCTCCTCTGTCCAAGGGATTCTCAGGCAAGAATACTGGAGTGGGTTGCCATGCCCTCATTCAGGATTCACCTGGTAAACTTACAGTAATGCCCCTTTCTATAAAATGACCTGATAAATATCTCTAACTATAAATAACTAAAAGTCAGAAATAAAATGCAACAGGAGGCAGAATTTGCCATTCCTACTTTAAATCAAATAAATGCTGCTGAAAGAAGTGAAGGGGTTTGCCTGACATTATACAACTGAGAATGTTACAAAGCAGGAATTTTAACCCAAATGGATATAAAGTATACTATATAGGCTGCCTCTTTTTTAAAAGGAAATTTGTATCTTTAATATTTTTATAAATCACAGTGGAAATATTTATACTCAACTAGCATTTATGCCAGAGCAGGTTTTTAATATTTATTTTTATTTATTTATCTGGCTGTGCAGGGTCTTACTTAAAGCACATGGAACTTTGATCCTTCTTACAGCATATGGAATCTTTCCCAGGTGGCTCAAGTGGTTCAGAATCTGCCTCCCAATGCAGGAGCTGCAGATTCAATCCCTGGGTCAAGGAGATCCCCGGGAAGGAGGAGGAACTGGCAACCCATGGCAGCATTCTTGCCTGAAAAATCTCATGGATAAAGGAGCCTGGTGGACTGCAGTCCACGGGTTTGAAGAGTCTGAAATGACTGAAGCTACTGAACATGTATGCACGCACACATGTAATCTTTAGCTGTGGGGTGCGAACTCTTGGTTGTGGCATGTAGGATCTTAGTTCCTCAACCCGGGATTGAACTCAGGTCCCCTGCACGGGGAGCATGAAGTCTTATCCACTAGACACCAGAAAAGCCCCTATGTGCTGCCTCTTTAGAGACAACAAGAAGCAAACAAGCTTGGAGGGAAGAAGATGACTCAAAAGCTACCAATAATTAAAAGAATGAAACATAAACTTCAGTGCACTGAGTTTAACAGTAGACAGAGAATATGAATAAAAAATATTGACCACATGCAATAATATCTGCAGTTTGCATATTTGCCTCTTACTGTGTGACAAACTGTGACTTCATATTCTTGCTTGAAGATGAATTATCTATGGGTTATCATCTCTTAGGTCTATACAGAATGTTAGGATCTTTATGGAAAAAAATGTTTGTAAAACTTGAGAGAACGATTTCAGTTACCATTAATTTCATTCTTAGCCAATCGATATTGCAGTGACAAGTCTACTTCTTAAGACCAGTGGCCATCTGGTCTGACATGGTATTTCTACAGAAAATCGGGGCTTCCTGGGAATCTCAGTGGTAAAGAATCTGCCCACCAATCTAGGAGATGCAAGGGTCATGGGTTCAATCAGTTGGGAAGATTTCCCTAGAGTAGGAAATGGCTCCCCACTCCAGTATTCTTGCCAGAGAATCCCTTGGACAGAGGAGCCTGGCGGGCCACAGTCCATGGGGTTGCAAAGAGTCAGACACGACTGAGCATGCATGTGTGCTAAACAAAATCATCTTCTTTTAGAGAATCTTAGAATCGGAAGTAACATTAAGATCATCTCATTTAGCTCTTTGGAGATCAGTGTTCAAGAGATTCTGTGAGGTTCAATGAGAAATACTAGGTTTAATCCCAAATGAGATTGATTAGTCCAGGAATGGACACAGTTGGAACTGCATAACAGCCTCAACACTTGCTGGATTAAAACAGCTGTTATCTTCCATGTTTCTCTGGGTTTACTTGGCCCTTTTTGGCTGTTCTTCGTTATGATGTTTCATGTGTTTTCCATCCCATGGCAGTTGAGGCTGAAACCCTCTGATAACTCAGCTTACTCACAATTGATACTAGCTGTTGGTGAACTGAGCTGGGCTCTTGGTCAGACGAGTTCACATGCCTTCAACTTGCAGCGTGGGTCCATGACAGCATGGTGCTTGGGTTCCCGAGGGAGCAGCCATGGGCAAGCCACCCGAGAGGCCCAGGGCATCACACAACGTAACCCAGGACGTCCAGGATATCATCCCACCACCATGTGCTGTTCAACCTACTAAATCATATCCAGCCCACACTCAAGGGAAGGGAAATCAGACCCTGCCTTTAATGTGAAAGGCAACATGGGCACAAAAGGAGGAAAAGGATCCGCGGTGGCCAGCGCTGGGGAACACCTCCTGAAACATCTTTCCTTGTGTGCAGTTAGATCAGAGGGAATGTTTCTTGACTGTTTTATTGTCTTAACTTTCCTCCTTTTGATCTCTTCTTGTCGGCATAAAGGGGAATTATTTGGAGCTGGAAATAATAGATAAGGGTGGTTTTGTTCTTATAATGTCAATTCTGAGACCAATCAATACCAAAATTAAATAAAATGAAACTAATCTTTCTCATTGAACTCTGCCCACTACAGAGCTCAATAAATGGTCTTTAAAATCCATTCCAATATGTATTATGTAGATAATTACATAAATTGTTCTGCTTTAAAAAAAAAAGACAAAAACTTGACATCAGAGGTGCCATCTCCTTTCTCAGCAAATAATTAGCTCATCATTTAAGGAATGTGCCTTGTAGGAAATTGTGTTTTAAATGAAGGGATAAATTTACACCATGCTGTCAGAATTCCTATGTGGTTCCGTGGTTCTGGGCTTCCCATGTAGCGCTGTTGGTAAAGAACCAGTGCAGGAGACATGACATGCGGGTTCGGTCCCTGGGTCGGGAAGATCCCTGGAGGAGGAAATGACAACACGCTCCATTATTCTTGACTCGAGAGCCCCAAGGACAGAGGAAAGTGCTGGGCTATGGTCCATGGGGCTGTAAAGAGTTGGGCATGGTTGCAGTGACTTTGGACATACTGTTTTTGCTGCCTTCAACAGTGCCTGTAATGTAGTTATTACTCAGTCAATGTTTGTTGAATCTTGAGTGATTGAAAGAAAGCATGTAGGCATGATACATTGGTACTGTCTGAAACAGTACGGCAATGTGTTCCCCAAGTCCCAGGAAGGACAAATATATTCTCCTGAATTCTCCTTGCACGGATGCAAACATAGCAGAGCAATCTATGTGGCGTTGTCAGAGCACAGTGCACCGGAGCCACAGCTTCTGATTCCCACTGTGTGGCGCTGTGTGTCATGCTCATAGACCAGACCCACAGCCATGGCCCCATTGTGCCCCAGAGGTTCGAAAGAACTCTGGATGCTCTGAGTCAGATAAAACATTTACAAACTCAGTAGATAGTGGAAAATCAGGTCTCTCATATAAATCCTCCAAGATCTTTCTAATAAATAATTTCCATTTTTTGTCCTGTTTCTGGGCAGAGGAATTTCTGCCACGTTCCCCTGAGCCTGCATCCAGTGCACACACAGCCTGCCTCCACATCCATAAGGAAACGACACGAAGGCACTGCTGGCTGAGCTGATCGGTGCCCCAGCTCCTGGGTTTCCAAGGTGACTGTGAATGTTCCAGGTAATTAGCAGCTTGGAGGTTCTGGCTCGTGCCCATGTAGCCTGGAGGCCGTGCGTGCCAGCACTTTTTGAAATAGTGCTGCTAAAGTCCTGACCCTTCTCCTAATCACTAAGAAACTACGGTTGATTCAAACATGATATTCCAATTTCCTGAGTCCCTCTATTGGCCGAGGAGTAGACGCCCTGCCGCATATGTCCAGAATCAGGGTGCTGGCTTTGCTCCAAGCTGTGCCCTGTATTCATGCCAATTTTGTTAGAGAAAAACTTCTTATGCAAAAATGTAGACAAATTTCTTAGGTTATAGATCCTTTCTACCTTCTCTGGAGAAGAAAATCCTTGCAATAAGTAACATTTTCAAAAATATTCATGTGCTTTTTTACCTTTGTGTTTCCTCACATGTGACATTTTCCCTTGTCATGCTGAGGTATGACTCTACTTCGAGGCCAAGGATTAGCAAGGTGCCAAGAGGGAGAGACAGCAGCTCCAGCATGACTGCAAACACTGAGGCTTGGCATCTGCTGTCTCAATTGAATTTTAACGTCCACAGCAAGACAACAGTGAAAACTAGGATTTGTCTTTAAAAAGAGTTTGTGTTCATTTTTTATCATCTTTCTTCCAGTTGAAATATCATGAGGTAATCCTTGTCAATGTGGTCATAGAATCCTGCAAAATGGCATTCTTTCCTAAATAGGGAGAAACAAAGAAAGGACGTTACTTCCTGTCCTGGAGGGTTGGAAGAGACTGAGAGGAGCATTAAGGAAGAGGGAGAATGAGAAGCATGCTGACCTTTGCCTGTCCAGGCCAAGGTCATGAAGAAGATAGACAAGGTATGCAGCGGCTGGGGAGGAATCCTCAGTGTGGACAGGTTTCACGTCATTGCTCATTTAGAGTCAAGGAAGAGGCTTCTCTGGAAAGGGTTTCCCCATAACTTCATAAGATCATGCAAAAGAGGAAACCAAGAAGTGAGAGCATGGTCAGATGGAGGGGAAACTGTCTAGCTGTCAGGAACTGCCACGGCCATCAGCTCCAATGTGCCGGAAATGACCGGAAGGTCTTGCATGCCTCCTAAGAGCCGGGATGTAGTCGACGGCTTCTGAGACGGGCCCAGTGATCACCGTCTCCTGGTATTCAGTCTGGCGGGACCTCCTTGTGCTGAGTAACTTGATTCTAACCAACTCCATGGAGAAACCTAAAGGGATGTCAAGTCCTTGATCAGGTTTCCAATCATGCCTTCTGTCTTGCTGGCGGACTCCCTCTGGCAGCCTCAGCTTCACACTTGAATGAAGGAAACTGCCCACGGGCAGGGAGCAGGGGGAGCTGTTGGAGCCTGCCCAGGCGTCACAGCGATCTGGCAGACTGAGCCCCCCACTGAACAGAGAAGCATCTTGCGGTCGTTCTGGAGCCTGGGGCCGTCGCAGCTGGGTTCTTGGGAGACTCCCCTCGAGCTGTTGATGGCTTCCTTCTCACTGTACCCATATGGCCCTTCCTCTGTGTTTATGTGGACAGAGAGAAAGAGAGAGGGGAATCTGCCTCCCTTCCTCTTCCTATAAGGAGGCCGGTCCTGTTGGATTAGAGCCCCACCCTGATGGCCTCATTTTTTGTTGTTGTTGTTTAATTAAAATAAATTATTGGAATATAGCTGATTTACATTGTTGTGTTAGTTTCTGCTGTACAGCAAAAGTAATCAGTTATCCATTCAGTTCAGTCGCTCAGTCATGTCCAACTCTTTGTGACCCCATGGACTGCAACATGCCAGGCCTCCCTATCCATCACCAACTTCTGGAATTTACTCAAACTCATGTCCATTGAGTTGGCGATGCCATCCAACCATCTCATCTTCTGTCGTCCCCTTCTCCTCCTGCCTTAAATCTTTCCCAGCATCACGGTCTTTTTCAATGAGTCAGTTCTTTGCGTATATCCACTCTTTTTTAGAATTTTTCCCCATTGAGGTCATTACAGAGTAATGAGAAAAGAATGTCACTTAACTGTAATCACCTGCTTAAAAGTCCCATCACCAAATGCCCATTGGGAGTTAGGACTTTGACACATGAATTCATAGGGAGGGGGCCACCAGCCAACCCATAACAGTAGCCTTGGGAAACAGCCAGCAAGGAGTTGAGGTCCTTGGTCTAACAGCTAATGAAGCTCTGAAAACTGTCCACAACCAGAGAGGAAGTCTAGAACATCCCACCCCAGTCCAGCCTGCAGATAATACTGAAGACCTCAGGCTAATGCCTCACTTGCAGCCTTCTGAGAGACTGTAAACCAAAGGATTCAGACAAGCTCGGCCAAGATTCTCCAGCAACAGAATCTGCAAGATGACAAATCAATTGTTTTAAATTACTCCATTTGGGGGTAATTGGTTAGACAGCAATAGATGCAAGAGATGGTTAATACAGAGCAACAGAAGTCCTGAGAGGCAGAAGGTCATCCACAGAGGCCAAGAACCAGGCAAACACACTGTAAGATTAAATAGAGCAGCTTTTACTGAAGCAAACCTGCTGCTTCTCTTCAGTATGCTGTGAAAAAGAGTTTAAGTGTGGTTAAGAAGGTGGGTTCCAAAGTCAGACAAGCCTGAATTCCAGTCCCTCTGACACTTCAGTAACAGTGTATTCCCGGGCAAGTCACTTTACAGTAAGGCTGAATGCAAGATGGTGAATGAACAGCTAAGCGGCTTAATGTCTAAAATGGGCATTTAGAAAAGTTCTGAGGGAAAAAATGAGGTGATGAAAGCAGTGCTTGGCATGTAAACATTGTCTGGTTGGCATTAGTTATTATTAGGTTACAAGTAGGGGAGAGGGGTAGGGCTGGGGCTTAAAAGACATATTGAGCTGCTAATATGTACCAAGAAATTTACTGTGATATATGTATTATATGTTATACATATATAATATATTATATGTATTATATGCTATGCTATTATATGCTTTTGCATCTATATGTACAATGATCTTTATAATATGATTTTCCATCCTCTGCTCAATTCTTTTCAATGGTTGCTATCATCCTCATTTTTGTAACAAGAATCTCAGAGATAGTAGCTTGATAAGAGTCATACAGGTCCCATGGACACTTGAATCTAGGATCACATATATCAAGATCCTTGGCCTTCTTGGTTATACCTTGTCTCCGAATGATGATAAAATCCTGACAATAACCTGTGAAGGTTATTCAGTGTACTGCAGAAGTGTGTGCCAGCCTCTTGCAAAACAGAAAATTTAATTGCAGTGAAATACTCATTGGTTCCGACTGTTCAATTTGGATTGAATCCTTTTTCCTATCATTTCTGCTTATGTCATGGCCGCATCAGAAAGATGATCATTGGCTAATTTAAAATGACTTCACTCAATTTATTTGATTTACTTCACAAAAGAGAAAAGCAGGTTTGTATTTCCCATTGCTTATGAACAAAATAGGGTCATCGCCCTTTGCAGTGTATTGACTTGAGCTTTGGTCATGTCTTTCTCACACAGCCCATTAGTTGCAGCTGGATTATTACAGCTTCCTGAAACTGATTAAGTTTACATCAGGAAAGATATTTTTAAAGAGAGACATCAGCAACATGGAAACCTTTTCTTTTCATATTAATAAGACAGAGGTGGCTATTTAAATTCACATGTTAACCTTCTATTTCCACATATTCTTATGGAACAAACTCCCCTGCTGTGTGCATATGTTTCTTGGGACTTCTCAGTATGTTCTAAATGTTGTTTCTGGAAAATACAATGGTCAGGCTCCAGGAGAACATCAGTGAACTGTCAGGCCCATCCCACGAAGAATGACAGGAAGACAAAGAACTGAGACCAGGGAGGAAAACACAAGACAAACAACGTCAGTCAAATGTGCGAATTAGAAGCTGGGAGCAAACAAGGAAAATGACACACTCCTCTAGTGAAGATACTTTAAAATGCTATGTTTCTATTAAATGCACAAAATTGCCTGCTAAAATGGCTACCAAAAAAAGGAGATGAAAGAAATTTGAGGATTTGAGATGTGCTTTCTTTCTCCCAGTCATTTGTTATACACTCCAAAATCCAGTAAATATATTCAAGGACATACTGACCATGAGCTTAGCCTTTATGCTCTTTGGGAAAAAAGATATCTGACATACAGGACGGTCGATTATGGTGACTGCAAAGCATCGTGGCTTCAGCAATTCTCTGGTGCTCCGCTGTTTCCCTCCGTCTTTACAGTCTGTGTTACTGTTGTGGGGGTAGGCTTTTGTTATTCTTCACTCTACATCTTTTCTCTTTTCTTGTTCTTTATTGAGTTTAATTACAGTTATTGTTCATGGGCTGTTGAGCTTAAAGATCACTTGCTGTCTTGTATATTCACCTGGCACTTGATTCATGCCCAGCTGTTCATCAGTGCCATGCTTTTCAGACTAGGGAGTGAAATCATCACAAAGCAAAGAAAGCAGTTTCATTTGCTGAAGAGCCATAAAGGGAGAATCATAAAATGATTACAATGTCAACTCTTCAGTTAAATTTATTAAAATTTTCTTTAATGTACCAACATGGGGTATACTTTTTGAAACCCTATTAATTATGGTCACTAATTCCTGGAAAAAAAACTGAAAGAATGAGGTTTCTTTTTTCTTTTTTTTTTCCAGAAAGAGTGGGTCAACATCTCTTGGCCCCATGTGAAGACATGGTGTCCTCTCTGCCTCAGCACTGATGTGTATGAATTGTTTTTACCCTATGGACATAATTAGAACAATATTAAATAAGCTTTCTCTGCATGACAATTTTGCTGGAGTGTTGGACATTTCCACACTGTAACTCTCTGCTTTGTGTGAAAGTGTCTTGAAGTGATTTCTTTTAATATGCAAGGTGTTACCTGGGAGAAGCAACACAGTAGCTGTCACCAGCATGTGGGTTTTTTTAATATATATATAAAATGACAGAGCTGCAAGTCATCCCATGGAGGATACTGTCTCATTTCAGGATGAAGCAGTTGTTCTCAAGCATTGAGCACTAGCTGGTGAGGGCAGCCCCTTCACTGAAGACCCCAGAGCACTCTTGACAAGGTGTGGCAAACCAACTTCCTCTCTTTACAAGTAAGGTCACCTGCTAATACATCCCAAAACATATAGTTTGAAGGTTGTTGAAAAATCATACCAAAATTATTTTTAAAAATTTCAAATACTTGAATCACAAAAATATTGAGACACAATATAAAAGACAATGTACTCTAATTTTACTTTTAAAATGAAAAAAAAAAAAGACAGAAGTTTTAAATGAATTGGTGGCATGGTCAACGTTTTACAGTTTATTAAAAAGTCCAAGAAAGGGAAAATCTACAGAAGCAAGCAACTACTAATCTGGCGTTCACCTTGAAGGCAGGCTTATACATTGGGATGGCTTATACACTGAGATGGCTTATACATTGAGATGGCTTATACACTGGGATTGAAAGGAACTTGTGAAGACAAAAGTCAGAATCTGGGGTCCTGAATAGCGTGGAAGATTAAATCAACTACACCCATACAAAGATATAAAACCAGACTCCAAAAAAGCAACACCTTCTTCATCCTGAAGGTCAAATGGACTGTTTGAATAGGAAGAAGGAAATGAGATTACCTGGTTACTCTATATCTCGGTCAAGAAAAAGAAAATCTACCATGAAAATCTCTAGCTATATGCTGGTAAGAGGCTGGTGTCCATACTACTTGGAAGCCTCAAAGTACCCAGAGAAGAATTAATTTAAATGGAAAGTGAAAGAAAGTGAAGTCGCTCAGTCAAGTCCAACTCTTCATGAACCCATGGACTGTAGCCTATCAAGATCCTCCATCCATGGATTTTCCAGGCAAGAACACTGGAGTGGGTTGCCATTTCCTTCTCCAGGGGATCTTCCCTACCCAGGGATAGAAGGCGGGTTTCCGGCATTGTAGGCAGATGGTTTACTGTCTGAGCCACCAAGGAAGTCCCAATTTAAATGGAGTAATCCCCAATAGTAGTGCTTCTAGGAACCTGGCAGAAAAAAGGGATAATTTTCCCTGGAGGAACACCCATTAACCAGGCCCCCAAATTATGATATTGATAGCATTTGATACTTATGTCATATGAAAATAATGCAATGAAAAACTCAAAGAAACAGGTCACACAGACTATAAATCCAAAATTTCCAGATACAAAACAGTAAATACATTGATAACATTTTTAAAAAGAGGTTATTAAAAAAATGTATAGATGAAAAAGCAGTCAAAAACAAATAGGCTGCTTTGGAAAAGAAACAAACAGAATTTCTTAGAATGAGACAAGTGTCAAAGCTCAATGAATGGGACTAATAGCAAACTAGGAACAAATTAAGAGGTTATTAGTGAACTGGAATATAGAAATAAACATGTTGAAGGAAAGTATCAGAAGGCAAAATGATGGAAACCAGGAAAGCTGAAAAAAAACAAGATGGGTAGAGTGGGCTCATCTATCACATGTCCAAAAGAAGAAAAGGGAACATGCCCCACTCATTTTATGACATTACTAGCATATTAAAACAGGAGAAGAACATTGCAAAAAAGGAAAACTGTAGGGCAAATTATAGAATAAGCAAATTCATGTATATATATATATTCATTTTTATATATAAATAATGTGTTTTAATATAAATTTATTTATTTTAATTGGAGGTTAATTACTTTACAATACTGTATTGGTTTGGCCATACATCAACATGAATCCGCCACAGGTATACACATGTTCCCCATCCTGAACCCCCCTCCCTCCTCCCTCCCGGTACCATCCCTCTGTGTTTTTAATGAAATTATTGAACAATGAAAATAAATAAACTTCAGCACCTGCATAGAATTCCAGAAACATAACATTGAAAATAGTCATGAAAGAATTCAAGAGTCTTTTGTTTTACAAGGTAATCCATAATTAGGCAAAATAAACATCTCAAAACAGGTGATAATGTTTGTAATACCAAAAGAAAGCAATAGAGACAATGGGACATTTTACTCTTCAGTATTAAAGAAGTGAGGGCTCTGCGGTGGCCCCATGGTACAGAGCTCGCCTGCCAATGCAGGAGACACGGGCTCCATCCCTGGATCGGGAAGACCCACTGGAGGAGAAAACGGCTCCAGGATTCGTAGTTGGAAAATAGCACGGACAGGGGAGCCTAGTGGGCAACATTCCACAGGGCCGTAAAAGAGTCAGACCAACTCTGCAACTAAACGAGCAAGAGCTCTCTCTTCTGCCCCACCCTCTCCTCCCCTGGTGTCTCCATGAGCCCTTTCTCTGCATCTCCATTCCTTTCCTACAGATATTTTTCTTTTGTTTATTTTTTTATTCTGGACTTGGAAATCACTCACTCCAAGGGTAATGTGGAGAAAGGAATGGCAATCCACTCCCGTGTTCTTGCCTGGAAAATCCCATGGACAGAGGAGCCTGGTGGTTACAGTCCATGGGGTCACCAAGAGTCGGACAGGACCGAGCACATGCTGAGCTGAGGACAATGATGGTCCGTTAAAGGGCTTTAAACAAAAAAAGGAATTTATTCTGGATTTGTATGCAAGAAAATCACTCTGCGGTGCAAATATTCTAAGTTCAAAAAAGACGAAGGAACGACATGCAGAAGACTGTTGAGTCTAGGTGTTCCAGGACAAGGGTGACCAGATGGATTCAAGACATAGTTGAGAGGGTTAGAATCAACAGAAAGCAAAGGAATGAGAGAAAGAGAAACACCAATACAGTGTACTAACACATATATACGGAATTTAGAAAGATGGTAACCATAACCCTGTGGGCGAGACAGCAAAAGAGAGACAGATGTATAGAACAGGCTTTTGGACTCTGTGGGAGAGGGAGAGGGTGGGATGATTTGGGAGAATGGCATTGAAACATGCATCAGTTCAGTTCAGTTCAGTTCAGTTCATTTACTCAGTCGTGTCCGACTCTTTGCGACCCCATGAGTCGCAGCACGCCAGGCCTCCCTGTCCATCACCATCTCCTGGAGTTCACTCAGACTCACGCCCATCCAGTCTGTGATGCCATTCAGCCATCTCATCCTCTGTCGTCCCCTTCTCTTCCTGCCCCCAATCCCTCCCAGCATCAGAGTCTTTTCCAATGAGTCAACTCTTTGCATGAGGTGGCTAAAGTACTGGAGTTTCAGCTTTAGCATCATTCCTTCCAAAGAAATCCCAGGGTTGAGCTCCTTCAGAATGGACTGGTTGGATCTCCTTGCAGTGCAAGGGACTCTCAAGAGTCTTCTCCAACACCACAGTTCAAAAGCATCAATTCTTTGGCGCTCAGCCTTCTTCACAGTCCAACTCCCACATCCATACATGACTACTGGAAAAACCATAGCCTTGACTAGACGGACCTTAGTCGGCAAAGTAATGCCTCTGCTTTTGAATATGCTATCTAGGTTGGTCATAACTTTTCTTCCAAGGAGTAAGCGTCTTTTAATTTCATGGCTGCAGTCACCATCTGCAGTGATTTTGGAGCCCCCCAAAATAAAGTCTGACACTGTTTCTACTGTTTCCCCATCTATTTCCCATGAAGTGATGAGACCAGATGCCATGATCTTCATTTTCTGAATGTTGAGCTTTAAGCCAACTTTTTCACTGTCCTCTTTCACTTTCATCAAGAGGCTTTTTAGTTCCTCTTCACATGCATAATATCGTATAAGAAATGAATCACCAGTCTAGGTTCGATGCATGATACAGGATGCTTGGGGGATGACCCAGAGAGATGGTATGGGGAGGGAGGTGGGAGGGGGGTTCAGGAGTAGGAACTCATGTACACCATGGTGGATTCATGTTAATGTATGGCAAAACCAATACAGTATTGTAAAGTAAAATTTAAAAAAGAAAAAAAGAAAAAAAAAGAAAGTAAAGAAAAAAAAAGTAAAGCAAAGAAGGGCTCATAGAACATTGAGATCTGAGTCGGGAAACTGAGCAGAATGTGAGTCAATCACTCAGCTCTAGAAATGAGCAGATAACCAAAGTGGGCACAAGATGATGTGCTTGGCTTTGAAAAAGTTGTGTTTGATGTGTCTGAGCACTGCCCGAGGGCATCTGACCTGATGCCAGTCTGAAGGTCAGGTAATGGGTCTGCCTGGGGGTAAACATTTAGGGAACAGCAGTTTCCTACAGAAAACTGATGACAGGGTTTTGAGACCTTTCTCAGGGAAAATGTATAGTTTGAGAAGAGAAAGATTGAAATTCCTAAAGGACTCTAAAATATACATACATATATATATATATATTTAATTTGTATTTTATATTGGAGCATATTGGCTCAGACTATAAAGAATCTGCCTAAAGTGCAGCAGATCCGTTTCAATCCTTGGGTTGGGAAGACCCCCTGGAGAGGGAAATGGCAACACACTCCAGTGTTCTTGCCCGGGAAATCCCATGGACAGAGGAGCCTGGTGGGCTACAGTCCATGGGGTCACAAAAGAGTGAAATGCGACTGAGCAAGTAACACTTTCACCTTTTTCATAACTGATTAACAACGTCATGTTAGTTTTACGTGTAGAACAAAACGATCTGTTATAGATGTACATGTATCTACTCTTCTGAACTGTGGTGTTGGAGAAGACCCTTGAGAGTCCCTTGGACTGCAAGGAGATCCAACCAATCCATCCTAACGGTGTTCATTGGGTGGACTGGGTGTTCATTGGAAGGACTGATATTAAAGCTGAAACTCCAATACTTTGGCCACCTGATGTGAATAACTGACTCATTGGAAAAGACTCTGATGCTGGGAAAGATTGAGGGCAGGAGGAGAAGGGGACGACAGAGGATGAGACTCACTGACTCAATGGACATGGGTTTGTGTGGGCTCTGGGAGTTGGTGATGGACAGGGAGGCCTGGCCTGCTGTGGTTCATGGGGTCACAAAGAGCTGGACATGACTGAGCGACTGAACTGAACTGAACTGAACTTTCTCAAATTATTTTCCCATTTAGGCTGTTACACAATACTGAGTAGAGTTCCCCGTACTATATAGTGGGCTTCCCTGGTGGGTTAGAGGGTAAAGCATCTGCCTGCAATGCAGGAGACCAGGGCTCAATCCCTGGGTCAGGAAGATCCCCTGGAGAAGAAAATGGCAACCGACTCCAGTACTCTTGCCTGGAGAATTCCCGGGACAGAGGAGCCTGGATGTGCTATACTGTGGGTCCTTGTTGTTTATCCATTTAAAATGTAGCAGTGCATACATATCAATCCCAGACTCCCAGCATATTTCTCCTCCTGTCTTTCCCCTGATCCAATATTTTTAAAGTATGGAAAAAACAGGTCTCCCAATTTAAAGTTAAAAACCAAGAGAAGAAAAATTGGGAGGCAAATCAAAAGCATGTAGGTATGGAAACCATAGGATCTGTAAGACTAACAGAGCTAAATGTCAGAGACAAGTTGAGTAAGATGAGGAATTTTAGGTGCTGACCAGACGTGGCCAAAAGAAGGCTGGATGACATCAATAAAAACTATAATACAGTTGTCAAGGATAATGAAAGAAGGGATGCCCAGAGGATATTTAAACACAGAAAAGCCTTTATAGAATTTAATTGGCTGGTTAATTGTATTAGGGAAGCAACCAAACAAACAAACAATTAGGAAGGATGTGACCGCATAAGATTTAGAATCTTAGAAGATGAAAGACAATGGAAAGGTATATACTTACTACCTTCTTTCTACTGATCAAATTGCTAATAAGTGGGTTCTAGAGGTTATGAGAATTGAAAGATATGAGTCTATATACTCCACTACACTCTAGAGTTTGGGCCTGAGACTCCATCGGTGAATGGCTATATCATATTCTCAATGTACGTTTTCATTCAGTATTACTTTTGTTTATATTCTTTTCATCTCCACTATCTTATCAAGACCTTATCCCTCCTCTCAACGTTTTAGAAAAATCAAACAAAAACTGGATTTACAACAAAAAAAGTTAAGTCCCCCTTCCAAAATCATTGAAATGGATTTTTTTCTTGGCTTTTCTGGGAATTACATCCATGAATCAACCCAGTTTAAGTTCCATGTAACTGCAGCTAGCAATTAAGCCTGCAGTCAAAGGTGACACCTCTGAGGAGAGAGAGAACCTGCTGATTTCTGCAGCAAATGTAGACACACATGTTGCTGAGGTGATGTGATCATGGCACAATAACTCAGTGCAACACATTCTTCTTGAATTGTTCACAATCAACATTGGGTATAGGTTACAAAAAGAGGACATGTGGGTTTGCCATCACACTTTAATCACTCGCACTCTGTGTAAATGATTTTCTCTCAATTAAAGATTCATGACATACTTCAAGTGATATCTCTCAGAGTTTATACATAATATAGAAAACTCTTTACCATGAACCATTTGCCAGTGGCAATATCTTTTATCTGATATTAGCAGAGGCAATTCCTCCCTTGTGGTATGTTTCAGCATATCCTACTAATTTACTTGTAGGTAATATTCTCACTGTAGCCATATCCCATGATAACATTTATTAGCATCCAGGAAGAAGTCCTTGTAGTCTATACAATTTGACTCAGGTTTTCACTGTTTTGTTAGCATTTCTGACCTTGCCTTCACAATAGAACTGCTCAATAAAAGGAAAGCAGGCTTATCTCCCCAGACCCATTGCCTTCGTGATATCTGTTCTGAACACAGCTATGTTTACCAGAAAGATAAACATTTTGCCTCCATCTCTATCTGGCTTTTAGGTATTCTCTGAAGTATAATTGTTCTTCATGCTCCTAAACGACTGAATTGTGCTGCTGTCAAAAATCTCTTCCAGTTTACTTTGTGCCAGAAGCCATGTACTTGCCAAGAGCTGTAGGTCACTTCGTATCTCTCTAAAGGAAAAAAAGAAATTCTTCTCCTGCCTGCATGCTTAGGAAATTATTTATCTCAACGTATGGGCTAGGTCCTCAGGATAAACAGAAACTGTGAAAACAGATGAAGAGTCTTAGCAGAATTAGGCTTACCTATGTGTTGAGAAGATTGCCAGGAGAAATATCAAGATTGCCGGGAGAAATATCAATAACCTCAGATATGCAGATGACATCACTCTTATGGCAGAAAGTGAAGAGGAACTAAAAAGCCTCTTGATGAAAGTAAAAGAGGAGAGTGAAAAAGTTGGCTTAAAGCTCAACATTCAGGAAACGAAGATCATGGCATCTGGTCCCATCACTTCATGGGAAATAGATGGGGAAACAATGGAAACAGTGTCAGACTTTATTTTGGGGGGCTCCAAAATCACTGCAGATGGTGACTGCAGCCATGAAATTAAAAGACGCTTACTCCTTGGAAGAAAAGTTATGACCAACCTAGATAGTATATTCAAAAGCAGAGACATTACTTTGCCGACTAAGGTCCGTCTAGTCAAGGCTATGGATTTTCCAGTGGTCATGTTTGGATGAGAGAGTTGGGCTGTGAAGAAGGCTGAGCGCCAAAGAATTGATGCTTTTGGAGAAGACTCCTGAGAGTGCCTTGGGCTGCAAGGAGATCCAACCAGTCCCTCCTAAAGGAGATCAGCCCTGGGATTTCTTTGGAAGGAATGATGCTAAAGCTGAAACTCCAGTACTTTAGCCACCTCATGCGAAGAGTTGACTCATTGGAAAAGACTTTGATGCTGGGAGGGATTGGGGGCAGTAGGAGAAAGGGACAACCGAGGATGAGATGGCTGGATGGCATCACTGACTCGATGGATGTGAGTCTGAGTGAACTCCGGGAGATGGTGATGGACAGGGAGGCCTGGCGTGCTGCGATTCATGGGGTCTCAGAGAGTCGGACACGACTGAGTGACTGAGCTGAACTGATGTGTTGAGAAAGGAATCAGGGAATGAAGTTGAGTGGTGTCTTAATATTCACCTAGTTCAAAAGCTCATAGATTCAACAATCATTTATTTCTCCAAAACCGCAGTCTGCAGTCAGAAAGCTCCTTTTGCCCCAAAGGGCATCTTGCTGTGTCAGGCTTGGTCAGGAATTTGCACGTCTCCCTCTGTCCTCTGCCCACTCAGATGGCACCCCCGAGGCAAAACAGATGCAAACCTGGTGTCCTCCAACCAGTCCTAACCATCAAATCTAGTTTCTTAAGGGCATTGTCTTCATTAGTAAGTGAAGTCTGAGACTGGCTGGACTGCCAGGAGCTTAGTATATGGTGGTCTTTGCAGTGAGCCCTCCAATCTCATCCATGGGCTGAAGCCTTTCCCTAAATCCAGACTTACTCACATGGAATCCTTAAATTCCAGCTTTTGATATGTTCTTGACTGTGGAAAGCGACATGCTGTCATACTGCCACAGATTAACACAGTCCAACTTATTAGCTAAGTTCTATCCAACTGTGATTTCTTCAGTCTGATATGGGAGCGAAACAACTTACTTTGTTCTTCTGAAGATGACATGCCTCCAAGTGAGCAGAACTCTGCTTTCTCCTGAGAACAGAATATTAAATTATGCCTTTGTTCTGAGTAACTTCTCAACTATTAATGCATCATAAAAGAATATTAAGTTTCCTAGGAGCTACATCATGCTGTTAACGTTTGAATTTACAAAATGCCTACACTTCTGCAAATAGTACTTATTCGTTAATTGGTTAAGTCATTTTTTTTATAGCTAGATAGAGTCAGGTATCTTTCTGCGAGCTTTTAAGCAGGTTGGTTTTGCAAGTCCAGAAATTTTCAGCTATTCATAATATATTTTATTTTGCTTTATTCAGTGTATTATTCTTTCTTATTTAGATACTTGCACAAAAATTTTCTTCATAAACAATATATAAAGTTTATGTTTTAACGTGTGTCATTTAAAACATAATAATAGTGTTTTCTCTATACTCATTTGAATTATTGCTTAAATTTAGGGCTAAATGTAACCAAGGACAAAGCCTGTCTTTCCCCACAAAAATTCTCCTTTAATTTATGTTTCTAATCTAATAATTATCACTTTGGAGTCATCATAACTTGATAAATTGCAGGTTACAAAACCATGTCACAGTTTTCTATTTCATAGTAATTCAAGGATGCAATGAGATATTTTACTAAGTATATGGTTTTTGAAGATTCATCCCCAGTTTATAATTAAGGAACAGAAACTCAATGAAATTAAGAAATAATACTTGCTCATCTCCTATCTTCCAGAAGTTCTACTGTTCTCAGAAAATATCTTAATTAACAGCAATCTAATTCTTTATTTGTTCATCCATGAAATTGGTGTTTAGTTACTATGACAAGGGGCTTCTTCAATTTCACATACCACTCTGACGACTTTTGTTGTTGTTCAGTCACTCAGTCATGTCTAACTCTTTGTGACCCATGGACTGCAGCACACCAGGCCTCCCTGTCCTTCACCAACTCCCAGAGTTTGCTCAAACTCATATCTGTTAAGTTGGTGATACCATCCAACCATCTCACCCTCTGTTTCCTCCTTCTCCTCCTGCTTTCAATCTTCCCCAGCATCAGGGTCTTTTCTAATGAGTCAGTTCTTCTCATCAGGTGGACAAAGTATTGGAGTTTCAGTTTCAGCATCAGTCCTTCCAATGAATATTAAAGAGTGATTTCCTTTAGGAGGGACTGTTTGGATCTCCTTGAAGTTCAAGGGACTCTTAAGTCTTCTCCAACACCACATTTCAAAAGCATCAATTCTTCCATGCTCAGCCTTCTTTGTAGTCCAACTCTCACATCTGTACATGACTACTGGAAAAACCATAGCTTAGACTAGATGCATCTTTTAGCAAAGTGATGGCTCTGCTTTTTAATGTGTTGTCTAGGCTGGTCACAGCTTTTCTTCCAAGGAGCAAGCGTCTTTAGATTTCATGGCTGCAGTCATCATCTGCAGTGATTTTGGAGCCCTGGAAAATAAAATCTGTCACTGTTTCCATTTTTTCCACCTATTTGCCATGAAGTGATGGGACCAAATGCCATGATGTTCATTTTTTTGAATGCTGAGTTTTAAGCCATTTTTTTTCACTCTCTTCTTTCACTTTTGTCAAGAGTCTCTTTAGTTCCTCTTCACTTTCTGCCGTTAGGGTGATGTCATCTGCTCTGTTCACTCCTTCATACCCCGAGTCTAACAGAGTATAGCAAAGGACAGGCACTAATAAATCTTCACCGAAAGGACAGGTGTTCGGTCTTCACCAGCATTCGGCTTCCGGCGTTCCTTTAGCTGTGCATGCTGTCATGTTGAGCTTAGAACTAAGTCTCTTTGGAAGAAGAAATAGCTAAAATAGAAATCAAATAGTCTCATATTCCCCATTTAATCCTTTTTCATTTTCTGCTCAGTGCTAATGGTCTGTCCCTTCTTGATGCTAAAATATTTGAGTTTCTTTTGATTAGTCTTTGCAATTATTTTATGATATTTGAACTGTAGTTTTGGCCATAATATTTTTATTTCATGTAATAACAACTTATTTTTCTTTATAAAGTCTGCTAATAATGTCCATATTAAAATAAAAATATTTAAACTGATATTATACTCATCTTATAATGATGAAACAGACATTGAGAAATTATATATATATGTGTGTGTTTATATAGATATTATATATATATATTTTAAATATAGTGATGCCATATTTGTGAATCAAGATGCAAATCCATGACTGCTATGGTGGGCAACTGACCCTCCACCACCCTTTAGCTGCCTTTCCAACTCTTTTGTAACCACCTCTGATTAAATACTCACTCTTTCCAACCTCTTTAAGTGTCCTTGGAAAAGCAGATTTAATTGAAAATATGTCTACGAAAATAAACTGGTTTTTTTATGGATACCTCCTCATTTGCTTCGCCACTTTGATCATTTATATATTCAGCTCTTTTTTTTTTTGCATACTTCTGTCCATCTTGAATCATTTTTCTTAGAGAGTCTCAGCCCATGAGAGTGCTAAGTTCTTTCAAACAGGGCTTTTAAAAATTGGCCACATAAAGCAAGGCCTCTTGACAATCTCAAATGTCAAGTTCAGTTCAGTTCAGTTCAATTGCTCAGTTGTGTCCAACTCTTTGTGACCCCATGAATCGCAGCACGACAAGCCTCCCTGTCCATCACCAACTCCCGGAGTTCACTCAGACTCATGTCCATCGAGTCTGTGATGCCATCCAGCCATCTCATCCACTGTCATCCCCTTCTCCTCCTGCCCCCAACCCCTCCCAGCATCAGAGTCTTTTCCAGTGAGTCAACTCTTCGCATGAGGTGGCCAAAGGACTGGAGCTTCATCTTTAGCATCATTCCTTCCAAAGAAATCCCAGGGCTGATCTCCTTCAGAATGGACTGGTTGGATCTCCTTGCAGTCCAAGGGACTCTCAAGAGTCTTCTCCAACACCACAGTTCAAAAGTATCAATCCTTCAGAGCTCAGAGTAAGAAAATTTCTTGCAAGATCTCGTTCTCTAATATACTCTGTCTTGTAGTGCTTATCCTGGCAATGATTATAAGTTTCTACTCCCACATACTAAACCCTCATATTTCTATTACTTTGAGAGGCTTCTGACTTCCCGATGGAACACTGACTAAAAACTCTAGAGAAAATTCAGCGTGTCAATTCTGGGAAGCATGTGCAATAATGTTCATAGCAAATACTAGCCAAATACTCACAACAGGAGGATTTTAAAGTTTAGCTCAAAGAAATGTTTTGCTGTTTTTCAAAAGAGGGAATGAAATGAAATGAACAAAGATTAAGACTTCCCAATATACAATATTATTGTTGTCAATAATTCATTTCAGCCTATTAAATAGCAATTTTTAAAATGTCACCTACATTTATCCTCAGTAAAATACTAGCAAATTGAATCTAATAACACATTAAAAAAAAGGAATCAAAAACCATGATCAAGGAGGATTTATCCCAGGGATTCAAGAATTCTTCAATATATGCAAATGAATCAATGTGATATACCACATTCAAAAACTGAAAAATAAAAACCATATGATCCTCTCAATAGATACAGAAAAAGTTTTTGAAAAATTTCAGCACCCATTTATGATAATGTCTCTTGAAAATGGGCATAGAGGTAACTTACCTCAACACAGTAAAAATCATATGCAACAAACCCACAGCAAACATCATTTTCACCACGAAAAAGAGAAAGCATTTCCTCTATGATCAGGAATAAGACAAGGATATTTACTCTCACTACTTTTATTCAACATAGTTTTGGAAGTCCTAGCCACAGCAATCAGAGAAGAAAAAGAAATAAAAAAATTCAAATTGTGAAAGATTAAATAAAACTGTCACTGTTTGCAGATGATGTGATATTATACATAGAAAATCCTACAGATGCTACCAAACAACGACTTAAGTTTATCAACGAATTTGATAATGTTGCTGAATACAAAACTAACACACAGAAATCTCTTGCATTCCTATACACTAACAACAAAAGACAAGGAAGAAAATCAAGGAAATAATCCCATTCATCATCACATCAAAAAGTATAAAATACCCAGGAATAAACCTACCTATCACTTCATGGGAAATAGATGGGAAACAGTGGAAAAAGGGGCAGATTTTATTTTTCTGGGCTCCAAAATCACTGCATGTGGTGACTGCAGCCATGAAATTAAGACACTTACTCCTTGTAAGAAAGTTATGAGCAACCTAGATAGCATATTCAAAAGCAGAGACTTTACTTTGCCAACTAAGGTTCGTCTAGTCAAGGCTATGGTTTTTCCTGTGGTCATGTATGGATGTGAGAGTTGGACTGTGAAGAAGGCTGAGTGCCGAAGAATTGATGCTTTTGAACTGTGGTGTTGGAGAAGACTCTTGAGAGTCCCTTGGACTGCAAGGAGATCCAACCAGTCCATTCTAAAGGAGATCAGCCCTGGGTGTTCTTTGGAAGGAATGATGCTGAGGCTGAAACTCCAGTACTTTGGCCACCTCATGCAAAGAGTTGACTCATTGGAAAAGACTCTGATGCTGAAAGGGATTGGAGGCAGGAGAAGAAGGGGACGACAGAGGATGAGATGGCTGGATGGCATCACTGACCCGATGGATGAGTCTGAGTAAGCTCCGGGAGTTGGTGATGGACAGGGAGGCCTGGCGTGCTGTGATTCATGGGGTCGCAAAGAGTAGGACATGACTGAGCGACTGAACTGAACTGAAAGAGGCCAAAGACCTGCATTCAGGAAGCTCTGAAGATGCTGGAGAAAGAAATCAGGGCGACACAGAAGATGGAGAGATGCACCGTATGCTTAGATTGAAAGAATCAATGTTACAGAAACGATTCTGTACTATCCAAAGCAACCTACAGATTCAGCGGAATTCCTATGAAAATACCATGACACTTTTCACATAATTAGAACAAAAATTCTTACAATTTGTGTGGAAACATGAAAGACCCCCTAATAGTCAAAGCAATCTTGAGAAAGAAAAGCTTGGCTGGAGGAATCAGGCTCCCTGACTTCAGATGATGCTACAAAGCTACAGGAATCAAAACAATACAGTGCTGGCATGGAAACAGAAACAGTTCAGTGGAGCAGGGCAGAAAGCCCAGAGATAAATCCATGCACCCGCGGGCACCTTATCTTTGTCAAAGAGGCAAGAGTATACAATAAAGAAAAGACAATTTCTTCAACAAATGGTGCTGGGAAAACTGGACAGCTACGTGTAAAAGAATGAAATTAGAAAACTCATTATTAATAGCGTACACAAAAGCAATGGGTTAAAATGGGTTAAAAATCTAAATGTTAGGATAGATACTATGAAACTATTAGAGCAAAACATAGGCAGAACACTCTGATATAAATTGCTGCAAGATCTTTTTTAATCCACCTTCTAAAGTAATGAAAATAAAAACAAAAATTAACAAATGGGACCTAATTAAACTTAAAGGCTTTTGTGCAGCAAAGGAAACCATAAACAAAATGAAAAGATAACCCATAGAATGGAAGAAAGTATTTGTAAATGAAATGACTGACAAGGGATTAACCTCCAAAATATACAAATAGCTCATGCAACTCAATAAAAAAAATCATCATAAAATGGGCATAAAACCTAAATCAACATTTTTCTAAAGAAGACATACTGATGACCAAAACAAGCATATGAAAAGATGCTCAACATCACTAGTTACTACAGTAATGCAAATCAAAGCCACAATGGGGTATCATCTCACACCAGTCAGAATGGCAGTCATCAAAAAAATTTGAAAAGACCCTGATGCTGGGGACGATTGAAGGCAGGAAGAGAAGGGGATGACAGAGGATGAGATGGTTGGATGTCATCACTGACTTGATGGACATGAGTTTGAGTAAGCTCCGGGAGTTGGTGATGGACAAGGACGCCTTGTGTGGTGCAGTCCATGGGGTTGCAAAGAGTTGGACACGACTGAGTGACTGAACTGAACTGCACTGCCTCCCTCTGAGAGCAGCACAGCTGAATGTGGCCATCTGGGAAAGCGACATATCAAGTATGGGAGCCCTAGGAGTTGCCCATTGCCTTTATTGCACCTTTGGGTGAAATGCCCACTCACAAAACTAAGCTAGTGAAAGCTTTGGCAAACTTTTGTAGAGATACTCCATGAATGGGAATAACAGTATCCACCATGGGCTGGGTGTCCACTGTGCTACTTTACAAATGTATCTTGTTCTTGGTTTTGACCAATGAAGAGACTGAGGTTGAAGAAAGGTCAGTGGCGAGTCCAAGACCACACAGTGAGCTGCTGCATGGTAGAGACAGTTCTCACATATAGATAAGTCTGACTTTAAAGCTCATGCTCTTTCCATAAAAAGAGGTGGCTCCCTCATACTTGCATCACCTTGCAGTCTCCTGTGAATTCCTGCTGACTGTGCTGTTCCCGTCCAGCATGAGGGCCCTGAAAAATCACCCCCACTCCCCAGGCTGGAGGAACGCAACTTACCTTCTGAGAACAGAAAGGGCAAACATTATTAGGCTTTTCTAGTCAGTTGGGGAATGAGGCAGTGCTCAACTGCTGTAGCTCACAGGAACACCATCCTTGCTGTTTAGAAGAAAGTGAAGTGAGCAATAGGATAGTCAGTTTAGAAATCTATTGATGATGCCTTTTTTTTCTTTTTTTTTTTTTTTTACAGTACATTATGCTCCTTACATACGAACTTGCTAGTTGCAAATCTTCAGGGATGCAAGCTTGCCTCCCATCAGCCTCGGACATCAGTGACAATTCCGTTTTTCCTCCGGCTCCTATCACTGATGGTTCTTCGGCTCTACCATCTCCTGCACCCTCTCCCTGCTGCAGTTAGTAACTCTTCCCCGGTCACTCAGTGCCAGCCCCTGCAGGCCGCTGTTGCACTGTGGTTTTGTGCTTTTCAAGGTACTGCACTGTAGGAATAAAAACGTTTTATTTATTTATTTATTTTGCTTTTTAATGTGCTGTTTCTGTGAAAAGTATTATAAAGCTATTACGGCAGTACTACTTGGTCGATTGTGTTAGTTGGGTACCTAGGCTAACATTGTTGGATTTACTAACAAACTGGGCTTATGACACTCTCAGAATAGACCTTATTCATATGTAGGGGAGTTACTGAACATAACAACTTTCTTGATTCCTCACAGCTACCTGGTGTATTAGATATTCTTGGCATTGTTGTTAACAGTATTTTCTATAAATTGAAAGAGTTCAAATGGCTTGCCTAAAATCACATGACTACTATAATCCATAATCCAGATTCAAATATCCTACTTCCTAACTTCAAATCTAAACTTTTTCCACAATATTTTGCAAAGTATAGCTAACTTTTTGTCACTGAGATATACAATTCCATTTGCATGCCATAAGAACCGTTAAAACATATTTTGAATGAGCAGAAAATAGGATGTGTGACTTCTGATAACTTGGAGGTAAAGAATCAAAGTATGACAGTCCTAGCAGAGAAGACTACATGTGGACATCACCAGATGGCCAACACCGAAATCAGATTCACTACATTCTTTGCAGCTGAAGATGGAGAAGCTCTGTACAGTCAGCAAAAACAAGACTGGGAGCTGACTCCAGCTCAGATCATGAACTCTGTATTACAAAATTCAGACTTGAATTGAAGAAAGTAGGGATACTACTAGACCATTCAGGTATGACCTACATCAAATCCCTTATGATTATACAGTGGAAGTGACAAATAGATTCAAGGGATTAGATATGACAGAGTACCTGTTGAACTGTGGACAGAGGATTATAACATTGCACAAGAGACAGGGATCAAGACCATTCCCAAGAAAAAGAAATGCCAAAAATCAAAATGGCTGTCTGAAGCAGCCTTACAAATAGCTATGAAAAGAAGAGAAGTGAAAAGCAAAGGAGAAGAGGAAAGATATGTCCATTTGAATGCAAAGTTTCAAAGAATAACAAGGAGAGATAAGAAAGCCTTTCTCAGCAATCAATGCAAAAAAAAAAAAAATAGAGGAAAACAATAGAATGGCAAAGATTAGAGATCTCGTCAAGAAAATTAGAGATACCAAGGGCACATTTCACGCAAAGATAGGCTCAATGAAGGACTGAAATGGTATGGACCTAACAGAAGCAGAAGATATTTAGAAGAGGTGGCAAGAATACACAGAAGAACTGTATGAAAAAGATCTTCACAACCCAGATAATTACTATGGTATGATCACTCACCTAGAGCCAGGCATCCTGGAATGTGAAGTCAAGTTTGAAGCATCACTACGAACAAAGCTAGTGGAGGTTATGGAATTCCAGTTGAGTTATTTCAAATCCTAAAAGATGATGTTGTGAAAGTGCTGCACCAAATATGCCAGCAAATTTGGAAAACTCAGCAGTGGGCAAAGGACTGGAAAAGGTCAGTTTTCATTTCAATCCCAAAGAAAGGCAATGCCAAAGAATGCTCAGACTACCACACAATTGCATTCATCTCACACACTAGTGAAGTAATTTTCAAAATTCCCCAAGCCAGGCTTCAACATTACGTGAACTGTGAACTTCCAGATGTTCAAGCTGGTTTTAGAAAAGGCAAAGGAAAAAAAAAAAAAAAAAGAAAAGGCAAAGGAACCAGAGATCAAATTGCCAACATCTGCTGGATTATTTATAAAGCAAGAGAGATCCAGAAAAACATCTATTTCTACTTTATTGACTATGCCAAAGCCTTTAGCACACCTGTGTGGAACACCACAAATTTTGCAAAATTCTTCAAGAGATGGGAATACCAGACCACCTGACCTGCCTTTTGAGAAATCTGTATGCAGGTCAAGAAGCAACAGTTAGAACTGGACATGGAGCAACAGACTGGTTCCAAGTCGGGAAAGTAGTATGTCAAGGTTGTATATTGTCACCCTGCTTATTTAATTTATATGCAGAGTACATCATAAGAAATGCTGTACTGGATGAAGCACAAGCTGGAATTAAGATTGCTGGGAGAAATATCAATAACCGCAGATATGCAGATGACACCACCCTTACGGCAGAAAGTGAAGAGGAACTAATGACCCTCTTGATGAAAGTGAAAGAGGAGAGTGAAAAGGTTGGCTTAAAGCTCAACATTCAGAAAACTAAGATCATGACATCGGGTCCCATCACTTCATGGCAAATAGATGGGGAAATAGTGAAAATAGTGACATGCTTCATTTTGGGGGGCTCCAAAATGAAGTAGATGGTGACTGCAGCCATGAAATTAAAAGACACTTACTCCTTGAAAGAAAAATTATGACCAACCTAGACAGCATATTAAAAAGCAGAGACATTACTTTGCCAAGAAAGGTCCATCTAGTCAAGGCTATGGTTTTTCCAGTAGTCATGTATGGCTATGAGAGTTGTACTATAAAGAAAGGTAAGCGCCAAAGAAATGATGCTTTGAACTGTTGTGTTGGAGAAGACTCTTGAGAGTCCCTTGGACTGCAAGGAGATCCAGCCAGTCCATCCTAAAGGAAATCAGTCCTGAATATTCATTGGAAGGACTGATGCTGAAGCTGAAACTCCAATACTTTGGCCACCTGATGTGAAGAGCTGACTCATTTGAAAAGACCCTGAGGCTGTGAAAGATTGAAGGCAGGAGGAGAAGGGGATGACAGAGGATGAGATGGTTGGATGGCATCACTGACTCAATGGAGTTTGAGTAAACTCAGGGAGTTGGTGATGGACAGGGAGGCCTGGCATGCTGCAGTCCCTGGGGTTGCAAAGAGTTGGACAAGATGGGTGACTGAACTGAACTGAAAGAGTCAAAGAATCGGAAAGTTTGATTATGAAACTGCAGTATACTTGACCCTCAGCAAGACCATCCATTTGGATTAGACTTTCTGACAATCATTGTGAGGAAGTGGCTTTACACTTTTTAAAATTGCTGCTCCTCCCAGGAAACGCCTCCAACATGAAGAATCAGCCTTTACGCATAGCTATATAGAGAAGATAAGGTCCAATACTAAAAGAATAAAGTCAGCTATTAGTTTTAGAAGGGCAAGTGGAAAGCTGTGGTCAGGAAATAATCCCAGGTTCAGGACCCAGGAATTCAAGAAGCAAATCAGGGAACAAAATGCATAGTGGGATGACACTGAAGAGACAGAGCAAGCTTGATGCCAGGGAAGAACTCTTCCTGTGTAGCAGCCGTAAGGCTTCTGGATTGCCTTGACAAAGGACATAAGAGAGGAGAAACACGTAGAGTGTGACTGATGAGATAAACATCATAGATTATCTTTGTGAAAGAAAAAAGCCCAACAAGCTAGTTTATTTAACTATTTCATAAACCTAGGTTTAAGTAATAGTTTTTCCAGTATTTCTACCTCCCAATTTATGAAATAGTTAAATAAACTAAAAAAGAAAAATATATATATATATAAAATAAGAAAAAAAAGCTAGGTGGCTCAGACGTTAAAGTGTCTGCCTGGAATGCAGGAGACCTGGGTTCAATCCCTGGATTGGGAAGATCCCCTGGAGAAGGAAATGGCAACCCACTCCAGTCCTCTTGCCTGGAGAATCCCATGGACAGAGGAGCCTGGTGGGCTACAGTCCACGGGGCCTCAAAGAGTAGTGCACGACTGAGCGACCTCACTCACTCACTTAATCTGAGAGCTGGTGGAAGACAGAGGAGCCTGATGAGCTGTACAGTCCATGGGGTTGCAAAGAGTCAGACACGACGTATCAACTGAACAACAAAAACAGTTCAATCCCATACCTGCCCAGTTTGCGGCAGTGGCAACATACCTTTCAGGCTCTCTGAAGAGTATTTCTTAACCCTAATGCAAAGAGAGGGACCTGTGATTTTCATATCCTTGATGAAGTAGGACTGACAGGGAAAAAGCACCCCTATGTTTCCATTTTCACATTGAGAAGCTCATTATAATTATCTTTCCTCCAGGTCTTCTGACATCCAATTGCTTTTTTGTACAAGGAAAAGTGTAAACGGACATGTAGGGAATCTCAGGAGGAACAAAAACTATGGGATTAGCACTGTCTTAAAAGAGGCTAAGAATATTAAGAGAAAGATGTCTTCATTTTTTTATAAACAAAGGGTTTATCTAATATTCATGTAGCATTTGAATATATGGGACTGTATCAAATATATAAAATTACAAATGACTTCTATATAGCACCTATACAATTAAAACACTACCCAGGTTATCAATGTGACCCTGTGCTTTAATCCAGCCCCAGTGACTTTTATGGAAAAGAAAGCTGAGCAGATTCTAGAAAAACTCAGTCCCTATGTAATGAATAATTATTCACACCATATATTTATCAGAAGTTAGATCCAAATGCAATGTACCTACCCACCAGCTGTCAAGAGTGAGTGACACATTTGGTAATTATAATGTGATTCTGAAGGGAATATATTACCAGTTTGACATCTGGAAATCAAAAATCTAAATACTTATGCAAGTCTCTAGTGAAGACGTGTCTCAACTTGTATTTGTGTCATGCCTTTTTAAATGCCATTTTTAAAGTCATTTTCCATTTTAAAGGCGTCCTTCCTGAGTCTGCTGTCATTGCCACTCCGCTCCTACATTTCAAAAATGGTGTTAATCCAAGTAGCTTATGGTACAGCTGACCCCATTATCTATAGATGAAATGATAAACTAGGTTTTCCTTGAGTACAAAAGAAGAAAAAGAAAACATTTGATTATGTTATTATTTTAATATCTACTAATCAAAAGGACACTGATATAATTTCTTATAAATGACAAATACATAAGTCCACCTATGGCCCTGTTTTTATGCCAGAAATGTTGGCTAAATGTGGCTGAGGAAGTTTATTTAGTAACGACATATCAATGGAATAGATGATGCTTTAAATGAATATATGCTATACAGAGAAAGATACAATTTCAGAAATCTCATTCACTAATGCCACATGTCTAAGCAGCCATGATATTACTTCTAGCTCACACAGGCATTCTTCAGTGTTTTTAACAATGGCAGTGTTAATAGCAGAACAAACTTAGAGACACAGTCTGATGAGCATTTTGATGAAGCTCCTGATTTTTGAAAGGATTATGTTCTAGTTTGCTTGGTCTTTGTATTTGAGATGCTCAATGACCACCTTCTACCAAGAGAGAGAAACAAAACTGTCAAAATTCAAATGTTGATACAGCAACCTTGCCCGGGGTAACTTTGGAGAAACTTGCCAGGTGTCTTGTCTCAGTAGAGTCCTATAAGGCATTCCCAAGGGAGACTTCAATTTACCAAATTTGGTACAGACTATCTTAGAGATAAAGTTTGAATTAAAGTTTCCTTTCCATTTTATTTTATTAAAAAGTAATGCAAACACCTGTTGCTTCAGAGAATTGAGGAGGGCAAAAGGAGAAACTTAGGGAAGATTGTTGCTGTTCAGATGCTCTGTCACATCTGACACTTTGTGACCCCTTGGACTGCAGCACACCAGGCTTCCTTGTCCTCACTATCTCCTGGAGTTTCCTCAAACCCATGTCCGTTGAGTTGGTGATGCCATCCAACCACCTCATTCTCTGCCACCCCCTTGTCTGCCTGCCCTCAATCTTTCCCAGCATCGGGGTCTTTTCCAATGAGTTGTCTCCTTGCATCAGAAGGCCAAAGTATTGGAGCTTCAGCTTCAGAATCAGTCCTTCCAATGAATATTCAGGGATGATCCTTTAGGATTGACTGGTTGGATCTCCTTGCAGTCCAAGGGATCTCAAGAGTCTTCTCCAACGTTGCAGTTTGAAAGCATCAATTCTTCAGTGCTCAGTTTTCTTTATGGTCCAACTCTCACATCCATACATGACTACTGGTAAAAAACACAGCTTTGACTATATGGAACTTTGTCAGCAAAGTGATGTCTCTGCTTTTAAATATGCTGTTTAGGTTTATCACAGCCCTTCTTTCAAGGAGCAAGCATCTTTTCATTTCATGGCTGCAGTCACCATCTGAAGTGATTTTGGAGCCGAAGAAAAGATGATTAGCTCCTAAATTTTAAGATGAAATAGAGAGATTTTCACTCACTAGAATGCTAAATGGAGACACCATGTATATATTTGGGAAAATGTTACTGTGACAAGCTGATTGGGGCTGAGAGCCTAAAGCACTTGCTCAGACAAAGAAGAGCAAGTGCTACCTGTGTCGGGAAGCATCTTAGTGACTAGTAACTTGAGGTGTTTCTGGAAGAACAACAGGACACAAATCTGGAGTGGTAGCAAGGAGAGAGCAGAGTTGTCAACAGGGGAGATGGAAGAGACATCTAGACTTTTCTAGGAGGATCTGGGGGAGGAAGAAATGGGGTCTGGAGGGGGAGGGTAAAGACCCCTCTGAGGCCACAAGCTGAAAGCTTTGAAATGCTAAGCATGTTTGCTGGTGTGCAAGATGAAAACCTGCCCTCTGTCTGCTCCACAAACTCTGAGTAGACAGTGCATTCCATCCCAGCACCATTATGTTACACGCATCGAGGTCTCGGCGAGTAACGGCAGAACAGCACAAGGGGTCACATGACCAGCGATGCGGGCAGACTGGCACCCCGTTGCAGAAGCAAAGCAAGACGAGCCTGCAGATGAGTCCGCTAGCGTCCCTCGTGCGTTCTGCTCTGCTCTTCCTCATTAAGGCATTTTCCTCATCATTTGCAGCCACCAAATTGCGTCTACATGCTTCATACATAGCACATGAACTTTAAACACATTTTTTAAAGAAGGCTTCTAATCCATTCTTTGCTACAAAATAGTTTCCTAAGATACAGTCACAGAAAATGAGTCCTGTGGAACATGAACAGCTCTTAGGTGAACAAAATACTCTATTCTGTGGTCGAAAAAATTTGGGAAATCTAAGGTTAAGTAGTCTCTTCACTATAGAACTTTCCAGAAGCTCTTTTAAGTTAAAATGTGGAAGGAGAGGGTGGGACTGATGAGACAGCAGCATTGACATTCACACACGGCCACGTGCACAACAGCTGGTGGGAAACTGCTGGAGAACACAGGCAGCTCGGCTCCGCGCTGTGCGGCGACCCAGGGGGCACGACGGGGCGAGTGGGGAGAGAGCTTCAAGGGCGAGCAGACGTATGCGCGCTTAGAGCTCATTCACATCGTTGTACGGTGGAAACCACTGTAAAGCAATCATCCTCCAGTTAAAACCAAATGTAAAAATTATACATACATTTTCTGTTGTGCAGAGGGTAGGTGCCTCTAATCACCATGTTATTCAAGTCAAGCGTCGTTTAAGACAGTGACGTTGCTATTTTCCGTCGCTAAGTTGCAGCTGACTCTTAGAGACTCCATGGACTGCAGCACGCCAGGCTCCCCTGCCTTTCACCATCTCCCGGAGTTTGCTCAAACTCAAGCCCATAGAGTCGGTGATGCCATCCAACCATCTTAGCCTCTGCTGCTCTCTCCCCTCTTGCTTTGAATCTTCAATCTTTCTTCAGGGTCTTTTCCAGTGGGTCGGTTCTTCACAAAGAAGAACTTCCAAAGTATAGGAGCTTCAACTTCAGCATCAGTCCTTTCAATGAACATCAGGGTTGATTTCTTTTAGGATTGCCTAGTTGATCTCCTTGCTGTCCAAGATAGTGATGAGTGGAGAGTAACGTCATAACATTCCTGAAACTTTTTACTTAAAAAACATCTCCTAATGCTTTCTTTTTGATGTTACTTTAAAAAATAATAATATATTCCTGATAGCTCAGCTGGTAAAGAATCCGCCTGAAATGCAGGAGACCCCAGTTCTATTCCTGGGTCTGTAAGATCTGCTGGAGAAGGGATAGGCTACCCACTCCAGTATTCTTGGGCTTCCCTTGTGGCTCAGCTGGTAAAGAATCTGCCTACAATGCGGGAGACCTGGGTTTAATCCCTGGGTTGGGAAGATCCCCTGGAGGTGGGAAAGGCTATCCACTCCAGTATTCTGGCCTGGAGATTTCCATGAATTGTACAAAGAGTCAGACACTACTGAGTGATTTTCACTTTCCAGGATGAGAAAAATATACATTGTGAGTATCCTAGAAAAGGCCACTGTGTGTGCAACACTTTCCTAATTTATTTGACCACAGAATCCTTTTCTCTTACTATCTCCTGGAAATGATATTGAGAGGAACCCTTTCTTAGAAACATTGCTTGTACAAAATCACATCACACATTCATATCTTTCAGCAGCAATAGCTAACACTTAATTTTCCTTCTCACATATAAGGAATCTGTGACTTAGATATATCAAGTAACTTGGCCAAGATAACAAGCATATTCCTTGGCTTACAAGGAGCACTAAGTTTTCAAGCCTTCTTGTGAGATTTGAGATGTTTGCCCACAATACACTAGCCTAAAATGGGTTCCAAGGACAATAAAACATACTGATTCTAGACACATTAAGTCTCCAAAAACTCAGTACCTTCTGGAATTTATAGCTACCACCATCCCTTTTAATTTCATGCCACCGTGAACCAAAGGCTCCTAAACACCTGCAAGTTCCTTAGGTCAGAAAGCAGAGCTACAGGAAGGACAAGTAGTGGGTACACGATTTTGAAACTGAGACGATCAAGTCATCTGGTGGAACGTGAACATCTTCGGGTTCAATCTTATTGAGGAGGAGGAAGACTGGTTGATAATAGACCCTGCCCCAGAGGTCTGCTGGGAAGCAGGCATGTCTGCAGAAACATGGCTTCTCACTGAGCTTGTGCACTTGGTTCTATTTTTTGCACTGCTGTACACACACATGCACACATGTGTGCATGCACGCACACACACACACACACACACACACACTCCTCTGTGTTCTTTCTCAGTCAGTTGATACTGGAGCCACTGCAAAGTATTAAAGATGCAACAAATGAATAAAAATACCATGGAAGAAGAAATTATAGCTTTTAATAGATAGAGACTGATTCAGTTCCATTCAGTTCAGCTGAGTCACTCAGTCCTGTCTGAGTTTTTGCGACCCCATGGATTGCAGCACACCAGGCCTCCCTGTCCATCACCAACTCCTAGAGTTCACTCAAACTCATGTCCATTGAGTCAGTGATGCCATCCAACTATCTCATCTGCCATCCCCTTCTTCTCCCACCTTCAATCTTTCCCAGCATCAGAGTCTTTTCAAATGAGTCAGCTCTTCCCATCAGGTGGCCAAAGGATTGGAGTTTCAGCTTCAGAATCAGTCCTTCCAATGAATATTCAAGACTGATTTCCCTTAGGATTGACTGGTTGGGTCTCCTTGCAGTCCAGGGGACTCTCAAGAGTCTTCTCCCACACCACAGTTCAAAAGCATCAATTCTTCAGCACTCAGCTTTCTTTATGGTCCAACTCTCGCATCTGTATGTGACCACTGGAAAAACCATAGGTCTTTGATTAGGTCTGTCTTGACTAGATGGACCTTTGTTGATAAATTAATGTCTTTGCTTTTTAATATGCTGTCTAAGTTGGTCATAGCTTTTCTTCCAAGGAGCAAGTATTTTTTTAATTTCATGGCTGCAGTCATCATCTACAGTGATTTTGGAGCCCCCCAAAATAAAGTCTCTCACGGTTTCCATTGTTTCCCCGTCTATTTGCCATGAAGTGATGGGACCAGATGCCATGATCATAGTTTTCTGGATGTTTGAGTTTCAATCCAACTTTTTCACTCTCCACTTTCACTTTCATCAAGAGGATCTTAATTCTTCTTCACCTTCTGCCATAATGGTGACATCATCTGTATATTTGAGGTTGTTGATATTTCTCCCAGCAATCCTGATTCCAGCTTGTGCTTCATTCAGCCTGGCATTTCACATGATGTACTCTGCATATAAATAAAATAAGCAGGGTGACAATATACAGCTTTGATGTACTCCTTTTCCAATTTGAAACCAGTCTTCTGTTCCATATTCAGTTCTAACTGTTGCTTCTTGACCTGCACACAGATTTCTCAGGAGGTACGTCAGGTGGTCTGGTATCCCCATCTCTTGAAGAATTTTGAATAGTTGGTGATGATCCACACAGTCAAACGCTTTGGCATAGTCAATAGAGCAGAACCTTCATGGACCTAACTCTGAATATCAACATTTGCCTATCCTAATTTAAGAAATTAAAATCCTAAATCAAATCCTAAATTAAGAAATTAGGTCAAGTTAAAATAATCATATCTCAAGGTTCACAATATCATAGCCTGAAAAATAAAGATGCTGAGGATGGTGAGGCCTGGCATACTTCGATCCAAGGGGTCACAAAGAGTCAGACACGACTTGGTGACTGAACCACAACAATGAGTTAAGACATTCACAAAAAGACTTTGAGATAACGTTTGGATGAGTTTTACTTCCATTTTCATGTGAAAAACGTTACCAAAATAAAGTTTTGACTGGCAGAGATAGTTGCTTGTCACTGAATTAATCAATGAACTTCTACCATATGCCACCCCTGCTGTGTGTGTGTGTAGGACTGGGCTACAGTGATGGTGGTAATGTTACATACAGTGGCTATCATAATAGGTGCTCATAATATCCCACTCAAGAAATGAATGTCTAGAAATTCTGGAACAGCCCTGCCTCAAGTACCTCCTGAGGGCCCACTGCATTCAGGAACACCTGAATCTCATTAGAAATGCAGCTCTTGGGTCCCATCTGAGACTTGGAGAAGGAGAATTTCTAGGGCAGAGCCCAGGATTTGGTGCTGGCATCCACTGCTCCTCCTACCATGTACAATCAGGGTAAGTTATTTAGATATAAATTTATTTATTTTAATTGGAGGTTAATTACTTTACAATATTGTATTGGTTTTGCCGTACATCAACATGAAATGTTTTTTAAAGTTTTTTTATATTGGAGTCTGATTTACAGTGTTGTGTTCCTTTCAGGTATACTGCAAAGTGATTCAGTTATATGTACACATGTATGTCTTCTTTTTCACATTATTTTCCCATTTAGGTTATTACAGAATATTGAGCAGTCAGCTGTGCTATACAGCAGGTCCTTGTCGGTCGTCTCTTTTATACATAGCACTGTGTGCGTGTCAGCGTCAAGCTCTCAGTTCATCCCTCACCTGACCTTTCCTTATGGAAACCATAAATTTGCTTTCTAAGTCTGTGACTCTGTTTCTTTTTCGTAAGTAAGTTCATTTGTACCCTTTTTTTAAGATTCCGCATGTACGGGATATCCTTTGATGCTTGTCTTTCTTTGATTATTTCACTTAATATGATGGTTTCCAGGCCCAACCATGCTGCTGCAGATGGCATCATTCATTCTTCCTAATGGCTGAGTAATATTCGGTTGTGTATATATACAGCATATTGTTTTTAAATAGGGTATAGTTGCTTACAAAGTTGTGTTGGCTCCTGCTGTACAATGAAGTGAGTCAGCTGTGTGAACACACGTATCTCATCCCTTGTGGTCCCCCTCCCGCTCTTCCCGATCCCACCATCAAGGTCACCACACTGCACTGAGCTGAGGGCCCTGCAGGATACAGCAGCTTCCCAGTAGCTATCTACTGTGCACTAATTATTAGAAATGTAGATCAAAGTCAGAATGGCCATCATCAAAAAATCTACAAATAAGAAATGCTAGAGAGGGCATACAGGAAAGGAAACCCTCTTGCACTGTTGATGGGAAAGTATGGAGAACAGCATGGAGGGTCCATAAAAGAACTAAGACCAGAACTAGCATACGATCCAGCAATCCCACTAACGGGCAGATACTCTGGGAAAACCGTAGCTCAGAGAGACATGCACCTCAATGCTCATTGCAGCTCTGTTTACAATAGCCAGGATATGAAAGCAACCTAAATGTCTGTCAACAGAGGAGCGGATAAAAAGGACATGGTGTATATCTACAGTGGAATAGCACTCAGCTACAAAATCTTCTGTATAACCACGTCTTCTTTATCCATTCCTCTATCAAGGGACGTTTAGTTTGCTTCCATGCGTTTTCCCAACCAAGGCTTGTGTAAACCCAGACTCCCCCCAGCTTTGGAGGCGTCTAATTTCAGGCCTTCTCTGTTGAGTATGCCTGATGTTTTTGTCTGACCATCTCCTTCCAGTGGCGCCAGGCAGGTCTCTGTGAGTCCAGTTTGTAAGCAAACCTAGAAGCTTGGGACCCAATACCATGCTCTCCTCCTGCGCTTCCAGTCTGCACGTGGCGGTGGTTCCCTGCCAACGCTAACCTCTGGGTTCTCGCATCGTCCCCCATTTGGCTTGGCGCCACTGTCTGCTGTGTATCTCATTCTCTGTCTTAGATTCTTCTGTTTGTAAATACCTGGGGTGATCTTTCTTCTTCCGGGCGTCACCAGTGGATAATGTGCTCGGTGGTTTTTCTTCTTCTGGGTGTCACCAGTGGATAAAGTGCTCGGTGATCTTGCTTCCTCTGGGTTTCACCAGTGGGTAATGTGCTCAGTGATTTTTCTTCTTCCGGGCGTCACCAGTGGGTAATGTGCTCGGTGATTTTCTATATTCTTTTCCATTCTGTCTGCTCTTCTGGTTAAGAATTTTTAATGGCATGATCACTCACCTAGAGCCTGACATCCTGGAATGTGAAGTCAAGTGGGCCTTAGAAAGCATCACTATGAACAAAGCTAGTGAGGGTGATGAAATTCCAGTGGAGCTCTTTCAAATCCTGAAAGATGATGCTGTGAAAGTGCTGCACTCAATATGCCAGCAAATTTGGAAAACTCAGCAGTGGCCACAGGACTGGAAAAGGTCAGTTTTCATTCCAATCCCAAAGAAAGGCAATGCCAAAGAATGCTCAAACCACCACACAATTGCACTCATCTCACATGCTAGTAAAGTAATGCTCAAAATTCTCCAAGCCAGGCTTTAGCAATATGTGAACCATGAACTTCCAGATGTTCAAGCTGGTTTTAGAAAAAAGCAGAGGAACCAGAGATCAAATTGCCAACATCTGCTGGATCATTGAAAAAGCAAGAGAGTTCCAGAAATACATCTACTTCTGCTTTATTGACTATCCCAAAGCCTTTGACTGTGTGGATCACAATAAACTGTGGAAAATTCTGAAAGAGATGGGAATACCAGACCACCCTATATGCAGGTCAGGAAACAACAGTTCGAACTGGACATGGAACAACAGACTGGTTCCACATAGGAAAAGGAGTACATCAAGGCTATATATTGGCACCTTGCTTATTTAACTTATATGCAGAGTACATCATGAGAAATGCTGGACTGGAAGAAACACAAGCTGAAATCAAGATTGCAGGGAGAAATATCAATAACCTCAGATATGCAGATGACACCACCCTATGGCAGACAGTGAAGAGGAGCTAAAAAGCCTCTTGATGAAAGTGAAAGAGGAGAGTGAAAAAGTTGGCTTAAAGTTCAACATTCAGAAAACAAAGATCATGGCATCCGGTCCCATCACTTCATGGGAAATAGATGGGGAAACAGTGGAAACAGTGTCAGAATTCATTTTGGGGGGCTCCAAAATCACTGCAGATGGTGATTGCAGCCATGAAATTAAAAGATGCTGACTCCTTGGAAGGAAAGTTACGACCAACCTAGACAGCATATTAAAAAGCAGAGGCATTACTTTACCAACAAAGGTCCATCTAGTCAAGGCTATGCTTTTTCCAGTGGTCATGTATAGATGTGAGAGTTGGACTGTGAAGAAGGCTGAGGGCCGAAAAATTGATGCTTTTGAACTGTGGTGTTGGAGAAGACTCTTGAGAGTCCCTTGGACTGCAAGGAGATCCAACCAGTCCATCCTAAAGGAGATCAGTCCTGGGTGTTCATTGGAAGGACTGATGCTAAAGCTGAAACTCCAATACTTTGGCCTCCTGATGTGAAGAGTTGACTCATTGGAAAAGACTCTGATGCTGAGGGGGATTGGGGGGAGGAGGAGAAGGGGACGACAGAGGATGAGATGGCTGGATGGCATCACTGACTCGATGGACATGAGTTTGAGCAAGTTCTGGGAGTTGGTGATGGACTGGGAGGCCTGGTGTGCTGCGATTCATGGGGTTGCAAAGAGTCAGACACAACTGAATGAGTGAACTTGTCTGAATTATTCTGAAATTGTCATAAGGCTGTTTAGTTAACTAAATGAGAAAAATTCAAAACGTTTAATAGAGTATCTAAGTACGTAAGTGAAAGTCATGCAGTTGTGTCCGACTCTTTGCAACCTCATGGACTATAGAGTCCATGGAATTCTCCAGGCCAGCAGAATACTGGAGTGGGTAGCCTTTCCCTTCTCCAAGGGATCTTCCCAGTCCAGGGATCGATCCCAGGTCTCCAGCATTGCTGGCATTTTCTTTACCAGCTGAGACACAGGGAAGCCCAAGAATACTGGAGTAGTAGCCTGTCCCTTCTCCAGCAGGTCTTCCTGACCCAGGAATCGAACCCTGGTCGCCTGCATTGCAGGCAGATTCTTTACCAGCTGAGCCACAGGGAAGCCCCAGCAGAGTGTCTGGTATAAGATACTCAGTGTTGTCACAGCCTTCACAGTTTCTTTTTAATTTCTTTTAGTCCAGTATAGCCGATTTACAATGCTGTGCTAATTTCTGCTGTACAGCAAAGTGACTTAATTACACACACACATATATATGTGTATATATATATATATATTCTTTTTCATATTCTTTTCTATTAAGGTTTCTCAAGGGTGTTGAATATAGTTCAGTGTGCTTTTCAGCAGGTCTCTGCTGTCTAACCACCCTATGTAACACTGTGCATCTATTAATCCCAAATGTCCAGTCCTCGCCTCCTCAGCCCCCTGTACCCTTTGGTAATCACAAGTTTGTTCTCTGTCTGTGAGCTGTTTCTATTTCACAGATAGGTTTTATTTGTGTCATATTTTAGATTCCACATGTAAGTGATATCACGTGATATTTGTCTTTCTCTGTCTGGCTTACTTTGCTTAGTGTGATAATCTCTAAGTCCATCCATATTGCTACGAATCATTCATCTAGATTACTATCATAGTTGTCATAATAATTGAAATCAGGGAGACCATTGCCCCCCTTTCCTTCTTTCTCTCTCTTTTTCACTTTTTAAAAAACATTTCCCTTCCCATTCTTACTTCCAAACTACTTGCAAACATTGTAACAAATTTGCTTTTTTAAAAAAAACTTATTTCATAAAGCTTTCATTAAACTTATTTCATAAAGCTTTCATTAAACTTATTTCATAAAGCTCTTTTCATAAGATTTTTAAATTAAGCAAAACAAAAGACAGCCTAACAGTGTCCACAAGGCCATTCATTATCCATAGTTCAAAGTGAACACTTGTCACTGTAGGGAAAAAAAATGATCAATGGCACATGAAACAGCAGTGAGAGACAGTGAAGCTCAGCCACACGCAACAACACGGAAAAGTCTCACAATCATAATGAAGAGCAAAGGAAACCAGATGCAGAGAAAGACACAGAGAGGAGTCCCTTCACCTAAAGCGCATACACAGGCAAACGAGCCTGTGAGGTCAGACGTCAGAATAACAGTGGGGACTTGATGCCTAGAAAGGAGAGCATAGGGAGGCTGTGCGTGGCGTCCAAGGCCAGCTTCTCCGTCTCTGCCTGCCTGTCTACCCCACAGGTATGTTCAGTGAAGATTCACGAAGCTGAACACGGATCTATGTTTCTCCACGTATGTTTGAATTCATAAAGACACACAAAGGGCAGGGAAACTATTACTGCATCTAGTATTTGTTCTAGGAAAATGAACAGTCTAACAGGGGCTGCTTCATTATGTTTATGACCATCAGATTCTTTTCACTTCTGATACTCTCAGTAGTTACAAAACACACTTCTAACTTGATTACAGGGCTAGGACAGCTTTCCCTGGAGAAGGAAACGGCCACCCACTCCAGTATTCTTGTCTGTATAATCCCATGGACGGAGGAGTCTGGTGGGCTACAGTCCAGGGGGTCACAAACAGTTGGGCACCCCCGACCACAGTACAGCAGCAATCCCTGCTTCCCCACTTCCTCTTGTAGCATGAAACGGGATCAGTAGCAACTTAGTACTCACACCTCACAGTTTCTGGGGGAAAATACAAATGGTACAAAATGACTGGAGTATTGAACAAAGCAGCAACTTCAAGATGGCAACACACACACACACTGTTTCTAGTCACAGTTCTTTTGCTTGTTCACTAAAAGCCTTGTGAGAAATCACAAAATCTCTCTGCGCTTCGTTTATAAAATAGGAATAATGATGTTACAAGGTCATTCACCCAGGGTTGCACACAGGAAAAAATGAGCCCTTGTGGAAGCCTTTTGAAAGGCAAATAGGCTGTAGGGACCCAAACATTAACATAAGGAATAAACATAGGTAGGAGAAGGCAATGGCACCCCACTCCAGTCCTCTTGGCTGGAAAATCCCATGGATGGAGGAGCCTGGTGGGCTGCAGTCCATGGGGTCACTAAGAGTCAGACAAGACTGAGCGACTTCCCTTTCACTTTTCACTTTCATGCATTGGAGAAGGAAATGGCAACCCACTCCAGTGTTCTTGCCTGGAGGATCCCAGGGACGGGGGAGCCTGGTGGGCTGCCGTCTATGGGGTTGCACAGAGTCGGACACGACTGAAGCGACTCAGCAGCAGCAGCAGCAGCAGCAGGGCTCCTTACATTGTGTTGACATCAGTTTGTTGTTTTTTTCTTTTAAGGGAACACAACTTGATGCTAACACTCCTATTGCTCCCTGATCTTATTCACCTTACCTGTCTAATTGAAATACAACTTTCTCTCTCTGTTTTAACGAATTCCCCTCCCTACTCGGAGGAAGCGTTACCATCCTGAGCTCTTGGCCTCCCGTGTGTGTGCTCAGTTGCTCAGTCATGTCAACTCTTTGCAACCCCATGGCCTGTAGCCCTCCAGGCTCCTCTGTCTGTAGGATTTTCTGGGCAAGAATACTGGCGTAGGTTGCCATTTCCTCCTCCAGGGAACTTCCCGACTCAGGGATCGAACTCCCATCTCTTGTGGCTCCTGCAGGGCAGGCAGAGTCTTTACCGTGGAGTCACCAGGCAAGCCCTTCTTGCCCTCCTAAATCAATAGAAATTGATCAGATGCCAGCTAAGAAATTCAGGCAAGGTTTTACTGGAGCCCCTGCCGCAGCAGTGGAGAGCAAAGATAGGTAACAGGTGGCGGCAGGCTGGAGGAGGGTAGGTGGTCCGCCCGCCTCTTAGGTGGCGCCCTGTGCAGAGGGCGTGCGCTGCACTCTGCCTTGCTCTGTGCTCATCAGAAGTGGCTGTTGGTTTTTTTGTCTGTATCTTTTGTCCAGAATTTGCCCTAACTGCTCATGCAGAGTTATTTTCAGTCTCACAGAACTCCTTTGTATTTTGTTGCCCAAGAAGAGGTGTGTCCAGGGCCAAGCACTGCAGCGCTGGTCCCAGGTCTCAGGTCAGTCTCAGGGGGCCATTTTCCATGTATATCTACATTCTCTGAGCATCTTAGGTGCACTTCTATTCAGGAATGGATAACAATATAATCCATTTTTCATGACTTGTTCCTATGACTTTCCTGGCATAAGAACTCCAGTTTTTTATCCTAACAGACATCTAACAAAGCAAAAAACAGGGGGTTAATTATAAGTTGTATTGAGATGGTGTCAGAATTCCTCAGAGTATTATAAACACTTACCTGATTCAGTACATTCTAGTTTTCCTAATGCCCTGTCTGCTGGTTATGTGGTTTTAAAACGTAGCAAATATCATGTATATTTCTTTTGCAGAAGGCATGGAATTGTGAACACTTGGCTCAACCTCAATAAACTCCCAAGGTGTGCATTAGGATGCAAGAAACCAAGTCGCCCCCAATGCACAAGCTTTTTGTTGAAGGGTAGAAAATGCTTGGAAACCCCTAGTTAGTGGAAATGTCATGGAAGTTATAATGCCCTTTGTAACAAAAAGAGTGAATCCAGTGGCATTTTGTAGCTTTCTTGAATTGTGATTGAATATTTTATTTCCTTTAAAAAATTATTTTGACCTTCATCTCCTGACTGTATGCCATATTTAGGGTTGAATGGTTTAGAGAAATTGCAGTTTCACTGAGACTTGACTTACACAGAATCAGAAACTCAAGAGTGTGGTCCCTTTGCTGAGATGGACCTGAGGTATAAACAGATGTCAGAGGCCAGTGCATAGGGTAGGCTGGAATAAGAGTGCTCATCTTGGATAACATAGCTATGAAATGGGCTCTACTGTATGTATATCTTGAGTGACTCGGCAGGCTACTGTTCAAGAACTTGGTTATGTAATGAAGGCAGGGACAGAAGGCTGGAGTTCTATCCAGCTGTGATGCAAAGCCTGCACACATGTCCACTTCAGTCCAGTGAGCGCTTCAGCATCACTTTGTGGAAGCAGATTTGCACGATGACTCAGGTTCGAGTAGCGATTTTAACGCCCTTTCCTTGTCTCCCTTGGGCCTCCCTGGTGGCTCAGACAGTAAAGTGTCTGCCTGCAATGCAGGAGCCCCGGGTTCAATTCCTGGGTAGGGAAGATCCCCTGGAGAAGGAAATGGCAATCCACTCCAGCACTCTTGCCTGGAAAAGCCCATGGATGGAGGAGCCTGATAGGCTACAGTCCATGGGGTCGCAAAGAGTCGGACACGATTGAGCGACTTCACCTTCTTTCACTTTCCTGACTCCAGGAAGTTGCTTTGGCCATAACAGGCTTATGACAAGAAATTAACTCAGAAGATTTCTGTCTCTGGTTCTGCCAGCCTTCCAGTGAGAGCTCCGATCAAATTGAATCCTGGACAGTGGGTTCAAGGCAAGACACCCCAGCGGCGGGTTACTCCCTCAGGGAGAGCTGCACCATCCTCCAGAAAGAAAAGGTCTCCAGTGGTGGCAGGACAGTGCACGTAAGCTCCTGGATGCGGACTCCTGAAACTGAAGGACATACACCTTTTGGAGAAGAGATATTTTGAGATAAAACTTGATTTTTGAAATTTTAAAGTTTTCATATAATTTGTAGTTTATTTGCATAAATATTTCAAGTGTGTGCTTCAAATAAAGGAGTGTTCTCCATTTCATGTTTTTAGTAGTCTGTGTATGTTTATTATACCAGAATTGTTAATTTGCTGTTCACAGGCTCCATATTCTCACTGACCTTTTATCTGTTTGATCTATTGATTACAAGAAAGGTGTGTTGCAGTCTCACTCTGAATTTACATCAGAGGTATAAAAATTATAAATTATTATATTTTTCTTGGTGAATTGAAGCTTTTATCAATAGATAATTACTTTCTTTGTAATCAATAATTACTTTAAAATCTATTTTGTCTGATAATCAGATACTTAAACCAGTTTCCTTCTGGTTAACATTTGCCTAATTTTAGTCCATTCTTTTTTTTTTCTGTAAACTTCTTATGTTTTATGCATTTTAATCCCATTTATCTTTTAACTAGTAAGTCTGTTTATGTCACTTTATATGTATACATTATTATTACATATAATATAATACCACCCACTCCAGTGCTCTTGCCTGGAAAGTCCCATGGATGGAGGAGCCTGGTGGGCTGCAGTCCGTGGGGTCACTGAGGGTCAGACACAACTGAACGACTTCACTTTCACTTTTCACTTTCATGCATTGGAGAAGGAAATGGCAACCCACTCCAGTGTTCTTGCCTGAAGAATCCCAGGGATGGGGGAGCCCGGTGGGCTGCCGTCTATGGGGTCGCACAGAGTCGGACACGACTGAAGCGACAGCAGCAGCAGCAGCAGCAGCAGCAGCAGCATATACTATAAATATATTAATGTGTTACTCTTAATATTTATTTTTCAAATTATTTTATTTTTATTATTTTTATTTCTCTTTTTCTTTTCACTGTTTATATTTTTTCTTATTATCTTAATACTTAATTTACAAATTTAAGAAAAGGAAAATAATATATGATAAAATAATGAATGTGAAGATACAATTAACTATTAAAAACTAAACAAAATATTGGCAATTATAATTAGATTCAAGGGCTGACTTTTAGGGGGATAGAGAGTTGAACATATATCTGATAAAACTCACCAAGAAAAAGAGAATTCACGAAAGGAATGTAACAATAAATACAGAAGGAATTTAAAAATACAAGGGAATAATACTCTCAAATAAAGCTAAAAGGATTTCCATGAAGTAGACAATTTCCTTGGAAAATATATCATTCTAAAATTATTCTAAAAGAAACAGTGCTCTGAAAAATTATTAGTAATATACTTAGAAACTGAAAAGTTGTAAAATGATTATCTCCAAATAAGCCTTTGGTATCAGATCATTTTGTACTGAGTTCTTTTGTATTTTAAAGGAAGAGCCAATTTAATGTAATATAAAGTATATCAGCATATTTTAAAAGATAAAAAATATTAATTCATTTAATGTGATGGCATTATTTTGATGCCAAAATCCAGAAATAATAGCAAAATAAAAGAGAAATAACCCTTTGTCCAGCTCCCTTATAAACACAGGGGCAGAAAAACATTCAACAGGAAATATTAATAGAATTCAAAAATATTTTAAAATAATTATTCATCCTGACCAAGCAAGATTTATTTTTAAAAAGGAAAGGCATTGTATTATTAAGAAATTTACTAAGAGAATACAATACATAAGACAATATGCAGTATAAGGAATATAAAACAATTATCTCAACAGAGGGTAAAAAGACATCCTGTAAACTTTCATGGCAACTATGGGAAATAGCTTTATCTACTTGTGGAACTGCAAGCGTAATGACTGACAATAAGAATACAAGTTACTTTTGGAAGATGAGAGTAGAGAGGTAACAAGAAACATTGCAAAGGGTTCTGTATTAATAAAATCTTGAAAGCCAGAGGGTACCAGGGAAGAGCACTAAGCATAGGTGTAATCTGATTAGACTGATATTTATCAGGCTGACTCCAGCAGCAGTGCAAGAGACAGACCACAGAGAAACCAACCAGAGGAAAACAAAAAGAAAACGAAACAATTCGGTATAAGGAACTCCCATTAATGCGCGAAAAGAATGCCTACATCTGAGCTGAACTAGTGGACTGCGAATGGCATCGATAGAGACAGTAAGAGAGAGATGACAGCTGGGTTCGCATGATGCTGTGATTTCATGGATGCGAAAGTAACTGAGATGGAAGAATCTGGTCTCATCTACCATTGGGTAGACGGTGGGGGCACTCACAGGGCTGGGAAGAATCAGGAGAGCAATTGGGCAGGTGGATGCCATTTGGGGCAACGTGGGAGCTCATTGGCAGCAGGAAAAGCCTGGGGGAAGCAGACGTTTATGAGGAAAAGAGACAGAGCTTGTAAGGATTTGGGAGGGAAACTAGCAAACATACAGATGCAGGCACTGACACACAAGACTGGATCATCAAATCTGCTGCTGCTGCTAAGTCGCTTTAGTCGTGTCCGACGCTGTGTGACCCCAGAGATGGCAGCCCACCAGGCTCCGCCATCCCAGGGATTCTCCAGGCAAGAACAGTGGAGTTGGTTGCCATTTCCTTCTCCAATGCATGAAAGCGAAAAGTGAAAGGGAAGTCGCTCAGTCGTGTCCGACTCTTTGCGACCCCATGGACTGCAGCCTACCAGGCTCCTCCGTCCATGGGATTTTCCAGGCAAGAGTACTGGAGTGGGGTGCCATTGCCTTCTCCAGGATTATCAAATCTAGCTGACACCAGTTAGTGATTTTTCCCAAGATCAGGCTTTACAAATAATCTGAAGGTTCAATCAAAGAGGAGTCACAGGGAATGCAGGAAGACACCTGTAATATTGAAGGTATCTGCATGGTTACATCCTTCCCATGACGGACATCAGCTCCAAGAACTCCAAATGATTTATGAAGGTTATCTCACACAGTGTGCAAAGTTTAGATTATAAACATTCCCATTTTTTATCTCAAATGGCCCACTAGTTATGTGATATTTTCCGCTAGCCATCTATCTAGATTTTAAACTTGATCCATAGCAATTGCAAATCAGGAACATCCTGTTAAGAACATTTTTTAAGTAAGGATTCTCTTCTTAGTAAATATCATTAGTCTATTGGCAAGCAGTCTGCTTATCATGTTTTCATGACTCGGCAAGTTCATCCACCTTATTTCCTTCCTGAGTATCCCACCTGCCTTCCTGGTAATGGAGAAAGGACGGAAGACAGGTAAAATGCTTTAATTTTTTCTTTTTCACTGAATAGGTCAATGGAAGGTAGTATCAACAAAGGAGGCAATTTAATAGTGCCATTTGTTGTTCTTTTTAATTGAATAATAATTAGATTATTGGTTCCCTTAGCGACCTCAATTTCATAGTAAAATCCAGAAAATTTACAATCTGCTATGAATTGACATAAGCAGAAAATAAGAATACTGAAATATGGATTTTTTAAGTCTGTTAAAAGAATGAGAAATAGGAACATAGAAGGGAAGGCAAAATCAATAAATCTTTAGGTGGGTCAGATGCAAGTTTAGTTATTTTATGCTAAAAAATAAGGAATCTAGTAGAGAGGAAATTAGGAAGAGACAAGAAAAGAGAGGGATCATTATTACTTTGCATAAGAGAGTCATTCAAACATACAGTGAACGAGGGAATTGCTAGAGAAAAATTCAGGACTGTCTACGTTGGAGATCATCCGTTTCACCATAAACCTTTACCAGCCTGGGCAGCAGATAATTGTACTTTTTAAAATACAGTATGTGTCAAGAGGAGGGCAAGTTCAGACACATGCTTTGATTGACTTGAGACAGCCGTGACAGCCCAGTTAGAAAAGATTCCCAGTTGACTCCTGTGCACAGTACTGAGCTCTGCAGACCACAGTCTCCTCATCTCACACTTCCAGCATTCTTCTGAAACGCTTCTTTGTTTAAACTGTTCCAGAGTGACAAAGGTAGAACACTTATACTCAGTGCGTGGGCTTATCTAATAAATCAGTAAACTGTATAAATCTTGACTTCAAATCAGTTCAGTTCACTCGTTCAGTTGTGTCTGACTCTTTGGGACCCCATGAATCACAGCACACCAGGCCTCCCTGTCCATCACCAACTCCCAGAACTTGCTCAAACTCATGTCCATCGTTTTGTGATGCCATCCAACATCTCATCTTCTGTCGTCACCTTCTCCTCCCGCCTTCAATCTTTCCCGGCATCAGCGTCTTTTGCAATGAGTCAGTTCTTCGCATCAGGTGGCCAGAGTATTGCAGTTTCAGCTTTACCATCAGTCCTTCTAATGAACACCCAGGACTGATCTCCTTCAGAATGGACTGGTTGGATTGAAGACTCTCAAGAGTCTTCTCCAACACCACAGTTCAAAAGCATCAATTCTTTGGCATTCAGCTTTCTTTATAGTCCAACTTTCACATCTACACATGACTACTGGGAAAACCATAGCTTTGACTAGACGGATCTTTGTTAGCAAAATAATGTCTCTGCTTTCTAATATGCTGTCTAGGTTTGTCACAATTTTTCTTCCAAGAAGCATATGTCTTTTAATTTTATGGCTGCAGCCACCATCTGCAGTGATTTTGGAGCCCAAGAAAATAAAACCCATCACTATTTCCACTTTTTCCCCCATCTATGTGCCATGAACTGATGGGACAAGATGCCATGATCTTCGTTTTCTGAATGTTGAGTCTTAAGCCAACTTTTAAACTCTCCTCTTTCACTTTCATCAAGAGGCCCTTTAGTTTTTCTTTGCTTGCTGCCATAAGAGTGGTGTCATCTGCATATCTGAGGTTATTGATATTTCTCCCAGCAACCTTGATTTCAGCTTGTGTTTCATTCAGCCTGGCATTTCTCATGATGTACTCTGCATATAAGGTAAATAAGCAGGGTAACAATATACAGCCTTGATGTACTCCTTTCACAATTTGGAACCATTCCGTTGTTCTGTGTACAGTTCTAACTGCTGCTTCTTGACCTGCACACAGATTTCTCAGGAGGCTGGTAAGGTGGTCTGGAATTCCCATCTCTTTAAGAATTTTCCACAGTTTGTGGTGATCCACACAGTTAAAGGCTTTGGCATAGTCAATAAAGCAGAAATGGATGTTTTTCTGGAACTTTCTTGCCTTTTTGATTATCCAACAGATATTGGCCATTTGATTTCTGGTTCCTCTACCTTTTCTAAATCCAGCTTGAACATCTGGCAGTTCTTGGTTCATGTACTGTTGAAGCCTGGCTTGGAGATTTTTGAGCATTACTTTACTTGTGTGTGAGATGAGTGTAATTGTGCAGTAGTTTGAACATTCTTTGGCATTGCCTTTTCTGAATATTGGAATGAAAACTGACCTTTTCCAGTCCTGTGGCCACTGCTGAGTTTTCAATATCATATTCTATTTCCAGATACTTTACTTTAGTATGAATCTGAAATTGTGGTCACCATACATGTAATGTAGAATGAGAATATATTAAGCCATATGACTCCTAATTTCACTCCATTCTATTTCTGGTAAAATGTTGAGCATTCCATAAGAAACTGAGAGACTAATTTTTCAAATAATCCAGTTAATTCTTTAAAGATAGTTTAAACTTGTATGGCATTTTTTACCATACAAATCATTCCAAACTTGAAAGGAAACAGAAAAGACTCCAAATAGCCAAAGCAACCTTAAGAAAGAAAGGCAAAACAGTAAATATTCACTCTCTCTGATTTCAAACTATACTACAAAGCTACTGTGACAAAAACAACATGGTTCTGACACAGAAACTGACACACAGATCAATGGAACAGAACAGAAAGCTGAGAAATAAACCCACACACTTTTGTGAACAATTAATCTACAACAATGGAGGCAAGAATAAACAACAGGGAAAAGAAAGTCTCTACAGAAAATGGTGTTGAGAAAACTGGACAGCAGCCTGCAAAAGAATCAACCTGGCCTAATTTCTTGCATGATAAAGAAGAATAAACTCAAAATGGTTAAATACTTAAATGTGAGACCTGAACCCATAAAACTCTAGAAGAAAACAGGCAGTGTGCTCCCTGACATCCGTCTCAGCAATATTTAATAGGTGTGTCTCCTCAGGCAAGGGAAACAAAAGTGAAAACACAAGCGGGACTACATCACACTGCAGAGGTTTCGCACAGTGAAGGACAATATCAGCAAAATAAAAAGGCTGCTAACTGAGTGGGAGGAGATATTTGCAAACAATTTGCCTGATCAGGGGTTGATATCCAAAATACACAAAGAACTCATGCAATTCAGCCCCAAAACGCCACCACCAACAAAAAAACCTTCTTAAAAAATGGGCAGAGGTCCTGGAGAGGCATTTTTCCAGAGGACATATGCAGATGGCCAGCAAGCACATGGGAAGATACTCAGTATCAGTAATCGTAAGGGAAATGCAAACCAAAACCCCAATGAAATATCACTTCCCACATGTCAGAATGGCTATCGTCAAAAAGACAACAAATAGAAAGTGTTAATAAGGACGTGGGAAAAGGAGACTCTTATGCATTATTGGTGGGGATGTAAATTGGTGCGGCCACTATGGAAAATTGTATGGGTGTTTCTCACAAAACTAAAAACAGAACTATTATACGATCCCACAATTCCACTTCTGGGAATTTTTCTGAAGAAAATGAAAACATTAATTCATAAATGTAAATGCACACCTATATTCACTGCAACATTATTTACTACAGCCACGATACGGATGGAAGCAAACTAAGCCATGATATGGATGCAAACATATATAGATGTATCTCTCATATATATGTGTGTACATGTATGTGTCATATGTATGCCTATTATATATGCATGTATATATATTTATGTCTATAATGAACTACTATTCAGTCATAAGAAAGAATGAAATATTGCACTTATGACAACATAGATGGAACTAGAGGGTATTGTGCTAAGTGAATAAGACAGAGAAAGACAAATACCATATAATTTCACTTGTATGTGGAATCTAATAAACAAATCAAAAAATGAGCAGACAGAAGCGAGAGTCAGAGATACAGAGAACAGACAGGTAGTTCCAGAGGTCAGAGAGGTCAGGGGAGGAGAGAAATAGACGAAGGAGATCCACAGGCACGAGGCTTTGGTGAGAAACTAAATGAAGCACAGGGATGAAGTGTACAGAGGGGGGAACATCGTCAGTATTCATGCAGTATCTTTGGACGGAGACAGAGGACAGCTAGTGTTATGGTGATCATTTTGAAATGCACAGAAATATTGAAACATTATGCTGGGTACCAGGAACTGACATTGTTTAGTAGGTCAATTATACTTTAAAAATAAACAGATTTATAGGAAAAGAGATCCAAACTGTGGTTACTAGAGGTACGGGTGGGTAGGGTGCAAATTGGGTGGGGCAGTCATAATGTATAAATTCCAGTCATAAGATAAATAAGTACCAATACTAGGAACGTAATGTACAACATGATAAAGATAATTAAAACTGCGATGCATCATAAATGAAAGTTAAGAGAGTAAACTTTGAGTTTTCATCAAGAGGAAAAAATGATTTTTTTATTTCTCTAATGTTGTATTGATACGAGATGATGGATATTCATTAGACCCATTGTGGTCATCATTTCATGATGCATGTAAGTCAAACCATTATGCCACACACCTTTAGCTTATACAGTGCTCTATGTCATTTATATCTTAATAAAACTGGGGGGAAAGTGTTAACTAGAAATGTTGTCTTCCCTGTTTTGCTCTCACAGGGGCATAGATAGAAGGGGCACATAGTAGGTAGTCAGTTTAAGTTTGTTAATTTATTTACTTCAAAGTAATTCCAGATTTTCTGATTTTAAATACTGAGTATATCCTGATTTCAGTACCACAAAGTCACAATTAAGATAAACCATCTAAATTATTCAACAAAGGAATCATGTCTTTATATTCAAGAAGTTGTGTTACATACCAGCAACAACCTCTTCCACAACATGACTGATAGGGAAATGTGCCATATGTTTGGACTATCCCACTGAGGATATCATTTTATCTTCAGTATATGACTAAATGCAGTCAAAGACACTTCACCAAGTTCAAACGGTAAGGGCAGAATGGAAATAATGCGAGAAGCGCGGTAAGGAAAAACCTGAGCTCTTCTACACATTGCCAAGGTGCATGGTCTCTTCTGCGACATGATAAAGCATTCACGATCTTCCTCCATCCACGCTCTGCATCTTCTCATGTAGGAATCTTCCACATCTTCAAATGTGGTATAGTGAGAGCAGAAACACACACACACAAAAAAAAAAAAGATTGTCACACCACATCTTTTCTGAAGAATATTTACTTTCCCAGAGGTAAGCTTCTCCAGTTGCTCATCTCGTGGAAGATAAAAGGGATGAAAACTAACGTAAGAGATTTGTTTCAATGCTAGTTCAGTGAATTGAAGAGAAAATCTGTCTCCTTCCGTGGCAAACTATGACCCTGACTTTCAAATATGCTTATGAAGAGGGGGTAGGAAACTTCTGCTCTCTATCACTCCTAGTTCTTGAACAAAAGTGATAGTCAAATGAAGCGGTTTTGGTTTTGGTTGGGTGATTTGTGTTTGCCACACATGTGGTTCAAAGATATTAGATGGGCATTACTGGGGCATCGTCCCGAGCTAATATGTACTGCAAAAAGCACACCTAATCTTTGCGGGAAAGAGCTGCAAAGTGTTTTGTGCTTCCATTTTATTTTAATTCCTTTTTTCAAATATGATACATGATAGGTTATTACAGCTGTTACATATGACCAATAATAAAATTCAAATGGATTGAGAAAAAGGAATACTGCCATTTACTTCTATGACAAGTAGAATTTTATTCTATTACTTACTTTCTCTCTGAGCTCTATGTAAGCTGGAAATCATGACCTACATGTACAGTAAGATGCTCCATGCTGCTAAGACATATGGCACCAGGGAATAAGAGCTTTGACAGTCGAGTTTCTTGTAGATATATGACCTTGGCCAAGTGATTTGGCCTAAGACTGCATTCCCTCATCAGTTGAACTAAGAATTTGGGCAATAATTCCAAATCTTTCTCTTGCGCAATCTAGTCAAAAGCAGATTGATGCATTTCCTGAATCTCTTAAAATCTATAGATTTCCCTCCAACTCCCTTTTTGTTCCTATTCGCAATTTATTTGTTAAATAAACAAGCTCTAATTTTCCTAATCATATTCCTGTAGTGTTAATATGTCCGTCTGTCTTTGTATCTCCTGGCAAATGATAGATGTAGATTTGATTAAATTCAGATTTAATTTTTTGGCAAGAATATTTTGGAGGCAGTATTACGTTCTTCTCTTTGCAGGCACATGATAAATGACTGCTTTTCTTTTCGGGATATTAGCAATTGACAATGCCGAGTTCATAATTTCTATAGAGATTTATGAGTTTGTTTATGATGAAGAGTTTCAAAATATATGTTGACACTGTAAGAACCTATTTTTGTTTAACTTTATATAATTTTCTCTTCTGTTAAATAAAAACTGTAAGTTTTTATAAACTGTAATAAATAAATAAGTAGAAATAAGTCAATTCCTGCATAATTACCTGAGAAATTCAGTCTACTAGCCTTTCCAAAAAGCCCCGAGGAATTTTTTTTTTTTTTCTGTATTGCAAATCTGAGTGACAATTTCTACCCTCAACACTATCAGGAAGAAAGAAATCTACCAGAGGTAGCGATGGCGTTAATGGGAAGACATCCTCCTGGTTAGATTCCCCAGAAAGATTCCCCAGAGGACGGAGCGCACGGAGATGAAGTAACACTCCAGGAGATCCGGCGGCACAGGCGAAGCCTCGTCACACGCTCTCCTCGTGGCGGCGAGAGCGAGCCGTCCGCCTGGGAGGCGCGGGGGGCCCGGGCAGCCGGAGCACCGGTCTGAAGAAAGCAGGCTTGGTCATCCTGCAAGCCCGGGATCTGTGCACGACTCCGCAGACTGCGCCCGCTTATCTCCTGGCTGGAGGGTATGTTAGGGACACCGGGGAAGGAGCAATTTCAGCTGGGTGTCAAAGGAAGTCTGGACGGGAAGCACCGAAATGAGCAATCACAGACGGGGCGGAGAACAGCACAGGTCTCAACAGAGGACTCACAGAAATCTCTACCAGGAGAACCCTGGTAAGGAACAGAACAGCATGCCAATTTTGTGCTCCCGGGTTTTCGTGGAAAAAAAAAAAAAAAAAGTCTGCAACTCTGAATACATTTCATGGTAGAAAGAAAGTTCCTTACCATGACGACGTCTTCGGGTAGCCCAGAGGCTGCGGCGCTAGAGAAAGGCGCTTTTCTTTCCTCCTCTCCCCCTCCCTTTCTTCCTCCTTTCCTTCCTTTCTTCCCCTCTCTCTCTCTCTCTCTCTCTCTCTCTCTCTCTTTTGTTTCTCTCTCATCAAAAGTAGGATTTCCTACTATGTCTAAATACTGACATTCGTTCTTGATTAGTCAGTTCAGTCGTGTCCAACTCTTTGCATCCCATGGACTGTAGCCCACCAGGCTCCTCTGCCCATGGGATTCTGCAGGCAAGAATACTGGAGTGGGTTGCCATTTCCTCCTCCAGAGGATCTTGCTGACCCAGGGATCAAACATAGGTCAGCTTCATGGGCAGGTGGATTCTTGACCCACGGAGCCACCAATATCAATTCCTAATTATGCAATAGTGAGACACCTAGGTATTGCCCAGTATCAGGTGTAATTATATTTTCCATCCATACTTCAATGAAAATGAACAATAATGTACAGTGAAATGATGCTGCTGTTGACCAGGTTGGAAAACCACTCTTGGTGAACTGCTTCTGCATGGCTGTCTATAAGTGGGAAAGGAAGGTTTGGTAGCAAAAAGAGAGGCTTGGAGTCTGTGGTCACATGTGCTGTTTGGTTGGGCTGAGGATCAGCAGAACGAGCTGTGGAAGGGCTAAGTGAAACTAAAAGTGTCAACTTCCTGGATCTAGGAAGCAAGAGGTAATTTCTTCTTCTTGGTTCTCAAGCCTCCAGAAGTGAATGGCCGTGAAAGTGAAAGTCGCTCAGTCGTGTCCGACTCTTCGTGACCCGTGAACCACACAGCCGTGGAATTCTCCAGAACAGAACACTGGAGTGGCAGCCTTTCTCGTCTGCAACCCAGGGATCAAACCCAGGTCTCCCGCTTTGCAGGCAGATTCTTTACCAGCTGAGCCACCAGGGAAGCCCAAGAATACTGGAGTGAGTAGCCTATCCCTTCTTCAGAAGATCTTCCCGACCCAGGAATCGAACCAGGGTCTCTTGAATTGCAGGCAGATTCTTTACCAGCTGAGCTGTCAGACAATGACCATGAATCTTTGAATAAAGTCACTTGTGAAGCAATGGACCAAGGAAACCAACAAACCTTCCAAAGAGCAGCATTTGGGTTCCATGTGCTACTGATAACACACGGCGACACTTACAACTGCAACTTTTGGATGTGATGTTTTCACTCAGGGCAGAATCACACTCATTCACAAAACTCTTGTATACCCTTCCTAATATATATATATATATATTAATGTATTCTAGTTACGTAAGATTTTCTTTTCATCTTCCTCTTCCTTGGAGAAATGATGGGCATCAAACTGACTGAACAATTCAATGATTCCTTCACTATTGGATGTTAATGGTTTTTCAGTATTTTCACTGCCCACCTCACTATATCAGACCCCTTAACAAAGTCTCAGTTAGTCTGGTTCTGTCCAATTTCCATTCACACTTTTCTCAGTAGCTCTTACCATTTCCAATTTTCCTCCTAATCTATGGGCTTTTCTAGGTCTCTTAGGCTGATCTACTTTCTTTAAGAGCATCTCCACCTGCTCATAAGATAGAATCACGTGAATATAGGAGAATAATAGTGATGATGTATGCTACATTTGAACAAGAACAAGACATTGAATTCTTTGAGAAAAACAACTAAATTAATTTCAATGCACTCTATATGATCTTATCTAGACCTCAGGTGTAACTTAAATGTTTGTAGTCATATACACATGCCTATTTGTTAAAATAGATTCTTGTGAGTGGTGAATAAATATCCAGGAAACTTTTCCATATTATTTATATCAAATTTTCAAAGAGGGAGAATTCAAAGTGCAAGGGAATATCTGTCCTTCACTAAGTCAGGCACACAACGAGCCCTTTAAGTTACCCTGAACAGCTCAGAATCAGGCCTTGTTTTTAGTTTAGGATTCCATAATAGTTGCTCATATGTCACTGCCAAAATCCCTCTCTCCTACAAAGCAACATAAACCAAAAAATTGACGAGCTGCCTTTATCATGAAAAACTCAGGTTCAAAGCAGTGGGCAACTATGTGATGTTCATATCAATCAACTAGCTAGCAACTGCTACACGCACTAGACGTGGGGCTGCGACACACGCTGTGAGCCTATGCTGTATTAAACCACGATACGAAGGGTTTAAGTTCCCCAAGCAATGTGGGGAAAATGGAATTACTCTTTGTCATAATCGCTATAATTTTAAAGATGCTTAGTCTATTGAAATAATATATGAAAACATACCTTTTAAACAGTGATTTCCATCTAAATACACAGAGTTGCTGTTATGGGCTAAATTGTATCTCTCCCTAACCACTAGGACCTCAGAATGTGAATGTATTTGTCGATAGGCCATTTAAAAGGATCATTAAGTTAAAATGAGACCACCAGGGTAGGTCCTAATTCAGTCTGATTGGTGTCCTTAAAAGAAGAACAGATGAGGACCCACAAGGAGACACCAAGAATGTGTATCCCAAGACCAGCCCTTGAATCTACAGGGAGACTCCAAGGGTGTACATGCAGAGACCACCCCGTGAAACTACAGGGAGACGCCGAGGGTGTGCGTGCAGAGACCAGCCCGTGAATCTACAGGGAGACGCCGAGGGTGTGCATGCAGAGACCACCCCGTGAAACTACAGAGAGACGCCGAGGTTGTGCATGCAGAGACCAGCCCGTGAACAGACACTACCCGGGGAGAGAGACCTAAGAGAGACCCAGCGCAGCTGGCACCTTGCCTTGGACCCTGAGCTCCAGAATGGAGAGGAGGGAAATCTCCATTGTTTAAGCGACCCAGTCCGAGACATTCAGATGGCAGCCTTATGAATACAGTTACTATTATTAGTTAAAATTAAAAGAACGCTGGAGATTCGAGTCAATCCAAGCCCTATTGCTGTTGTCAGTCACTCGGGTGCAAGCTGACTCTTTTGTGACCTCATGGACCGTAGCTCAGCTGGGCCCCTCTGTCCATGGGATGGATTTTCCAGGCAAGGATACTGGAGTGGGTTGCCATTTCCTTCTCTAGGGGATCTTCCCTGCTCAGGGATCGAATCCACATCTCTCATACTGTGGCAGGCAGATTTTTATCACGAGGACTTCCCTGGTGGCTCAGCTGGTAAAGAATCCGCCCATAATGCTGGAGACCTGGGTTCAATCCCTGGGTCGGGAAGGTTCCCCTGGAGAAGGGAAAGGCTACCCACTTCAGTATTCTGGCCTGGAGAATTCCATGGACTCCATGGGGTCACAAAGAGTCGGACATGACTGAGTGACTAACTGTTTTACCATTGAGCCACCAGAAAAGCCCCATAAGCTCTATTAAGCCAAAACAAATGTTTAATGCAATAGTTATATATCTAATTGTTCCAAAAGGAGAAAGTTCTCCTAGAGGAGAAACCCTGATGAGCACGATTTCTTTTGTATATAATGAGAGAAAGATCATTTCCATGGGAAGCAGGTCTCTGACCGCGGGGAGCTTCATAGGCTTGCTTGGTAGCCAGGGGCTGCATAGTCTTCAAACCCTAATCTCATAGCAGATCTTCAGATGCCAGTGCTAATCTCAGCAGATTTCAGAACAGGTAATTATTTCTTCAACGAAACCCATAAAAAGGCCATGGAGGAAGTTGTTTCTAAGGTGGTAAGATCATGTTAAGCTTTAGAATGAGGCCCATGATGTTTACAGCCTGCTCCTTCGTTACTGAGTCACTGAATCGTTCATCTTCCAATCAACAGGCTTTTAAGGAGGGCCTGCCCTGTAACTTGATAATTAAATAGTGCCTTAAAATAACTGACAGTTCATTTTCTAAGACAGATTGGGTGATAGAAATTATATTCTCTTCCAGCATATAATAACTACTTGCAGTAATTAAAGGACGTTTGCTATGGATGTTTTAACACACAGTATAGGGATGAGGCAGGAGGTAGATTCCCCCGCCCCGCCAGGGGAAAGCAATTGGAGATTCATTCCCTGGGGACTGAAGCTCCAGGACAAGACTAGCAGGACAGTTAAGAGAGCAGGCTGGGCCCTGCTCCAACCACATATTCCCCATTCTTGAAGTCAGGAGACCTCCCCAACCACACATGCTCAGAAAGGCTCCTTGGAGGTCAAAGGGAGTGATGACTGATGTTAAGCTGCCCACAAGCCTTTGCAGTAGAATCCCTCTTGGCTAAGAGATGCGTGTGCACACAGGGGAGGATCCACGGACTGTGACCCAGGCAAATCAAAATGATTGACTAAAGGAAAACCAGGAGCAGTGTCCCACAAAAGTAACTTAGACCAACACGAGGGTGTGACTCTTACTCTCTGGGTCTGCCTGGGTGTTCATCCACACGCGCTACGCTCTTTTTCCTCTTGGTATGTTACTTGCTTCACTACTTTCTTTGTGGAAATTCTTTTGCACAAATCCAAAGGGCCAGGCTGCTGTCCATGGGGTCGCTTAGAGTCGGACACGACTGAGCAACTCCCCTTTCACTTTTCACTTTCATGCATTGGAGAAGGAAATGGCAACTCACTCCAGTTTTCTTGCCTGGAGAATCCCAGGGATGGGGGAACCTGCTGGGCTGCCGTCTTTGGGGTCACACAGAGTCAGACACAGACTGACTTAGCAGCAGCAGCAGCAGCAAAGGGCCTGGGCCCTTGTCACTGAGCACCAGTCTAGCAGCCAGGATCTGGCACTCTCACTGCTGCAAAGGGCCTTGGTCTCTGGGTGGGAGCCCAGGCCCACTCTGAGCTGTCGTTGAGGCCACCTGAGGTCAGGGGAACTAGGGCAAAGGAACAGGGTTACCTCCAAGAAAAGTCAGCCCTGGGTCCTGCTGGCAAGACCCCAGGCAGGGCTTGTCGTCAATGACTTTGGTTTTATCCATTGTCATCTTCCAAACGTGGTAGTTTCTGCTCAGAGATCTGCCTTCTCTGAGATTGCTGAGCTTCAGGGCTCTTCAACTGCACAGGACCCTCTTTCCAAGGAGCCCTAGCAAAAGGAAAAATGTTTGATATTTTTTTGTTGCTAATGATAGTCGGCTTTCAAAAATCATGATTTGCTATGATTGCTTGATTATCCAAAGTATTCACGTTTGTATCTAATTGTGCACTTCTAATTTTGTATGTGCCAAGAAGTATCAGACAAGGAGATCCGTAGATCACAGCTATTTCACAAATGATATATTTATGACTCAGAGAAGGTAAAGAAGTTCTCAAGCTGAGGACGTTTTGCCTCCTGCCCAATATTCGGCAATACCATGAGACATTTTGGGCTTCCTTGATAGCTCAGTTGGTAAAGGATCCGTCTGCAGTGCAGGAGACCCCAGTTCGATTCCTGGGTCAGGAAGATCCACTGGAGAAGGGATAGGCTACACACTCCAATATTCTTGGGCTTCCCTTGTGGCTCAGCTGGTAAAGAATCCGCCTCTGATGCAGGAGACCTGGGCTCGATCCCTGGGTTGGGAAGATCCCCTGGAGAAGGGAAAGGCTACCAACTCCAGTATTCTGGCCTGGAGAATTCAATGTGTAATCCATGAGATCGTGAAGAGTCGGACACAACTGAGCGAATTTCACTTCACTTCACCAAGATATTTTTGGTTTTTATTACCAAGGGGTGTGGCTACCAGCGTCTTGTGGGTAGAAGACAAGGATGCTGTGCACCATCCTAAAATGCAGAGACCAGCCTCCCGCATCCAAAAACTATCCCAACTAAAAATGCCACTAGAGTCCAGCCCGAGAGACTTTACAATAAAATGTCCACTCTTTCAAAACTGCTGCTGCTGCTGCTAAGTCACTTCAGTCGTGTCTGACTCTGTGTGACCCCACAGACAGCAGCCCACCAGCCTCCTCTGTCCTTGGGATTCTCCAGGCAAGAACGCTGGAGTGGGTTGCCATTTCCTTCTCCAGTGCATGAAGTGAAAAGTGAAAATGAAGTCGCTCAGTTGTGTCTGACTTTTTCGACTCCATGGACTGTAGCCTACCAGGCTGGGGTGGTAAACCAGGATCTAGAACCAAGTAAACTACAGACTACAAAGCTCATGCTGTTTCCTCTGTATGACTCTGAAATGGGAAGCCATTCCCTCCTCCTGGGGATCTTCCCAACCCAGGGATCGAGCCCAGGTCTCCTGCATTGGAGGCGGGTTCTTTACCGGCCGAGCCACCAGGGAAGCCCCCATGACTCGGCTGTAACAGTCGGACTCTTCTCCATCAGCAGCATCGGCTTCCATGCTCTGATGAAAATCAGTCTCAGTTGTACAGTGCCTCGGTGGTCGCTGAGTTTGCCTTCTTAATGTTTAGTAATTGAAACTAACAGATGTATGTGGAGACGCACTGGTGTGAACAGAGGGTGGTGGACGAGCGAGATGGCACCAGCCCTTTTCCAGAGCTACGGGTCCCCGTGAATGGCACCATCGCGCACTCAGGGATGCAGGCCGTGCCCCAAGCGGCATCCCTATCTTGTCCTTCTCCCTCCCACCATCTTTAACCCGCGATTCCATCTCTTAGAGCCCACTGCAAGTGACCTGCCATTGTTGCTGTGGCATTCACCTTGGTGGACCCAGTCCACAGCACAGTCAGAGCGACCCTTCCGAAACATGCGTCTGAATATGATATCCGCCTAGGTTCTGATCCTCACACTAACTGCTCATCCCTCCATGACCCTGGGTTAAATCAAACAACAAGTTCCCACTGGTCTTGGAGTAGAAGCCCAGATCCCCTCAGTGGCCAACAAGGTCCTTGTAGTCACACCTGTGATTGTCATTGCAGAATCACCTGCTGTCTTTCTCTGCCATCCTGGTGATCTAGTCACTGGCCCTTTCTTTTCTTTGACACACGCATGCCACTTCCCACTGCAAGGCCTTGCGCTATGCTCGAAATACCCTGCCTCTCACTCCTGCCTCTTTTCTACCTGATGCATTTAAATAAATCTCTCACTCCCTTGGATAGGCCACATCCTCACATTCTATGTTCCATAGCACAACACAGATCTCTTTGTGAACGTATCACAGCCATAGTTTTGAATTTACATGCGTGATCATGTTTTAAAAATGCAGTTTGCACTATAAGCTTCATGAAGGTAGGTAAGGTGCTGAGTTTTGCTTGCAAAGCAAAGTATATTGAGAGTTTATCCTCAGTGTCTCCTAGAGAACTGGGTACTTAATGAGGTTCAATAAATACTTGTTGAATGATTAGTGCACAAATAAATGGATTAATGCTTAGATTAATAAATGCATTGTAAAGTATTTATTGTTCAGTCATGTCCTACTCTTTGCCATTCCCTGGACTGTAGCCTATCAGACTCCTCTGTCCATGGAATTTTCCACCCAAAAATACTGGGGTGGGTAGCCATTTCCTCCTCCAGGGAATCTTTCCAACCCAGGGATCAAACCTGCATCTCCTGGGCATTGTATATTCGTTACTGTCTGAGCCGCCAGAAGGTCAGTTCTTTGATTAATGAATGCATTATAGTAAAAAGTTATGTACACTTAGGGTAAATATAAGCCTTAATGCTCAGTGTAACTAAGCTCTGGATTAGGTATGATACTAGGTAAATCAGAGCCAAAAAGATCTTAGGCAACTGGAGATATCTAAGGCAGGACAGTCACTCTGACTAAAACATAGCAAGAGCTAATTGGTGAGCTGAGTTTTCATATGAAATGAAGCTTTTAATTTGTGCTTTCCTGTAAACCAGTTAATGACTTTTCCAGAGTGTAACATTTGATGCCTTGAATGATCATTACTAGCAAAAATAAGAATAGGTGGCATTAATGATGATGATACCATTGGTTTCAACGGCAGGTGGCAACATGGAACAGCTTTCTCCAAAAGACCTCGCAGGGCTGCCCTGAGGTGACGTCTCACGATCCAGCAGAGAAGACAGGGCTCTGGCATCAGAGCCGGTGCCAGGACCCTCACCTGCTCTGCCTGGAGCCGCAGGAAGCTCTGATTCAGGCCAGGGTGAGGCTGGCTGTCCACTCCAGGTAAGAGAACAAAAGATCCAAAAATGCAACAGCATAATGCCTCCTGCGTCTTTGTGGAATCCAAGTTCAAATTCAGAAACATGCTTCCTCTGAATAGCATGTAAAATGCAAAGCTGGAGTCTAAATTTGAGGCATCAATAGTTTGTACTTGACTTCAGGACCTTTAATGTGTCTTTTTTTAAAAGATAAATTGCAGGTTATCTCAACTTTGAATGACCTTTCTCTAAATCTGTCAAATATGGTCTCTTAAAAATGTTACATTAAGAATAAAAAGTGAGCCTTTGACCCCTAGATGAATATGCTAATATAAATGAGAGTAAAATGTTTTAGTTGTAGCATTCATCTTAAAACAACTATAATTCAACAACCTAAAATTCCACTTTTCCTCTGGTTTTTACAGTGACATTTTCCCATTCATTTACCATCATCCTGCCAACGACGGCTATAAAACAGCAAAATTGTGTTGGCTTTTGCCCAGCCTGCTCCAAAATAACTGACTCTGGGATCTGCCAGAGCCCAGAGGAAGGCTAGGTGGCCCCTTGATAGTTCTTGCTTTTAATTTATCTTTGTATAAATAAAACAGGTTGCCCTGCCCTCTCTAAAGCTGAAAGTCAGCCTTAAATGCCTAAGTGAATGACCCAAGGCAAGACTTGATGCCCAGGAAGAGGAGAGGCTGCAATTAGAGGTGCTTATTGTTTTGCCTCACAAGCAGGCTCATTACACTTTTCTCAAACACAAAGTGGGGACCCACTTGACCTGACCGCCTCTGTCTCTTTGGGCAAACAAAGGGAAATTGACTCTTCTGTCTCAGGTAATAGCACCAACGATGACATAATTGATATTCAAATGACACCTCTCACAGAAACTGCTGTGAATCTCAACCTCGAAGACCAGCTCTTCAGGAAAAATTCAAGTCAGCACTCGATTTGGACTAGGGTGGCTCAGTGTAAAGCATGTCTGAAGTGCTGGAACATCCCTGTGTTCTTGGTACTTTCTGCATCACAGACCCTCTTGAATAAAGATTATCAGCGTAAAAACAAATATAATTAGAAAGCAAAACAGAAAGGCAGGTATCACTATATTGACATGTGTCTTCAATAAATATTTGAGAGTCTATGCAAGATGCTGAGAGACATGAAATAACCGTGAAAAGTTCCACTCACTTTTAATAATGAGTGCTGTTTCTGTGCTAGACATTGTGCTTTATAAACTGTCTCATTTGATCCTTGTGAAAACCCTATGACATAAAGCAACGTCTTACCTCAATTATACACATGATGACATTGAGATTCAATGGTGGCTTTTGGCCAAATTCCTAAAACCCATAAATGCTGAGATAGGATTCACCCCTAGTTATGATGGCTACCTTTCATGAAATCTAATAGAAAAGAGATAAATTACCAGTTAACTTGATCACAAGGCAGGATGAAAGCTGACTTAATAAATGCTATTTTTAACTTGGGGTATATCTAAAGCTGAAAGTGAAAGTGAAAGTGAAGTCGTGTCTGACTCTTTGTGACCCCGTGGACTGCAGCCCACCAGGCTCCTCCGTCCATGGGATTCTCCAGGTAAGAGTACTGGAGTGGGGTGCCATTTCCTTCTCCAATGCATGAAAGTGAAAAGTGAAAGTGAAGTCGCTCAGTCGTGCCCGACTCTTCATGACCCCATGGCCTGTTGCCTACCAGGCTTCTCTGTCCATGGGATTCTCCAGGCAAGAGTACTGGAGTGGGGTGCCATTGCCTTCTCCTTTAAAGCTGAAGGGGTTGGATATTGTAACATTTATCTTCCTGTTTGCCGTCAGATCCACTATGGCCCTTCTCTTGCTTTACATCAGACAGGGATGACCTCCCAGACTCTCTTTCTGCCTAGGTTGGGCTAAAGGGAAGTATCCGCTGGTGGATGACAGGAGGCAGTATGGAATAAGGAGACCCAGGATCTCTCTTTTCCTTTCTGTTCTCTGAGTCGTGTCTTAGCTCTCCAAGCAGCAGCACCGCTGACTTCGCCATTGTTCCAGCTCCCACCAGTCTGGCCCACTGTGGCTGCAGCTTCAGCCGGGAGGCTGTCACCCATGGTCACCCCACCTTCCTCCTGTCTCTCCAGCTGATGACAGCCTCTGGTGATGCTGGCTTCTGGGCTGCTCTTCCTTTCCCTGTGTGCTCTTTGAACACCCTGGTACTAATTCTCCATACGGCATTTCTTCTGTTGGCTGATTTGACCTGGTGATTTCACTTTCCTGGCTAGACCTTCACTGGTACAGGTATCGTGGAATGTCAGCTGAACCAGAAAGGACTGGGTAGATGACAAGGAGAGTTAGAAGCTGAGAAGTCTCAGCAGTAGGTCTTAGCCTTGCCCTCTCTTTCTCATGCTCATGACTGTCATGGAAGTAGGGAACCCTTATGAGGAAGGGACACACTGAGTTAGACCCTTTTCAAAGAGGCTGCTAAGAGGAAGGGGTCTTGGCAAGGGTCTTTCTCTCCCTGCTCAAGGATTATTAGTGCACACGGAAGAGGATTTTGCTTCCTTTTTTAAACAGGTGGTGAGTGATACTAAAGATGTATGTGGCACTGGAGTGTGACTGGGCCTTCTGCATTTCCTACTTTTTGGCTCCTGAGCACCGTGCGTTGAAGGCAAATTGGACAACTGATACAAGGACACTCTACAGTCAGAGCCTCAATCTGTGGGAAAGAGGCAGGTGGCCTGGCAAACGAGCCACACACACTCCATATTGGTCATGAGCAACAGGAGAGAGAAATACTCTGAGGCTGAAATATGCAGCAACATGCAGGCAAATCACAGCGGCAGCCCAGAGATTCAAAGCCACCTTACCCACCCAAACCAAAGGAGCTGCACGGGATGAGGTATCGTGCCCAATTTCACTGAGGTGGCAGGAAGTGAGCACACCAAGTAGAGAACGAGACCGGCATACAATTATGGAGGAAAAAGCAGCTGGCATTCACAGATCTGGATGGCATCACTGAAGCAACGGACATGAGTCTGAGCAGACTCTGGGCTTCCCTAGTGACTCACAGGAAAGAATCTGCCCGCAGTGCGGGACACCCAGGTTCAGTCCCTGGGTTGGGAAGTTCCCCTGGGGAAGGAAATGGCAGCCCACTCCAGTCTTCTTGCCTGGAGAATTCCGTGGACAGAGGAGCTGGGCAGGTTACAGTCTACGGGGTTGCAAAGGATCAGACATGACTTAGCAACTGAACAACAACACTGAGTTCTCCTGAGGTTCCTTAGTAGAATGAATCCCCATGTCCTAAGCCAGTGTGGCTTTCAGAGTGGAATCCCCAATCAGTGGCACTGTGATCACCGGGCACGTGTTATAACTGCAAGTTCTCAGCCCCCCGACCCAGACTGTAGCACCAGAAATTGTAGTCATCATCTGCAGGTCATAGATTAAAAAAAATAATAGTAAACTGTGATAAGCATCATGATTGCGGGGTCACATAGGAGTAAGATTAGAACTCAAGTTGTTTTTTGGCGTCCTATTCTGTACTGTTCTGTACACACAGTCAACCTGAAGATAAGAATGGCCAAAGGGTGATTTTCCACCATGTTGGCCACTAGACAGATGTTTGCAAAGGGTGATACGTCACTGCGGCCTCCTCCTCACTCACCAGAGTGTCAAGAGTGAGTTTGCATGACCTCACAGCTATCAGACAAATTCCCCTGTGCTCTGGAGCCTGGAGCGTCCGGCGAGGCATCGGGCAGAGCCCAGCACTCCTGCCCTCCCTGCAGGCAGGGGCGCTGTGGATTGGGAGGAGGCATGGCCTTCAAAAGCAGGATTCGCCAGTCACTGAGTCAATTTTGGAAAAGTTTTTCAACTTTCCGAGTCTCGGGTTTTTCATTTGTATAAATGGGGACATTAACATCTTCTACCTCAAAGGCTTGTGATGTGAATTACTCCCTTTTGTAAAAAAAGAAAGTTTATGTTTATTTTTATTTTTTCCATTTTCTTTCCAATTCTTTTCCCATTTAGGTTATTAGGGAATACTGAAGCGTCCCCTGTGCTTTGCAGCAGGTCTTTGTGTTGCTGCGACGTGTACACTTTGCTGTATTTAAAATACATGATTCTTAGCTTCCTTCTTGCTGTTGGGTTTTCTTCTGTGCCTCCTTCCCACCTCTGAGAAGATGGAGGTCACTCCATTGTCAGAACATTTGTTTACAGAACCAGCCATGGAAAGTTTGCATTTTGTTTTATTATGTGCTACAGAGTCTCTCAACCTTTGCACCATTGACATCTGGGGACAGATAATTGTTACATGGGGTGTTTTGTGCCAGTGTAGGATGCCAGGAGCAAACAATTCCCATCCCCTGATTTTGCCAACTGAACAATGTCTCCAGCCCTGGCCAGTCTCCTGAGTGCTAATCCAATCCCTCCCACCCCTCAGTCACAAATCAGAAGTTGGTTCGAGGAGAATTGAATAAGAAGAGGGTTATTCTACCCAGTTGCACAAATCATCAAGGAAACTAGCTATTAAACCCTCACAGAGGATTTTTGCTAAATGGACTTATAACGGCTCACATCTTGGCAGACCATTTGCTTTGGCAAAGAATCTATTCACACAGGGGAAGCCAGCCTGTGACCTGGGGCAGGTGGCCTAATAGTCGGGCGGGGGAGGCCGGCTAGCAAGCAAACGCTGCCGCTCTACGCCTGCTTTTCTGCTGTGCCGACTTGTCCCTTCTCTGCTGTTGGATCCAACTAGCTCTGCTCGGCACAACATGAGCCGTCTGAGAAGTTCTTGGCAGGTGTTAAAAGTGCCGCTTTATTAATATGTACTGTGTTACATGCATAATTAATAGTCCAATTCTTCCCAGACACAATAGTCTGTGTTCACTGATCAATCCCTTAAAATAAAAGACAAAGCGGTTCACATCTGTCCCTGCGAGAGGCCAAAAAGCTCGTGCAAGTCTTAGAATAAATGAAAATATTTTGTCCAGCTATCCCAGTTGAGTCTTAGGGATTGTAAATACGAGAGGAAAGTGTCTTGGTCCTTTCCCCTTCAGGGAACACCTTCGGTTGGACTAGCAGAGTCCCCTGGGATCCTGAGAGGTCAGGAGAAGGGACGGAAGCTTCTCTGTGGCCTCAGTGGAGAGACACACCCAGCTCACCGTGGGTGATGAGAGTGAGTCAGCGTCACGCAGCGTCTGGACGGTGTGTCTCAGTCATCCACTGAGCAGTGAGGGTGTCAGCGCTGCCGCTCACTGCTTTGAAACACTGAGATAAGACAACCTGTCTTGGGTTTAGACTGGTCTTATATATCTGGTCCTTTCAGTACGAACTGAGTGGTCAGTTTGTCCTGAGCAGACACTCAGTCCACAGTGGAGAATATGACCGGGTCACAGTGTGTCGGGAGCGTGTGCCCTCTCAGAGGTGACCCGTCTGGCCTGGACCCTCTGCTCAGGGTTTCCAGTTTGGCCGAACCATCGTTATGTCTAAGCTCTTGGTGCCCAAAGTCCTGGGGGTGCGCTCTGGACTGCATGTTTGACTCCCCCTGAAATTCATCTGTTGAAGCCCTAATATGACAACATTTGCAGATGGGCCTTTGGGAGGTGATTAGGTCATGGGGGGGGGGGTTCCCTGTGACGAGATTAGTGCCCTCATCAAAAGAGAGACCTCCGTCCATCAGTCTCTGCTCTCTGACCTGGGAGCCAGGAGAAGCCTCCCCTGAGAACCTCACCACACTGGCCCCTGACCTTGGACTTCAGCCTCCAGAACTGTGAGGAGTAACTGTGTGCGGTCTAACCATCCTCTGTGCTGCTCCGTTGTGGCAGTACAGACAGGCTAATGCAGGCTGTTTCTGCAACGTTCTGCCGTCCCAGCACTGCTGCTGGCTGTGATTTTCACGCATCACTGAGTACTTCTTAGTTATTGGTGTAGAAATCACACTGAAACTATAGTGAGCTGGGCTGCAGAGAAAGCATAAAGCTTTTCCCAGATGGGAATGCCGCCAGAGATCAACTGAGTAGATATCTACTTCACCCAGACAGACCCAATAAAGAGGTGTTCTTTTTTTTTTCCAATATCCAAAATGACTTTTTTTTGATCAAGGCTAGTAGATTTAGATACAAAGCTGGATAACCATTTCAAAACAAAAAAACCTCGAAACTCTGCTTTGCTATTATCTGAAAGAAAAGTAAGCTCACCAAACAATACATTCTGAATGAGAAACAAGAATCAAATAATAAACAGCCTATGTGTCCTTCATCTTGCTGTTTACTTTTCTCTGCTCTTGTTCAAACAGTTATTTAGTGGATCAAATGTTCAAATGCCAACCTGGCAGGCATTCAAAAAAAATAAGCGGCCTCTTTTTTAAATTTTTATTTAGATTCGCTCTTGTTTTTAAGACCAGAAGACCGTATTCAAATGACACTGAACTGGTAGAGAAGAGCAGATGTCTGTAATTTATTTTCCTTGATTGGATTTTAATCGAATTTGCATAGGACCTTATTTATTTTCACTATCCAATTAAGGAGTCTGGGCTCAGGAATCCAACTGAGGGTCAGCATTTGTTCTGGCTGATGGATGGTGGAGCTGTGAGACTGGGGTCATCTTAGGAAGTCTGATTCTGAGCAGAGACGGGGATATTCTAAAGCAGGGAACAGCTACAGGTTCAGTTTCACAACTTTTCTCTAGGATCTCTAGGAAATATTCCTACTAAAATAATTGTTAGTAGCCTATAGTCCTGGAACATTCTACTAACACTCTACCTGGAAAATCTAATTTAATATATTTATCACTCTATGTGTGTAATACAATTCTACAACCAACCCCTTGTCAGAAATTCTGACATCTCATGAGCTGTAAAAACTACACAAAATAACTTCTTCCCACAAGTTTTTGGCAAACCTATTCATGGCTGGACATGAGCAGAACTGGTCTGAAGCTATTGCAGGCTTATTTTTTTCACTTAAAAAAATATTGGCGCATAGTTGATTTACAGTGCTGTGTTAGTGTCAGGTATACAGCAAAGTAATGCAGTTATGCATATACATATATTCAATATTTTTCAATTTATTTTCTCACCTATATGCATGAGAATTATCACAAATATTAAGTGTGCAAGTCTTTGTTGATGCTCTATTTTATATATAGTAGCGTGTGTATGTTAATCCCAAGCTCCTGACTTATCCCTCCCCACTACGCTTTCCCTTTGGTCACCACAAGCTTGTTTTCCATGCCGGTCAGTCTGCTTCTGTTTTGAAAATAAATCCATTTGTATCATTTTTAAAAATCAGGTTCCATGTATGAGTGGTATATGTATGATACACCATATGATATTTGTCATCCTCTGACTTAATTCGCCTAGCCTGATGCTCTCTGAGGCCACCCGTACTGTTGCAAAGGGCGCCGTTCCGTCCTTGTCGCGGCTGAGCAGCACTCCGCTGTGCCTGCGTGCACCGCAGCGCCTCTGTCCACGCCTCTCGTGATAGACACTCAGGTTGACTCCAAGTCTTGGCGTCTGCAGACAGTGCTTCAGTGAACTTTTTGAATTCGTTTTTTCCAGATATATGCCCAAGGGGGTGACTGCAGGACCATTTGGTAGTTCTATTTTCAGTTTTTAAGGAACCTCCGTACTGTTCTCCATCGTGGCTGAACCACTTTGCTTTCCCACCAGAAGGGTAGGAGGGCTCCCTTTCCTCTACATCCTCTCAAGTATTTACTCTTTATGAACTTTTTGATGATAGTTATTCTGACCAGTTGAGGTGATACCTCACTGTAGTTTTGATTAGCATTTCTCTAGTAGTTACTGATGTTGAGCATCCTTTCATGTACTTTTTTGGACATCTGTATGTCTCACTTAGATGTCTGTTTAGGCCTGCCCATTCTTGGATTAAGTTGTTTATTTTTTTGACATAAAGCTGTTTGTGTATTTTGCAGATTAATTCTCATCAGTTGTTTCAACAACAGACTTATTTATTCTACTTTGTGTGAATATTCATACATTTGCTGCGGAAATAGAATTGTGATGATTGTAAGGTGCCATATATCCTGGGAAGGGAGGTACATAATTAATTGTTTAAAATCTGGAAATAAAAATACTTTCTAAAATCTGGAAAATGCTGAATTTCCAAATCTTTCTCTAAGGCTTTTGGATAAGAGATTGTGGGCCTGTAATACTATTATCTGAACTTTAATGATAAGGAAATTGACTCATAGAGGTTAAACAGTCTATTCTTTAGCAAGTCTTTATACAGGTATAAGCAGCCTTGTCTGGGTGCTAGGTGGGCGTGTATGCAGAGCTATCTGAATTGTAAATACATTTTACGGTCTTCGGTTCAGTCACCAGCTTCTCCCTGTGCCACCGCCAGACAGAAACCCTCCGTCAGAGGAGCGACTACGGAGTCTACATCTAAACCAGGGCTCTTAGAGAAGGAAGTCTCCACAGTAGCAATTTGACCAGGATAAGGAGCCCAGGTAAGGTCTGTCTTATGCAAACTAAGGCAAAATGACCCCTAGATAGGTAACACCTTTACCCAAATCTGGGCTCAGGATAGAAAACAAGGACTCACCCAATGGTGAGCACTGTTTAACTTCCGCACTTTCTCTGTCACCATGACGACTCTCCCCAGAATGGCCCTGAGTTTTCGCACTGCCAAACAGCCCTCCTGTCTGTGCCTGAAGACGTCCTTCCTGCCCTCCAAGACAGTTCCCGCGATACCTCCTACAGGAAGTCTTCCCGAGTCTCCTCCTTTCCTCTATGCCTCCAGAGCTCCATGCTGGTTGCCACCATGACTGGGCATCTTGTACACTGCCTGGGTTAGAGTTTGCTCAGGGGCGTGTGCGCTAATGAGGCACCACTATGTGAAGCTGCTGCTGGTTGGTGGGCGTCCAGAAGCCCATGCTTCTCCAGCTCTCATTATGAAGAGCTTCCTTGTTTTGCTAACTCTGATTGCACCGCAAGAAGCAAAGGGCACCTATATCCATTAAGCTCCAAAGATGAGAGACAAGGCATGTCGATGGTCCCTGAGACTTCTGTAAGGTCTCAGAATGAATGTTTTGCTCCAAGAGGAACGTTTCTGCACCATTCATTGCCCACTAAAAAACTTTCTTTCCTGATGACATATCCAAGGCGGCAACAGGCATAATCTGGTTCTTCAAGGTTTGTCCTGCTCAAGAAATACCATGTCCAGTTGGTGCCCCCTCTAATTGTGGCTTTCTGGTGCACTGAAAAATAACTGCCATCCTTTCCTCGCCATAGAATAACTTATTATAATTGAAAAGTTATGGTTTCTAATGGACCTGTCCTAGACCTTGTATTTAACTTAATATTGCTAAAATTGTGGCCTGGGGTGTTTGTTAAAAGGCCTATCCAAATCCTACTACTTTTAATTTTGGGGGGGCCAAGGCTCATAATACTGAATTTTAAGAATGTTCTCCAGGTGATTGGGGGGGTCACATGATAGTCGAAAAGCCACTGCTCTAATGAAGTTGAATAAAATTCTAAAGTTTAAATTTAATCCTTCGGTTCTGATGCACCTCGCTTCCTTTTCCCCCTTCCTTTCTTTTCGTCCTTCTTCCCTTCTCCATTCATTAATGAAAAATTCAAGAAACGTGAATATGGCAACAGACAGAAGCTTGGAAAATGAAAATCTGGCTGCGTGTGTCCTTCGGTCAGTGTCTGTCCTTTGATCGCATCCTTATGACACACTCTCCCCCTCCAAGCGTCAGGGATGAGCAGCTGAGAGGAATAACTTTCAGGATTTTACTCACTGATTTAGTAAGCAATTCAGCTGATACTTTGATCTGATTCTCTAGACTATTTCTTAGATGATCATCCGTGCTGTCCACTACGGTGGCCATTGAGCACTTGAAATGCCAGTAGAATCGAGATGTGCCTAACTATAAAATACACCCCGGTTTTCAAACACTTATTACAAATGAAAGACTGTTAGTGATCTCATTAGTAATTTTTATGCTGATTATATAGTGAAATGACAATACTTTGGTTGTGTTGCATTATGTGAAATACACTATTAAAGTTAATTTTACTTGTTTCCTTTTATTCTGCATAATTGTTTTACGTGCTACATATTCCACATACTTGTTTCTTTTGATTCTTCCGGACTGCCCTGGTGGCTCAGTGGAAAAGAATCTGCCTGCCAGGCAGATGTGGATTGCATCCCTGGGTCAAGAAGATCCCCTGGAGAAGGAAATGGCAACCACTCCACATTCTTGCCTGGGAAATCCCACAGACAGAGGAGCCTGGCTACAGTCCATGGGGTCACAAAGAGTTGGACATGACTTAGTGACTAAACAAAAGCAACGGTGTGGCTAGTAGGAAATGGGAAACCAGATATAAAGCTTGCATCTGAGACTCACATTATGTTTCTCGGTGTTCTATAGTGTTGCTTTAGATGCTTGCAGCCTCTTACCTGGCTAAATCCCTAACCTCGGGTGTCTCAAGCTGAAGAAGTAGGGACCCAGGGTCAGACAGAGGACAGCTCTGGAAACACAAGGGCCCTAGGAAGTACACAGCTCCTGTGACCTGGGATGGACCCAGAATTGTCAAATTAAAGAAGCTTCCCAGAGGATTCTAGTAGGACTTAACTCCGTCACCTCTTTCCATCATACCCCATTTTAAATGATACTGCAGGTTACTGTATAGCAGAGGCAACTCTGCTCAGCATTTTGTAACAACCTGTATGAGAAAAGAACTTGAAAAAGAATAGACACACATATATATAACTGAATCACTTTATTGTACACCTGCAATGAAGAAAACGTTGTTAATGAACTATACTCTGGTATAAAATAAAATTTAACTTAAAAAATGAATGATATTTCAGGAGTCTATTTTCAAATACTATTTCTGTGGGGTTTTTTCCCCTTTTAAGTCACCCTCCTCCCATAAGCTAATTCTAAAAGAGTGTGGTTTTATCCTTCCCATTTAAGGGCTGAGTAAGGGAGTCACGATAGGCAAAGTGTGATGTCATCAAACAGTTCTTTGTTTTTGCTTAGTTTTCCCAGAAGCCCACTTGATACACATGTTGGAGCAGCAAAAAGAGCGGTCACCAATCATGCCCTTATCTCAAGCTTCATGCCTCCCAAACTGCCGTATTCTGCCTGCTTTTCAACCACAGATAACTTGGCCTTCTGAGAAGCACCTCCTTTGTCTCTTACCAGCTTGAACATCTTCGGCAAGGGTGATATTCCAGGAGCAGAACCTCCAGGGGCCTGTTGGAATCTGAAGTCAGAGCAGTTTCCCCCCCTGGCTGAAGCAGATATTGGATATAAGGTTTCCTCAAGCAATGAATCTCATTCGGAACAGTCTAGAAAACTGCCTATTGCATGTCTTCTTTTCAGAGATTGGGATGGTGACCAAAGTGAGCGGGTGTTTGGGGGACTTCAGACCAAGGAAGAGAAAGTCAGGTGTCAAAAACATTACTAAAGCTGTGGATAGCAATATTATTCATAATAAATAGCCCTGTGATGTCCATCAATAGTAGAATGGATAAATGAATTATGGTGTATTCAAACCAGGAGTAATACATAGCAGTGAACACAAACAATCGTACAACACCAGGGATGAACCTCATAACATTGAACAAAAGACACAGAGTATTACTGTGGGTTCCTACTTAATAAAGTACCAAACCAGGCAAAATGTTGGAAGTAAGGATGGTGATTACCCTTGAGGATGGGGTAATAGTGACAGAAGAAGTGTAAGGAGGGCTTCCTGGGTGCCACTTGAACGGATATGTTGTCTGTGAATAGTCACTGAGCTCTGCACTTACGATGCAAGCATGCTTGTTAAGTCACTTCAGTCGTGTCTGACTCTTTGCAACCCCATGGACCATAGTCCACCAGGCTCCTCTGTCCACGGGATTCTCCCAGCAAGAATACTGGAGTGGGTGGCCATGCCCTCCTCCAGGGGACCTTCCCGACCCAGGGATCGAACCCGCGTCTCTTACATCTCCTAGATTCTTACCATTAGCACCACCTGGGAAGCCCACACCTATGATATGCACAACTCTTTGCATGCATGTTATACTACAGTAAGCAAAGAAGAAGGAACCGCAGAAGCAGGAAGGGGAGGATGGGAGCAACAAAGTTTTCATGTCAGAGACTCCTGCATAGTGCCCAAAGACTCCAGAAATGGCCCTGTCCACACCAACGGAGAGGAGAGCTCAGCCAACTATTGTTCCCTTTAGTAAACCTTCCAATCTCATCTCATAAACTATATATATGTTTTCAAAGGGAGGCGGAAGGAGACTTCCAAATATGTCTAATTCCATTCATCTTCTTTGTCATCTCAGGCCCTTTACCATAAATACTCCCGCCTTATGGCTTGAAGCTGCAGATTGCATAGGTAAGCGGGCTGCCATCAGGGAGTTCAGAGACAACAGTGGCAACCCAAGCTTCCTTCACAGCCACTGCAGCACCAGGGAGGAAATGGCAGGCGCACCACTGCACCACTGCAAGCACTCAAAGCCTGAGAGACTCCGGGGGGAAAGGCGGGCATTGTCAGAGCTTTCTACCACCACCGAATCCCTAGACTTCCTTCTGATTAATCATCGACCTCTCTTGTGGTTATTCCCCCGGATCAAATTTCTGTAGAATGAATAGTGCATTTATCCATGCATTCAGTACATATTGATTGAACACCTAAAGGTCAAATGCTATGTTAAAGGCTGACAGTATAAGAAGGAGTTGTTGTTTCTGATTTTCTTAGGGTGCTATAGATTAATGAGAGCACGGATTAGTGGAGAGTCCTGGTACAGCGCAGTGTAATGTAGAAAGAGCAGAGTATTGAAACAGCAGAAATGCATAAGTGCCTCCTCTATGAGGCTGTCTAACAGGTGATGGGGGATTATTTGCTTTCATAACAAAAATCACTCATGCTAGCTTGCTTGCTGGATAGCTCAGCTGGTAAAGAATCCACCTGCAATGCAGGAGACCCTGGTTCAATTCCTGGGTCGGGAAGTTCTCTTGGAGAAGGGATAGGCTACCCACTCCAGTACTCTTGGGCTTCCCTGGTGGCTCGGTTGGTAAATAATACGCCTGCAATGTGGGAGACTTGGGTTCAATCCCTGGGTTGGAAAGATCCCCTGGAGGAGGGCATGGCAACCCACTCCAGTATTCTTGCCTGGAGAATCCCATGGACACAGGAGCCTGGCAGGCTACAGTCCATGGGGTCACAAAGAGTCGGACACAACTGAGTGACTAAGCACAGCACAGAGCTTGGACAGAACAGAGACGTTCTTGAATGCAAAGAGGTACATTTTATGAAACTGGGAGCAAAAAGGCAGCAACTGCAGAGGCATTGGACTGTGCTCTGAAAGGGCACCAAGAATGAAAGAAGCAGGTCTCTCCCTCTCCTGGACTCTTCCCTCTTGGTTCCCTCTTCTTGCCTAGCTTCAGCTTTCTGTTTCCCCAAGCTGGCTTTGTCCTCTGTCCCTGTGGGTCACTTTATTCCATGCATCTGCAGTCGAGCAAGCACAGCCTTCTGTGCTCCGGTTTCATGCCACCGCTCAATCCCAACAGGGATGATGATCCAATTTCAAGTTTCCAGGAAACTTGCCTCCTAGTGAGGCAGGGTGGGTGTTCATTTATGGTGTAGGCATCAGAACAAAGGTGAACACCCTCCCCGCAGAGCCTCACAGAAGAAAGTGAAGTTTCAGTTGAGTTCTGAAATTCAGGCAGAACTTTGCCAGCAAATTAGAAAGGTCTCGAATTTCCAGATAAACACAAAGTATGCACATGCAAAAGGGCACGAGTTGCTCCAGAAGAGGTTTTAGAAAAGTCTCAGAACTTATGCCACACACAGCTTAGGAGTTCCCCGAAGAGCAGAAAAGTCATTTTGGCAAAGCAAATGTGAAGGAGGTCAATGCTAAGTAACATTCTCCAATCATCCACATCTCTCAAAGCTGTTTGCAAATACTAGATGCAAAGGAAGCATTTATCTGAAATGGATTAGGAAAGAATTGGTTTATAAGGATGCAAGAGCCTTTTGAAGATCATAAACAAATTCTATTTAACTAACAGTCAATGATGATAATAAAAACAAACAAAAATTTCTTATCCTACAAACAGGGTATTATCTTTCAAATAAAATGTATTTATTCAAAAGTCACACTTCAGATACCAAACCCCTAAGGATTTGGTGAACTTTCATCGTGGTATTTGTAACCTCTCAACTTCCTATTTAGTAAATATGAGTCATGATAGTGATTTCCAAGTGTCTCCAGGGGCAACGATGATCTGAATAAACCAGATGCACCCTTGGCACAATAACAGGAATGGCAAGTCCTTTCCTTTCTCTGCATGTGTGTTTATGTTAACATTTATTTACAGTTTCTGTTTCTAATATTTTCAAAGTTGTATTCTGAGTGAAGCATAACACCTCCTTTAATTAGAGAGTATATTTTGTCTTTTTAAAATGGATTCATCAAAATGTTTTAGCCAATTCTCAAACATCAATTTTATCCATTTCAACCAATAGAAGATTGCATACTTGCCCCTCATCAAATATTTTTTTATTTTACTCAAGGTAGTATGTTTGATTTTTTTAATTAAAAGGTGAATATGTTGCTGCTTGGAAGACTTAAACAGTTCATTTGCTTTCAACTTTTCTCCTTGTTGAAAACCTATGGAAATCAACAGCTTCAAGTTAAGCACAAATGGAGTATTCATAATAATTGCTGTTAAAAGAATCTTCTTGAGATCATTGACAACTGACCTTCCTGGTCCTGGCTCCTGCATTTCTCCCTTGGATTTAGCTTCCTTTTTAATATTTTATATTGGAGCATAGTTGATTCATAATGCTGTATTAGTTTCAGATGTACAGCAAAGTGATTCACTTTTACATACACTTCTATTATTTTTCAAATTCCTTTTCCATTTACGTTATTGCAGAATAATGGGCAGAATTCCCTGTGCTATACAGTATTCTTTGTTGGTTATTTATTTTATGTATAGTAGTGCATGCATCAGAGAAGGTGTTGGCACCCCACTCCAGTACTCTTGCCTGGAGAATCCCATGGACAGAGGAGCCTGGTGGGCTGCAGTCCATGGGGTCGTGAAGAGTCGGACAGGACTGAGTGACTTCACTTTCACTTTTCACTTTCCTGCATTGGAAAAGGCAATGGCAACCCACTCCAGAGTTCTTGCCTGGAGAATCCCAGGGACGGGGGAGCCTGGTGGGCTGCCGTCTATGGGGTCACACAGAGCCGGACACGACTGAAGCACCTTAGCAGCAGCAGCAGTGTGTGCACGTGAGCATGCCCGCACACATGATGGTGTGTATATCTCAATTCCAACTCCCAGCTCACCTCTCCCCTCAGCATTCCCCTTTTGGTAACCATAAGTTTGTTTTCAAAGTCTGTGAATCAGTTTCTGTTTTGTAAATAAGCTCATGTGTATCATATTTTTAGATTCCACATACAAGTGATATCATATGGTATTTGTCTTTCTCTTTCTGATTTCTTCACCTAGCATGATAATCTCTCATTGTATCCATGTTGCTGCAAATGATATTATTTCTTTTTTTTGGCTGAGTAATATTCCACTGTTTCTCAGACAGGAGACAATGGGTTCGATCGCTGGGTCAGGAAGATCCCCTGGAGAAGAAAATGGCAACCCACTCCAGTATTCTTGCCGAGAGAATCCCGTGGACAGAGAAGCCTGGCGTGCTACAGTCCATGGGGTCACAAAGAGTTGGATATGACTGAGCTACTAAACACAACCAAATATTCCATTGTATAAAGTAGCACATCTTCTTCACCCACTTGTCCTTGTAAACATATCTATGGGAGGATGTTACAATCACTGAGGAAGGAGCTACAAGACCCTGCTGATCTCCATGTATAATTCAACATGGAAAGACCTGGGCAGTGTTCAAAGAGCCCTTGATCATGACTTCAAAATCTCCCTAGACTTCCCACTATCTACAAAACAATAACCACTCCTTGCTCACCAAGGACAGTGTTTCATTTGAAAACCACAGAGCTTTCCAGCATCATGAGTCTAAAACCATGTCTAGGTGATGGGGGGCTCTACCTAGTTGCTTTACCAAAGCAATCAAATATTTACCAGGTTTTGATATTGAGGTTTTGAGAAAGATATTATCTAAACTAAGGCTTTCTCTTAAATTGCTGGAAACCCCTGAACCTAACTGATGCCGCCGTTTCTTTTTCTTTCCTCAGGTCTGCAGCCATGGGAAAGAGCGCAGGAGCAGTGGGCTTCTTTCTTGTCTAACGGTGGACATCATGATTGTACTGCTAAGCCAAAGAAAGAGCAAGACCCATCATGAATGGTCTGCATGATGCCAAATTCAAGACCGAAAATCTCTCTGGGGTCTTGGCTGAAGGGTCTAACCATGAACATTCTAGAGCTGAGATGAACTAGATGAGGGAGAGCAAGCAGCCCCTGAAGCATGAACGGGAGAGCTCTGCTCACTGCTACACCTATCAGTGGACTCCTGTTTGCATGAGACTTCTCTGTATTCAGACTCCAATTACTTGAGGTACTACTGTTCACTTGTCTGAAGTTCTCTCTATATAATTGAAATTATTACTGAAAAAAAAGCCATTGCTAAACCACTTACATTTCTGTTGATCTCGTCTCCAAAGAAAAAGCCAGTGCTTTGCCCAGCGGTCTGTGAACCAGTGGTTCTGAAAGTGTGGGGCCAGGGCCAGGAGCGTTTGTGTCGCTGGCACGAGGGTCAGCGAGGCCGAGCACGCTGAGCCCATCTTGCTCCTTTAGGTCCCGCTGGTCTTCAGCACTTCCCCTTGGCTGTCCTTTGCCAGGGTCCAGCCCCGGTGGATGCAGGGTGATTTGAAGGTGCGGATGGAGTCAGTGTCCTTGGAAATAACTTATTTAATTACAGATAGAGATGGATTAGAAAATTAGTAGAGAAAAAGAGGCTGAATAACTTGGTTTACATGGAATACCAATCACCACCTACATAGGCTGCAGGCGCCTTCCCGTTCTCCCGAAGGAGAGGAGGCACTGAGCCCCACCCAGTCTGATCTTAGAAACCCAGGCAAAATTAGCAGGCTTGGTGGGTACCCATGCACCAGATGGGAATTCAGCTAGAAAATAGTAGGAGAGAAAAAGAGGCTGAATAACTTGGTTTACATGGAATACCAATCACCCTACATAGGCCACAGGCGCCTTCCCATTCTCCCAAAGGATGGGAGGCACTGAGCCCCACCTAGTCTGATCTTAGAAACCCAGGCAAAATTAGCAGGCTTGGTGGGTACCCATGCACCGGATGGGAATTCAGCCAGAAAATAGTAGGAGAGAAAAAGAGGCTGAATAACTTGGTTTACATGGAATACCAATCACCCTACATAGGCCACAGGTGCCTTCCTGTTCTCCCAAAGGATGGGAGGCACTGAGCCCCACCCAGTCTGATCTTAGAAACCCAGGCAAAATTAGCAGGCTTGGTGGGTACCCATGCACCAGATGGGAATTCGGCCAGAAAATAGTAGGAGAGAAAAAGAGGCTGAATAACTTGGTTTACGTGGGATACCAATAAAATTCCAAGACAAGGAATTTGCACCACCTACGTTGGGCCACCGGCACCACTTGAATATCGGAAGGTGCCCCTTCTTGGGCTCCTTCTCACATGGGCTTGAAAGCCGGGACAAGTAAGTAGACATGGCGAGCATCCACGCTCCAGATGGGAATTCAGCCAGAAAAACGGGGAGCAAGAAAGAACAACATGGGGGAATCAGTCTTTCCAGGAACTGATCCGATTTCTTTATTTTTGGGTTTGCTTATATACCTTTTGTTACGCATAGGGATGAATACAGAGTCACGCAGGGGTCAGCAGTCCTGACCTTTATCAAAATCAGGTGCTTCACATAAAAAGGTCTTAGGGATTTTACATCATCTTCTGGCCAGGCCTGCTGACATTTTAAGACCCTTTCTTTCTGATAACCAAAAAACTTATTTTTTCCAATGGTGTTTTTTCTTAAACCAGGCACCACCCTCAAAATAAAGTTGCATTCCTATAGGGTGAGGGTGTAGTGAGTTACAATCAAGAAAGGAATTTATTTAACCCAATGTTAACATGATTAATCTTAGAAGTTAATACTTATTTCTCCTATATGCTTAAAGGTTAATGCTTATTTCTCCAATATGTTAGTTATATTCATTATAAGGGCAGGGAACATGGAGATTTAGCAGCAAACATCAGCCCAACAAATGAAAATCCTTTCACCAATGCTCCCCTTAAGATCTATTTAGTCTTAAGACAGTGATAAGGTTACATTTTTACATAGCAAGGACACAGTGATTTTTAACAAAGTACAGTGATCTATTACAAAAGAGAAAATTCATTAACTCAAAAAGTCTAGTATTGCTAACCTTAAAAACTACTATATTTTCTTTGCTATATTCCAAATACATTGATTAATATATTCCCAGGTACCTAAGGATATGGAAGCCTGGCGGCAATCATTGGCTCAACAATGAGAAAAGCCCTATGCTAGTTAAGACTCTCAAAATACTCCAAAACTCTCTGTGCTGTTTATGGTTGAGAGGTAGTAGACAATCATGTGGGTAGTGGCAGGAATATGGATAATCCTGTCACACAAGCTAGTCTGTCAGAAGAGAGGTTTGACCTGAGACACCCTTGTCACACCCAGGGCAGGGAATTAGCAGGAATTATTGGCACAGCAAATGAAAAACCCTTTACCAATATAATTCCTAACCAACCCACTATACTAATAATTTCCAACTTTCCAAAAGAATTTGCCTTTAGTAAGCCTAAAACATCTCGTGCCTCTCAGGTTGGGAGGCTGTAAACAATCACATGTGGCTGGACGAACCTATACAGGTGGGCTAGATAACCTTCAGAGCAGTCCGTGAGCTGAAACAGTCTTGTCACGCCCAGGAATTTTTATTGACTTGGAGCTGCACGTTTACTCCTTCTCCAAGAGAGCAGGTGGGGAACAGCCCCCCGTAAAGTCAGAGGTGTCGGTGAGAGCACGGAACAGTAAAGTAGGTAGACTCTGGTTGTGGGGATAGATGCTCGGGAACAGGGGGTTTCCTGAGGCTTGATCACGCCTTTGTATATGCCGAAGGCTCCTTCCTCATGACCTTTGCCATGGGCCGAGTTCCTTACGCTGGTGTCCGGCAGTCCTTCACAGGTATCCCGATCTTGTAAAATAAAGACACACCCAAACTTTCATAGAAAGCTAATGTGTGCGCTTCTGCAAAGCTTTCATGCTGCCTAGAACAGAAATCTTAAGCAAGATTTCTGGCTCCAGTATTAGCTGGTTACTAGCTAGCTGCCTGCTACCATTTTCAAGGAGGTGAAAATAGTCTTTATTTGCTCTCCTGATTGGTGGTAGCCTGGGGTTTTAAACACTTTCTTTTGAAAGACGGTGCTATTAGAATGATGGCGACAGAATTATTTTTGGTATGTGTCATACATAATCTGTTCACAAAATGCTGTGAGACATTTGGATAAAAGGCAGCATTTGGCTACACAAAAGACATTTTAGTGGACAAATTTACATACTGAGACAATGTTTTTGTGGTTATTTACCATTTATGGTCGTGTTCTATGTGCCAGCTTACAGAATTCATGAAAGACACTTCATGGCTCAATCCATATTCTAAAACCTTTGAGACATTGTGGGAGAAAGGGATTTTCTTGAAAGAAAAACCTTAATAATAGCCCCTTACCTGTTCATTTTGCTTTGTGGTTTCACAAAGGTTCTCATACATTAACAATAACTTTGTAGAGTAAATAAGGTGGGCATAATTATTCCATTTATATAGCTAGAAATTGGAGTTCATGAAAGAGGTCTTGCCAAAGTAATGCTGCTGAATTCCTGCTTCTTGGAAGAAATAAAATTTGAAAAGAGAGACAGAAATGCCATGAAAACGACTCAGATAAACAAGCGTCTCTACTTTCCCAAGCGCTTGAATCCTTCCCCTCTGGCTAGTTTGAGCTACCTTGGACTTATCCTACCTTGCTCTCCGCAAAGTAACTCTTTGAGCTACACAGAAGTCTTGGAAACCAATTTCTCTTTCATGTCGGAACACAGTCAGACTTGGACATGGCAACAGACCAAAGGGATAATGGTAATTAAGATCAGTTACAGGAGAGAAACAAGATCCAATAACTATCAATTTAGGGTTTACTGCTGCTGCTAAGTCACTTCAGTCGTGTCCGACTCTGTGTGACCCCATAGATGGCAGCCCACTAGGCTCCTCTGTCCCTGGGATTCTCCAGGCAAAAATACTGGAGTGGGTTGCCATTTCCTTCTCCAGTGCATGAAAGTGAAAAGTGAAAGTGAAGTCGCTTAGTCATGTCTGACTCTTAGCGACCCATGGACTGCAGCCCACCAGGCTCCTCCATTCATGGGATTCTCCAGGCGAGAGTACTGCAGTGGGTTACCATTGCCTTCTCCATTAGGGTTTACTACTTTTCAATAAAAAATCCATCCTGCAATGTCATTATGAAAAACATTTTTTTAAAAATCTTTCAACAGGTACATTTGAAGATTAGTAGTCAAAATGTCCAGTAGGGTTTAGAAGAAATATAGATAGAAGACATGGCTTCACTTCAAACCTCCATTCATGAACTTTAAGCAATTTATGCCTTGTGCGACTCACTGTAAGTAGAAGGAAATAAAACAGGCGCTGAATGCCTGCGTGCATGCTTGGTCACTCAGTCGTGCCTGAGTCTTTGTGACCCCATGGACCGTAGCCCGTCAGGCTACTCTGTCCATGGAATTTTCCTGGCAAGGATACTGGGGTGGGTTGTCATTTCCTTCTCCAGGGGACCTTCCCAACCTAGGAACTGAGCTTGAGTTCCCTGCATCTCCTGCATTGGCAGGCAGGTTCTCTACCACTGAGCCACCTGGGAATCCCACTGAATGTCTGCCAGGTGATTAAGGTGAGTCTGATCACTTCAGCAGATATAGCATTGAAGTTTCAGGATGCAACTTTGAGGTAGGCATTATGACTTCCACACTGCAGGTCTATTCTCTCAACTGACACTTATTGAACTACTACTGTGTGCTAATCTTTGATGAAAAATCTTTGAAATGAGAATCTGTACCTCAAATCACGCATCCTCTAATGCAGGAGAAACATGGGCAGTGATGAAATAATTACTCCATAAGCCAGTGATATCGTGCGACTTGAGAAAGGGATGCTAACAGAGTTGAGACTTAAATAGTAAGACTTAAGCAAAGAAAAAGGAGAGGAAAATTATAGGGAGAAATACAGACTCCCAGAAAATGGAGGCAAGAAATTACAGAGGATCTAAAAGAAATATTAAAAAGAAAGGGGAAACATTTTAAAAAGTGTGTAAAGTGGGAGAAATGGCTGGCAAGTGGGGTAAGCCGTGCTGAGAAATTTGATTTTGTCTGAGGATGATGGAGACCCGTGGAAAAGAGAGACAGAACATGGTGAGGTTAGGTCCATCCAAGCCTCTGCAAATGGCATGATTTCATTCCTTTCTATGAACGATATTCCCCTGTATATGCGCTCCACATTTTTTATCCATTCATCTTCTGATAAACATTTAGGTTGTTTCCGTGTCCTATCTATTGTAAATATTGCTGCTATGAACACAGGGGTGCATATATGAGGGGGTATTTCCAAGAACAATATTCCCCTGTATATGCGCTCCACATTTTTTATCCATCCATCTGCTGATAAACATTTAGGTTGTTTCCGTGTCCTGTCTATTGTAAATATTGCTGCTGTGAACGCAGGGGTGCACCTATGAGGGGGTATTTGCATAGGTGTGGCTGATTTACTTTGTTGTACATCAGAAACAAACAGAACACTGTAAAGCAACTGTACTCAACAAAGTTTATTTTTAAAAAAAGAACACAGTGAGATTAGACTTCTCAGTTGACCATCTCTGCAGGACGGAAGACAGAATGGATAGGAGCAAGCCAGGGTAGAGAATCTGTTAGAACCTTGTAGTGTTTGGACAAGAGATGACGAAGAGTTGAAATTTCACTGTGGAATGAGGGGTGGAAATAAAGACAAAGATATAAGAAAAACTGGGAATACACAAAAAAGAAATGTCAGGAGTTGATGGTTAAAAATAGAAGAAGAAATAACCTCTATCAAATTCAATATTTTCCTCAAGGAAACGCCACCAGGATGGGGTGAGGGCTGGATTCCAGCCCGTGACGGAGCAGAAGTAATTGTGCACCTCTCTTGTGTAGGGTGCAAACGTGGCACTCCGGGCGTGTAACTAACCCACCAGATTCAGCGCCACGTGTGTGCATTCATGACTACATAATTTGCTTTCCCCAAACTTTACATGTATGTTAACAAACCAAACCCCAGCATTGGGAATGGGGACTCACAGTAAGAAAGAAATCCTTTAGATTTCTCTGGTGGTGGCTTCGTCACTAAGTGGTGTCTGACTCTTGCAACCCCAAGGCCTGTTGCCTGCCAGGCTCTTCTGTCCATAGAATTCTCCAGACAAGAATGCTGGAGTGGGGTGCCATCTCCTTCTGCAGGGGATCTTCCTAACCCAGGGACTGAACCTGAGTCTTCTGCACTGCAGATGGATTCTTTAGTGCTGAGCCACCAGGGAAGCTCTTAGATTCGTCTAGAGAAACCTAAAATTGAAAGGTATTTTTGGAACACTAATAGAATGACTCAAAAATAGAACAAAAACAGCAAAAAAGAAGGAGAAAAAAAGTTTGCTTATAGAGCGGACGTCTTCATGGAGAGCAACTTACAGGTTCCTTTCGTTGAAATACGTGCTAATATTTTTTGTCTACAGGAATGTCTTCTACTTGGGCACCTTCTTTGACTCACCCAAGAAGAGTGGAGTCGCAGTGTCTCGGGACATAAGTGGGAGCAGAGCAGACACCACCTCCGTGGGGGAAGGGGCCAGACTCTCAGCCTACTTCGAGCCCAGAGACTCTGGGAGAGACGTGCACACAGGGCGGAGGGGCGCGGACCCGGCTGAGGGGGAACCGCCTTGAGATTCCGCTCAGAGAACCGGTGGCAGTGGAGTCTTCTCCGTGGCCCTCGGCTGAAAAGGCCTCGTCCCCATCTCATCTCTGACGTGCTTCGGCCTCAGGCACAGCCCTGAGCCCCCAGGACGGCACGCGGGCTGCCTGTGGAGCCCATTTGGACCTTGCACGGTGCCCAGGCAAACAGTGGCTCTGCCCATGAGCGCAGAGCGCAAAGGTCTGCCACCTTGGAGGTCCAAGGGTGGGCGCCACTGCAGCTCGGGCGAGGGTCTGCGCGGCTAATGCATTACTGCAGCGGGGGTCGCTCCCTGGGGCTTGCAAGAGGCTTTTCCACAGTGACCCCACGTCGCAGCAGCAGCAGAAGCCGCAGCAGCAGACCAAGAGTGCAAGGCTGAATCAGCAGCTAAAGTTTATACCACATTTGAGAGCCGGAGCAGGTAGGAGGGTTTCAAGCATCCCGTTATTTGTCAGTAGAATCTGATAACTCAAGTAATTAATTGAGATATTAAAGGCTCTGAACCTATTTGTGCTTCCAGCTGGTGAAAGTGAATATACTACCTTAATTATATCTTTTAAACATTTTTCTACATTATTTCTTTATCTTTTATTTTTATTAACTTTTATTTTACGTATTTGTTTAAAAAAGCACTTTGTCATCAGTCAGACAAGGGATCTTCACAGTAACATCATAGTGATTCTAAAAGCATTCTGGAATACCCAGTTTACATAGGAGAGGACAACAACAGCAGCAACAACGACGTGACAGAGCTGAGACTAGGTCTCCACCCTGGTGTTTCAGCTCTGGTCCAAGGTGCTCCAGGCATTTTCTCTTCCCCACTTCCACTCCTGCCTTTGAAAGCTCCAATCTGCGTGGCTGTTTGTAAATTGAAACAGAAGGCCCAATTAAAAAGGAGAGGAGGCAAGTGGAATCTGACAGTAATATTAATCCCTCTGAAATCACCAGTCTTTTCAATTAACAGCCTCTTTCTGAGACGTTTATTGCTCTTGGCTTGAACTGAGGACATTGAAACACTCATGGAAAAAAGCACTGATGAGCAGGTTATGGAAAAGCCGCTTAAACACTCACTCCAAGGTTCCGGGTCCCACTTCCACTTTGCATAGATTCAGAGAGAAGGAGCAATCAGATGGGCCCAAGGCTGCTGTGGCTTTACGGCCTGAGTTCACCACCCTGTGCAGAATTCACCCTTGGAAATACTCTATCATCCCAAAAAGAAGCCTGTACACTTTATTCCAAACGTGGGTCTGGAAAAAAAACAAAAGGAAATATATAAAATAACTCTCTAGGTATGGCATTAATTCCAGCTAAACCTCAATGTGAGTTTCCTTATCCACCTGAAAGGAGTCTGGCGTAAAAGTCACACTACCTGGCGAGATGGATTGCAGGAGCTTTTTTAACCTGCACTGGACTAGCCTCTCACACTGGAATATTTCACAGTGCTACTTTATTGGCAGTCAGTGTCTCCAGATAAACCACAGAGCAGTGACTGATGTAGCAGAGACAGACAGCTTGACGGATCTAGATTACTTGTAAAAGAAGCATTTTGCCAAGCGCTGCTACAATAAAGCAATTCTGACGCTCATAAAAGGAGATAACGGATAGTGGCAAACCTCAGCTGATCCAGGGCCTGGGGAGCTTACCTGGTGAGGATAAAACTGACATCGGAAGCCTTGCTGTTTTCAAATAAATGCATGAGTTTGCCTCTGTTTTTATTTTGTTTGCTTTTATGTCTTACAGCAGAAGGCAATATTATTCTGAACACACTGTATTTTATCTCTGTCGTCTAACACACCTTGCACTCATTACACACTTATATTTGGGAGAAAAATAACCAGACCACAAGACAGGAAGCTGCTCAGATTGAAGGTGAAGGATTTGCACACCCCAAAAATGAATGATTCTTGTCTTTTCCCCTAAACATTCTGACTGACCCCTTTATTCATCTAGAAAAGACTAACTGAAATTTTTCCCAGAAGAAAGGGGATGACATATCAATCTCAGAGGTAATAGAAGTTGGAAATTTTAAGACTGTGATGTAATTTACCACTGTTTAATAATGGGAAGAGTTTATTCATCCTATGAAGGAGACCCTCCAGTCTCTTGAGCATTTTTTTTTTAAAGGATGGGCTATCTAAAGACTATGTCCTGAATTGTATGAAAAGAAGGGATTTCAAAGTGCAGGAGGGTAAACAGGGTTACATGTGCCTGCCCGTTGCATCTGACAGACTTACCTTTCCCAAACTACATCTGATGATTTCACCCACCTGGATCAAAACTTTTAAATACAGCAGAAAACCCTAACCACTTTAGCGGACCCACTTGGCCTTTGCTATTGGCTCCCAGCTACTTTTCCAACTTTCAGTCCCGTCTTTCACTCTGGAACATCCAGCTCCATGGTTTGAGGTCTTTTCATCCTTTAATCTTTATCACACGACTTTTCTCCGCCAGGAATACCAGTACTTTCTCTGCCTGTTCATTCTCCAGCATCATTTTCTCTGCTCTGGTTCTTCCATGATTTACCTAACTCTTCAAACAGATATCTCAACCCTTACTGGAAGTTTTTGTTTATGACCTACCTCTCCCAGTGGATGATAAAACGGGCATGGATTTGACCCGTTAGACTTCTGTGAATCCATTCACGGATTCGCCCATGCCTTGCACAGGTTCTGGAACATAGGAGGCACTTCATAAACTGTGAATCAACTAAACTTAACTTTTAAATTATGCTTATGTTCATTCTCTTCATCACTTAGGGATCTGTAGATGACTAGGACTCTCTTTTGTTTATCATACTTTTCCTAAGTCAAGTGTCTAGCAGAATGCTTGACACATAAAAGATACTCGTTAATTAATTTTTCATTGAATAAAGAAAATAAGCATGGGTGCTGTTCAGATACAAATTTCTAGATTTTAATCTAGGCTTCCACTTACTAATTAAATGCTGGAACCAGTTCCTTACTTCCCTTATCTATAAAGTGATAATAAAAGTATCTGCCTTACAGAATTATGGTGAAGATCAGTGGTGCTGCTACTGCTGCTGCTGAGTCGCTTCAGTCGTGTCCAACTCTGTGTGACCCCGTAGATGGCAGCCCACCAGGCTCCCCCGTCCCTGGGATTCTGCAGGCAAGAACACTGGAGTGGGTTGCCATTTCCTTCTCCAATGCATGAAAGTGAAAAGTGAAAGTGAAAACTAAAAGTGAATTCGCTCAATCGTGTCCAACTCTTAGCAACCTCATGGACTGCAGCCCACCAGGTTCCTCCGTCCATGGGATTTTTCAGGCAAGAGTACTGGAGTGGGGTGCCATTGCCTTCTCTGGAAGATCAGTGATAGTGACATGTATATGGATGAGCCTAGTGTTAAACATATATACGCAGCCAATAACTGTTGGTTTCACAAGGGCTCAATTTCCATAATATACTGTTTGTGTATTGCTGTGTACAGCTCACACAACTCAATAACAAAAAGCAATTCAGCCAAAAAATGTTCAGAAGACCTAAACTGGCTTTTCTCCAAAGAAGACATACAGATGGCCAACAGGCACTTGAGAAGATGCTCAACACTGCTAATTGTTAGCAAAATCAAAACTACAATGAGGTGTCACCTCACCCCCATAAACATAGCCATCATGAAAATATCTACAAACAAAATATTCTGGAGGGGGTATGAAGAGAACAGAACCCTCCTGCACCCCTGGCAGGAGTATTGATCGGTGCAGCTGCTGTGGAGCCTCCTTAAAAAACTAAGTCTAACACCATACACAAAAATAAACTCAAAATGGACTAAAGATCTAAATGTAAGACCAGAAACTATAAAAATCCTAGAGGAAAAACATAGGCAAAACACTCTCTGACATAAATCACAGCAGGATCCTCTATGACCCACCTCCCTGAGTAATGGAAATAAAAGCAAAAATAAACAAATGGGACCTAATTATACTTAAAAGCTTTTGCACAACAAAGAAAACTATAAGCAAGGTGAAAAGACAGCCTTCAGAATGGGAGAAAATAATAGCAAATGAAGCAACTGACAAAGAATTGATCTCAAAAACATACAAGCAGCTCATGCAGCTCAATTCCAGAAAAATAAACGACCCAATCGAAAAATGGGCCAAAGAACTAAACACATTTCTCCAAAGAAGACATGCGGATGGCTAACAAACACATGAAAAGATGCTCAACATCACTCATTATCAGAGAAATGCAAATCAAAACCACAATGAGGTACCATCTCACACTGGTCAGAATGGCTGCTATAAAAAGTCTACAAACAATAAATGCTGGAGAGGGTGTGGAGAAAAGGGAGCCCTCTTACACTGTTGCTGAGAATACAAACTAGAACAGCCACTATGGAGAACAGTGTGGAGATTCCTTAAAAAACTGGAAATAGAACTGCCTTATGACCCAGCAATCCTACTGCTCAGCATACACACCAAGGAAACCAGAACTGAAAGAAACACGTGTACCCCAATGTTCATCGCAGCACTGTTTACAATAGCCAGGACATGGAAGCAACCTAGATGCCCATCAGCAGATGAATGAATAGGAAAGCTGTGGTACATATTCACAATGGAATATTCAGTTCAGTTCAGTTCAGTTGCTAATTCATGTCCGACTCTTTGCGACCCCATGAATCGAAGCACGCCAGGCCTCCCTGTCCATCACCAACTCCTGGAGTTCACTCAGATTCATGTCCATCAAGTCAGTGATGCCACCCAGCCATCTCATCCTCTTACTCAGCTATTAAAAAGAATGTATTTGAGTCAGTTCTAATGAGGTGGATGAAACCGGAGCCTTTTATACAGAGTGAAGTAAGTCAGAAAGAAAAACACCAATACAGCATATTAATGGATATATATGGAATTTAGAAAGATGGTAACGATGACCCTGTATGCGAGACAGCAGAAGAGATAGAGATGTAAAGAACAGACTTTTGGACTCTGTGAGAGAGGGCGAGGGTGGGATGATTTGAGAATAGCATTGAAACATGCATATTATCATATGTGAAATAGATCGCCAGGCCAGGTTTGATGCGTGAGACAGGGTGCTCAGGGCTGGTGCACTGGGACGACCCTGAGGGAGAGGATGGGAAGGGAGGTGGGAGGGGGGTTCAGGATGGGGGGCACATGTACACCCATGGCTGATTCATGTCAATGTATGGCAAAAACCACTGCAATATTGTAAAGTAATTAGCCTCCAAAGAAAGTAAATTAATTAGTTAATTAAAAAAAATTAAGAACAGAACCACCATGTGATCCAGCAAGCCTAATCCTGGGTATGTATCCAGAGAAAACCATAATTCAAAAAATACATGCACCTCGATGCTCGATGTTCATCACAGCACTATTACAACAGCCAAGACGTGAAAGCAAACTAAATGTCTATCGATGGAGGGATGCATAAAGAAGATGGGGTGCGTGACACAGCGGAACCTTACTCAGCCACAAGAAGCATGAAACAACGCCTTCTGTGGCAGTATGCAGGGACCCAGAGGTTACCATGCCAAGTACAGAGAGTCAGAAAGAGAAAGACAGATGGCATGATATCCCCTCTATGAGGAATCTAAAGTATGACAGAAATGAACTTATATAGGAAATAGAGACACTCACATGCACAGAAAACAGACTCGCGGTCACCAAAGGGAGTGAGGTGGGGGAAGGGTAACTGGGAGTTCGAGGTTCACAGACACACACCGCCATACATAACACAGGTAGACATGGGAGTTTGAGGCTCACAGACACACACCTCCATGTATAACACAGAAAAGCAAGGTCCTCCTACGGGGACTCCCCTGGTGGTGCAGTGGCTAAGAATGCACCTGCCGATGCAGGCAGCCTGGGCTTGATCCCTGGTCCTGGAGGAGCCCGCCCGCTGCAGGGGACCCAGCCTGAGCAGCACCTCCACTAACACACACACGCTGGAGCCTGGGCTCCCCAACCAGAGAACTCACCGGAATGAGAAGCCCACACCCCATCCCTTGCTCTCTGCAGCTAGAGGAAGCCGGTGTGCAGCCCTGGGGACCAAGTGCAGCCAAAACTTAAAAACAAGTAAAGAGAAGGGCCTACTGTAGAGCGCAGGGAACCAGATCCAGTGTTGTGAGCAGGCACGCTGCCGTACCCCTGTAACCACGACTACAAAATGGTCCATTCCCTCCTCCTGCCATGTCTGTTTCAGTTAGCAATATTCCTAGCTGCGAGCGACAGAGACACCCCATGCACAGTGCCTTAAACAAACGTGGGCCTACAGGCGGAAGTGGGTGACTGTTTCCTAAATCCACTGACTGGACCTGGGGGGAGACCCTGCAGCTCTCTGTCTGTGGCTGTGAACAGGGCCGTCCCGTCCTCTCTACCTGCATCAGCCTCATCAGGCGGGAGGGAGTCCCTAGGATTCCGCTCGCTCTCAGCAAGCCCTCCCCACCCAAATGTTCCCCCACACCATCTGCCTTGTGGCCACAGGGGGTAATTTAATCATGCACTCTTTTTTTAAAATATAGATTTATTTATTTTAATTGGAGGTTAATTACTTTACAATATTGTATCGGTTTTGCCATACATCAACATGAATCCGCCACAGGTATACACATGATCCCCATCCTGAACCGCCCTCCCTCCTGCCTCCCCGTACCATCCCTCTGGGTCGTCTCAGTGCGCCAGCCCCGAGCATCCAGTATCATGCACTCTTAATTTATACTGTAGAACCCAAAGCCCAGAAAGTAAGACATCCTTCACTTTCTAGATTCTGATTCCCGCACGCATCTTTCAGCGGTGAAACCTGCTCCTAGCCTAGCACTTCGTCGCCCTGTCTTCTCCCTGCTTTAGTTTTCTCTTTAGGATGTAGTTTTTAACTTTTTATTTTGTATTGGAGTATAGCAGATTAACAATGTTGTGATAGTTTCGGGTGCACAGCAGAGCGACCCAGCCAAACATACACACGTCTCCATTCTCCCCCAGACCCCCTCCCATTCAGGCAGGATGCATTTTTTTATTACTTTGGCATACCATACATGCAGAGACACCTATAAATCTGTTTTCTGTCTTGCTTCTCACCCTAGAATGTAAGATACATGAGAGCAGGATTTTCTGTCTGTTGTTTTCATTGTGACATTTTCAAAATCTAAAAGACAATATTGAGGACATCAATATTTGATCAACATTTGGTGAAAGTAGAATAAAGAGCTGAAACATTGACTCACATGTTCATCGGTGACGTCAAGACTTGGGTCCTTTCCATATTTTAACTCCATTATATTTAGCATTTTGAGTTGTAGAATGGTTTGTTCCACACTTAGCATTAGTCACATTTCAGAAAGGAAGAAAATGGTAGGCTAAAATCTTCACAGGGCTTTTTATCCTTCTCTCTTTTTCTATTTTTAAATTGTGTGTTTCCCCAGAGGCTTCTGGCAGACTTCTACTAACAATTTATTAATCAGAACCATGTTATGTGACACCCTTAACTTCAAGAGAGGCCATCAGCTCAGTTTAAATTTCCTAGTAAGCAAAGAAAGAGAGGAGGGATTGAAGATGGATTTCGAGTTAGCCGATATATAGTTTATGTCTCAGATTTCTCTGTAATCTTGAGTATCATTTATACTTAATGAATGAATTTGAATTTAAGGAACTGTGTATTACATCAAAACAGCAGGTAAGGAATCTTAAACGTAGTATAATTTCATATCTTAGAAGAGAATGTAGATATATAATTTTACATCACTGAAAGAGAGTAGGATTATTGATAATCTAAAATTGTAGGGAGTACAAACCCACCATTTACATTTGGCTGTGGAAGTGTCTTGATTTTCTGTTTGCATAAGATAAAGCTCCCTTGCTCAGGCTGATTCAGGCTTACCTTCTATAGTACAACTGCTACTTTTTAAAAGTGAGAAGTGCATCAATTGCAAGTGGCCTAAAAGGATAGATAACAACTATCCTTTGAGTGTCTACATTTATTCTAGATACTTTGCATACACTGAACCTGTGATACAGAAATCCTGTAAGAAAAGTATTATTATCTTGATGTAGACACATTGTCATCAACTATTCTAGAGTTGATCAAGGAAACTGAGGTTCAGAAATTTTTTTCTTTGCCTATTTATTTATTTGGAGGAAAATTGTTTTACAATGTTGTGTTGGTTTCTGCCATGGTGGTGGTGGTACTTCCGTTGTTAAGTCATGTCCGACTCTTGCAACCCCATGGACTGTAGCCTGCCAGGCTCCTCTGTCCATGGGGTTCACCAGACAAGAATATTGGAGTGGGTTGCCATTTCCTTCTCCAGGTTTCTGCCATACAACAATACGAATCAGCTGTAATTATACATATATCCTTTCTCTCTGGAGCCTCCCTCCCCTCCCCTCATCCCATCCCTCTAGGTCACCACAGAGTGCCAGACTGGGTTCCCTGTGTTACAGAGCAACTTCCCACATGGCAGTGTATAAATGCCTAGTTTTGGGAAATGAGAGAGCCAGAATTTGAAATAAGCTTGGTTGGACTCCAGAGTGCAGCTGTTTAACTGTTCTGTGTTCTTCCTCACACAGGAGGGCTAATTTGATATATATTGGTCAAAAGTTGTACACTGCTATGTAACTTGCTCATTGTCTCTTCCTAATACATAGATGAGCACCAAAGAACGGATGCTTTTGAACTGTGGTGTTGGAGAAGACTCTTGAGAGTCCCTTGGACTGCAAGGAGATCCAACAAGTCCATTCTGAAGGAGATCAGTCCTGGGATTTCTTTGGAAGGAATGATGCTAAAGCTGAAACTCTAGTACCTTGGCCACCTCATGCAAAGAGTTGACTTATTCGGAAAGACTCTGATGTTGGGAGGGATTGGGGGCAGGAGGAGAAGGGGACGATGGAGGATGAGATGGCTGGATGGCATCACGGACTCGATGGACATGGGTCTGAGTGAACTCCGGGAGCTGGTGATGGACATGAGGCCTGGTGTGCTGCGATTCATGGGGTCGCAAAGAGTCGGACACGACTGAGCGACGGAACTGAACTGAACTGCATACATAGATCCATCCTAGATGAACCACAAGCCCTCAGATGATTCAAGGCTGACCTTCCCCGGCTTTTCTGGGATCAAAGAAGAAACAGGAAATGACTAGATTGCAAAGACTCTTTTTCAAATAAAAAACAAGTTCAGGGAGTTGAGATGTCAACCAGACTACCAGATGAGGTCTGATAGACACTCCACACCCTTGTCAGCAGAGTAAGTCCCTAAGCAGAGGAGTCGTGCTGTGTCAGCTGCTCAGTCATGTCTGACTCTGTGCGACCCCACGGACTGTAGCCCGCCAGGCTTCTCTGTCCATGGGCTTCTCCAGGTGAGAATACTGGAGTGGGTCGCCATGCCCTCCTCCAGGGGATCTTCCTGCCCCAGGCATCAAGCCCAGGCCTCTCACACTGCAGGCCAACTCTTCCCCCCTGAGCCACCAGGGCAGCCAGAGCAGTGGAGACGCCGTCGCCAAAGCTGAAAGGGTGGACTGTGCCACGGCCGGAGCGCAGGCACGTGTCCATTTCCATTTGCTCCGGTGCTTTCTGGAAAGGACTTCTGCAAAGAGCGTTCCTGATGATGGTGAGGGCAGCCCTCAGAAGTGCCTGCGTAACACCACCAGGCCCCATCCCCTTTACACACCACAGCTACGCAGTTAGCTCTTAGGGAGTGGGGCGGGGGGGGAGCTCTGCTGGGTGGCTGTTGCCTATTCCTGCCCCGGACTATTTTGTGTCAGCTCCAAAACCACAAAACAAGAAGAGTTAATTAACCAACAAGGAAAAATAGTCCTTCTTTATAAAAGTTTGTGGTCTAACTACAATAAGACCTACTCTCAGTTCAGTTCAGTCACACAGTCGTGTCCGACTCTTTGCGACCCCTTGAATTGCAGCACGCCAGGCCTCCCTGTCCATAACCAACTCCTGGAGCCTATCCAAACTCATGCCTATCTAGTCAACGATGTCATCAAGCCATCTCATCCTCTGTCGTCCCCTTCTCCTCCTGCCCCCAATTCCTCCCAGCATCAGGGTCTTTTCCAATGAGTCAACTCTTTGCATGAGGTGGCCAAAGTACTGGAGTTTCAGCTTCAGCATCAGTCCTTCCAATGAACACCCAGGACTGATCTCCTTTAGGAGATTCAACCAGTCCATCCTAAAGGAGACCTACTCCAGGCATCCCCAAATCCCCCCCACAAAAAAAGGACTGAGACAAGTTTTTAAAAGTTGGAAGAAAAATAATTCACAATTTTGCCCAATAATTTACTTACATTATTGATCTGAATCCTCACAGCAATATTATAAGACATATTATTTTCATTATTTTATGGGTGAGGAAACAGGCTCAGAGTTGTATGTATGATGCCACCATGTAACCACACTCAAATTTTTTCTTCAACTTTCACAAGATGTAGTAACTCTTTTTTAAATTATTGGAGTGTAGTTGGTTTACAATATTGTGTTATTTTCTGGTGTTCAGAAAGGCGATTCAGTTACACAGACACACACACATGTATACATATACACACACAGACACACACACATATACACACACACATATATATACACAGACATACACACATATATATATATACACACAGACACACACACATATACACACACACACACACATATATATACACACACACACACACATATATATATACACACACAGACACACACACATATATATACAGACACACACACACCACACATATATATATACACACACACAGACACACACACACATATACACACACACATATATACACACACACAGGCACACACACGCATACACACACATATACACACACATACACACACATATATACACACACATATATACACACACACATATACACACACACATATACACACTCACATATATACACACACTCACATATATACACACACTCACATATATATATACACACACATATATACACACACACACATATACACACACAGACACACGCATATGTACACATATATATACACATACACACATATATATCCACACACACACAGACACACACACACATATATACACACAGAGACACACACAGATATATATGCAAACACACAGACACACACATATATACACACACATATACACACACATATACACACACAGACACACACATATAACACAGAGACACACACACATATATATACAGACATGCACATAAATACACACACGCACACATATATACACACACATATATACACACACACATATATACACACAGAGACACACACATATATATATATACACACAGAGACACACAAACACATATATATATATACACACACAGACACACACACATATATATACAGACACACACACACCACACATATATATACACACACACAGACACACGCACATATATATACACACATATATATATATACACACACCTGTATATATACACACACACATATACACACAGACACACACACATATATATATACACACACATATATACACACAGAGACACACACACATACACACATACATATATACACACACACACATATATACACAGAGAGACACACACACACATATATATACACACACACACACCCGCATACACACATACATATAGGCTTCCCAGGTGGAGCTAATGGGTAAAAATAAACAAATAAACAAACAAAGAAACAAACACACAAAACACCTGCCTGCCAGTGCAGAAGACGTAAGCCATGTGTGTTCAACCCTCGAGTCAGGAAGAGCCCTTGGAGGAGGGAATGGCAGCCCACCCCAGTATTCTAGCCCGGGAAATCCTACTGACAGAGGATTCTGTGACCCTGTGGTTACAGTCTATAGCGTCACAAAAAGTTGGATGCAACTTAGCATGCACCACATGTATTTTTTCCTCAGACTCTTCTCCATCATAGGTTAGTATAAGAGAGTGAGTACAGTCCTCTGTGCTGTACAACAGGCCATGCTGCCTATCTATTTTACATATAGCGTGTGTCTCTGCTAATCACTAACTCCCACCTTATCCCCACCCCGCCTCCTTTACCCTTTGGTGACCATAGCCTTGCTTCTGGTGTCTGTGAGTCTGACTCGACTTTGTAGACACATTCATTTGTGTCAGATTTTTGATTCCACATCTAAGTGACACCATAGGATAACTTTACAGTAGGTGAGTAAGCGAAAGGCAGGCAGTTCTGCTCTCCCTGGTGGCAGACACTCAGCTTTCTTTAGACACATATACTTTAAAGTGCTGGCTTCCTCCTCCTGGCTGTAGCCAGCTCATCGGCAGCATCGATGGAGCTTAGACCAGACAATGAAAGAGAGAACGCAGGGCTGCCTGCCTTACCTACTTCCGTTTTAGAGATGCGGTGAGCAAGTTGCCTGTATTACTTACGCTCAGAACTCACTGGCCAGACTTTAATGAAGGGCCACTGCAGGGCACAAGGAGTCTCCAGCCAGGCGGTTGTGGGCAATGTGATTCCTGAGGCTTATATTGTCCAAAAAATGAATGTGACACAAGGGAAAAAGAAAAAAAAAGAACAGCACTTTCAGAATAGGACTCTCTTTCCTTGGTTAAGCTGGATTAGTCTGGAAACCCTCACACAATATCATCTTCTTATTAAAGTGATTTATACATAGATAGAAGGGCTTCCCTGGTGGCTCAGCTGGTAAAGAGTCTGCTTGCAGTGTTGGAGACCCGGGTTTGATCCCTGGGTTGGGAAGATCCCCTGGAGAAGGGAATGGCAACTCACTCCAGTATTTTGGCCTAGAGAATCCCAAGGACAGAGGAGTCTGGTGGGCTACAGTCCATGGGGTTACAAAGAGGCAGACATGACCGAGCAACTAACATACCAACATAAACAGATGTATATAATATACTCGTGTGTGATAAAATATATAATATATAGCACGTCTATACTCTATCCATAGAACTGAAAGTGGTATTTTCCAAACACAAACGACTTTGAGCCTTTTACAAAGTCAGAGTCGTGGCATGGGGTGGCTGACGGTCAGCAAAGTCTCGGCGGAATACTACTGTCTTTAATTAATATTAATGCCCATGGCCTAAAGACCTGTTATCCTTACCCAGCGTCCCACCCAGGCACGGCTGTGAGTGACTGGCTGAAGCACGGCAGCCTAAGGCAGCTCGGCCGGCACTGCTTTCCCCTGGGCTCCATGGGGTACCCTCCTGCAGAGAGGGCTGTGGGTTATACAGGAACATAAAACAGCTCTCATTTCCTCAAAGGAGTGGCGGAAGACCTTCTGAAAGTGCCCCAGGCAGAGAACAGGCGGGCACGTCAAGCCGTATCCAGGGCTGTGCCAGGCCCCTCACAGAACTGAATCTTCAGTTCTTAATGATTCCTCTGCAAGAGCTCAAGATCTAAGCAATAAAAGAAGCAGCAGCTAAATATTCAGAAAATACCAGGAATCGGACTAAAAACCTCATGGACTATGGTAATGTTCTTGCCCAGAAAATTCCAGTATGGTAGTTACATGGAGTACGGAGGTTGTAGGAAGTTGAATTTTACAAGAATAAATAGAAAGCGTTAAAGAGTCCTTTGCTGGTGCTGAAACAACCACGTCCTTCAGTCTGCTATGTGGACCACAAGGGGACCAGGGATCTGGGAACTCAGTGAGCAGAGCGTGGTGCTGGCGGCTTGTGCCCTGAACCCCTCTAACTGTGGTTACAGTCTTGGTGGTGTGACTTCCAAGCATGTTTCAGAAAGAAGGAAGGCTGAAGCCAGTTCAGAGGCATTCGCTATACAGTTCAGTCATTCCTTCGTCCAAGAAATGTTTGTTTTCTGGTGCCTACTGGGTGTCAGATGAGTCGAACAGCCCCCAGACTGAGGCAGTGGCAGAAGGAATGGCGATCAGAGGACAGACTGACGGGCTCTTTTGATTTTAAAAAGAGCACTGGCTTCTTTCTGAGCAAATAGAGATCTCATTATGTCATTCTCTCTCCCTGGGATCTCCTTGATGGACTTGCTGAAGCCTCCTTTCTGCGGGGGTCGACTTTCTACTGGTAATTTCACACCATGTGGTCAGCTTGGTGGCCATCGATACGGGGAAACTTGCATAAATTATCAGCAAAGTCAGCATGATAACCCTGCTTCCTTCACTGCACGTACACACAGATGGTTTCAATTACAAGACTGAAGTTAAAAAAAAGATGGGAAAACCTCAGAACTGTGGTATGAACAGGGTGTGGAAGACAGAGTGCCAAATTCAGAACTGAAAGTCTTGAAAAAAATTTTTTTTGGTTCAGTTCTACATCAAACTGGAAAAGCCTATAGTCATGGAAATTCTTCACTGGTCAAATGGGGACGTCATGGCTGTGCTGTCCATCTTATGGACATGTTTAGATGACATCAACTCAAAGTACTTTCTGTATGAAAGTGGTTTGCAGGCAATTCTCCTGGCGAAGCAGAAGTCTGGATCACTCAACTTTCCTAGCACATATTTTATGCCCATAAAGAAGATTAAAGTTAATGCTGAGAGCACCCCGGGAATGACATTGGAGAGGCAGTCCAAGTGTCTTTACCAGACAGTTATGTGGATGAATATCTGTATCCGTGCAGTTCAGTTGCTCAGTTGTGTCCAATTCTGTGCGACCCCATGGACTGCAGCACGCCAGGCCTCCCTGTCCATCACCAACTCCCGGAGCTTACTCAAACTCATGTCTATCGAGTCAGTGATGCCATCCAACCATCTCATCCTCTGCTGTCCCCTTCTCCTCCCACCTTCAATCTTTCCCAGCGTCAGGGTCTTTTCTAATGAGTCAGTTCTTTGCATCAGGTGGCCAGAGTACTGGAGTTTCAGCTTCAGCATCAGTCCTTCCAATGAATATTCAGGACTGATTTCCTTTAGGATGGACTGGTTGGATCTCCTTGCATTATGGCTACTGTAATGACATACTTTTCACACCAAGAACCCAGTCACCCAGTCTGCCGGCTCAGTCACCACTCTGCTTCCCATAATACCTGACAGGATGAGAGAGAGGAACCCAAATCCCCACAGTGGTGTAGGTGTGAGAGCATATCTCCACAGGCTATTTCCTGTGCAGGTTCAGATGTTGACTGAATGACTGTAAGACCTTAATGCTATAAGACCTGAATTGACAAAAATTATGTGAAGAAGGTTGTATTTCTAATATTTCAACTTGAATGCTGAGGAAAGGAGGTCAAACAAATGAGTAAAGTTTCTTCTGTCCCTAGTATTTTAAAAAGTGTTGGAGGTTCCTTAGTTTAGTATTTCCCAAGTCTACCAAAAAATTTAATGTCCTCATTTCTAATATTGGGAAATCTTGAAAACATGAGAAATCATTCCTCAGCATAAATGTTCTCATGATTTAACTGAAAATGGGATTTGTTTTTATTGATAATATCACTTATATGTAGAATCCAGAAAAAATGGTACAGACGAACTTATTTGAAAAGCAGAAACAGAGTCAAGATGTAGAAAACAGATTTATGGTGACCAAGGGGAGAGGAGAGGGGGTGAACGGGGAGATTGGGGCTGGAGATTGGGGCTGTAGATTGGGATTGGAGATTGGGGCTGGAGATTGAGGTTGGAGATTGGAGCTGGAGATTGGGATTGGAGATTGGGGTTGGAGATTGAGGTTGGAGATTGGGGCTGGAGATTGAGGTTGGAGATTGGGGTTGGAGATTGGAGCTGGAGATTGGGGCTGGAGATTGGGATTGGAGATTGAGGTTGGAGATTGAGGTTGGAGATTGAGGTTGGAGATTGGGGCTGGAGATTGGGATTGGAGATTGGGGCTGGAGATTGAGGTTGGAGATTGGGGCTGGAGATTGGAGCTGGAGATTGGGGCTGGAGATTGGGATTGGAGATTGAGGTTGGAGATTGAGGTTGGAGATTGGGGCTGGAGATTGAGGTTGGAGATTGGGGCCGGAGATTGGAGCTGGAGATTGGGGCTGGAGATTGGGGCTGGAGATTGGGATTGGAGATTGGGGCTGGAGATTGAGGTTGGAGATTGGGGTTGGAGATTGGAGCTGGAGATTGGGGCTGGAGATTGGGATTGGAGATTGAGGTTGGAGATTGAGGTTGGAGATTGAGGTTGGAGATTGGGGCTGGAGATTGGGATTGGAGATTGGGGCTGGAGATTGAGGTTGGAGATTGGGGTTGGAGATTGAGGTTGGAGATTGGGGCTGGAGATTGGAGCTGGAGATTGGGGCTGGAGATTGGGGCTGGAGATTGGGATTGGAGATTGGGGCTGGAGATTGAGGTTGGAGATTGGGGCTGGAGATTGGGATTGGAGATTGGGGCTGGAGATTGAGGTTGGAGATTGGGGCTGGAGATTGGGATTGGAGATTGGGATTGGAGATTGGGGCTGGAGATTGGGATTGGAGATTGGGGCTGGAGAATGGGGCTGGAGATTGGGGCTGGAGATTGGGGTTGGAGATTGGGGCTGGAGATTGGGGCTGGAGATTGGGGCTGGAGATTGAGGTTGGAGATTGGGGCTGGAGATTGGGGTTGGAGATTGAGCTTGACACTTTTTACCACTGATGCTACATATGTTGTTGTCTCTCAGACACTCAGTCATGTCCGACTCTTCATAAACCATGGGCTGCAGCACACCAGGCTTCCTTGTCTTTCAGCATCTCCTGGAGTTTATTCAAGCTCATGCCCATCGAGTTGGTCATGCTATTTAACCATCTCATCCTCACTGCTCTCTTCTCCTCTTACCATCAATCTTTTCCAGCATCAGGGTCCTTTCTAACGAGTCAGTTCTTCACATCAGGTGGCCAAAGTACTGGAGCGTTAGCTTGCAGCATTAGCCCCTCCAATGAATATTCAGGGTTGATTTCCTTTAGGATGGACTGGTTTGATCTCTTTGCCCATGACCATTTGATGATATCCATCACCAAAAGGTTATGGACATCACCAACTGGTGATACTATGTGTAAAATAGATAACTAATGAGAACTTAGTATATAGCTTTGGGAACTCTACTGAATGAGCTGTAGTGACCTAAATGGGACAGAAATTTAGAACATAATGGATGTATGTATACACATAGCTGATGCACTTCACTACGCGGATGAAACTAGCACAACATTGTAAAGCAACTATACTCCAGTAAAGAACAGATTAAAAAATAAAAATGCATCTCACCCCTCCCACCAAGAGAAAAAGGGTTTCTGAACTCCACCCCACTCCTCAGTCTTCACTTTGCTTTGTTGGGTCTGTGCAAGGGCCTAGGAATCCGCATGCCCACGTTAGCTCCATTAGGGGCAGATATGCCAGACAACCCATGGCTTAACTGTTTCATCTGTGACTACTTCAGTCATTACTAAACACAGTCATTCACAGTGTGGACATACATGAAATGAGGAGAGAAAAACAAGTCACTTGCCCCAAATATTAGCACATAAGTTGACAATCAAGACTAGATTCCCTTCATTCTTTTGCAGATTTTGGAAGACCACATTCTTAAAATTAATATCTACTCACTATTTGGCACTATATAAACCCCTAAGGCACTCATTGTCTTGCACGTTAATAGTTTATCATACTTATCTTTTAGTTTAAGAGTAAAAAAAAAAAAGTAAAAAAAAAAAAGTGTTTATTAACACTTATAACTACTCTCTCATCCCCCATCAGAAAAACACATCTTTACAGTTTTCTCTATTTAACAAGTAATAGAATACAGCCTCCAACTTCTTTTGGATGAAAAAAGTAATATATATACTGACTTCTGTTTAATTTTTGATTCTACAGACCACACAGTTCATAGCACAATGGATTTGCCCAGCACTGAAAATCCATTTTCAGAAGATAAAACATTTATTTTTAAACAGAAGAGTATACATTTATCTTTAAATGGAAGAGTATATATTTATTCAGAAATATTTTTGAAGCATTTATTTTTTTTCACTTTATACTTAGACCTGCAAAGAACCTATGATGGTGCAGGATTGCACTAGGTGATGGAGACAGTCGTGGCGGTGCCCTTGTGGGCTCACTACCAACTGCAGAGGAAGAATGTAACCAAACGTTGGTGCTAATAACTGGAAGAGCTGTAAGAGGAAATGAATGTGCTGAGAGAACTATGGGGCACCTCAACTATCTTTGGGTTGTGTGTGTCTGCTCAGTCACTTCAGCCGTGTCTGAGTCTTTGTGACCCCACAGACTACAGCCTGCCAGGCTCCTCCATTCATGGGACTCTCCAGGCAGGAACACTGTAGAGTTCCCAGGAGAAGACAGAGAGAGGCAAAAGCTTACTTAAAGAAATGATAGCTGAAAACTTCCCTAACCTGAATGATGAAGCACACACGTGCAGGTCTAGGATGCACAGAGAGTCCCAAACAAAATGAACTGAAAGAGAACCACGCCAATACACACTGTCATTAAGCAGCAAAAATTAAAGATAAAGGAAGAATCTTAGAAACAGCAAGAAAAAAGCAGCTACTTACATACAAGGGAACTCCCATAAGACAGTCAGCTGATACTTCAGCAGAAACTCTGAAGACCAAAAACATTGCCATTGTTTCAGTGATGAAAGAAAATGACCTGCCAACAGCGATGCTCAACCAGCAAAGCTGCCGCCCAGATTCGGAAGAGAAGCAAAGAGTGTGGCAGGCAAGAAAAGCTGAAAGGGCTCGACACCACTGCTGCAGCTTCACACGGAAATGTAGAGGGCTCCTCCAGGCAGAGAAGAGAAGGTCGGAAAGGCCACAACTGAAAATAGGGAAATCCGAAAAAGAAAAAATCTCATTCAGGAACCCAAACGTACAAGAAAGGTATAGATCAACCACTTAAAAATCTGGTGAGAAGTTTAAAAGACAAAAGTGGTCAAAACAACTATACCCACAATAAGTAGCTAAAAGATACACAAGGCAAAGTAATGTAAAATATGACTTCAAAACACTACTAAATGGGGGAGTAAAGATTCAGGTTTGTCAGAAGAAATTAATATGCAGACATCTGTTGTGTTGCTATATAATAACAGCAAACTATCAGAAAGAGAAATTAAGAAAACAATTTCATTTACAATAAATCTAAACAAGGAGGTAAGCAATCTGTACTTGAAAAGCTGTAAGATGCTGACGAAAGAAAGCGAAGAGAAAGATAGGCAATTCTCCCAGATTGGAAGAATTAATCTTATAAAAAACATGCCATGCAGAGCACACAACGTACACATGTGTGCATACAATGTGTGTGTGTGTACACGTGTCGTACATACATGCAGTGTGGCGTATATACTGCATACACACAATGGAATGTCACTCAGCTATGGAAAAGAATGAAACCTTGCCATCTAAGATGGCATGGCTGGACTAGGATATTGCGCACGTGTGCATGCTAAGCTGCTTCAGTCGTGTCCAACTCTTTGTGACCCAGTGGACTGTGGCCCACCAGACTCCTCCATCCATGGGATTCTCCAGGCAAGGATACTGGACTGGGTCACCATGTCTTTCTCCAGGGGATCTTCCCCACCCAGGGACCGAACCCACATCTCATATGTCTCAGCATTGGCAGGCAGGTTCATGACCTCCTTCACCACTCGGGAAGTCCAGAGGGTCTTATACTAGTACAGTAACTCAGACAGAGGAAGACAAAGCCCACATGATTTCACTTATATATGGGGTCTAAAAAACAAAAACGAAGAAGAAACACAACAAAACAGAAACAGATTCACTGTGGTTACCAGAAGGGCGGGTGCTTGGGGACAAGGGAGATAGGCAAGGCGGGTTAAGAGGCACACACTTCCGGTTATGGAGTAGATGAGCCGGTGAGGTAATGCACCCCAAGGGGGTCATAGTCACTGACACTGGAATAGCTGTGAGTGGTGAGAGCTGGTCACTAGATGACTGCTTTGTTATGGCGATCATTATTTAATGCATAAAAATGCTGAAACAGTATGTCGTACAGCTGAAACTAATATTGTGATCAATTTTACTATAGTTTTTTTTAATCTGGTATCTTTAAGATAAAAGAGAAGTGACTTAATGTTTCAGATGAGTTTGAAGTGAGAGGCATGGGTTAGAGTATAGTAGGCAAAATTTTGAAAGCCAAGCTTCAGTATGTATTGCTGTGAAACAAATTATTGCAATATCAGTGGCTTAAAGCCACAACTACTCAGCACAACTTCACCTATACAATTATACCAATAATCTCAATTATTTGTTGGCTTAGATTTCTCTTGGAATCTTATTTGATAAGTTTCTTCAATACTCTACCCACTTTCCTGGCTAAACTAAAACATGTGGGTTTGCTTTTTGTTTGTTTTTGATAGTATTGAATCCTTTAAAATCATTCATACACCCTTTTCAAAGGTTCTGCCTGAAAGTATCTTCTTACTCAGCCTTTATTATTCTCATTCTGAGAGAAATCAGGGAAAATACAACCAAGAGCATAAGTCATTTGCCCCACTCAGACTCACTCCCCAGGCGTGAATCCATGTCTGAAATTTCCACTTGTGTTATTATTTATTTCTAACTTGTTTTATATTTACACTCACTATAGTGCTTGCTGTCTCTTTCATAGCACATAGACTTGAATTTAAGACTAGAGAACCTATGATTTGACTCCTCTGTGAACAAAAATATGATCTTTTAGAAACCTTAAGGATGTTCCCCAAATGGTTGAAGTCAGAAAGTGGAGGGGGCTGGAAAGGGAGTGAACACAGAGATGGGACTTTTCAAGTGTCCATACAGAAATCAGGAGAAAAGTTACTGTAGAAGCCTCAACCACAAGGACATTGTCTCCTAAAGGCTATCTTAACTACACATCAAGGAAGGGAACAGTGTCACTGACAACCTCATAGGAAAAAGAGTCGGCTTATATTGGTGAAGGGCAGTGGTTTCAGAAAGGATTTTGCCTGTATAGGAACTGTTGGAACAAACTTTTAGGAGGGAATATCTTGGCTTGCTGAACCTTTGGGATGTTAACCATTCATCATGAAGTCATTGTAAATATTTCTGAAGCTCAGCATTTTGCCAACTAACTTTCAAGTTAACAGATTCTCCATCATCACCAAAATATTCACTGACCCCAGAGTGATCACTCCAGCTCATTAGAATCCTCTTCCAAAACAGGAAACTATTTTTTACAATCATCATACCAAGCATTAATTTGACAGTGTTGATATAAAAATAACTTCACCCAAGAAATAAGGTTAAGAAATGGAATTAGGCAAAGGTAGAGAGAGAGTGTCTGAGTCATCATGTATGTTCATTACTGGGATTCTCTGGTTGGTCGTTTTCCTTTTGTGCTATTTCTGGATTTTTTTTCCATTGCATTATTCAAATACTGAATTGTGGCAATAAACAGGTGACACCATCCAGGAACGGAGCTTGTTCCATTTCAGGCACATCAAAGAGACACTACCAGTTTTTGAAAAGCAGATCTGAATTGCTAACTAGCCCCAGAGTCTCAGATGAAATTTGGATTAATTTTTTCATTAGCAAGATAAGCCCAGATGAGTCTCCGTCTATGCATTTGACACTCAAACCAAGGCAATACTTTCTCTGCTTCAGATAAGAAATGGTGCAAACTGATAAAGTCTGGAAGTTTCAGAAAATAAATGGATACGTATGTTTGTGTGTGTGTGTATCATGCAAAGCAAACGCTGCCTATAGTCTATGAATAAACAGCATAGCAGACTGGAGCACTGCCTCGCTTACTCACTTGAAGTCACTCTTGTGTGCGTGTGTTTTCACTCAGACAAGTGGCCAAAATTTCTTTTCTGAAGTGACTAAATCTGCGTGAGCACGATCTTCAGGATCTTCTGAAGCCCCTCTAAGATTTTAGTTCAGGGAATTTCCCTGGTGGTCCAGTGGTTCAGAATCCGCCATCCACTGCAGGGAACATGGGTTCCATCCCGGATCAGGGGCTGGAACTAAGACCCAGTGTGTCACGGGGCAGCTAAGCCCACGACTAGGGAAGCCTGTGCCCCCCAGTGAAGAGCCTGCACACCACAACAGAGACAGCACGGCCAGAAAATAATGATGATGATGATGAGTGAAAACAGAGAGAAGACTTCAGTTCAAGAGGATGGGGGGGGGGGTGACAGTAGCGAATGACAGTTGGCGAATTTTGGAAAAAGAAAACAAATGGGTGAAGGTAACTCACTTGTACAGAATTTTGGAATTTTGCTGCCCATTAAAATCACCTCTGGAATATCAAATTAAGCTGTGAAAGAAAGTCATTATAAACTGCGGAGTAGAAGAAAAATCCATGAGTCCCAAGCTTCAGTTTCTTCATGGGTTAAAATTAGAACAATCTCAGGGGATTTATATGGCGATCAAATAATTTTATGATTCCTGGCCCAGAGTCAACTTTTGGTAAAGACTATTATTATATTGTAATTAAATATGTTACACTTATATACCATATATTCCTATATAGAGCCAGAATAGGTATAAAAAATGAGATGCCTAAATTAAAAAATAAGTATTATCTAATTTATTTAAAACTAAACAAAATTGAAACTTAAGGGGTACAGGACGAAATATGCATTAATTTCAATACAAATCCTCATACATACTGAATTCCTGAACACTTGAATCCAATTAGTTTAGATGATATAGGAATTATCTAGATAGCATGTTCACTGGAGATGTAATGTAAAGTCTAACCATACACTGGGAGACAAAAAATAGTCTTCATGAGAAATATTTCAAATGCACTAAAATTTGCAAAAGTGCACATGCAACTTTTCCAGTTGGTATTCAACAGGAGCACAACTGAAGAGCTGGCTTCCCCAGTGGCTCAGATGTAAAGAACCCACCTGCAGTGCAGGAAGCACATCAGGAGCCTGGGTGCAATCCCTGGGCCAGGAAGATCACCTGAGAAGGAGCTGACACCCCAGTATTCTTGCCTGGGAAATCCCGTGGACAGCCTGCGGGGCTGCAGAAAAGCCGGACAGGACTTAGGGACTAGACTATAAGGAGCTGGGGGCTCCTTCCATATCGTGTGTTATAAAATGTGACCGCTACGTTTTTTCTCTTATTCTGTGGGTATACATCTACAACAAGAAAGTAAACATATCTTTATATTCTATCTTTCACCTTTTATGAATGATTCTGCCCTCTTGACCTGACCTTCATAATACTATGAGGTACGATCATCAGCTGGCCCTATTTCTCATCTTAATGGTTTTTATTAATTTACAGGGAAAAGAGTGAAATAATGGGACAGTTCAAACACAGCGTTCCAAACACTCACAGCTATAAGAGCAGTGTGCTTTCATTAAGGGAATTTATTAGCTGTAAAAACTCTGAACTTGGCTCCTCAAGGCCAAGATTGTACCAGGTATGCAAAACAGAAAGAAGATAAGTTCTGTAAAACCCTCGAGGCTGGTGGGGTTTCAGGGTACTCCCTGGACGTGCCATCACTGTAATGAATTTTGAATCAGTAGCACTATCTCCCCAGCACATACAGGGCAGAGTTTTTCAAATCTCTGGGGAAATACAAAGCAGAAAATGGCCATCTAAAAGTGAAACTAAAATAACACATTTTAGTTGTGAAAGAGCCAGCTTGTTGGGGTAGCAATTTTGTTCATATATGCATTAAACAAAGGACAACATTTTGAGCATCGATTCTATTCAGAGGATTTAATTAGACCAAACATATTCCTACTAAGGTTTACCCTTATTAATACTGAACCTCAATCCAATATATATCATCATTTAGCATTATAACTGAGGGAAGAATATGGTCTTAAAGAGACCCCCATTGGATGGATAGAGATACAGATTTAGATTTGATACAAATATAGTTAGACAGACAGACAGACAGAAAGAAAGATAGATAGATATAGATATATTTGGGGCTTGCTCAGTGGCTGGTGGCCCAGTGGTGAGAAATCCGCCTGCACTGCAGGAGCTGCAGGAGCCGTGGGTTTGATCCCTGGGTGGGGAAGACCCCCTGCAGGAGGGCGTGGCAGCCCACTCCAATATTCCTGCCTGGAGCATCCCATGGACAGAGGAGCCTGGTGGGCTACAGTCCATGGGTCACAAAGAGCTGGACATGACTGAAGAAGCTTGGCGTGTATGCAAGCACATATATATATCTATACATATATAAACACACATAGTTTCCAAAAGTGAATAGAATTGTGTAATCTTGAAAAGAAAATTTTCTCTAAAAAAAAAAAAAGATAAGATAATTTTCTCTTTCTTTCTCTCTCTATCTAAACATAATGGAAAACAGGTTCATCTGTACCATTTTTTCTATGTGAACCTACTATGTAACACAGGGATCTCTGTGGTGAACTAAATGGAAAGGAAATCAAAACAAGAGGTGATTCACTTTGCTTTGGTTAGTAGGAACTAATACAACATTGTGAGGCAACTATGCTCCAATAAATATTTTATAAAAACTAAATAAATAAATTTAAAGACTATGGGATATAACAGCTTATGTTACTTTTTAAAACAATGGGGGCAGGAGGGAAAGGGGACGACAGAGGATAAGATGGCTGGATGGCATCACCGACCTGACGGACCTGGGTTTGGGTGAATTCTGGGAGTTGGTGATGGACAGGGAGGCTTGGGGTGCTGCGACTCATGTGGTCGCAAAGAGTCGGACACGACTGAGCGACTGAACTGAACTGAACTGAACTTTTAACTGAAGGATAACTGCCTTACAACACTGTGTTGGTTTCTGTCATACACCAACATGAATCAGCCAGTGGGGATTTGCTGTGTGCCTCAGGGAACTCAGAGTGGGGCTCTGTGACATCCTAGGGGAGTGGCATGGGGCAGGAGATGGGAGGGAGGTGGGAGGGGACGTATGTGTACCTACAGCTTATCTTTATATTACCTTTTAAAGGCTCACAAAGTTGTTAACATTCTTATCAGTTCAGCTTCTCTTTCTTTAGTATAAAATTTACTTTGAAAAGATGTCTTTGTTTTTCTATCTTTGGTTTCAAGATTCATTTTGTCAAATTCCTTTCCTTGCTCTTTACACTTGACTGGATTATGTTACAATCCTCAGAATTTTGGTTAACTTGAGCACTCTTAAGTCAGAAATATATACATAATAAAGATCTCTCTGATCTTTATTTGTCTGAATAAAGGCAACTTTTATGAAGAAGAGTAAACCCCCAGATATTATGTTCCTCAAGTATTTGGCACCATTAACAAGAGTGTTATCATTAAAGTCAGTATTTACTAGCTGATAAAGGTGCTATGGACATCAGTCAACTTTCACTTTTTGGTTTTTATCCTTAGCATTTAATAGTTCCTAGGAAAAATGGATCTTAGGAGTCTGAAGAATAAGTCCCTAAATACAGGCTGAGAATACATGGCTGAGAAGGAATCAAAAGTTTAACATTTTCAGCCACTAACTTCTGTCTTTGACAAACCTAGACACCATAGTAAAAAGCAGAGACATCACTTTCCCAATGAAGGTCCGTGCAACCAGTCATGGCTTCTCCACGAGTCACGTACAGATATGAGAGCCGGACCATAAAGAAGGCTTAGCGCTGAAGAATTGATTGAAGGCAGGAGGAGAAGGGGGCGACAGAGGATGAGCTGGTTGGTTCCATCAGGTCACCACTCAATGGAAATGAATTTGAACAAACTCTGGGAGATGGTGAAGGACAAGGAAGCCTGGCATGCTGTGGTCCATGGGGTCACAAAGAGCCAGACACGACTTAGCAGCTTAAAACAACTTCTGTCTATCGGACTATTCTGTTTAGGGATGAACATACTTTATCTCTATGAAGCTTGCCTTCCCCACACAGTAGCCAATCAAGGGTCGGGAGAGAGAAATTTTGTTTTGTTCCCAAAACTCCACCAACACCTCTTTCTCCGAGATTACCAAAACCTCACTGTTGTTACATTCAAAGTTAAATTCTCAGTCCTCTTCTAACTTAACATGTAATCAATATTTTACACAATTAATAACTCATTCTCTCTTTTTAATATCTTTCATTGAAGTATAATTAAAACCCCTAAGTGCACATAATTTTAACTGCACAGTTCAGTAGGTTGTGACAATTGCAGCCACCCATATAAGGGCCACCCCAAACAAGACACAGAACATTTCCATCACCCAGTGAGCTCCTCGGTGTTCCTTTCCGGCCCATCCCCACACTCCTCAGAGGCAGTCGCCTTCTGAATTGAGTTACCTTTGTCTCCTGTGCCAGAGATTATTTCTTCTACTTTATAAAAATGATATGATTCAGTATGAATTAATTTTTTTTTCTGATTTCTTCTGCCCAACAAAGATTTTTGAAGTTGCAGATGACACCACCCTTATGGCAGAAAGTGAAGAAGAGCTAAAAAGCCTCTTGATGAAAGTGAAAAAGGAGAGCGAAACAGTTGGCTTAAAGCTCAGCATTCAGAAAACGAAGATCATGGCATCTGGTCTCATCACTTCATGGGAAATAGATGGGGAAACAGTAGAAACAGTGTCAGACTTTACTTCTTTGGGCTCCAAAATCACTGCAGATGGCGACTGCAGCCATGAAATTAAAAGACGCTTACTCCTTGGAAGAAAAGTTATGACCAACCTAGATAGCATATTCAAAAGCAGAGACATTACTTTGCCAACTAAGGTCCGTCTAGTCAAGGCTATGGTTTTTCCAGTGGTCATGTATGGATTGTAAGAGTTGGACTGTGAAGAAGGCTGAGCACTGAAGAATTGATGCTTTTGAACTGTGGAGTTGGAGGAGACTCTTGGGAGTCCCTTGGACTGCAAGGAGATCCAACCAGTCCATTCTGAAGGAAATCAGCCCTGGGATTTCTTTGGAAGGAATGATGCTAAAGCTGAAACTCCAGTACTTTGGCCACCTCATGCGAAGAGTTGACTCATTGGAAAAGACTGTGATGCTGGGAGGGATTGGGGGCAGGAGGAGAAGGGGACGACCGAGGATGAGATGGCTGGATGGCATCACGGACTCGATGGACGTGAGTCTGAGTGAACTCCAGGAGATGGTGATGGACAGCGAGGCCTGGCATGCTGTGATTCATGGGGTCGCAAAGAGTCGGACACGACTGAGCGACTGAACTGACTGAACTGGAACCATAGTCAGTTCACTCATTCTTCTCCTGTTGGGGTGCTTGAGCGGTTTCTGGTTTTTAGCTATTAGGATTAAAGATAGCATGAACATTCTTGCACTAGACCTCTTTGGAACTTTATTTAGTGATTAAAGATTTGGCCTTTATCTTTGGATTTGCACAGGTTAGACTATGACATGCATACATTGTTATGTTTCACTTTTTATATGGCTGTGAGCTTGCTGATGTCCTTGATTGTGTGGGTTGATATTTTCATCATTGTTAGAATATTCTTGGCCATTATTTCTTCAGTTATATTATTCTGCCCCATGCTCTCTTTTCTATCTTACTGGGACTTCAAGCACACATTAGATTGTTTGATATTCTCCCACAGAACTCAGCTGCTCTGTTCTTTTATTTTTCACTCTTTTCCCCTTCTTGCTTTTCTATAGCTAATTTCCCAGACATCCAGAGTGATATCTCTAAATATAAATGGAATTCTATTGTTTTTCTACTCAATGCTGCCAATAACACTTCATTTCACTTGCAATAAAGTCCAAAATACCTGTAAGAGCCGACAAGGGCCTGTGTGACTTTGACCCTTGTCTTCTCTGATTTGTCTTCTAGAAATTTCCCACTGACTCCTTTCCTCCAGCTGCTGTGACGTTTTTTCTGCTTGTAGTTCTAGCCTGATCTTCTGTTGAAGGTGCTGCTTTTACCTGGGATGCACTCTCCCAGTTATTTGCCTGGTTATGTCCTGCTTTTTTCTTTATTCAATACTTTTCTGCTTAATGAGGTCTGCCCAAGCCAGCCTGAATAACACTGTCTCTCGCATGTACCATCTTAGTCATGCTTATTTAAGTTTTTATTTTCTATAGACTTCTAAAACAGTTTAGCATCCGTGAAGTCAGGGACTCTTGTATATTTTCTTTACCTAATACCCATGTGCCTAAAACAGTGCCGAGCACAGAGTGAGCATGAACAAGCATTTGTCAAATGGATGAATGCTTTAAAGAAGCGTGATTTTTGCTGAGAGATTGGGAATTCTGTGAATGCAGCTCTATCTACTTCTTAGGCAACTGAATTTGGATGTATTCATTTCTCTTTATTAAAGAAGATAAAAAGTATTACTGCATAATAATCACTTTAATTTGTTTGCTAAAAGACCCATAAAATTTTGTAGTACATACAGACTGATGCAGTAAATAAAAATAACTTGAATTATTTACTTAATATAATGTTCAGAAGCTGTTTAAATTGGATTATGGTTTCCCTGATGAGAAAAAATTTTGAAACACAAAAACAGTTTTGAAAACAGGATGAAATTCTCAATCAAGACATTGTTAGAGTAGCTCACTGATAAATTTTCTTATACTAAACCTGCAAACTATTAGAGATTAATTTCCCCCTATGTTTCCATAAGTCACAGTTCCATTATTTAGTCTATACATTGCTAATAGAATCCTAAATCATGGTTAACTACATTCATTAGATAAGGTACTATAGGGAAGTTAGGCAATAAATCTGAAAGAGCGGGAGCTTTTTTTGGTCACAGATAACAAGGTCAAAGACATGCATCATTTACCGTCTGTGTGACCTGGAGTAAGTCACTTACTCTCAGTTCAGTTTAGCTGTTCTGTTTAGTCACTACCGTCCATGGCTTGCTAAGTCTTTTGTGACCCCAGGGACTGTAGCCCACAGGCTCCTCTGTCTCTGGGATTTCCAAGCAAGAATATCAGAGTGAGTTGCCATTTCCTCCTGCGGGGGGTCTTCCCGACCCAGTGATCCAACCCAGGTCTCCTGCCTTGTCTGTTTCCCAGTAAAATGGGAATGTGAATATCTCTCTTGTATGTATGTTATGAGGAGTAAATAAAATATTATGTTATAGTTGCAGTTATACAATTAGTTATAGTTCCTGATATAAGATAGAAGCTTGATAAGCAGTAACTGTTGGTTTTAACATATACACATATCATATATTGTATATGGTAACATATAATAGCATACATATCTGTGTACTATATCCAATGTCATGTTAAGTGAGTCAAAGCTGTTCAAAACCCCAATCAAGGAAGAAGTTGGTTGTAAACCTTTTCTTTTCTGAAAACATGGATTGAGAACAATACAAATCCCCCATTGAGCCCTGCCTTAGGTGTCGCTAGTGGTAAAGAATCCCCCTGCCATTGCAGGAGATGCAAGAGACGCAAGCTTGATCCCTAGGTTGGAAAGATCCCCTGGAGGAGGAAACGACGACCCACTCCAGTGTTCTTGTCTGGAAAATCACAGGGACAGCAGAGCCTGGTGGGATACAGTCCATGGGGTTGCACAGAGTCGGACATGACTAAGCATGCACAAAGTACTAGAGATAAATAATCAACATGAGTCCCAGATGACCACGATCAGAAATAGGCAAAAGGTCAAAGCAAGAGTAAGATTTATAGGTGAACTCACATGATATGCTTGAAATTAACACGGTAGCAAAATTATGATATGCCTGAAAATAAGGTTTATCTTTTGCAGGAGGATTTGTCTTGAATCTTCAGTCCTATGGAAGAGACGAGGTACCATTGATCAGCATCAAGCTGGTGGTGGCCTTAGCATATACAGGGCCATGGAGCAGCAATAGCTACATCCAGTTATTATTTGACCGCATTAGACACTAAGATGATCAATCAACTCTCCTACCATTAGCTAATTCCATCACTCTAATTCCAGGCTAAGCAAAAGGCCTCTTGATTTTACCCTGCCTTCCCATCAGAGTGACCGGAAGACAGACACTGTCTGAGGATGTCCTCAACCAGTAGTCTGGTCTATGAGGCAATTACACTTTTCATTATGGAGATGAGCTTCTAATGTTTATAAATCAGTCTCTGGGGAATCTAGCTTGTATGAATTTTTTTGAGATATTGATCTTCTCAAGAGGCACAGTCAAAAGTCAAAGTGGAGAAGACTCTTTCCCAGTGACCTCGTGAATAAATGTCTCCCTCTGTGACTTTGAACAAATAACCTCAACTTTCTGAGCATAACTGTCACATAGAGATGACAGGAAAAAATAGCTTTTGGGTAGGACATGAAGATTAAACGAAACGATGCAATGAACGCCGTTAGTGTGACTTTCGGCACATAACTCCCATGAGTGCTGTTCCATAATCATGACTGGAGAATTGCTGATGGGGTCAAGAACTATCTCTTGAGCACAGCCTCTCAAACTTCAGTGCATGTATACATCGTGGTGATACTACTGAAATGCCCATTCTGACCCAGTAGTTCTGGGCTGGAACTCAGGGTGCTGCATTTCTAACAAACACACTCATAGATGTCGATGCTACTGGGTTACACACCACACTTTGAATAGCAAGTTTCTAGATAACAAACCCACCACGCCTATCTGCTGAGCCCAAAGACTTCTGCAATGAAAACAGCTACCATCTCTGATCTCCTTCACTATTCAGATAAGCGTCAAGCGTGTGACCCTGGGGAGGCTGCTTTGAATCTGCAGTGCCACCAACTATGGCACCAGATGGACATGCGTGCAATGGTGTAACTGTCCCTTCAAGTGTCCACTCTCCAGTAGTTGGCAAGGAACAACTTTCTCTGTACTCTCCCCATGAAAAAAAACCCTGCACCTTGAATTTCACCTAAAGCATAGCAGAAGGTGTCAAAAAGCATTATGACCCTCAGAGATTAAGATTCCTTAGAAAAGAGGAAATCTTGCTGAGAGAGGAGAAGAGAAAATGTTAGAAGGCATTGTAACACACACACAAAAAACCAGATGAAAAGAGCATGCACAACTTCAGATTAAGCTTCTCCGTAAAGATGTGATGCACAAGGAAGGAAGAATTAGCATTTCTCCAGAGTCTGGATGGGACTGAAGTCTATAACGAATTTGAGTTGTAGCACCGATAATACCAAACAATAAAACGTTATCCTTTTCAAGTTTTTTTCTCCACAGATAAATTCTCCTTAGTCAGAGCCACCAAAATGTATTTTAATTAGAACCCTATTTGTACATAAATGACAGATAAAATATAGGCAAGCATTTTTTTTCTTCCTTTGCATAGTTCATCATTTCTTTGAGGAATGGAAACACAATAAAAAGATACTGATTTCCATTAATTTTCTTCTCTTTGCAAGTAAATTTAGGAGCGAGTAAGTGAACAATTCTCTACTTGTCCTATTTTTTTTTTTTACTCCTAATTCTTTATCCAGTCATTTTCTAAAAATAACAAGAGAATTCAGCACTACATAGTGTTAGCATAAGCACATTTCTTTGGTGAATGAAATGGCATTGTGTTGCAAAGATTTAATGTTTACCTCCTATTAGAAGAGGCAAATTCCAATTTCAATTTCTCAGAGGTCATTCCAACTTAACAATGTCAGCAAAGATGGGTCAGTAAGTATTGGTGGCAGAAGTGTCTCTCACCAATTATTTAAGAAAGTGTACTCAGTCAAATTAGACCAAAACAAAAAGATCTGAAGGGCTTCCCTGGTGGCTCAGTGGTAAAGAATCCACCTGCCAGTGCATGAAGATGCAGGTTCAATCCCTGGCCCAGGAAGATCCCACAGTAACCAAGCTCGTGAACCACAACCACTGGCCTGTGCTTGAGGGGCTGGAGCCGAAACTCCCGAGGCCCCATGACCTACAGGCTGTGCCTCAGCTAGAGAAGCTGGCAGCTGGAGGGCAGCCCCCACTGGACGCAACTAGAGAAAAGCCCTCATGGCTACAAAAACCCAGCACAGTCAGAATTAATAAACAAGTTTCACAAATGTATCTGAAGGTAAAGTTTGCTCCAAAGTTACTCAGAGCCACCCAAGAACAAATCCAACCTTAAGGAGTCTGCGTGATATCAACACTACACTGTCACTCAGATATCTCCATCAGCAGGGGGACACAATACCGCGAATGCCAGTGAACCTCTAAGAGCTCTCCCTCCGAATTTTTACTTTATTTTTCACATGTTTCTCTTTTGAGAAGGGGAATGAACTGGGTTCCTTGGGTCAGTATCAAGAGAGGGTTGCTATGAGTGAGAAAAGGAAATGAAACCAAGCTCCTCCTAAAGCTGAGTGCCCCTGATGAGTTTGTCATTAATCTCTACATCGGAAACTTCACTCTCCTTCTCAACCCATCCTTGAGGGGACTGAACCTGAGCAGAACCTTGCAGAGCCCTCCCTGGCACCAAATCCCCCCACGTCCCCTCTTCCTCATGTGTAGAAAAAAGCCTTCTGTGTCCTAGCCTTCTCCCAGTTCCAAAAAGCAGGCTCCAACAGTTAGTAATCAGGACAATAGAGTCATAGGACCCCTAGGTCCCCCTGAAGGAATATAGGTAACGATGGGATACACAGCTTTGAGTTGTCCTGCAGAAACTAAGATCCCTGCCACGGTAGACGATGGTGAATCCACACTGACCATGAGCACGGACCCCAGACTGGTTGGAACCAAAAGGTTGAGAGTCCCTTCCCCTTGTTAGCTCACCACCAATCAGCCAGAAGAGGATTAGGGAACCCTCTCCTCTTTAAAAACATCATCCTTAAAAGCCACTCCCTGAAAGCTATCAGGGAGTCCAGGGATTTGAGCACAAGCTGCCCATCCTCTTTGCTTGTATGCATATGTCAATTGCTCAGGCGTGTCCAGCTTTATGTGACCCTTTTGACTATAGCCCGCTGGACTCCCCTGTCCATGGGATTCTCCAGGCAAGAGTACTGGAGAGGGTAGCCATTCCCTTCTCCAGGGGATCTTCCCAACTCAGGGATCAAAATGGGTTCTCACATTGCAAGTGCATTCTTTACTGTCTGAGCCACCGGGGAAGCCCCTCTTTTTGCTTGGCACTCTGCAAACAAGCCAGTGCTTTGCAGCAAACATCTTCTAACAGAGGATAACAGAAACAGAAGATGCTCTTACATTCCTCGGGAACATTATCCTAACTCTCCTTCACTTAACACATCTTACATAGATTAAGTTGACTAGATCGTTCATTTCACTCTGGAGACTACAGCAATAGTCCTACGGTCGTAAGAAATACTCCCCCATCTGGTCCAGAGAGGCACGGCCCTTCCGTCATAGCCCAAACAGTCTTCACAATCTTCTTCCCTGAACTGTTCCCTCAGTAGAGGAGAGCTGCAGAAATGCTTAAGGGATGCTTCATACGGATAAAAGCGAGAACTCTCACTCAGACTTCTCAAGTGAGATTATATGAGAGTCTCCTCATTAATCTAGAGATGTTTTGATTGTTTTATGTAATTGGACATATTGTATGTCATCTAGTATATTATAAACTCATTAAGAAATAGAGCTCATTGTCAAACGTAATGGATAAGATCAGACCATTTGGAAGCAAGAAAGCCAAATAGATAACAGCGTAAACTGTTCAATCAGGACTAGTATCATTTTAGTTTTTGGCCAAAACACTAAATATGTCAGTGAGATGGATTGACAGGGGTCCTAAGAGTGCTTATCACTCAGAGAGAAATTCAGACCTAGTGACTTAATATTGTTGATAGACTCATCCATCTTACGGGAAGAAAACAGCTAATCTCCTTTAGCACTGAGTTCATTAAAGGCTGATTTTTTCTTTTTTCTCCACCTGTGGGAGAAGCAAGGTCTGAAATAAGTCACCTTCAACGAAGTATTCACACACCGCTCCACTGACAGGTAACACGACAGCTCACAAATAAGAAAGCACAAACAAAGAAGCCGCAAATGTTTTAGAAAATACTAGAAACTGGCATTATTTTATTTATTTATTTTTATTTATTTTTTCCTGTGACTTTATTTATTTATTTATTTTTAAATTTATTTATTTTAATTGGAGGTTAATTGCTTTACAATATTGTACTGGCATTATTAAAAGGCTGTTGACACACCAGCTGGGAATGGTTAATGTATGTAAGATGCTGAGAGAAAATTAAATGGTCACCCAAATGGAAATAGAGAAGGAAGCATAGGTAGGAAAGAGAGGAGGCATGCTTCAGAGGAGCTGGTGATGGAGATGAGGTCCTTGAGGTGAATGGTGTGTTCACTAGGCCAGAACAACCTCGGGAGGCTCCAGAATCACTGTCCAAGAATGGTTCCATGCCAGACTTCGACACTTTACATTATTTTACTCCGAGTTACTTTATATAATTCAGATGTTTTTAAATCTCTTTTTCCTTTTTGTATCCCAGTGATTTAACTTAGCCATATTACACTAAAAGGTGTAAGTAAATGCTGAGTCAGAAACTCCTGCCCAGAGGAACAGCTGCAGCTCATCTTCACTGTGACATCTGAATCTGGGAGAGCACTCCCTTTTTTTAGGAGACCACTTCCTTTTTTTAGGGAGACCACTCCCTTTTTTTAGGAGACCACTTCCTTTTTTTAGGGAGGCCACTCCCTTTTTTAGGGAGACCACTCCCGTTTTTAGGGAGACCACTTCGTTTTTTTAGGGAGACCACTCCCTTTTTTTAGGGAGACCACTCTCATTTTTAGGGAGACCACTTCCTTTTTTTAGGGAGACCACTCTCATTTTTAGGGAGACCACTTCCTTTTTTAGGGAGACCACTTCCTTTTTTAGGGAGACCACTTCCTTTTTTAGGGAGAACGCTCCTTTTTTTTAGGGAGACCACTCTCATTTTTAGGGAGACCACTCCCTTTTTTAGGAGGCCGCTTCCTTTTTTAGGAGGCCGCTTCCTTCGTAGGGCTTCCCCGGCGGCGCGCGGGTGAAGAGTCTGTCTGCCAATGCAGGAGACGCAGGAGACGCAAGGTCAGTCCCTGGAATGGGGAATGGCAACCCATTTCAGAATTCTTGCTTGGAAAATCCCGTGGACAGAGGAGCCCAGCAGGCTATAGTCCACGGTGTTGCAAAGAGTCAGGCACGGCTAAGTGACTGGGCAGGCACACCCTTCTATGTATTGGAGTGGCTAATGTCAGGAGACAGCCCAGGGACTGAAAAGGGTTCAGAGAGGAAGAGAAAGCTAAACAAAGAGCCGTCAAACTGCATCGTTGTTGAGAAAAGCCTTGTTTCAAGAAATAACAATACAGTTTTCAGAATTAATAATTTTTTTTTTTGCAAAGGAAACCAATAATATTAAAATGCATTTACCAAAAAACGTGACACAGCAATATACACGTCCACACTAGAGGGGCGATTGCAACGGAGTCCATAGATGGGTCAGATCTCTCTGTGACATGGACGGGCCGAGCTGGCCAAGAAGCTGATGGTTTCAGGACAGACTTCAGTGTTTGGCTCCAGAAGCTGAATTATAAGACCTTTTCCCTTCCAAGGCGCCCTCCCATTTATTAACTTTTAGCTTCATTTTGAAGATGATAAAATTGAGGATTGTGAGAGTTGTATTATGGCAACCCACTCCAGTGTTCTTGCCTGGAGAATCCCAGGGATGGGGGAGCCTGGTGGGCTGTCATCTGTGGGGTAGCACAGAGTCGGGCACAACTGAAGTGACTTAGCAGCAGCAGCAGCAGAGTTGTATTAACGTCTTCAAGATCACATGGCTGCTAAGTTTGAATTCAGGAAATCTGGCATCATGGCCCAAATGCTGGGTCAATCACTTACCCATAGTGACTGCTTACAAACATCTACAAAATGACGCACAGGTGTGCCCTAGGTTCAAAAATTTGCTTTCTACCACTTCACTTTTACAAAAGACCTACTTTCATACCTGTTTTTGCTAACCAAAAGGAATCTGAAGGGGATTTTCACTTTTGCAAACAGCAAAACTGTCGTTCAGCATATGTTTTGTGGTAGCAATTAGAGAAACACCAGCCCCACTCCTGACCCCCAGCAGGAAAAGCCACACCTCCGTGCTCCTTGCCCAGGAACTACACTCCACATCTCAGCATGAAGGGACCAGAGCTTTGAATCGTTTCTGTGAGCATCTGTACTTTATCTCAAACTTATTTTAGGTATCTGTTTACAAGATGTGTCCGAAGGTAATTTCTTCTTCACTTTATGCCATTTTCACTTATGAAAAGTTTGATGGGAACACTCTACTTTCAGAGAGTGGAGGAAATCTGAAATTGGCTTATCTTTCTGGAAAGCTTGCCCCAAACACAAATATTGTCACATCTGCAAAAGCACCATATAAACAGGAAAGCTTATTTAGATCTAGCAGTAAAAAATCTATCTGGCATACCGGAGATATAAGAGATGTGGGTTCAATCCCTGGGTTGGGAAGATCCCCTGGAGGAGGAAATGGCAGCTCACTCTAATATTTCTGCCTGGAGAATTCCATGGACAGAGGAGCCTGGCGGGCTACAGTCCATAAGATCTCAGAGTTAGACATGACTGGAGTGACTTAGCAGCAACAAAAGCAGCAGTGTTAATAATAAGGGCTCCTGAACAAAATCTTACAAGGAAAAGGGCCCTCATGTACGCATGCACACACACACACACACACACACACACACACACACACACACACACACACACCACAGCACTGTTGTCTCCAGCTGTCCTCACAGCTGGGCACAAGGAAACCATGGTGACCCCTATGGCAGGACCTCTTTAGATCTTGAATACTAGTAATAACATTTACAACACATCAGGTACCTGCTTTGTATCTGTCCTCTTACCTATTTTATCTCATTTCATTTTGCCAATGAACCGTACCACATTAGTGTGACCATCCCCACTTTGAAGATGAGAAAGCTTGGCCCTGAAACTGTTAATCACTGATCTAAGCATTCACAGCTAAGGAAATTATGGAATTGAGATTCAAACACAGGGTTGTCTTATTCCAAAATACGTGTACCATTTACATCATACCACACCAACCTTCCAAAGATGGAAAACCAGAGTGGTTTCAATTACTTAATGGTACATTAAAAAAAATAGTGGCATGCATAAAACAATCATGTTCTTATGTTTTCAGATTTTATGGGCCAGGAATTTAGGTAGGACTCAGTAGGGATGGCTTATCTCTGTTCTGTAGTGTCTGAAGGTTTAGCCGGGAAGACGAGAGGGATGGGTGTCTACGTGGCCAAGGGTTGGAATAACTCAGAGGCTCATTACTCATATTTAGGAATTTAGGTAGGACTTCATGTTTCTGGTATCTGGCCTGGGCTGACTTGAAGAAAGGCCTCAGGTGGGCTGTTGAGTGGATCACATACATGTGACCTCTCCTGTGGGTTGGGGTTCCCACACCTTGGCAGTTGGGTTCCATGAAGAATTATCCCAAGAGAAAGAATCAGAGTGAGTGTTCCAGGAGAGTCACACAGCAACTGCCTTGTCTTTTAGGATCTCGCCTGAAAAGTCACATAGCATTGCCTCCCCGTGATTCCTTTGCTGGAAGCAATCACAAGTCTGTCCAGATTCAAGAGGAGATGTAAACCTTCCCTGGGAGGGAAATTGACAAGATTATATTGCAAAAGAGCATGGGGACAAGAGATACTATTGGGGCCATCTTTGGAAAACTCAGCCTGACGAAAGACACATTCTTTCCCGACTTCTAGCATCGAGTTGCCTTTGCAGAGAAGAGCCTGTTGCTCCTACTTTTCCCGCACTTCGAATCTGAGTATGCAAAGACTTTTGCACTTTTCTTCCTCAGCTCAATACTGTGTGCTGTGTGCTCAGCCACTTTTAGTCATGTCCGACTCTTTGCAACCCTATGGACTGTAGTCTGCCAAGCATCTCTGTCCACGGGATTCTCCAGGCAAGAACACTGGAGTTGGTTGCCATGCCCTCCTCCAGGGGATCTTTCCAACCGAGGGGTCAAACCCAGGTCTCCTGTGTCTTCTGCATCACAGGTGGATTCTTTACTGCTGAGCCACTAGGGAAGTCCCAGCTCAACACTACTCATCCTTAAAAGGCTTACTCAAGCCTCACCTACCCTCCCCACTTCTTGGGATGCTCGCCAATATTAATTTGTCCCTGTCCACCCCAGAATCCTCATAACCCTGTTTTACATTTTGGCATTTATTTATGCTAAACTAATAATGGTATTATGTTCTTCTTACTGTCACTGTTAGTAACTCTCCTCCCTACCCAAGATTTAAAACACCTTTTAGACTTCATTTTTAATTGTCCTATAAAAAATTATAGATTTGGATATAAATCTTAATCATCATAAAGACATTTTGGATTAAATAATGTTATTTGCTAGCTTCCAAGGTCTCTGACTCAGAGTCTTCATTTTAATATGAAATTGCAACGAGCACAACTGAGGGTCTGCTACATGTATGATAACATGCCACATGCTATGTAATAGGGTCTGTTTTCCTTAAAGGTGTTGTTTCTAGAGAAATGAGTCACAGACTTGCACATATGCACAAGAAGACAGAAATATATAGATGTCATAGAGAGGTACAGATGTATTGCTGGAGACACTCAAAGAGGGACATTGCTTCTAGCTGGGGTATTAAGAAAGACTCTAAAGAGAGAGGGGATGCCATTCACGTGAGTGCTGAAGGATACCTCTCCACACAAGCTGAGATTGTCAAATGGCAAGTTGTGGGCAAGGAAAGAGAGATGCTGGTTATATCCGACTGAAGGAACCCACATTATTGTGCTGCTGGGGGGCTGCTCTAAGGTTCCTCTCCAGCCTCGTTCAGGGTCAGCCTCAACCGCTCGCCTTTGTATCTGTAAGTGCTCACATTTCCTATATTTGGAATTTAGATTTTCCCTCCAGCTAGTAACTTAAATGAGATTTCTTTTGAAACCCATAGTTCCCTCTCAATAAAGACAAGTCTGGCAAATAAATGCTTTCCTGCTCTCTTGAGGATTTGACCACATGAATTTGACCTAGCTTGCAGACTGTTCACTTAACTATTTAGGACTACAAATTCAACTTCCTTTCAGTTTTTAACATGTGTACAAATCAGCTGGGGATCTGATTAAATGCAAATTCTGATTCAGTGGAGCGAGGGAAGACAGATTCTGCAATTCTCAGAACTTATGGGTGATGCTGGTGCTTCCTGTCCCTTGGACACACTTTTTGTAGCAAAGATCTAGGTGTGTGCAAGCAGCAGCTATGTCAGCTACATGGCTCAAACTCTCCCCTTTAGCTAATTCAGGGCCTTTTATATAATACACTCTCAATTATTGTATTTTAGGGAATATATGATTTAAAGTAATAAATGAATTAACACTGACTCAGCTCTTCTCCTATTATATAGGGTCCTGCTAGCATGAACATAAGGGAGTTCCCCCAAATTTCTTTAAGTTGGCAAATAACTGGAAATATAGACTTTGGAACTCCCAGACCTTTTGCTCACCAATGCCTGGTGCTTCCATAAATTCAGTAACCAAAACAAACACAAATGGCAAACCATCTTCTGCCGCCAAAAACGAGCTTTGCAGAGGGCTTAAGGGTATTTTCCACAACTCGAAGAAAGAACCTAATTCTAGCATTTTACTTTGTCCCCTTTTCGTAACCTCTTACTCGAAGTCTCTCCCAATCTCTCAGCTGGAAATAATGTTTCTTGCTTGCAGATTTTCCTAAGGCTATTTCTGTGACTGTCCTTGGGTAGGCATTTTTCTAGACTCAAAATCTATGTCTTGAAATTCTCGAACCCAGCATGACAGCATTTGGAAGTAAGGCTTTGGGGAGGTGATCAGGTCATGAGGGTGCAGCCTCATGATGGGACTAGTGACCTCATAAAAGGGACCCCAGGAAGCTCTCTTTCTCCTTCCACCATGTGAAGACGCAGAGAGGTGTCCGTAGTCAGAAACCCAGAACCTGGCCATGTTGGCACCCCGGTCGCAGACTTCTGACCTCCGTAAGTGTGAGAAGTGGGTGTCTGTTGTTTATAAACCAGAGTGTGTGCTGCGTTGCTTCAGCAGCTGGATCAGACAGAGAGCCCGCCGTGTCATCTCTCCGAACAGCCACGTGCCTCGCACTGGTCTAGATCGTTTAAGGGGACAGGCACGCTGGGCGTGATCTGCACTCTTCTGTACTGCTTCCTGTGTGGAGAAGGTGCCAAATAAACAATCGTTCTGGGAAAGGAGCAAGGAATGCTGTGATTGACACTGTCCTGATCGCTTTATTCTAGTATCTCTAGGGCTTGATAAATGCCTGGCCTGTTTAGAAAACAATGCAAAGGAATCATTTTTCCATCAAAGGCCTAATGTGGCAGCATTTAACCGTCATAACATCTCATCTAAAACAGATCAGGGCAGATAAGAGAGCAACAATCTCCCTTCTTTTATGAAAGCAAAATGAATTGTATTTAAGTGAAATTAATCCACTCAATGAAATCTCAGGCAGAATTCATAGCCCGGAAAATATGACAGAGAAAATTATTCATTACTATTTGTGCATCTAATTTGTTTATAACACCCTCGAGGTGCCCATTCACCCAGACTTCAGAAGATAAGAGAGATAGAAAACAATCAGTGCAGGAAGGGGTTCTGATTCTATTGAAACAGGAAATGAGGGAGGCCATTTGTTGAGGTTACTGATTCTTTCAAAATCCTTGTTTAAATGAATTCAGTGTTCAATTCATGTTAAATATAACTAGCAATGATGGCTTTCAAAAATAATTTGCATTTTGTTGTTTTAATCATCATATCATTTATTCTTGCATCTCAACCGATTTTTTTCTTTTTTATTTAAAGGAGCAACCCAGAACCTCAAAGACTGTCTATGAGTTCCTGTGTCAAAAAAGGATAAACCAAATGAGGTCTAATGAATAAAGCTAAGTGTTTATTTGAGGTTTTCCCTGGTGGTGCAACTGAAATCTGCCTGCCCATTCAAGAGATGCAAGACACATGAGATCAGTTACTGAGTTGGGAAGATCCCCTGGAGGAGGGCAAGGCAACCCGCTCCATTATTCTTGCCTGGAGAATCCCATGGACAGAGGCAACTGGTCGGCTATATCCCTGGGGGTCGCAAAGGGTCAGACACGACAGAGCACACACACACTAGATGCTAGAAGCAGTAATTTATTTACTTATTCATTCATTTATTTATAGGAAGAGCCAGGTTCTTGATGTAGGAATAAAATAGATCAGATTTGGAATCTCTGATACTCCATTTACAAGTGAGAGACTTCAATCACTTTTTTGATTTCTCCAAGGCTTCCTTTCTTATTCATTTTATGAATACAGTTATAGGTATTTCGTAGACTTGGTTCATGTAAGGATCCAACAGGTTAACATACGAAAAAGACCCAAGACAGTCTCTGGCAGGTGTTTAGTAAGACAGCAGCAGGGTTTAGTCCTTTTGCCTCCCCAGAGTCCCCAGAACTTCTGTAGCTGAAACATGATCAGAGGACTGGATGGCTGGGTGGCATCACTGACTCAGTGGACATGAGTGTGAGCAAGCTCCAGGAGATGGTGAAGGGCCGGGAAGCCTGGAGTGCTGCTGTCCACGGGGTCACAGACTTGGGCACGACTGAGTGACTGAACAAACAGGTGGGAGGGGGTCAGGATGGGGAGCGCGTGTACACCCAGGGTGGATTAACGCTGATGCATGGCACAACCAATACAGTATTGTAAAGTAATTAGCCTCCAACTAAAATAAATAAATTTACATTTTAAAAAAAGATATAAAAGCCATGTAGAACCTTCAGGACTATGTTTGAGCTGAGGAAGTTGAATCTTCTGTGCCCTAAAACAAAAGGAAACCATGCTATCCACTTCACTTTCTCTTCTTCACCTGTGCTGTGAAATGCTGGGCTAGACCTTGAAGAAGCATTACACATCGTTTTCACCCTCACCCAAATGTGTTTCTCTTCCAAGGGGGCCTTCCCTGTTTTCATAGCACTTCCAAGCGATGTAAGCCCCCCTAAGTCAGAAAGTACATCAGGAGGGACTTCCCTGGGGTCTCAGTGGCCAAGACTCTGCGCTCCCAATGCTGGGGGTCGGGAGGCAAGCCCTGATCAGGGAAATAGGACCTCACATGCCGCACAGCCAAAAAGAGGAAAAGAGAGAAAGTGCATCAAGATCGTGGGCCACAGAAGAAAGGTAAAAATCAAGATAAAAATAGAGAGACAGCATGCCACAGAGAATATCTGCCTAACATCACTGTCATTTATAATCACTTCACTCTCGTGGATTTGGGTGTAACCTACTTGTATGACGAGGATGTCTTTGGTCCTCTATCCATATCAGGGCTTCTCCTTTTTCTCCTCAAGAATAGAAGCAGTAGGTAGATTGAGTCTGGAAGTCATTTTGGCCATTAAAGTGCATCTTGAATGTGAAAGATACCTGTGAATGCTAGCTAGTTTCTGGTGAATTATTTTCAATATTCAACAGAAGTAGCAGATAATTGGGTAATCCTGATTGACTAGTCAGTTACTGAATTATCTGTTCTCTCATTCTTGTGTCCATCTACTCACATGCACACTAGCCACCTATTAAACTCTAGTATCTGTCAGCTGACGGGTGAAGCGCAGTGGTTAACACACATGCAGGGCCCACATCACAGGTGTGTGGCCTGCTGCAGTCACACAGGTCCTGCAATTGGGATTTAATGCTCCTCAATCATGGCCTTGGGATTCTTATCATGTTTTAACCATTTTATCTTTAAATTTGTGTTTTAAAAGTGAAGTCCAAAGAGACAGTGAAGCCAGCACTAGGAACTCAGAAGTCCAGCACACGCATGGTCCGGCCCCTGCCACCAGCCTGCGATGCATTTGCGGACACCTGCCATTCTCCAGCCCCTGGGCTGCCTCTCTCACTCCACTGCCTCTCTGCACCTTGCCGGGAGCTCAGGCTCAAGCCTGGAAGGGCCGGTGTTGGCCTTCTGCCCCAGACCGTCCCAGGGGGGGCATGGCAATGACGTCATGAGAAGGCAGCGCATGGGGCTCTGCACTGGTACCCTGGCGGAAGCCAGCCTCCTGAGGGCATTCTGCAGCAGTGGCTGAAAGGCTCCTGGAAGGTCTCCTGTCCACTGCAGGTTAAGGCAGTGAGCCTGCAAGAGGGGGTTCAGCTTTCAGAGGCGTTCATCTAGCAACTGGCAGGGGAGGGAACCAACTTGCGAGTCCCGCACAGGTTCACAGAGTGGGGCCCTCGGTGCCTGTAAGGTTGGTACTTGCTCCTTAAGGGTCTCCATACTGGAGTGACTGCAATATTAAATAACAAATAAAAAAAACAGGACAACGGATAAAAAGCGAGACAGTGGAAGAAAGGAAATGCCTTTTCCTGCTTTTTGAATAAGAAGCTTTACATTTCTGTTTTCATTTTATTTTTATTTTGGCTGAACTGGGTCTTTGTTCTTACACGGACTTACTTGCTCCGTGGCGTATGGAATCCTCCCAGACCAGGGGTCAAACTCAGGTCCCCTGTATTGCAAGGCTGTTTCAGACTCTTAACCACTGGGCCACCACAGAAGCCCTACATTTTTGTTTTGAATTGGGTCTCAAAAATTAGATAGCCAGCCCTAGATGTATAAATAAGCCAGATGTCATTCTCCAGGAGATATAAACTTACACTGAATGGGAAAGGCAAACATATGTGTATGTCTAGAGGTTTCTCTCTTCCAAGAGCCCCTGCTTCTTCCCAATATTCTAAATGTGCCTGACATTGGTCAAACCCAGTGAGAAGCCTGGAATGCATCTTGTGAGAATCAGTCCCTATCACACAGGCCAGGGCAAGAGAAGGGCAAGGTTTAGAGTTGAAGGAAACAGGCCCAAGACCGACCAAAGGAGAGAAGATGCCAACACAGACAACATACAAGGGCAACAAGCAGTAAATTTTTAGTTTATCTGCTCTGTAGAAGCTCAGAGGAAGTGGAGAAGATGCGAGAACTCACCACAACAGAGGTGACTCCCAAGCCACCACCACCCCGGGCAGAGCTTAACTCATCCTTCGTAGCAGCAGGCGTGCATGCTCGGTCATGTCCGGCTCAGAGACACCCTGGACTGCAGCCCACCAGGCTCCTCTGTCCATGGGGTTTCTCCAGAAAGAACACTGGAGTGGGTTGTCATGCCCTCCTCCAGGGGATCTTCCAATCCCAGGGATCGAACCCACGTCTTGTGTCTCCTGCATTGACAGGCGAATTCTTCACCACTGAGCCATCCTGGGAACATCACAGGATCTTCACGAGCGCCATCCTTCCTAGGCTCGCCTCTTTCTCCCACAGAGTCCTGTGGTCCTCGTGTAACATGTAAACACTGTAGCCTAAACACACTCTGGGGGCAGGACAATTACAGCAGCCATCACCGGGATCCTCCACCAAAGCTCCCCCCGCCCCAAGGAGTCAGGAAACAGAGCCCTGCCCACACTGGTTTTTGTTCTTTCTTTCAGACATAAATCCAGCAAATGCTGGGCATCAGCTGTCCGCACTCTCTGAGTAACTCCTTGAGAGCACCTTCGCTAGGCGGTGACCTGCATGGAAAGGAAATCCAAAAAATGGGGGGACATATGCATACATACAGCTGCTTCATTCCTGCTGTGGACTAGCAACTAACACAGCATCGTGCAACGGCGCCCACGCCAGCGCTCCCGCCCGGAGAAGGCAGTGGCGGCCACGCCAGCGCTCCAGCCCGGAGATCCCGTGGACGGACGAGCCTCGAAGGCTGCAGTCCATGGGGTCGCTGAGGGTCGGACACGACTGAGCGACTTCACTTTCACTTTTCCCTTTCATGCCTTGGAGAAGGAAATGGCACCCCACTCCAGTGTTCTTTCCTGGAGAATCTCAGGGATGGGGGAGCCTGGTGGGCTGCCGTCTGTGGGGTCGCACAGAGTCGGACACGACTGAAGTGACTTAGCAGTAGCAAAATGTATTTTTTAAAAAGCAGAAATAAACAATATCTCTCTTCCTAAAAATCTCTCTCCTAACCTCCTCCAATCTCTGGAAACTTTTTGTTTTAATTTTCAATGTGGCTGAGAGCTTCAAAAGTCATTGAACAGTTCAGTTCAGTTCAGTTCAGTTCAGTTCAGTCACTCAGTCATGTCCGACTCTTTGTGACCCCAAGAATCGCAGCACGCCAGGCCTCCCTGTCCATCATGAACTCCCGGAGTTCACTCAGACTCACGTCCATCAAGTCTGTGATGCCATCCATCCATCTCATCCTCTGTCATCCCCGTCTCCTCCTGCCCCCAATCCCTCCCAGCATCAGAATCTTTTTCAATGAGTCAATTCTTCGCATGAGGTGGCCAAAGTACTGGAGCTTCAGCTTTAGCATCATTCCTTCCAAAGAAATCCCAGGGTTGAGCTCCTTCAGAATGGACTGGTTGGATCTCCTTGCAGTCCAAGGGACTCTCAAGAGTCTTCTCCAACACCACACTTCAAAAGCATTAATTCTTCGGGTGCTCAGCCTTCTTCACAGTCCAAGTCTCAGATCCATACATGACCACAGGAAAAACCATAGCCTTGACTAGACGGACCTTAAGTCGGCAAAGTAATGTCTCTGTTTTTGAATATGCTATCTAGGTTGGTCATAACTTTTCTTCCAAGGAGTAAGCGTCTTTTAATTTCATGGCTGCAGTCACCATCTGCAGTGATTTTGGAGCCCCCCAAAATAAAGTCTGACACTGTTTCCACTGTTTCCCCATCTATTTCCCATGAAGTGATGGGACCAGATGCCATGATCTTCGTTTTCTGAATGTTGAGCTTTAAGCCAACTTTTTCGCTCTGCTTTTTCACTTTCATCAAGAGGCTTTTTAGCTCCTCTTCACTTTCTGCCATAAGGGTGGTGTCATCTGCATATCTGAGGTTATTGATATTTCTCCTGGCAATCTTGATTCCAGCTTGTGTTTCTTCCAGTCCAGCGTTTCTCATGATGTACTCTGCATAGAAGTTAAATAAGCAGGGTGACAATATACAGCCTTCCTATTTGGAACCAGTCTGTTGTTCCATGCCCAGTTCTAGCTGTTGTTTCCTGACCTGCATACAGATTTCTCAAGAGGCATGTTAGGTGGTCTGGTATTCCCATCTCTTGAAGAATTCTCCACAGTTTATTGTGATCCACAAAGTCAAAGGCTTTGGCATAGTCAATAAAGCAGAAATAGATGTTTTTCTGGAACTCTCTTGCTTTTTCGATGTTGGCAATTTGATCTCTGGTTCCTCTGCCTTTTCTAAAACCATCTTGAACATCAGAGAGTTCATGGTTCACATATTGCTGAAGTCTGGCTTGGAGAATTTTGAGCATGACTTTACTAGCATGTGAGGTGAGTGCAATTGTGTGGTAGTTTGAGCATTCTTTTGCATAGCCTTTCTTTGGAATTGGAATAAAAACTGACCTTTTCCAGTCCTGTGGCCACTGCTGAGTCATTGAACAGATTCATTCATTTCCTCTGGCCTGTGACTGCAGGTGAGAAAAGACGGTTCCTATCTCTGACTTGGCCGCTTTCTTGACACACATAGAAGCGTGTAGGTCACACTCACTGGTTACACAACTGAACTGAGCCAAGAGCAATACAGGAAAGTCACTTTTTCAGGGCTATTTGGACCTTACATGGTGATGCTTGTGGGAGCTGAGGAGACTTCAAAAAACATTGCCAGAGTGCCTTCTAGACATTTTTACTTTTGCTAAACTGTGGATGGAAACACATTGGAAAATTTGCTCTGACAGGTTAAAAGAGAGAAAGGGACTCAAAATGCAGCAAATGAATTTTCTATAAATTTCTGTTTCTCTTTCCAGTCTGCATCCACAAACAAATTCAGCTCAATTTTCCATAAGTGTGGACCCAAGTGCTTCAGCCTGTCCTTGCCGATCACACCGCCCACATCTAGGCTCACAAGCAGCGTGTTCCAAGAGTTAGAGACACAAGAGGGGGAGCTTCCCACGCTTCCCCTCATCTCCTTTCAGTGCAATGCACGCTTCTTCCAGGGGAGCCCCCAGGGATATGTGCTCATGTGCACAGTGGTCTTAGAAGGTACTGTTCTAATTGCTTCAGCTGAAATCCATTTCTTTTATAGCCCAACAAAATTCTGCATGAAATAGTAAATAAAACCATATGCGCACAGCCTCAATGTACAGTTCTCTGGGCTGCATTTGCAGCCCTGTGAAAAATTAAAAGGGGAAAAAAAACATCATGCAAACGGATGCAAGTAGCTGAAATGGTATATTTTTGGCCTCTGATGATGCCTGCCTACGTTCAATCCCCACTCGAAAGCCACTCCTCATTTGAAAGCAGGCTAGAAAAATCTCTGTAATACAGATGGACCTCGTTTGGCTGAGTGCTGATGGGTAAAGACACCTTTAGACATTAAATTGCAGTGTTGAATCCTGCACTTGAAATTTCATTTTGTCACTTTTAATCACAATGAGCAAATGTCATCCTTAATAATAACCCTCTGCTTCTCTATAATGCCTTTCAACAAAGGATCTGAAAGCACTTTGGCAAATATTAATAAACTGAGATTCACAACAACTCCCAGAGGCGTCTGTATTGCAGGCTGAAAAGAAGCCTGGAATCATGGAATGACTTTGCTAATCCACAAAGGAAAGGAAGCTTGAGAAGGAGAAACAAGCATCACTGTTCTGGTTATGCCAGCGTTATTACCGCCTTCATATTCACCAGGCATTTCTGGCCACAGAGGGAATCTTGAGGCCCAAAGAATGAGTGAGGGACACTGAGGGCTCTTATGGTGATTTATGCTTAATTTTTTCCCTCCTTCAGTTCGAAATTCATATATCCAATCCAGGTACCCTCACTTCCCATATTCGGATAACCAACAACCATCAAGGTCCAATCAGCCTTTTGATCTCCCATATTCAAAACTGAACTCCTGGTGGCCCCTCCAGAAACCCACCACCACCCCACTCTTCCCATCTCAGTGACCAGCAATTCCCCTCTTCCTGTTAATCAGTATAAACACCTTAGTGTCATCTTTATTCCTTCTCCCTACCCCACATGGCGAATTATCTGTGGGTCTAGTTTCTCTACTTTTTAAATAAACTCAGACGCCAAACACAGCTCATCCCACCCTCCAAGACCAGCGCACCACTGTCTCCAGCGTGGAACCAGCAATAGCCTTCCACTTCTCTCTCAGTTTCCACCTCTGCCTGCTAGTTCCTTGTGTAGCAGACAGATTGATCTACTTAAAACGTAAGACAGTCCATGTCCTCCTTTGCTTAACAGGTTTCCGAGGCTTCAGAGCCCATTCCGAGTAAAGCCCACGGCCTAACAGTGGCCTGCAGGGCCGCAGGCGATCTGCCCGGGCATCTCCCGGTTCGCGTCTGCGGCTGCCTCCTCCTCACGCCCTCCGCTCCAGCCGGCAGGCTCTTTCATACTCCTCGAATAAGCCAAGCAGGCGACTGCCTCAGAGCCTTCCACTTGCTAATCTTTTTGCCTGAGATGCTCTCCTCCCAGATCTCAGCGCTTGCTCCTTCCCTTTTTTGAAATCTCTGCTCAAACATCACCTTATCAAAACGGTCTTCCCCAGCCACCTTATATTACAGAGGATCATCCTCCATAACACACTAGGCCACCAACACTGTTGCATCTGTGTCCGTACTAGCTGCTAAGTTATCCTTACATATGAATGGCACGGACACGTCTTCCACAAATGGAGAAATTCTCCATCCTCCTCTGGGGAGAATTAAAAGCAACTAACTTAGAAGTCTGCAAAATAATTCAGTCCCTAAGGGCTACATTCAATTTGTTCCTAAAATTGGAAGGCAATATTACTTATACTATTTCAGAGAATTTCCCTGATATTAGGTCTTAGACAACCCCTAAAACTTCTTCCAAGATGGGGCCTTTCTGAATTGTGATCCCTACAACTGAGACTGAAGCAGATTTTAGAGAGACTCAGTTTCATCCGAATTCCCCAGGTATTATTCCATATATCGTGTCTACTTTTTGCTGCAGTGAATAAATACATTTATCAGTGGTCATAATGAAAGCTTCTGTGTTCTCCGAAAGTACACCACTAAAGCAAGAAGGGTGGGTTCATGAAAGCAGGCGCGCCTTCACTTCTGTAAGTTTTTGTTGTTCAGTCACAAAGTCGGGTCTGACTCTGCAATCCTATGGACTGTAGTCACCAGGCTCCTCTGTCCATGGGATTCTCCAGGCAAGAACACTGGGCTGAGTTGCCATTTCCATCCCCAGGGGATCTTCCTGACCCAGGGATCAAACCCATGTCTCCTGCATTGGCAGGCGGATTCTTTACCCGTGAGCCACCAGGAAAGCCCTCACATCTTTAATATTGAACAGTAAGATATCCTATTGTCTCTATTGTCTTCTGGTATTACAAACATTATCAACTGTTTGGAAATGTTTATTTTGCCAAATTATGCAAAGACCTCTTTTGCAAAGATCTCCTTATTCTTATCGTATCTTTCCCCTCTTGGTCTATAATCTAGATCATGGCAAAATGGTATTAAACATAATAACCAACTAACCAAACCTAAAATATGAGGAAAGGAAGCTCAAGTCAGTTGGTGAAATTCAATCTTAATTTTTCTAGTGTTTTTTTTTAAAGTAGAAATTATGAGGCTAATATTACTCTAACACTAAAAATAGACTAAGATATCACAAAGAAAAATAGCTACACACCAAAATCCTTCAAAGACAATAACATGTAAAAATCCTTAAAAGGCTAGCAAATGAAATATTACAATATATAAAAAGTATAATATATCATGACCCAGTGGATGTCGACATTGAAAAATTAATAAGCATAATCCACTCTATCAACATCATGTTTTTTTTAAACTTTTGATCACCAATGCAGAAAAACAAAAAAATCACTCAACAAATTCAACAAGGGTTCATGATGAAATCTCTCAATAAAGCATGATCAGAAAAAAACTTTACCTGATTAAAGGACTTACATAAAATCTACAACTGATTTTATTAAAGTGAAAGGTAGAATTAAATATTTCCCCAATAAAGGAGCTTCCCAAGTGGCACTAGTGATTAAGAATCCACCTGCCAATGCAGGAGACACAAGAGACGCAGGTTCAATTCTGGGTCGGGAAGATTCCCTGTAGAAGGAAATGGTAGCTTACTCCAGTATTCTTGCCTGGAAAATCCCATGAATAGAGAAGCCTGGTGGGCTACAGTCTATGGGGTCGCAAAGAGTTGGACACGCTTGAGCACACATGTCAATAAGATCAGGAATACATCAAAGATGTCTACTCTCACTTCCAGCTAATCTCATAGTGAGATCCTACTCAGGACAATAAGGCAAGAAAATGATACAAAAAGCATTTAGATGGAAAGAAAGAATGAGCTGTCTTTATTGGCAGACAGCATGACTGTTTAGATAGAAAAATATCAAATAATCTATGAGAAAAGTCATTAGGACTCACAAGTTAGGTTCAGTAGGTACCAGTTTGATACACATACCAGATAACACACAGAGAAGGTCCACTGTCTGGCTGGATGCTGTAGATGAACAACCTGAGATTAAACCTTAAAACCTGGAGCCATCTATCATGCCATCACAACATAAGTGTTTGAGGATAAATCAAACAAATACAGATAAGACTGAGATACTGGAGATCACAAACCATTTGCGAGGGAGATCAAATTAACCCTACATAAATGGAATGATATGCCAATTATGTACCTGAACAGCTAATGCTATTGAGATATCAGGACCTAAACCAGCCTACAGACTCAATGCAGTCCCTATATGTTGCGTCCTCAAGTTGGGAAGGGCTTCCCAGGTGGGAAGTGGCGAAGAACTTGCCTGTCAAAGCAGGAGACATAAGAGATGCAGATTCCATCCCTGGGTCAGAAAACTTCCCTGGAGGAGGGCAGGGCAACCCACCCCAGGACTCCTGCTTGGAGAATCCCATGGACCGAGGAGCCTGGCGGGCCATGGTCCATTGGGTTGCAAAGAGTCAGACACAACTGAAAGTGACTTATGCAAATTAAGAACCTCTACTCAATGAAAGACACCGTTAAGCAGAATAAAATGCAATCTATACAATGGGGAAAAATATTTTCAACAAAGGTATCTGATGAAGAACTTGTATCAGAATATGTAAAGAACTCACACAATTCAAAAATAATGAATTAATAAATAACAAAGGCTTGACAAACCTATTACCAGAGAAGGAAACAACTACGTGAGAAGATATTCCAGATTACAATGAGCTTGCAAACTGAAGACAGTGAGTTACCACTGAGACCCCTGAAAACGTCCACAAACGGAAACAAGGCAAAGCATGGTGCAGCGCTGAGAACGCGGGCTTTTCATCCACTGCTTGTGGAAAAGCAGAAAGGCACCGTCGCTTTAGAAAACGGACTCTTTTCATAGTACTTAGCACCCTCCATAATACATTGATAGTCCAGCTGAACATTCATCTAATAAATGGATAAGTAGTTTTAAATCTATACGTTGGAATAAAACAGCAATTTAAAAAAAAAAGAAGAATTACTGATATAGGTTAAAATTTAATCTCAAAAGGATTCTACTAAATGAAAGAATCCAGATACAAAGACTATATACTCTATGATTCGATTTACATAAGATTTTGCAAAAGATCACATTCTAGAGACAGAAATCGATCAGTAGCTTCTAGGGTCTAGAATTGGAGATGGGAGTTGACTGCAAAAGGGCAAAAGGAAAACCTGGAAGTGAACGGGAGTGTTTAAATCTGGGCGGCTAAGGAGAGTGTTTAAGATCCTGTGGTGGATGCTACACAACTGTGTAACCTTATCTGTTAAAACTTGTTGATGTATAAACCGGAAGAGATGGGTATCACGCTTCGCTAATATGCATCACTGAACTTCATGTAAGGGGGGTTAACTGTCGAGCGGGTGGTGGAAAGCTTTTGTGTCTTTTCTCTTGTTGTCCTTTAAGAAACCAGAGCTGGGGAGACTGTAGGCTGAAAGGGAGGGGCTTCACTGGAAACCGATCTCTTTTCAGATCTTAGGACCTGGGATCAATCAGCTCACATTTATTGACCACGAATGTATTCAGTAGGAGGCGTGTATGGCGCATCCTCCCCCTTTGCTGTAACAAAGGCTAAAGAGCTGTGATTCTTCTTATAAAAGTCAGTGTGGCATCTCGCCTTCAGCAGCCACGTTTTTCGGAAAGTGTTGAGATTTGGGCTGGTTTTCTATATATCCAATTTTAAGAATTATGGGGTGGGGGAGTACAATGGAGGCTAATTAAAGTATTTGATCAAAATATGGGTTGGAGAATCAGGGGGAAAATGTAGTCACTCAGTTTAATAAGATGATTTACCATCCGAGTGAACTTAATGTAAATTTTACTTTCTTAACATTTCTTTTCTGAAGATCCATTTCCTTTGCCAAAACTGTAAAGAAAATATTAAATAACCACATCTATCCAATGGTTGTTGTGAGAAATCAAATAACAAAACACAAGAAAAGTACTTGGTTTATATCCAGCATCTGGTAAGTACTCAACATATTTCAGCCTGAAGGAAAAAGAAGGAGTCACTTCTGTAAAAACGTGGGTGGAAGCTACTGCCAGCCATTTTCATTTGTCATGCGTGCTTCGGACAAAAGTCTCAAAGTCGATATCCCAGCTGGGTCTGCAAAAAGCTAGTTAGCAGGTGCTGTTTATAAATTTAAACTCTAGTCATCATGTAATGTAATTTAAAGGACAAAAGAAGATATTTTATTGGTCATTTGAAGATGTTGGATTGGAGGACTGCTCAAAATTCATTACATGCATTAAAAAAAAGTAAATAAAAACCTAACGACCTTGTAAACAGGCACAGTGTAAGCTTCAAATAGTCAGAGCTGCCAACCAGATAAAAATAATGTTTCTTAGCACTATGAAGGGTTTGGATTTAATTGCTTAGTGCTCTTCCTATAATCCCCTTATTCTACATCCTCATGAAAGAGCTAATCAGAGAAAATTCTCCAAAGTAACTGGTGAATATACAATTCTGAAGAAGGTTTTTTTTTTTTTTTTTTTTTTTTTAAAGACTGTGTCATTCAGAGACAAGTTTTCAGGGCTGCAGCCAAAATCCATTATAACAGAATTTAGACTCCAGAATTTTTGCTTCAAGTTGGAAGAAATTTGGAAGAGATTAGTTAAAGGTAGAAGAGGGGCAGGAAGGAAGGAAATTACAGTTTTAAGAATCCAATCTCTAAGCCCCTACAGGATAATCTCATATGCCTTATGTGTTTTTAATTCTCAGAACAATCATTGAGGTAAGTCCTATGTTCTTCATTTTGCTGATGGGGAAATAAGGAGAGGTTTAATTTGATCTTCCGACTTCCCAGGTGGCGCTAGTGAGAAAGAACCTGCCTGCTGATGCAGAAGACGTAAGAGTTGTGGGTTTGATCCCTGGGTGGGAAAGATCCCCTGGAGGAGGGCATGGCAACCCACCCCAGTATTCTTGCCTGGAGAATCCCATGGACAGAGGAGCCTGGCGGGCTGCAGTCCATAAGGTCGCACAGAGTTAGATACGACTGAAGCAACTTAACACACACGCAGCAAAATTTCATCATACTCAACTAGATAAAAATAAACTAGGGGCTTATAGTAAGGTTAAAATATATGCCTTCAGCAGAGAACAGACTCCTCAAAGAAAGACTCCCCTAAGTCTGGCTTCTCAGTCAACTTTACTGCTAAAATGTCATACCAGCGGATGGCAACAACTCGTGTCTTGAAACAGTTTCACTGATAACAAAAATTTCAGAAATACTCCCCGGTAAGATTTTCACGTAATCTCATTTATCCTCAAACCACCTATTAGGTGCATATGATTCCCATTTTAGAGATGCAGAGACTGAGAGTCCAGGAGATTAAGCAACTTATTCAGGGTCTCAAAACAAGAAGCCAGGAGAGCCAAGCTCAGACCTTCATTTTTAAACTCCTGATTCCACAGTCTTTTTCCCAGAGCTTCACATAACATTTCCACCAAGGGACCCTGAACCAGAGGGGACCTGTCCATCATCAAAACAATCTATGTTATTCCCTTAGCATTTAAAGATTATTTTCCAAGTTTCCATTCATTTCACATGGCTTACAAATGACAATTTGATTTCAACATGAATGTTTAAAATTTCTACTAAATTTTCTCATCACAAGTTTGGGTAAACTTGATAGGCTCAGAAGACGTCTCCTGGGCATCTCCCTGGAGGTCCCGGGGTTAAGAATAGGCCTTCCAACGCAGGGAACGTGGGTGCGATCCTCGGTCGGGGAACTAAGAGTCCACACGCTGCGGGACAGCTAAACCTGCACACGCAGCTACTCAAACCCCGCCTCGAGGCCACGCTCCACAACGAGAAGGCCACGAGCCACCAAAAGAGAGACCCAGCACACTCACCGCACACCAACACAGGACCCCAGCACACCACAACACATTCAACACACACCCAGCACACCGCGAGACAGACCCAACACAGACTCAACACAGACCCGCACACACAGACCCAACCACAGACCAGCAACCACAGACCCACAGCACACAGACACCAGCACACCAACACAGACCCAGCACACCGCAACACATTCAACACAGTCCCAGCACACTGCGAGACAGCATCAACACAGTCCAGCACACTGCAACACAGACCCAACATACCACAACACAGACCCAGCACACCGCAACACAGACCCAGCACAGACCCAGCACACTGCGAGACAGACCCAACACAGACCCAGCACACCACAACACGGACCCAGCACACCACAACACATCCAACACAGACCCAGCACACCTCGAGACAGATCCAACACACCATGAGACAGACACAACACAGACCCAGCACACTGCAACACAGATCCAACACAGACTCAGCATACTGCAACACAGACCCAGCACACCACGACACAGATCCAACATACCACAACACAGACCCAGCACACTGCAACACATTCAACACAGACCCAGCACACCACAACACATTCAGCACAGACCCAGCACACCACAACACATTCAGCACAGACCCAGCACACTGCAACACAGTCCCAGTACACCTCGAGACAGACCCAACACAGACCCAACACACCACAACACACTCAACACAGACCCAGCACAGCACAACACAGACCCCGCACACCATGACACAGGCCACACAGCAGAACACTGATCCAGCACAACCAAAATTAAAAAAAAATTAAAAGCTGCAAAATATTATACTCATTTCACCTGAGTGTTCAGTTGGTCCTGGCATTATTATTACTTTCTAGTTGCCCATATTCCAGTTTAAAAATCACAGCTCTATACTGTGTACCTAAGATACTATGGTCAGTGGGGAAGAATTAAACTTACGGAGGCCCCAGCAATCACTATGTGGTCATTTATGTTTGTTTTATCATTGATATTTGCAGTAACACTGTTTGCTGCTGTGATGGTTCGGTCACTAGGTCGTGTCTGATTCTTTATGACCCCATGGACTGCAGCCCACCAGTCTCCTCCATCCATGGGATTCTCCAGGCCAGAATACTGGAGTGGGTTGCCATTTCCTTCTCCAGGGGATCTTCCCGACCCAAGAATGGAACAAAAGCCATGTCTCCTGCATTGGCAGGTGGGTTCTTAAGCCTGAGCCACCTGGCAAGCCCAGTAACACTGCTCAGTTAAACTGAACCAGGCTTCCAGCAGACCCTGAATCTTGGGTTTGTCTCTGAGGTTCTCATCTGCCTCAAGATGCTCCAGTGTAAGTTTTATTTTTGTACAGATGCTTTTGATTTTATGGTGATAAAGGAAATAACCTGTGCTATCCTTACAGGAGAAAATAGATTCTATGAAAGGGAGCAAGGGACAGTTTCTCTCCTTTTATTGTCTTCGTGTCTAGTACAAGCAGAAGGCCCGTGATCCTGCAGTCAGAGCTTGGTGACGGATGATGAGGGGGATCGACTTCCCAGCAAAGGCCCAAGGGCATCATTTGCTTATAACACTTCCATTTCTCACTGGCTTAAACCATGAATATAAATGCTTTTCCAGCTTTGGGACCTGCTGAATTTCTAGAAAGGAATAGTTGGTCCAATGATATGGCAGAGATGTTTCTAAAAGACTGAAGAATGAGAGACACTGTAAAACTAAGTTAAATTCTTGGATATTTAAGAGCATGAAATGTATCTAAAGCTTTATATTTTTCAAAATTGTGGGTTAAACTAGAACTGCATGATGTTAAACTGATGTGGCTTTTTAAACATCATTCTTCCCCTCATTCAATATATAGTCATTCAAGCCCAGCTAAAGTCCCTGAATGAAACAAAGCATGTGTTTAAAAATTTTAAATCTTTTCTCTCTCACACAAACATCTCCATGGTGTTTGGTGAAGGTACTATTTTCCCACATTTTAACTGTGAAATTTGGCAGCGTGTGAGTGTGAGGTATCATGTGAAAAGACACAAGCATTTAGGGTCTTGTATGTGCTAGTTTCTGATCATACACCCTCTTGTTTCGTCCTCATAAGAATCACCAGATACGCATTGATATCCGTGCCTGTGCGCGGCACAGACTGAGGCTCAGGGGTCAAATGCTGACTCCTGGGCCGTGAAAAGACACACGCATTTAGGGTCTCATATTTAGGATCATACATTCTCTTATTTCGTCCTCATATGAATCACCAGATAAGTGTTGATATCCATGCCTTGTGTGCGGCACAGACTGAGGCTCAGGGAGGTCAAGGCACAGACTGAGGCTCAGGGAGTCAAATGCTGACTCCTGGACCACAGAGCTGGCATGTCTCACTCTCAATGACCTTCTCTTTCCAATTTACCAAGGGCACACTGAACCCCATCCGCCTCCTGCTTTGTAAATAAAGTTTTATCAAAAAATTTTCAATCTCATTTGTTTACATGTTGTCCAGAGCAGAACTAAGAAGATACAAAGATCTAGCTAGTAAAGATTTTTGTCTCTGCAAGCCCCATGGTCTCTGTGGCAACTCCAGTCTGCCACTGCAACATGAAAGAGCCATAAGTAATTCCTAACAGTGTGGCTGTGCACCAATAAAACTTTATTGACAAGAGGGGAGGGCAGTAAGCTGGTTCTGGTTTTTGTCAGCTCCACTCTGGTATAGCAGTGTGTCCCCTAAAGCAGATTTTTGACAAGTTTATTAACAAGCAGAAAGTCTGAGAACTGCCTTTCTAATTTCTTTTTAAATCAGCGGTTGAAAATCTCATGTATTTAAAGTTCAATTTGCTTATAATTTGAGCATAAATTCTGTTGTTGTTGATTTTTAAACTGCCTTTTTTAGAAGATGGCTAGAAACACAAGCATCCAGTATTTGAATGACCTTACTCTCCAAGGAGTTCTCTCAAAATAAAGAGAGCATAGAATTAATATCTATATTGATCAGTTTGATGCCCTCCGCATGATAGGTGTGGTGGAAGACACAGATAAAGCTTTGGCCTTCAGAAAGGTCATAATTCAAAAGGCAAAGAGAAATGCCTGCAACAGATCACGCAGGCATGCATGGAGCAGAGGAGGGCCTGCGGTCTCCCTGCTGCATCCCCAGCCCAGGTGTAATCCCAGCGCTCTGGGAACTGGCTTCTGAAATGCGTCCTCTGCCCACTTATCTCACCCAGCAGTGCAGTCTTGATTGACACCACATCTCTCAAGTGAAATGAAAACTGGTGCCAAACCCAGGTGCCCAGCCAAAGGAAAAGCATGTGTCTGGCAGCAGAATACGTGTTAGACGTCAGTCATCCAGAGGAAGAATTCCAGCCACAGGCGGAGGCTGGCATTTTGCAGGAGAAATGTGGAAGAGGCATGATCCCAGGTTTACAATGGTCTACAAAAGCTGCCAGGGCTTGAGGACCAAATACCACAGCTACTGTGGTTCCCCGGAACCTTAGAGAAACCAGATTTGAGCTACGGAACAATGAGACAGGGATGCTTTGTTTTCAAAACACTTGCATTTCTTACCTAAAAATATAGGAACTTTTTAGCAAGAACCTCGGCAGTCCAACTCATTTTCAGGTCCGAGATTAAAAATAAAATGTTTTGATGTAACAATCATATGTAGTATGCACTGTTCTAAATGTTCACAAACATCAACTTGCTTAACTTCTTAAAAAATTTCATGAGATAGATCCAATTACTCTCTTATTTTTTTAGACGTGGAAATGGAGGCAGAGAGAGGCCCTTAAGGTTTCCCAGCCCAGAGCGGTAGAGCTCAGAGTGTGATCTTCACCACGGATGCTGCTCAAGTGCACTTTCACTCTGAGCAAACTGGGGCATGGCAGTTTATTTCTCTGAGCTTCTGCACAGAGCCGGGATAAGCCTCCTAACCTCCCCAAATGGTTGTGGAGATTAAAGGAGATGAAATGTAAAGTGTCCAACAAGGTGTTTAACAGATAATAATTACAAAAGATTTCACATCTTACAAGCTCTTATGAGCCAAGCACTGTGATAAAAAGTCTGCACACTCAGTCATGAAGAGAATGAATAAGGCCACTTGCAGCAACATGAGTGGGCCTGCAGAGATCACAGGGGGTGAAGTAGGTCAGACAGGAGCAGGCAGATGTCATAGGATGCGACGGTCACATCACAGGATATGATTCCACTTACATGTGGGATCGTAAAAACACAAACAGAAACCTGAAACAAATGAACCTACTTACAAAACAGACACAGGCTCGCAGACATAGAGAATAAAGGCATGGTGCCAAAGGTGCTGCTGCTGCTGCTAATACGCTTCAGTCGTGTCCGACTCTGCGCAACCCCATAGACGGCAGCCCACCAGGCTCCTCTGTCCCTGGCATTCTCCAGGTAAGAACACTGGAGTGGGTTGCCATTTCCTCCTCTAACGCATGCATGCATGCTAAGTCGCTTCAGTCGTGTCCGACTCTGTGTCACCCCATGGACTGCAGCCCACCAGGCTCCCCCGTCCACAGGATTCTCTAGGCAAGAACACTGGAGTGGGTTGCCTATTCCTATACACACATACACTTTGAAAATTGCCATAATATGCTGCAAAAAAGGCTATCCAGTTCTCAGTGGCTTACAACCACAGAGATGTATTCCCAGCACTGTGGGCCTGAGAGCCAGCTGTGATTCTGCTGTCTTGAGTGAGGCTTGGCGGGCTGAGCAGCTCTGCTCAGGCCCTGCGGTCAGTTAGTCTTAGCCCCCAGCTGTGAGTGGAACTCAGATCTACACTACGTACGTTCAATAAAAGGTCCAGCTGACGGATCTAGCACTGCCTGGGAACCCTATAGGAGATCAGGAGAGAACACGATAAAGAGGGGTGAGTGCCAAAGAACTGACACTTTCAAACTGTGGTGCTATAGAAGACTCCGGAGAGTTCCTTGGACAGCAAGATCAACTCAGTTAATCCTAAAGGAAATCAGCCTTGAATATTCATTGCAAGGACTGATGCTGAAGCTGAAGCTGCAATACTTTGGCCACCTGATGTGAAGAGCCAGCTCATTGGAAAAGACCCTGATGCTGGGGAAAATTGAAGGCAAGAGGAGAAGGGGGTGACAGAGGATGAGATGGTTGTATGACATCACTGAGTCAATGGACATGAACTTGGGGGAACTCCAGGAGATAATGAGAGACAGGGAGGCCTAGTGTGCTGCAGTCCATGGGGTTGCAAAGAGTTGGACACGACTTAGTGACTCAACAACAACAAAGGAAACAAAATGGGGCCAGAACTTTCAAAGCTTCTGCTTATGTCATGTCTGCTAAGATTTCATTAGCCAAAGTGAGTCATGTGGCCAAGTCCAACTTCAGTGGGGCAGGTTCACTTCTGGCTGAGTCCCTGATCCTCTCCCTGGATCTTGTCACAGGTGAGGGAAGGATAAATCAGAGGAGTGTGAGATTAGCACACACACACTACTCTGTATAAAATAGATAATCAACAAGGGCCTACTGTATAACCCAAGGAACTCTACTGAATGTAATAACCTATAAGAGAAAATAATTTGAAAAAGAATAGATATATGTATAACTGAATCCTTTTGTTGTGTACCTGAAACTAACATGATATTATAAAGCAACTATACTTCAATTAAAAAAAAAAGGTTTGCTCTTATTATCTCATTAATCCCCAGAAAATCTCATGACATAGATGCTAATATTATCCATATTTTACACGGGAAGAAATTGAAGATATAATGGTTAAATGCTGTGCTTAAAATCACCATCTAGGAAGGAGCAAATTCCAGAAGCTAGGACGTGCTCATCAAAAGTTTATTCCCTTCTTAATAAGAAAAAAGACTGTAGCCGGCAAAGAACCAGGAAGGCTCTAGATATTCGAGGTGGAAGGGGGTCTTCTGGCTCTGAAGCCAGAGCCTTGGACCTCCCTGAATCCCCTGAGCCTTAGACTCACCTTTGGAAATCCTTGACAAGGCGCTACTGGGGTATGACAGAGGGAGAAGGAAATGGGGACCTCCCAGAACTGACCCCGTGAACCCATGTTTAGGGTTATTACAGGATAAAACAATTCAAGGGCATCTGAAGTCTCACAGGTATCCTTTCTAGGTGAGTTTACCACCATTAAATATTCATAGCAGTTAATAAATGTGAAAAGCCTTATTGAATTGTCAAGCCAAAGCTAAATACAGTAACCAAAAGCTTTAGACCTTATCTTAAGGTGGAAGGAAATTCTATGCCAAAACATCAGAATATCCCTTTCAAATTAATTTAACCTAAGATACAACAGATATGGTCCTTGGCTACCAGCAAGGGAGCAAATTAAGGTCATTCCAGTTACTTCCTGCTCTGCCCCTTGAATTCTTTGCCTTGGTTAATAAACTTGAGAGTAAATCCCCCATGGTTTGTTACAATCGCTCCCCTTTTTTCCTGATTCACAAAATTTCTGAGGATTCCCCAATGACCCACTGGCTTCACAGCTCAAAGGCTCACTCTACTGCAGGGCCCAAACCGGTCCACTCTCTCCAGGGCTGTGTTTGCCCCCTTCTAGCTGGGAGCTGGGCCTCAGCAGAGTCCAGGCCTTCCTCTAGCTCAGTCCCTGTCTTACCACGTGTTTTCACCATGACTGCCTCTCAGCCCATCCGACTTTTCCTTCTACAGTAGCTAAGATGTTTTCTCGTGGGTAGTTGGAGCAACTCTGGCCCAAATCCACTTATAAGTCAGTCCATTCTGTGTTTCTAGAGCAACAACGTCCAACAATAATATTAATAAAATGCAAGTCATACATGTAATTTTAAAATTTCTAGTTTTTTGCATTAAAAGAATAAAAAGAAACACATAAAATTAGTATGTATTTTACTTAAACCAATATAATCCCAAATATGAATTCAACCTTTCATAAAATTTTTGAAAAATATCATTAATAAGATATTTCACAGTCACTCTTTTTGTACTAAGTTTTTGAAATCTGGTGTGCATTTTACACTTCCAGCACATCCCAATGTGGAGGCTAAATATTTATCAGAAATAGTTGATCTATATGTACAGTTCATAAATGTACAATTGAGAAAAATAAACTGAACAACATTCAAATTATTCCAAACATATGTAAGTTTTCCAGTAGCTGAATTAAGTATCAGTGTTTAAAGTTAAAGTAATTGAAATAAAATTTAAAATTTAGCTTCTCAGTCACATGTCATTTTTGTGAATTATTTGCAGTTATGATGTAATTATTCATTTTTCATTGACATATAATCAATATAATATTGTGTTAGTTTCAGGTGTATAGCAAAAGTCATTTGGTTATATATGTATAAATATTTTTTCATATTATTTTCCATTACAGGTTATTAAAAGATATTAAATATTGTTCCCTGTAGAACATCCTTGTTGCTTATCTGTTTTGTACAAAGTACATAAATCTGCTACCTCATACTCCTAATGTATCCCTCTCACCCACACTAGCCATATTCTAACTGCTCAGCACCCATGTAGGGCGTGCGGCCGCCATACTGGATAGCAGCGTTTCAGAGGCGGTGAAGCTCTCCCTCACCAGCTATGCAACTTTGAGCAACTCGGGCAGGCATCTTCCACTCCTGTTTCTGTTATACCTCTCTCTGCTCTCATCAAAAAAATCAAATCAGAATCAGGTTTTGTTAGATTTCAGTTGAGTAATAACCAGATCACGGTACTTAATAAAGATAATCCAGTGGTGAGGAAGAAGAGAATCCTCTCTAAGAAGTGCGGTTAAGACACAAAGGGAATGAGACTGGCCGTGATACCAGAAGGGCATCAAGGTTAAATGAAGATCATTGGGTACTGCTGCCTTTTCAAGAAAAATATTGGAAGATGCAGAAGAAATTACAGTTTAAAAAGGAGATACTAAAGCTATGATAAAAAACTGAGATCTTAAGGGGAGTCATATATGCACGTGATGAGAAAGAATGAACAGAAAGAAACTGATTACTATTAATGATTTCAGAGTGAGACTTTCGGTGAATTTCAGGTGTACACGGTGGATCAGCTACACACACACATATATCAGTCTGTTTAGATTCTTCCCCATGCAGGTCATTAAAGGGTGCAGAGTAGAGCTCTCTGAGCTGCACAGGAGGCTCTTATTAGGCACCTGCTCTGTACACAGCAGTGCACATGCGGGCTGCTCTGGTGGGTCAGTGGCAAAGAGCGCTTCAGTCCCCGGGTCAGGGAGGTCCCCTGGAGACCCACTCCAGTATTGCTGCTGGGAAAATTCCATGGTCAGAGGAGCCTGGCAGGCTCTGGTCCATGGGGCTGCAAAGAGTCGGACATGACACAGCGTGTACATATCATCAACTATACTCCAATAAAATTTTTTTTTAAGTGAGAGACCCATAAATTCGTGAATTCTGTCCTAAAACTAAAGCATACCTTTCCAAGAAGATTATTCCTGAAGGAATTAGGGGCATGAAAGCAGAAAGAGAACTGGAACGCAGCCTGGGTAACGACCGCACCATGGACTCGATCACTGGAGGACTCGGGCCACTCTCTGCCCTGGAGACCTGCGGGAAGCCGCCTCTTCTACAGCGCTTCACAGAATGACCAAGAGTCTTGACACCAGTACACGAAGACGTGCCCCAGGGAACCAGGGTAAGAGTGGCGACTGGGCTTGCACTTAACGTGCAGCCCAAATCCCGGAAGGTAAAACTGATTTTGCTACCTTAATTGCTTCTGCTTTTTGAAACAATATTCTTAATTGCATTTATAATCCCCAGTGACTCTCTCAATCACTAGTCTGTTGCACCCCCATTAACAGATTTTTTTTTTCAAAATTAGGATATTCTTGAAATTTCTAGGGGTATTTTTGTTAAAAATGCATATTAAAAACAACATTTGTGGAACATACTCCAGGAAACTTCTGTGAATGCTCAAAAGATAACTGAAGTTTAACTGAAGAGAACTCAAAGGTCTAGAATCTGTGAAATGAAAGTATCTCCTGCCATATTAATAAATAGGACATGTCACAACCATCAGCGATTTCTGGCCTCCAGATGTGATGAGGGCTCCCCAAGCTGAGATCCAGCAGATGCTGCCTCCTGTACGGTGACTGCTGAGGAGCTGGGGGAATGCAGGAAGCAAGGTGAACAAGGAAACAGGATTGGCCCCAGCCAGCTGAGGCGCACAAGGACCCAATGCAGTGAGCCCAGAGGCCTGCCTCTTCCCACACAAACAATGCCAGATTCCCTAACTTGACGCCGGCGCTCGATGCTCAGACTGCCTGCTCCCTTTGTTGCAAACTTGTGTGTAGCCTGACTGCCCCTCTTGCCTCCTTGGAGCAGTTTCTCAGGGCTACTGAGAAGCGGTCTCCCAGGCTTGGAGCTGTGAACATTCCCACCAAGTAAAAGAGCCTTCTGCTTTCAGGTTGTGACTGTATTTTTCAGTTGGCAAATCAGACCCTCACACTAAAAGCGGATGGTACGAGTTTGGGATTTCGGCCTGCTTTCAGAGAAACTGCTTCTGCCTTTCAGAGGATCACACTCATTGTGAGCTTCTCAGCTTCAAAGTGACACTGAATGAATATTTGTAGACTTTATCAAGGCACCTTTGATCAAGGGAGATCTATGAGAGTAGTCAGAGACAAATAACACTTGTATGTCACCTCTGACACCAACTCCAGACAGAAAATAAATAAAAAGTAATAATAATAATAATAATGGTCATAATAATAGCCACCACAATCAGTCTCCATTTATGCAGACTCTTGCTTGGAATAAATCTCTCACAATAGCCACATTCTTTTCTAAGGAACCCAGATCCAGAGGAAATGTAACAGCTTCTCCAGGTGACTCTGAAATGATGGGGATAGGAGTCACCCACAATCATCTACTTTGTTCCCTTTATGGGCCAAACACTTGAAATAGGAATTGCTGTGTGATCCAAATTGGCTGCAGAGATGAAACTCTGCCATTAAAACAAATTTGGAAGCTTATCAACTACGGCATGTTTTAAAGCTGCAGCTGGATAATGGGTAGATTCATGGATTTATTTTACATTTGTATTTACGTTTTTATGAATGTGGCCAAAATAAAAATGTTACAGGAACTCAAATCCTCTAAAACATTATTAAATCCAAAGAGTGTTAAGTGCCTTTATAAAACCACACACACCTATATATTCAGACACACACTTAGAATAGAGATTATATGGCTAGAAATTCAGTTTAGAAAAGGACCTCATTCTGCAAATTCATTGGCAAGTTTCCCTCACACTTGGAGATTAATAGCAGAAAAACCAAGACTTGAGACAAAAAAAAAGAAAACCTTGAAATTATAAATATATAATAAATATAATAAAAATTTATTTTATTTTTATAGCTATATCACTTGGGTACCTTGATGCAGACTTTAGTGTTTCTAAGCAATTATTCAAAATAGTGATAAAGGGTCTTCTACGTGCCAAGTTCATGTCACTCATCCTCTCCCTACTTCGAGGCGTGGCACCAGAAACCCCCCTTCAACTCCAGAGGAGAGTGTTTCTGGATTTGGTACTCTCCCCAAAGATGAAATCATGCAGAGCCACGTAAACAAGAATGAGGAGCTAGCATCTGAAGCTTGAGTGAGTAAGCAGCTCCATTGTCTCAGAGGTATATTATGAACTCTTTTGTTTCTGGAATGAAAAAGAGAAAATGGTGGATTTCTGCCTTGAGCATTTCAGGGAGGTAAAGGAAAACAGAGATTGCCTTTGGGGGAGCTGGCATCCTGGGGAACGATGCTTGAAGACCACAGGGAGCTGTGTGTGAAGAACTGTCTTCTTTTAAACACAAGCCAGCATCCTTCAGAGGCAAAGCTGGAACCGAGAGAAAGGGATGAAGCTCTCAGAAAGAATAATGGGCTTGAAGCGTCCTGCCTTGGGGATTCTGAGCCCATGGGGCCCCTATCACAATCCACCATCCACACAGGCTGTGTCTGGCATTGAGAAGCCAGGGCAAGTGAGAGGGGTGAAACCAGAGGAGCTCTGCAACCTACTTGGGTGCATGACCCTGGGGTCACTGGACAGGGCAAGAGGGAAAAAGGAAATCCCAAGAAGGAATCTAGAGTTCTGCTAATCTGGTAATTGCACGCTAGAGCTGTTTTTCCTCTGAATGACATTACTTGCAGCCTGCTTGTGGCCAGTCTTAGACATTCACGTGTTTTTGTGCTAACCGACCTCTCAAGTCTTCTCAGACTCGATGAAATGGCACGTGTTAACAAATCAGCACTGGATTGGGAATCGGAAGGCTTGCTTAATAACAATAACTCTGCTCTTCAGTAGCTATGTGACCCCTGAGGAAGCGTCAACTTAAATTCTTCAGTTGTACATCAGAATTTAGACCATATAGTCAAGGGATGCTTCCCACTCTATAATATTATGAGCTCATTTTTAAAATACTTTAAAATAAATTCTTACAACAATCTTTTGCAGTAAAGTGTCCATTAGCCTGGCTGAAGTGTACCACCTTCAGATCAACAAAACGTGGGCTTTCTTTCCTGAATACAAACTCTTTGCAACGAGTTAGCTTGGGTTAGAGAAACATCAGTAAGAAAGTAGTGCAGGCTAGAGACATAATAATTAGTATTGCAAATATAGTCAAACATTCTTAGGTGCTTGCACTGTTCCAGGCGCTGTTTTACTTAATCAACCTTATAAAATGGGTATTGTTTTACAGATGAGGAAACTGAGGCTCAAAGTATTAAATACCTTCATTTGTAACAAACTGTTATTGCTAAGGAGGAAAGAGGGGGAGGCATGCATTGGAAGTTTGGGAGCTGACATGTACAGACTACTGTATATAGGACACATGATTAACACAGACATACTGCATAGCACAGTGAACTCTACTTAACACTCTGTAATGACCTGTGTGGGAATAGAATCTGAGAAAAGTGGGCATGTGTATAACTGATTCACTTTGCTGTTTATGTGAAACTAATGCAATGTTGCAAATCAACTATAAAAATTATAAGAAAGGTGTTAAATAACTTGCCCAACATCCTGCAGCTGATGTGTGGAAAACACAGGTTTCTAACACAGTTCATCTTGATGCTGAACCTGAATCACTTAAGCACTGCCTTTCAGGGAATAAACTGGATTGTGTTCAAGTCACATCATCTTTCCTTTCAGTCTCTACCAATACTCAAAAGTATATTCAAAAATCAATCCAGATAATTTAACGTTAACAAAAAGTAAGAACTCCAAAGTTAAGCCAAAATACAGAAATCTACCATAGATTTTAGACACATAGAACAGTCTCTTGGCATTTCTACCACAAGAAATCTGAAAATTGTTACTTACTAGATTCTGCATAGGTGTTTTATTTTTAAAACATATTTCAGAATGCTATTGACAAGTAATAGTAGTTGAGGAAAAGCAGATTTATTTCAAGTCTTGAGTTAAGTTAGAGATCAATTGTAGTTTTCAAATTCTGCCAAGCTCCCTTTCTATTAATGTACTTTCCATCAAACTGTGAAACCATTTTATCCAAATAAATTATATTTTACTTCCTAATACAGACAGGAAGAACCAGAGCTTCAAACAGCACATAGGAAAATTATAGTGAGACTGTGTTTCTTGTTCAAGACAAACAAAAAGTTGCGGTTTGAAAAATGCAAACATTTGGCTAATTGAGTTTTAAGATACTTTGTAACTGCTTGCAAGTCAAGCTTTGTTTCTCCAGCCTGAACCGTAAGATTATCTGTTCTGATGATATACTGATGCTCTCTTTTCCTTTTACATTTTATCAAAGAGAATGTTAAAATTACTTTTACAGTAATAATCCTCCCAAGCCTACGGAACTCAAAACAGGCTAAAGAAAATATTCAGAGATGGCATATTATGCAGGAGAAGATGCTGGATACCTTCCCTTCTGAATTCTGAAATTCTCATAAAAATATATTATGCAAAATAAATCTTGCAGTGTAATCCATCTTTCAGCAAATGGTATTCTCCCATTTCATTTCCAAATTATCCAAAATGAATTAGGATTTCATATTGAGCTGTCAACATAAAATTATTCCTCCCAAATATATATTGGATTTTAAGAAGAAAAACAACACAAAGTGGTGAAAATCTGATTTCTTTCATATCCCTCCAATTTAACAAAGCATTCTGGAAGATACTCACTAGATTGTGCAAAACTGACTCATTCTTGACAATCCCTTAAGTAAAGTTATTTTATTTTACTGTGACAGTTTGTGGAAAATTTAAAGGTACTGCTAACTTAAAAAATATTCACCACCTAAAAGTTGAGAGTTCAATTTTATATGGCGGGAATTTTTAGGACTTCAAAACTCAGGAGACAGCAGACAGAACTGCTCTGAGAAGACGAGGGGAAAACCAGGTTATATAAAAGCTTGCAACAAAGGGCAGATAACCTGAACAGCAACATTTTTTTGTAAATTAAAGAAAACCAGATAATGCAAGTTAAAGAATTTAGTGCTTTTCTATGTTTGAGAAGATGGCGGAATCTGGATGCCCTGAAGTCATTCCTTTGATATGCACCTCAGCCATCTGGGGCCAGTAACTGCATCCAAACCCTGAGCTTCCTTGGGGCTCGCCATAAGGAGTGGCTGCTGTCTGATGGCTGCTGGACGGTGTGTGCTCTTTCCTTCCGGAATTCCCTCAGAGCTCAGAGCTCAGCACTGTGGTGGCTGCAACTGCTGTTGCCTGTGACATCCCTGTTTACTGATATGGCAGAAAATATTGCATTTCTCAGCACTAAGATTCTCTGTTAAAAAGAAATAGTGAGAAAGAGAGAGAGAGAGAAACATCACTAGCTCTAATAAAATGTTCTAAATATAGACCCAGATGTTTCTATTCACCCCATACAGTTGCACAAGGTCATGGTTCTTTGAAAAGCAAAACTGGTTATGATTCAGTGTTACCAGTAACGTGCAACTGATTAAAAGAAAATCACTGGATTCTGAGGATGGGATGTATCACTATGACATTACCCATTAACTGTTAGCTCTAAGATTAAACTACAAAGGAGTCTTCTTATCCAAGGTAACCAGGGTGACACCTTATTTACCGTTAAGACAAACATACTGCTATCATCAATGCAACATGAACAGCAACGCCAATCAAACAAGAATTTTTAGTTTTTGACGCTGCTCATGTGAGCAGATGGGTAAGAAAAGGTTGAATTAAAGTGCCAGCTTTTCTTAACTAAATACCCCTAAAAAACTAAAGGGAAGTTCCACAAAAGTGAGCACCTTTACCCCCTCAAGCACAGCACAATTCTTTCCCTTCCACCTCAGACTATACGTAACTACAAACTTTCTACATTTTACACGCTTGTCAAAAGCAATACATCCAAAACTTGTCGACTGAAAAAATACATGCAACCTAAATGCTGAGAGTTATGTTTTATTTGGCAGAATTATTTTAGGACTTCAAGCCCGGGAGATAGTATCTCAAGCAACCCTGAGAGAACTGCTCAGAGGAGGAAGGGGAGGGGAGAAACCAGGTCATACAGATGCTTTGCATCAAAAAGGCAGGGAGTCTAAATGCCGGAAGTTTTTGTAAATTAAAGAAAACCATATACCCCTGGGGGCTCAGATAGTAAAGAATCTGCCTGCAAGTTGGGAGACCCAGGTTTGGTCACTGGTTCCAGAAGATCCCCCAGAAAAAGGAATGGCAGCCCACTCCAGTATGCTTGCCCAGAGAATTCCACGGATGGAGGAGCCTGGAGGGCTACAGTCCACGGGGTGGCAAAGTGTTGGACACAGCTGAGCGACTACCAGTGTCATTTCCATACACTCCAAGTTAAGGAATGCAGCCCTTTTCTGTGTGTGGGAAGATGCGGGAGCCTGGGCCCACTGACATCTCTCCTTGACGGGCACCTCAGCTGTCAGGGCTCAGGTCCCATGTTCTCACATCCTGAGCTTCCTCAGCGCTCACAGCAGGCAGTGGCCACAGCCTGGTGGCTGCTAGGTGGCAGGGATTCTTTCCTTCCTGAGCCCCTTCAGGGCTCACCACTTCATATTAGGAGGCTGCAACCACTGATGACTGCGACACCCCTGTCTACCGATATGGCAGGAAATATTCTGCTTCTCAAACTCAAATTTTAATTTCCTCTTTTTAAGTGTGTTCCTTCCCCCATGGCTACTTGTATCAATAAATGACACATAACGCATCCTGTTCCTTAAGTAAAAAACCCAGGTGTCATCTCTGATTTCATGTTTACTTACACGCTACATAAAATTTATTCTGTCCTATTGGTTTTGCCTACAAAATATTACTTAACCATTTTCCCCCTATTCCATTATTTCTATCATCAACATCTTTTTCCATAACTGTCTGTCACCTGGATAGCCAAAATAGTTTAACAGGTCTTCCAACATACTTTCTGATCCTTTCGATCCACCTCTAGGGAGCAACGAGAGTAACCTTATTTATTAACAAAACTGTGAACTACAGAATCGCTTCAGAGGCCTTAGGTGGCTTCCCACTGCTCTCACAACTACTGCTTCCACTTAAGCCCTTACCTCCAGATGATCGGTAATCAATAATCAATATTTTTTTTCTAATAGTAAAAGAAAACTAAGGATTCACAGTCCTGACTAAAGGACTCAAATTTTGAGAAAATTAAATAGTCTCCTAAAGACCTTCCCGTGTTCTCTGTCGAACCCCAGTTCCTGGGAAAGCCAAGAAAGAAAGTATGGATGATTTCCTGATGGAGAAACTAACTTTTAGAAAGAAAGTATGGCAAGGCACATGTTCACATACCTTTCAATCAGTTGAGTTATATGTTCACATAAATAAGAGAGAGACTTCTGAAAACCTTCAGCATGGAAACTTTGTGGATGCCTTCCCAATTCAAGTTCTGATCTCTGCGTGTTCTTCTACCCTTATCCATTTGCACTAGCCCAACTAAATCACCACCTCCAGCCCACGCAGCATGCAGAAGGTCACCAGAAAGCAATTGTTTGATTTCTACAAGTCTGAGGGAAAGAAGAAAAGATTCTAGAAAGAAAAACTAAAACAACTTCTCTTCATTCAGACTTGGGCTGGAGTCACAGGCACAAGCTGGGGACAAGAAAATTCCTTTTCAGGGCAGCACGTGAGGAGAGGGGACCAGAGCCAGTCAACGAAGACCCCCACACGCAGAGCCCACACACAGCTCCCCTGGCCACTCCAGTGAAGACCCCCACACGCAGAGCCCCCACACAGCTCCAATAGCCACTCCAGTGAAGACACCCACATGCTGAGCCCCCCACACAGCCCCACTGGCCACTCCAGTGAAGACCCCCACACGCAGAGCCCCCACACAGCTCCAATAGCCACTCCAGTGAAGACACCCACATGCTGAGCCCCCCACACAGCCCCACTGGCCACTCCAGTGAAGACCCCCACACACAGAGCCCCCACACAGCTCCAATAGCCACTCCAGTGAAGACACCCACACGCAGAGCCCCCCACACAGCTCCCCTGGCCACTCCAGTGAAGACCCCCACATGCAGAGCCCCCCCAAACAGCCCCACTGGCCACTCCAGTGAAGACATCCACACGCAGAGCCCCCACACAGCCCCACTGGCTACTCACTCAAGAGATCCCCTGACAAGTGTTTCGCAGAGACTTCTGAACACGAATTCTCCTTCAGGTCAGGTTACAGAAGCAAATGCAAAGTAAATGGCTTCTTGTTTACTTCCTTTGGCCATTCTGGCCTCCCTGTTATTAAACAGGATTTTTTTTTCCTATTTATTTAGAGTTGTGGGAGGAAAGATTTTCCAATAACAATGTGAATGTCAGAGCTACAGGGGCCTCAAATATATCAACTGAGTGGGCCTATTTACCATGTCAAACAATGAATTTATCATCTGTGACATACTATTACTTTTAAGTCTCTGGGTACTAAAAATGCTTTTCTCTACTGAAGTCAAGATAACTACTAAATTAATTTTGTTTCGCTTTTTCCTCTCATGAATATTTTATAGTTCCTTTTTCAGGACATCTAGATTGTCAAGTACATCTTCTAATTAAACTCACACATTTTAATTTTCAAAAATTTTGAGATAAAATGTATATGCCATTTAAATGTCTTCCCTGTCATCATCTCATCTGCAGAACAAACAGCAGTGGTTGCGGTTTAATGTCATCTGTCACGTAGTGAACTCTACAAAAGAAGAATTTCCTCTGCAGTATAAAAATTTGGGTCTTTTAATTCTGATTACCAAAATACAGATTCCTTCAAAGAACATGTCTGACTTAAATGAATAGAGCTTATCTGATTGGAAAAAAAATTTGATTAGTTATTTAAAAACCCAATTCTGCTATATCGTGCTTTCAAAGAGCAATGTGCATGATTTCACAAAGTATCTTGAATTATGAAATAAAAGTCTCATTCATTGTTTCTGAACCAAGTGCTGTTCAAACATACCACATATTTTTAAATTATTGAAGTTGTATTAAACAAACACAAGTCTTCTGAGGCTGGATTACACAGTTTATGCCAGTGCTTTTTAGCTGTAGGCAGTTTTGCCCTCCATCCTCCCTGTGGACATTTGCCAAGGGCGGGAGATTTTTTTGATCATCATAACTGTGATAAGAACAGGTAGGTTGTTGCTGATAACCAGTGAGTACAGGTTGGATAAATACCCTAAAATAAACTCTCTAAAATGCATCAGATACCCTAAAATGCATAGGGCACCCTAAAATACCTAAACTGATAAACAGTCTAAAATGCATAGGGTAGCTCCTCACAGCTCAGAGTTATCTGGTCCAAAGTCTCATTAGCACCAAGGTTGAGGAGCCGTGAGCTATACACATCGCGAGAACTCAGCTAGGAAAGAGAGGAGTGAGGTCCTTTTCTCTTAAGCAGACAGCTTTCGGAGAAGTAGCATGTATGTCTGTGGATACACAAACTTAGAGCTTGATTGTAAGTTCATAAATTCAGGAGTGAGACATAAAGATGAAGTAATGCCATGAAAACTGTGAGAAAAAGTGAAACTATTTGACGATCCCATGTGTCAGCTGCTCAGCATCATTGTAAACTTGACAAAGGCCCCTCCACCTCACCAGAACCCCCTCATTCCCAGGTGATGGTTGGCAGGACTAAGCTGACCCAAGCCAACAGACTTGCCCGGGTCACTCAGAAAAGTCAGAGTGAAGATGTGCACCTAAATTTTCTGACTCTCAGTCCAGCTCTTCTCTCAGCTCAGTTCAGTTCAGTTCAGCTCAGTCGCTCAGTCCTGTCCGACTCTTTGCGACCCCATGAATCACAGCACGCCAGGCCTCCCTGTCCATCACCAACTCCCGGAGTTCACTCAGACTCACATCCATCGAGTCAGTGATGCCATCCAGCCATCTCATCCTCTGTCATCCCCTTCTCCTCCTGCCCCCAATCCTTCCCAGCATCAGAGTCTTTTCCAATGAGTCAACTCTTTGCATGAGGTGGCCAAAGTACTGGACTTTCAGCTTCAGCATTTTCTCACTCTAGCAAGTATAATTTTACCACACTCCTTATTTCTTAAAAAAAAAAAAAAAAAAGGCAAAAGGAGCTAAAAAGGTTCAGGGCTGCGGCTCTAGAAGATAAATGAGTCGTATCACCGGACATAGCATCACCTAAATGACACCACAAGGCCTAGTCACCATCAAGATACTAAGATACCAGTGACTCTGTGGAAGAAACCCTGTATGGCTCATATTCACAGACACCACCTTACACCCACTGAAGGGAGATTGCTGGATAAACAGAACAAAGAGCAGGTTCAGCTGCAGTAGACTAGATCACTGTCAGGGGGCTAGAGGAAGACGCTCTGTCTGTATCTGGCTCTTTTCCTGACTAACTGCGTTAACTCAAAAAAAGTAATTTAAAATTTCTTTATCTCAACTTTTTCATTGGTAAACTGAAGAAAGTAGCTATCATGTAGGTATGGCTATACAGATGAAACGGGACAAATCTACATGGATGCACCTTGAGAAGAAAAGCCAATACATAGACAGACAGCGTCATTATTCTCAGTAAAAGTCTACGCTTTTATTATCAATGCTGTTTCCTGCTAGGCTTTGGGCAGTGTGTTCCCTAAAGCATGTGTTCATGTTCCTGGTAAAAGGAGAAATACTTTTTACACTTGAAATATTGTGCCAGACTCAAATGGGTTTTGCCGAGAAGGATGCTGGTTTGAAACTGCCCTGTGAAACACTGGCTGTAAGGAGCGGTTCCCCGAGAGAAGCAGGGCAGAACCAAGAAAGGGGACATACTGACACTGATGCCTCATCCAGAACAACTCTCACAAGGGCCTCTGTTGGTTCCTTTACAGCAACTATGTTTGTAGCTATGTGTTTGTAGCAACGATTCTCTGGCTAACAGACCCTTGATTTCATTTCAAATGCAATATGCTCAGCTTTGTGATATGAATGCAGTCATCACAGAAGCCCTGCCTCCTCTAAACCATAGCAAGCAACTTAGTGCTGGCCAGTGACTTACAAGGATATGCCTGCTAGAGAGAGGTTTGGTGAGATGTTTTCCTCTATGATTAATTAAAACAAAAAGGGTAGATGCAAACCCAGAGACTCTTTTGTTTCCGTCCGTATTTCATACTTTGGTAACACGGACATGAATGAGATATCTGGAACTCTAGCAGCTGTCTGTCAACCATGAGGCAAAAAGCCTGAGGTCCAAAGCTAACATGGTGAGAATGACTGGGTGGGAGGATGAAAAGAGAATGAGCCCTCGATGACATTAGTGAGCTTCCTAGCCAGTCCCAGAACCACTGCATCCAAATGGGTTATTAAGTATAAGCTGGATGTTCCCTTGTGTTAAGCTAATATTGATCAGGATTTTAGTACTCTCAGCCAAAGTATCCTAATTAATACACCCAGCACACCAATTCTACTTGTGCCCTCTAGAGATCTTCTAAGCATGCTTTTTATATAAATTTAGCATATCTCCATTTCTCTTATGAAAATCTCACATTTTGTTAATGGAAGAAGGAAGACCCTAGGACATAAGACCCTGGACAAGTAACAAGCACTTCTGCTTCATGGATCAGAAATAACAGCACTTTCCTTCCCCCATTTCCATATCTTTCCAGCAGTGATTCCTCTGCTGGGAAGTCCAGTCCTTCTTTACCCAGCTGCTCCATGTCCACTCATCCTCTGACTCTCGGCTGGAGATTCACTTTTGTGAAGTGAAGTTACATGATGTCAACTTTGGGATCCTATATACATCAAATGAGTCTTGTCTTTTGGTAGCAAGAAAGAGAACACATGTTCAAACTGGCTGAAGTAAGATGAGGAATCAGAGGCTCACAGGACTGGACAGTCCAAGAAGAGGCGTGCCTAAGTCAGGCCTGTAATTCAAGGCTCAGATAAAGCTGTCTCGACTCAGTCTCAGCAGTGCTTCCCGCTGCTGTCCACTGTGCCCATCCATCCTTAGACAGGAGCCTTCTTCATGTGCAAAGACAGATTTTAGGAACTACAAAACCGATTCCCTCACTCAGATGCTCCAGTGGAAAAGTAAATACTTCTCTGTAACCTCAACAAAAGTCCCGGACTCCTCTCGTTGGCTTAGCCAGGGTCATGTGGCCAGGGCTGTGGAAAACACTGATTAGTTGAGTATGATTGGGGTGGGGACAGTCCCACACTAATCCAGGCAATAGAGAAAAGGAAAACAATTGACTTCCCAAAGGAATTCCTGCAAATGGGAACATGGATGAGGAGGACAGAAAGAAATCGTAATCTCTTGCACACACTACTACATTATACCCTACTTATTAATTTAGAAAGAGATGCTGATTATTTATTATGTTCCAGAACCACTGGTTCTCTCTACACTAAGCCTCACTCCTCAAAGAAAAGGACATGCTTATTCAAGGCATTTGACAGCGTACAGAGACGTTGCGCTGTCTTTTCCTGTATTTGTCACCGTGCACCAAACTGCGAGACCCTCATAACGAGACCTAATCCTTCTCCTCTTTCCATTTTCAAAACCTCCTACAGTGCCAGCTTAACACATAGTGTTCACTCAATGAATCTTTACTGAATGAATGTATTAGTGCTCAAGTACTCTGGGCAGAATTTGAGTTGTAATTAATAGTCGATAAGTGTATTTACCCTGTGTACTTGCTAAGCACCTCAGTCATGTCCGACTCTCTCTGACCCCATGGTCTGTAGCCCACCAGGTTCCTCTGTCCATGGGGTTCTCCAGCAAGAATACTGGAGTGGGTTACCATGCCCTCTTCCAGAGGATCTTCCCAACCCAGGGATCAAATCCATGTCTTTTGCCTTTCCTGCCTTTGTAGGTGGGTTCTTTACCACTAGCACCACCAAGGAAGCCTATTAATTTATTATAAATAGTTCCCAAGATGTATTTTGCAGCTTTGGTAGATCCCTAGCAAAAGCAGGGGCTTCCCTGGTGGCTCAGATGGTAAAGAGTCTGCCTGCAATGCAGGAGACCTGGGTTCAATCCCTGGGTCAGGAAGATCTCCTGGAGAAGGGAATGGCAAACCACTCCAGTATTCTTGCCTGGAGAATCCCATGGACAGAGGATCGTGGCGAGCTACAGAGATGCTGAACAGAATGAAACTGAAACAGCAGGCATCGTTTAATCGGCCACCCACGTAAAGAAGAGAGAGGAAGTGGAGTGGAGAGATCGGAGATGTGAAGCTGTGTTGCAACTAATTTATTCAAGGTCACTTAAACATGGAAAATATTTCAGCATCGAAGGTGATGGGACGGGGAGATAGTGCTTGCAAAACGGATGTTGTAACCATTCATTAAAAACAAAGTGGACCTTAACTCTCTCAAGAATGTAGGTCACAAACTGAACAAAAATAGAAATCTAAACTCCGTGGACAAAGCCAGGGGCAAGCAGCCAAAACTCAAACATAAAAGCCACTCTCACTAACTTAAGTAAGCAGCAGGAAATAGCACCGTTTGGACCTGGGTCCAGGCCAGCCACGGCCCCCAGGCCCAGCTCAGGCAGGAAATCCTCCTGCCATCTCTCTCAGGGCTCAAGTCTGAAGCAACTGCGGGAGGAAAGCACACATCTAACCTAAGCTCGACCTGAAGATGAGAGGTGGACACTGAGAGCCACAGTCCCACAAGCACAGGGGCCAAAAGAGCGGGCACGCCAAGCAGGGTTTCCAGAGGCAGAGACAGGGCCAGCGTGTGAAAATCAATCTCAGAGAGTCTTGAAAACGGTATTTCAGTCTGCTTGTCTTGTACGTGCATATTCACACACATAATCGCATAGCTGCTTTTCTAGTGAGGCTTTCGGTTTCAACTTCTAAAGGGGTCTTTGGAACATCTGTATTAAGTCCTTTAAAAAGAGAGACTCAAGTAATAGAAGTATTTATTTGATTCAAAGACTTAGAGCTTGCAATCCATTACTTTTCCTGTGTCTTCTCCTTTTATTTATTTAGAAAGAAGTTGCAAAGGGTAAAAGATATATGGCAAAAATGAGTCAAGAGTAACTAACCTATACCACCAAAAAAAAAAAAAAAAAAAATCATTATTTTGCCATTCCATGTCTTCAAACCTTCCGAAGCTTTCTCATAGACATTTTTGCTTGTGAGACAACGGCACACATAATGGCCTGTCATCCACTTAATTTAGGACATCACTTTTTTCCTATTTTGCCTGCAGTTTATGACACATATTAATCACTTAAAATGGCTTGAATATTTTGATGGGAACTAACAGAAAGGTGTATATATCTTGAAACAGGAAGATATACTAATCTGAATATTATATTGGCCACTTTGAAAGAATCCCCTCCTCCGCCCCTGGAATCCCGCGCGCCCCACCACCGCTGTCTCCTGAGCCGCATCCGCGCGACCTGAGGCGTCCGCCCTGAAAACAGGGCGTCTCCGCGCACCCCACACTGGACTCACCCCGGGACCAGAGAGGGAAACAGAAGGAAACCAAGCAAACACAGACGCTTATCTGTGCGCTCCTTTAGCTGTTCTCCATAAACCTCCTGTTTATGTCCGTGTTTTGCACCGAGAAGCTCGTGAAGGGCAAGGAGCTTCACCATCTAGCTCATTTCGTGGTCATGAAACACGGAAGCGGAAGCCGACGAACGCTTGCCAGTTAAGGCGTCCAGACTTGCCTTCGAGAACTCCTCTCAAGCCTCCGAATACTACCTGTAAGGGGAAAAGGCACGGGGCATCTTTCTTTTTTTTTTTTTTTTTTCGGTTTTCTGTGAAAGTGAAAGTCGCTCAGTCGTGTCCGACTTTTCGCGACCCCATGGACTATACAGTCCACGGAATTCTCCGGGCCAGAATACTGGAGTGGGCGGCCTCTCCTTTCTCCAGGGGATCTTCCCAACCCAGGAATTGAACTGGGGTCTCCTGCATTGCAAGCGGATTCTTTACCAAGTGAACCACCAGGGAAGCCCTTTAAGTTTCCTATCTTCTTCCAAAAAATTAAATGAATTTTGACAACCTTTACCAGAGGCAAATCCACTTCCTCTGACTGTCTTTATTGCCTCGTTCTCACGCCCCCACCTGTTACTCACACTCTTGTGCAAACAGTTTCTACCCTCCTCTCCAGCTCCATCCCTCACAAATGTGCCTTGTCCACCCGTGGCGTGTTCTCCATGCCGAGGTCATAGTCTGATGTTACACGATGCTTGGCTTTTGCTTACAGAAAGAAGTAATGAATAAACAGAATTCAGTCACGTTACAAAGAACAAAGGCATCATTTACTCTTGGCTTTGTACAGTGCCTATAGTAACAGGGAAAGTGAGGTGTCCATTAAACTTCATAAAATGGCAGCTGGATCAAGGGATTACATTCCCAGTTCTTAGATTTAGGGAGATCCCTGCCACTAGTCCTCACCAAGAGCATGTAAACAGGAGAACAAGGCAGTTGAAAGTCACTGAGTCTTTTCTACTTTCTCTTCTTTATCTGGCACCTAAAGCAAAGAACTGTGGAGCCTTAACAGGATAGGGAAGCAACAAGAAGGAATGAGTGTGGTCTTTGAATCTCCATGCAGTGGGAAACCAATCACAAAGCTGGAATCCATTTCTTAACCTGTTATTTAGTGAAAATTGAAACGCTATTAGGCTAAGCCATTGTATTTGAGGGGGTTGGTATATGTTAAAGCTGCCCACTTGGCTCTTACCAATATGCTTACTCTATAGTGAATTTTCTTAGGGATTCAATATAGAGTCCACAGAAAAAATACAGTCCATGTTACAATGTACCCTAAGCTGTTTCATGTTGGAAAAGCCTTAATTTTGCTTTCAAGTGATATTCTTGGAAGTAACTAATGAAAATAAGACACCCTCCAGCATAAAGCCTTTGGATAATGGCGTGGCTCTTGAGAAAGGCCTTATTGATATGAAAATGAGGTGACCATTGGGAAAGTAACCCTGCTGGAGTTGTCATGCTTGACTGTGAAGCTGTGTAATGACCTCTCCTTGGAGGAAAGCTGTGACCAACCTAGACAGGTATTAAAAAGCAGAGCCATCACTTTGCCAACAAAGGTCCATCTAGTCAAAAATACCGTGTTTTCCAGTAGCCATGTACAGATGTGAGAGTTGGACCATAAAGAAGACTGAGCACTGAAGAACTGATGTTTTCAAACTGTGGTGTTGGAGAAGACTCTTGAGAGTCCCTTCGACTGCCAGGAAATCCAACCAGTCCATCCTAAAGGAAATCAGTCAAGAATATTAATTGCAAGGACTGATGCTGAAGCTGAAGCTGCAATACTTTGGCAAACTGATATGAAGAACTAACTCACTGGAAAAGACCCTAATGTTGGGGAAGAATGAAGGCAAAAGGAGAAGAGGATTGCAGAGTATGAGAGAGTTAGAGGGCAGCATCAATTCAATGTGCATGAATTTGAGCAAACTCCGGGACATAGTGAAGGACAGGGAAGCCTGGTGGGCTGCAGTCCATGAGGTTGCAAGGAGTCGGACACAACTTAGCAGTTAAGCAACAACAAACAACAGAATTACCTTGGGTGGAGCTAGTGGCAAAGCTAAGACACGAGGATAGCTAAGAAAATGGATGGAAAGAAACTGGGTCCTTTAGGAAGCTATCCCACTGCTGGAAGATGTGATGTCTGATAGCAATGTTTGTACTTAACTACTTAGAGTTTTGTTTTCTTTCTCTTACAAGAAAGGAATCCTAACTGACACAAATATTGATACTAAACTTATCATTAAGATGACTATATTTCAGCTTCAGGGTACCCTTGACCAAAAGACACACTCTCCAAAGTTAACTTTTCTCATTTTTAAGAAGCTTTAATAATTTTATGTTATCAATGTGATTACAGAAAGAAATGATATATTATACATGGAAGCATCACATATGCTACAAAGCCCAGGAAGAACATTTAAATGACCTCTAACATAAATAAATGAAGCATTCAAGACAATACATATGAATCTTCTTGTATTTTAACCAAGCATCATAATTGCCTGATTACACTGCCTTTTAAAAGACAGTAATACCAAACAGCAGAGAAAGAGTAGATCCTATTTATTAGCCAACTGTTTTTAACTACTGTAAAAAAAATTCTATTACTGTAAATTCTTGCTAAGGACTCTGCTTTATTCCTCTAAAATGTTATTAAATGCTCTAATTCATTCAATTCTCCTTATACCCAACTTCTCAAAATTCAGGTACCTTTAAAATAGAAACTAAATTCCCGGCAAATAGCTGCACATGGTGGCATTTTAAAAGCATGGCCTCAAATTCTTTGATATTCCCCTCCTTTGAAATGGGAGCTGTGTTACGTCCCCTTGAATCCTGGGCTGGGTTGTTTCTGCTTCAACCAGTCAAGCACAGTGATAGTCACGCCATGTGTCTTCAAAGTATCGAAAAGGCATGATCTATCCGCCTTTTTGTCTCAGGACCTTGATCTCTGCCCATCACCTGGGGCCTGTCTGTGGGACTCAGTCACCATGCCCCGAGAAGTGCCAAGCCCAGTGCAGCGTCCTGAAACACTGTGTAACAGCAGAAAGCTGTTCCCCTGAGATCCGTTTCAATTCCTGCCCTGCAGAATCTGTGAGCACAGGAACACCACCCTTGCTGTGGTCCCTGATGTTTCTAAAGCAGCAGAAGGGGACAAGCAAAGCTGACCTCACGTTAGTCCTTCAGCTAAACACCATGCTGAAACACTGCAAATATATCCATTAGATGTTTGGATTTCACTCACAGAATCACAGAATTCAAAACTTACTAGATTTTCTGATTTTGCTCTTATAATTATAGAGTTCAAAAACTGAGAGGAATTTATTATCAAGAACTAAATATCTCATTTAAACAATTAAGAAAAGTAGGATCTAGGAAGATTAAGAAACACCAGACCTCACATACCACATAATGGCAGATCTATATTCAGAAAACAAAGCTTGTGGTGGCAGCGAAGCTAGGTTAGCAAGACGAGAAGCAGACTTATTTTCCATACTTTCAGAACAGAAGTGTAGCTAAGTGACCGGTATGATTAGTAAAGAATATCTCATTCTATTGTCACTTGGATTAAGATTTCCTTTAGACAGAATGAAATAACTTATGAGTGAAATAGAAGACATCTTTTAAACTTACCTGTAAAAAAAAAAAAAAGGTTCTTCTCAAATTCAGGATTTTCTATCAATATATACATACTATGAAAATATATAGCTCAAAATACCCAGATAATAAATTAGCCAAATACAGATTCATTCAGAAAGTAAGCAAAACAAAATCAGCTTATAATGTAGGTACATTAACTGTCTATTGTTTGAATTGGAAAGAAATGCTACTGATAATAGAAGTAGTGAGACTCATTGTTTCATAGACATTATGGCCCTACTTTCTTTATTGGCCTGTTACAGACACAGTAGAGGAAGGCATGGCGACCCACTCCAGTATTCTTGCCTGAAGAATTCCATGGACAGAGGAGCCTGGAGGGCTACAAAGAGTCCATGGGGGTGCAAGAGTCGTGTACGATGGAGCAACTGAAGCTAACAGTAGGGCACTCAAAAGCCAGTTAAGAGTTGACACACTTGGGCTTCCTCGGTGGCTCAATGGTACAGAGTCTGTTTGCCAACGCAGGAGCCGTGGGTTTGATCCATGGTCTGCAGAGCAACTAAGCCTGTGACCCACAACTCCTGAGCCCGTGCTTCAGAGCCCACAAGTCACAACTATGGAAGCCCATAGGCCCAGAGCCAGGGTTCCACAGCGGGAGAAGCCCGCACAAGGAGACACCCAAGCAGCATGACTGGAGAGTGGTCCCTGATCACTACAGCTAGAGAAAGGCCCACGCGGCAACGAAGACCAAGCACAGCTGAAAAATAAACACGTCAAATTTCTTGGCGAAGAGTTGTTGTTTAGCCGATCAGTCATTCTCTGTGCGACCCCATGGACTGCAGCACCCAGGCCTCCCTGTCCATCACCAACTCCTGGAGTTTACCCAGACTCGTGTCCATCGAGTCGGTGATGCCATCCAGCCCTCTCATCCTCTGTCGTCCCCTTCTCCTCCCTCCTTCAGTCTTTCTCAGCATCAGAGTCTTTTCAAATGAGTCAGCTCTTCGCATCAGGTGGCCAAAGTACTAAACTTTCAGCTTCAGCATCAGTCCTTCCAATGAATGTTCAGGACTGATTTCCTTTAGGACGGACTGGTTGGATCTCCTTTCAGTCCAAGGGACTCTCAAGAGTCTTCTCCAACACCACAGTTCAAGAGCATCAGTCCTTCAGTGCTCAGCTTTCTTTATGGTCCAACTCTCACATCTACTGGAAAAACCATAGCCTTGACTAGACGGACCTTAGTCGGCAATGTCTCTGTTTTTTAATATGGTGTGTAGGTTGGTCATAGCTTCCTTCCAAGGAGCAAGTGTCTTTTAATTTCATGGCTTCAGTCACCATCTGTGGTGATTTTGGGGCCCCCCAAAATAAAGTCTCTCACTGTTTCCATTGTTTCCCCATCTATTTTCCATGAAGTGGAAAAGAATCAGATGTACTTTATGAGGTCTTGTTTTCCTTCACCCATCTGATGACTGGACGGCGCCATGACACCACTTCAACCTTGAGACTAGGTGTCAAAGATGATGGAGCCTCAGTGTGAAAGTAAATTAAACCCCTGGAAGGCTCAGTGTGGTGAAGCGCTTCCTTCTTGACAATAGGAGGCAGAGACAACTAAGTTCTTGGTTGATTAAACCGCTAAGATGAGGGGATGTTTGTTATAGAAGGTAGCTTTGCCTGCCCTGAGAAACTTAAATTGAATGGATGCGTAAGCTTATATGTTTACCAAATATTTGCTAAATATAATTAAAGCTGCATTATCTCTTATTAGTACTGATTTTTGCTCTTCAAAAATCACAAAGCCATTCCCTGAGGGTCTTAGATATTTTTCTATCTTTTTCCTACCATTCCCTCTCCCTGGAATGTCTTCCTTTCCTCTGCTTACAGAGGTCTTACTATAATCCTCAGTGACTATCTTTAATATCTACTCTGGTGCATCTTCATTAGGTCCAGGCAGAATCACATCTTATTAAAGTTAAATCTATATGAGTCTATTAAAAAGGCTTTAACAGCTTCCTGATTAGTTCAACTTTTTACAAGGAATGCCGGTGGTATCTATTGGCATTTAAAATGTACATATCACTTCATGTAACATTTCCACTGCTAGAAATGTATTATAAGGACACAGAACTTTATTGTAAGTATATTTAAGTATCCATTGAAACATAAGTTTAGGATTGGAAAAAGATAAAAACAAACCACCTGCGTGCATGCTCAGTCATGCCCAACTCTTTGTGACCCCATGGACCATAGGCCACCAGGGTCCTCTGTCCATGGAATTTTCCAAACAAGATTACTGGAGTGAATTGCCGTTCCTTCCTCCTGGGGATCTTCCCAACCCAGGGATCAAACCCATGTCTGAAACCCATGTCTTTTGCGTCTCCTGCATTGGCAGGGATATTCTTTACCACTGTTCCACTTGTGAAGCAGAAACCAGCTAAACCTTAGTAGGGAACTAGTTAATAGACTGTGGTAGATCTATATGATTTATATGTACAAAACTTTGATGAAGTATTGATTTCCAGGGTAAACTGTCTACTAAAAAAAAATTATATTGGGACTTCCTCAGTGATCCAGTGGCTAAGACTGTGCTTCCCAGTGCAGGAGCTAGATTCAATCCCTGGTTGGGAAATGAAGGTGCCAAATACTACACAGCACAGTCAGATATAAAAAAAGACAAAATTTATAAAATGCTCATAGTTTTATAAAAAATGTACATATACACGTACGTGCTTGTATATACATGGAAATTATGCATGATACATAAGTAATTGTAGGGGAAAGGACATAAGGACTCATAAACTTTCATGAGTATTTCTTTTTAATTTTAAAAGTCTTTTCCCATTTTTTTCTTGTATAAAGTAAAATTTATTAGAACAAGAGTATTTTCTATACACAAAATTTCTCCAGGCTCAATAATTAATTAAATCATACCATGCTGATCTAATTAAATCTGTGAGATTTTTATATACAAAAAATGATTGCCAAAACATTTAAGTTCTAAAAGAACAAAAGGCAAATTACACTTTTTTATAATTAAATTTATTTTTAATTGAAAGATAATTACTTTACAGTATTGTGTTGGTTTCTGCCAAACATGAACATGAATCAGTAATCCTGAAGCTCAGCTGATTAACAGTGTTACCCTAGTTTCAGGTATATAGCACAGTGGCTCAATTATATGGCATATAAATATGTATATAACATATATATTCTTTTTCAAATTATCTTCCATTATAAGTTATTAAAAGATATTAAGTATACGCCCCTGCCGTATACAGTAGATCCTGTTTGCCTGCTTTATATCCTGGAGAAGGCAATGGCAGCCCACTCCAGTGTTCCCGCCTGGAGAATCCCATGGACAGAGGAGCCTGGTGGGCTACAGTCCATGGGGCTGCAAAGAGTCGGACACGACTGAGCAACTTCGCTTTCCCTTTTATTTTGTATACAGTAGTATAGATCCATTATACACAATCCTCTTTGGGGGCCATAAGTTTGTTTTCTATGCTGAGTTTAATTCTATTTGTAAGTGAGTTCAGAGGTAAACAACAAGTCCTAGCAAGTGCAACAGGCTTCCAGGCAAAAGTGGCTGCAGTCATGCTGTTGTTTAGTTGCTAAGGTGTGTCCAGATCTTCTGCAGCCCCGTGGACTGTAGCCCACCAGGCTCCTCTGTCCACGGGGTTCTCCAGGGGAGAATCTTAGAGTGGGTTGTCATTTCCTTCTCCAAGGGGTCTTCCTGACCTTGGGATCAAACTCACGTCTCTTGCATTGGCAGGCAGATTCTTCACCGCTGAGCCGTTAGAGAAGCCCTGACCATCATCCTGCGCTTATATACATATGCATATATATTACACACACATACATCATACAGCAAGGCGCCTGTTGATTATTCATGCATGAGGTAGGTTAGACCAAGAATAATTCTCTAAAGGACCCTTGACCCTAATTGAGAGAAATCCTCTCGCTCACGTCCATGGGGTCTAGAGTGGGTATTTTATTCAAGTATATATCCCTATCTAGTTATCATTCTTCATAAGGATGCTACCAATTTGTCATTTGTAAAATTTCCTCTCTCAACTGCATATCTAATATACCTCCAAGGATGTTTTTATATGCATCCTGACATTCTTGTGCTACAGAACACAGAGGCACTGTCTCTAGGGAACTGCTCTTAGTAACTTCTAGTTCCTTCTCCTTGGAAGTGTGCTTGCACATTCCTAATTCTTACGGTCCAAGTACATTTCTCACAGTTGACGTAAAGGCCTATAGCAATTTGTTGGTCACTGATGTCCCCTACGAGTGTCCAGGGAATGCCTACATCAGCATCCCTGAATACATGCATATTTTTCTCTGCAATTATGCAGTATAGTGTGATAACTAACAGACAGAATCTGGAGCCAACAAATCTGAGTTTGATTCCTGGCTCTTTCATTTACTGACTGTAGCTTGAGGCAGCATATTAATCTCTTTGTATCTCGGCTTCCCCATTTGTAAAGGAAAAATTAAAAATAGCACCTACATATAGGATAGTGTATTACAGTTTAATTATACATGTCAAGCTCTTTCACCAGTGTCTGCCAAAATTGGGGCTCAATAAATATTAATTTTCTGAGCACTTATAAAATTGTGAAATGAAAATGCTCTAACACTTTTAATCAAGGATGTACTTGTGCTTTCAGCTTTAACAAAACTGTGAGAACAGGATGTCAGGGTTACATATAAAGAAATAGGTGCCCACCTCCCCCACCCTCAATGCCTGCCCCAGGGCTATAAACGCGTCCCTGCCATCTGCCACTTCCACAGGTTATGACATCGGAAGGTGCCTGCCAGAAGGTAAATTTGAAGTCTGGGAGACACAATCCATGAAATCATTTATACTGATTAACCCTTTAGCTCCAATTAGCTGAGCAGACTGGCCCTCTCCTCACCCTTGCATCTGTCCATTTGAAAAGCCGTGGTTATGGGCCCAGCACACACCTGACTCTGGGATGCAGATGGCAGCTCGAGAGGGAGGCACAGGGGCTTCCTGGTGGTCCAGTGATTAAGGCTCTGTGCTTCCCACACGGTGGGGCACGGGGCCAACCCCTTCTTAGGGAACTGGGTCCCACATGCCATGTGGTGCCACCAAAAAGCATTTTTTTTTTAATGTGGAAAGATGGGAGCACAGTTTCTACAGTTTCAGAAAACATACAACAGATTGAGTCACGGCATATGGAAATCCGAGGATTCAGAATATAAGATATCATAGAGGGGAGGGGGCTGGTATCACAAGGAGAAGGTGTTAATGAATCCACACTTACCTCACACATATTTAAGAGGGGAGGACAGGACTAGAAGGAAACTCCAAAAATATTCCTATCTAAAATTTTGAATTGAACTGTCCCTAAGTAAGCCTACAGATTACCAGATATAGATTATTTACTCATAAAATTCTGGAATCCTAAAATATGAAAATTACCAACACAAAGCAAAACGGTCATTATGTTACATTACTTCCATAAATCTGAGAAGAGCCAGAGATAGAGAAAGAGGAAGGCTGAAAATACGAGTGAACATCGGCAGGAGAGACCTAAAGGTGTTAATAAATGATGGACTGAGGAAACAGGGAGGTCAGACAGCCTTACAGGTGCAGAAACTTTCTGGTTTGCACTTGGGCACACAACTCAACAGGAAGACCTCTGCAGATGTCTGTAGTAACAGCTGACACGGGCATGCCACAATAAACTACGCGCTCACGCAATGTTTTCTCCCTGAAACAGCCCTATGACATCCAATACTCCCACTGAAAAGGGAATTGAGTCTCAGAGAAGTTAAACTACTAGCTCCAGGTCATGCAGCTAAAATAGAAACCTTGAACCCCATTGCTCTGTTTTCAATCCAGTGTTCTTTTCTCCCCATCAGCCTCTTTACTCCCTAAATGGAGATCAAGGGTGTTGCTGTTATGTTTTTTCAAAGTTCTCCTATAAGTTATACAACTGGGTAAAAATTCACAGTTCTATCAAAACAATACCCTTTAATCAAGATGGCAAGCCTAATACGTTTGTTTGTTGTGAGCCGTTTTTCTCTCCCAGCACCAAGATTCTTTAGGAGAGAGGCTTCAGTAACAGCAACTATACAGCCAAGGGATAAAAGATGCACGAACTGTTATCACACACACACACACACACACACACACACACAAAGATGCATGAACTGTTATCACACACACACAGACAAAGATGCATGGACTGTTATCACACACACACACACAAAGATGCATGGACTGTTATCACACACATACACACAAAGATGCGTGAACTGTTATCACACACACACACACAACGATGCATGAAGTGATATTCCATACACACACACGTGCACACACACAGAATGATGCGTGAATTGTTATCCATACACATGCGCACACCCATCCACACTTCTGCTTCCTCTCTCCATTCACCAGGCAAGGCCAGGTTGGTCTGCATCTGATGCCTTGGTCACATTTCTTTGGAGGCGTGAACGGTGACGCTAGTACCAGCTGTTCTGAGCAGCTGTGGAAAACCATGAACCCAGATTGCTCATTACACCTTTAGAGAAGCCGGCCGCCATCCCGCTGACCACTGGATGCATATAATGGATAATAATGGTGATGGGACATGATAAAAATGAGAGGCTGAAGGGGTGAAAAATAGCTGCAGAAAAAAATTCTCTGATTTTACATTTCTTGTCCATAAAGGCCTTCAATTAAAAAAACACATATATAGATAGATTCAGAACAAAGTATCCCAGCACACCTCAAGCAGAAGCCTGGCCACTCGTCACTGACTGCATTCCTGTACACTGCAAAGAGGGAAATCTCACTGGGGGCAAAAGAGCAGGTGAAAGAGACGCTGTGGGGGAAGCTTCAGAAACCCTGAAAGCAGCTGCCTTTCTATGGCTGGGAACTTATCTGCAACACACAGGACGGACGTCAGTGAGGGGGAGGGCATTGCCTTTCTGCGGAAGGACCTTGAAGGAAGGATTTGCTGCCAGCCAGAAGCCCTCGGTCTTCGGAGCTGCTCCCAGTGCAGCCTGAACCGCCCAGACAAATCCCACCGCTTTGCTCCTTCTGAGAAAAAGCCCAGGGGGAGAGCCTGGCAAGCGAGAGCAGCCCCCGCTCAGCAGGTTGCTCTGTCCCTGCAAATGTGAATGCTTTTAATGTCAACGCGGAGGCTACTGTTTGAAATTCAATGGGGAGCTAAAATTACTGTAAGCCTGCTTAGGAATGTCAGACGAATGTTCATCATATCCAAGAGAGTGTTTGTGCAACGGGCAAATGATGGCAATGGAAACTGGAGGGCTTATGCTGATAAGCACAGCAAAAAAGCTTTTTTTTTTTTTTTTTTTTTTGTCTTTGAGCAATGAAAGTAAGTACTTGAAGTTATTAGTGAAAAAAAGATAATTTGTGTAAGAACTTGCAAGAAGTATAGGTGTGCTTCTTGCTAGGAAAGCCAAAAGCCTATGAAAAAAGTAAAGATCACATGTAAAGGCATTACGTGATTACATAATAATTTGGCAGTTTTATTTGGGGAGGAGAGTATTTTTGGAAAACTGAAAAAAAAAAAAAAACAAAAAAAACAAAAAACGCAAGTCTCCACCTCTCCCTGCCTGGGTGTACTATGAAATACGACCTGTACCTCCTCCCCAAGATTTGGCATCTGTTTCCCCCACACTTTGGGCTCTGACTCGCTTTGACCAACAGAAGTGGTAGAGGTGCTGTTGCTCAGTCACCAGGTCGTGTCCCATTCTTCACGGCCCAGGGACTGCAGCTGCCAGGCTCTTCTGTCCCTCGCCATCTCCTGGAGTTTGCCCAAGTTCATGTCCGTTGAATCGGTGATGCCATCCAACCGTCTCATCCTCTGCCGTCCCCTCCTCCTGCCTTCAATCTTTCCCAGCATCGGCGTCTTTTCTAATGAGTAACCTGGTCACATCAGGTGGCCCAAATATTGGCACTTCAGCATCAGTCCTTCCAAAGAGGATTCAGGGTTGATTTCCTTTAAGATTGACTGGTTGGATCTTCTTGCAGTCCAAAGGACTCTCAAGAGTCTTCTCCAACACCACAGTTTAAAAACATCAGTTCTTTGGTATTCTGCCTTCTTTATTGTCCAGCTCTCACATCTGTGCGTGACTACTGGAAAGACCATAGCCTGACTACACAGACCTCTGTCAGCAAAGTGATGTCTTTGCTTTTGAACACACTGCCTAAGCTCGTCATAGCTTTCCTGCTAAGAAGCAAGCGTTCAGTTTCACAGCTGCAGTCACCATCCACGGAGATTCATTCTGAGCCCAAAAGAGGAGCTCTGTCACTGCTTCCACCTTTTCGCTTTCTATTTGCCATGAAGGGACAGGACAGGATGCCATGACCTTAGTTTTTTTAAGGTTTAGTTTTATTAAGAGATTGTAGTTTTATTGAGTTTTAAGTCAGCTTTTTCCATCAAAAGAGGGAATGGAAAACCACTCCAGTAAACTAGCTGTGAGAACCCCATGAACTGTATAAAAAGGCAGGAGAGGTGACTATGAAAATCCCAAGCCTAGGCCCCAAGAGGCCTTGGGCATGTTCACAGGATCTCTTGAAATCTCTCCACTGGAACCAGAAAGACCTTAGGATGCCTGCTGGATGATAAACAACAGAGTTGAGTCACCCCACCTCCTAGACCAGCCGGCTCCCAGCCAAGAGACCACAAGCACAGGACTGAGCAAGGTCTGCTGGTATCAGCTGAGCCCAGCTTGGATCAGCAGAACTGCCCAGGTCTTTGATAAATAACCCCAAAACTTAGAGAAAAAATGAATAGTTGGGGTTTTAAGGCATTGCGTTTGATAGCCTTTTGCTTCACAGCAATTCTAACTGAAACTATATCTACGTATGAAATACAACGACAGTTCTTAGGTAAATTCCTGAGAAAAACTAGATGCCTGGGGCTCAGGAATAAAGTCACCCCTCTTGCATAACAACTCTGCAGTTCTTGGAGCCTGGAGATGGGCACGGGAGTCTATAAAAGGCTGCGCCATGTAGCTGACACCAGTCCATGTTCTTTCGCCGCACAGTCTATTCTCTTCCTTCTCTAGTAAAAAGTTCAAATCTAATTTAAAGAGTAGGCTTTCTCCTAGAAACCCAGCTGAAGCCCGAACAAAAACTGAAACGAGGTCTCGCTTGGCATTTTAAAGCTAAATTTGACAAAATCAGTCATTCTTGTTGATGCTCGATGTCACTTTAACCAGATCTTGTGTAACTGGTAGAAGAGAGTTTATAAGGTTCTTCAACATTCTAAACAGCTTTGCTCTTAAATCTGGGGGAACAAAATGAGGAATTAATATTTAACGATGAAAACCGGAGTTTACTTTGCTATTTTATCTGTGAAAAATTAATTGCCTTCTTAAACTTCCTGGTGACAACAAGACCTCAGTTTCCTTAACTTTCCTTCTATAGGGTAAACTTTAAAACTCTTACCTACTAAGAGCTAAATGAATATAAATATAATCCCTATTACAAACAAACTTTTTCTCTCTTTCCTTCTCCCTTAAGTTCTAAATCATCCATTTATTTGAAAAACAAATGTGTATTTAGTGTCATAAGAAGACGTAAAGTCTGGTTTTGGCAATGGTTAATAAAGTGATGTAGGTCATGCCTCTAGAGAAAGAAATGGCAACCCACTGCAGTGTTCTTGCCTGGAGAGTCCCAGTGACAGGGGAGCCTGGTGGGCTGCCATCTATGGTGTCTCACAGAGTCAGACAGGACTGAAGCGACTTAGCAGCAGCAGGTCATACCTCAACATGAGAACTGAAAATTATATAGACGTAGCGACCAAACAACAACAATATATGTAGTGCATTCATGCGTGTTCAGTTGCATCCGACTCTTTGAGATCTCATGGACTATAGCCCACCAGGGTCCTCTGTCTGTGGGATTTTCCAGGCAAGAACATTGGAGTATGTTCAGGGATCCCTTAATGTACCCAGGGATCAAACCAGTGTCTCCTGGATTGCAAGCAGATTCCTTGCCACTGAGCCATCTGGGAAGCCCCGGTATATACACGTGCTGCACTGTGCCTAGTCTCCCAGTCACATCGAGGCCCCACGAAGTGCAGCCCTCCAGGCTCCTCTGTCCATGGGATTCTCCAGGCAAAACACTCGAGTGAGTTGCCATTCCCTGCTCCAGGGGATCCTCCCAACCCAGGTCTCCCGCATTGCAGGTGGGTTCTTTACCATCTGAGCCATCAGAATGAAGCCCAAGAATACTGGAGTGGGTAGCCGATCCCTTCTCCAGGGGATCTTCCCCACCCGGGAATCGAACTGGGGGGTCTCCTGCATTGCAGGTGGGTTCTTTACCAGCTGAGCTGTAAAATTATAATTCAGTTCTTCTTGTTTATTTCATCTGCGTCACATACTGTTTTCACCCTAAGAGACTCAGAAATTCTTTTGAAACAAATCATGAAGGAGAAATTACTCTTATGGGAATTTCAGTTGACAACAATAGCAGTGGGTTTTGTTCTCTCACATTCTGCAGTTACATGATGCTTCCCAATTACAGAGCGTTTTAAAATCTACAGAATAGAGAGTGCTTTACTTTTCGTAAGCTAGCACCCACCCAGGTCCAAGGTCAGTGGATTCCATTTCATATCTCACGGTTGCTTTCCAGTCTCCACGAGCAACCAGTCAGCTCTCAAGTTGTTGGCTGTAGATTTTTAAATGTATGATGGCATGTATTCATCATTCTAGCACCATACAGAGAATTTTCATTGCCCTAAAATTCTTTGGGGCTCCGCCTACTCACCCCTCCATCTTCAGGACCCCTTTCACTCACCAGTGTTTTCACTATCTTACGAAAATAATGCACTCAGTGTAAATAATACAATCTTAGTGTAAGTAATGCACACGTTCACTGGCTGAAGGATATCTTGGTTGCTTCCAAGTTTGGGTAATTATGAATAGAGCTGTTTTAAACATTCTTTTATAAAATGAATAATAATGTTCCATTTATTCAGTGAAAGAGAGGGAGATTAGGACTTCCCGATCAATTTCTCCCAGTCTTTAAACCTTCGTGAGCAGTTTGTATAAACATGAGTTTTCAGTTCTTTTGGGTAAATACCAAGGTGCATATTTGCTGGATCGGATAGTAAGAGTTTTGTAGGACACTGCCAAACCATCTTCCAAACTGGCTGCTCCATTTTGCATCCCCAACAGTGAGGAGGCAGAGGCCCGTTGCCCCGCTGAGGCCATCAGCGTTCTGGGTTTGGGCCAGTCTAATAGGTGTGGAGGTGGAGCGGTGGCTCATTGTTTTAATTTGCATCTCCCTGATGAGACGATGCGAAGCGTCTTTGCATATACTTGTTTGCCATCTGTGTATCTTCTTTGGGGAGGTGTCTAAGAGCGTTGGTCCACTTGTGGGTATTGACATACCTCCAGCCTTCCCATCAAGCTTGTTGTGGTTCCTCTTTATGTCTTAGTTGTGGAAAATTCTTAACTTTCCTGTAAATCTAAAGCTATTCTACAATTTAAAAGTTTCTTTTTAAAAAGTTCAAAGTAAAAAACACACAAAAAAGTGAATGAGCAATTTATAACTGTTGAGTAAATGAACCAATGAATAAATGAATAAAAGGACAAATTAGTAAACAATGACCAAAAGTAAATTTTAGCTAATGTCACCAGTAGTTTAAAATCATTTTGTGATCAATTTTGTAGCAAATAAAAAGAAAAATGTTTGCTTATTTAACTGTATTTTGGGAGCTTTAATTAAACAATGTAGCAAAAAATAATTCCTGAGGTTTAAAGATGTTGGAGTTATTATGCTGCAGATTTATGCTTATTCTTTCAAGATGTGATATTAGCTGGGTATTTTTAGCTATGTCAACAGGGAGTTTCAATGATATATAAATGCATGTGTAATGTATATTTTATATATGCAAATTTTGACGGTTATTATAAAAGTGAAACAGAATTTAAAGTGAGAAAAAGAATTCAACATTGTTGCCAAAGTTAGAATAATGCTCTTTCCCAGAGAAGGATCTGACTGCCTTTCCTGTGCACGTCTGTTGTACGTATAAGGACCACACAGACCCAGGACAAGCCCTGCTCTCACTTGCGACCTGCCAGAGCCTAGAGAGAAGCTGGAGTACTTCTTACCCTTCCCACGCCTCCTCTGCTAGCCAGATGTAGTGGTCACTTCCACTCGCTTTCCTAAGAGTGCGTAGTTTAATTTTTTACAAACTATTTTGGAGATAGTTTAAGATACTTTGATTCAAAGCCAGAGTTTGCGGTTGCAATATCCAAATGCAGGCTCAAGTCAGTTGTTCCAGTTTTAAAGGATACTGAAATCCTTTACAATTCTCTGCATCTCCTTCATATCAAGTTCCAGTAAATGTTGAGTTTCTCTTTATTCTAATTATAAAACTAATCTTTGTTAAAGTGGCAATTCTCAGTTTCTACTCACTTTGGTCCTCCCCACCCCCCATTAGTCTGGATCCTTCTTTCCCCTGTGACCATTATTAAAGTCCCAATTATGTGGTCTTGGGCTTCCCTGGTGGCTCATTGGTAAAGAATCTGCCTGCCAATGTTGGAGATGCAGATTCGATCCTGGGTGGGGAAGATCCCCTGGAGGAGGAAATGGCAGACCACCCCAGTGTTCTTGCCCAGAAACGAGAACCCCATGGACAGAGGAGCCTGGCGTCCTGCAGTCCATCGGGACACAGAGTCAGACAAGACTGAGCGACTAACACTAACTCACCAATGTGGTCTTGAGACAAGTTCAGAAATGTTCCGACACGGATGCCTCTCTAGTAATGGAGTAAGGCCGATGCTCTTGACCCTGGAATCTGAGCAGGCCTGGGACTCACTTGTCACCAACAGAACATGGTGATTTCCAAGACTTCACCAGAGGAGGTGCAGCTTCTGCTCCTCTCTACAGACAGAAAACCTGAAGCCTGGAGTCACCAGGTAAGACGTCTCTGCCCTGAAACCCCACCCTATGAGGAAACCAAGCTGAGACACCAGGAGAGGCCATGTGTGGTTAGTGGGCTTAGCTGTCCCAGGATCCCCATGGCCCTGCTCCAACAGCAGATGTTCGTGCCCGAGCCTGCGGACAGCTCCAGCCTCAAGCCATCTTATCACTGCCCCAAGCAGACTCCCGTGGCCATCCAGACTCCCAGCCCTCAGAGTCCAGGATCATGATAAAGTGGTGAGTTTATGGGTTATTAACAGTCAGCAAGTCTGTAATTCCCCAAGCCAGGCTTCAATAATAAGTGAACTGTGAACTTCCAGATGTTGAGGCTGGATTGGGAAAAGTCAGAGGAACCAGAGATCAAATTGCCAACATCTGCTGGATCATCAAAAAAGCAAGAGAGTTCCAGAAAAACATCTACTTCTGCTTTATTGACTCTGCCAAAGCCTTTGACTGTGTGGATCACACTAAACTGTGGAAAATTCTGAAAGATGGGAATGCAGACCACCTGATCTGCCTCTTGAGAAACCTGTGTGCAGGTCAGGAAGCAACAGTTAGAACTGGACATGGAACAGCAGACTGGTTCCAAACAGGAAAAGGAGTACGTCAAGGCTGTATATTGTCACCCTGCTTATTTAACTTCTATGCAGAATACATCATGAAAAACACTGGGCTGGAAGAAGCACAAGCTGGAATCAAGATTGCTGGGAGAAATATCAATAACCTCAGATATGCAGATGACACCACCATTATGGCAGAAAGTGAAGAAAAACTAAAAAGCCTCTTGATGAAAGTGAAAGAGGGAGAGTGAAAAAGTTGACTTAAATCTCAACATTCAGAAAAGAAAGATTATGGCATCCAGTCCCATCACTTCATGGTAAATACATGGAGAAACAGTGGAAACAGTACCAGACTTTATCTTGAGGGGGCTTAAAAATCACCAGAGATGGTGACTACAACCATGAAATTAAAAGATGCTTGCTCCTTGGAAGAAAAGCTATGACCAACCTAGACAGCATATTCAAAAGCAGAGACATTACTTTGCCAACAAAGGTCCGTCTAGTCAAAGTTATGGTTTTTCCAGTAGTCTTGTATGGATGTGAGAGTTGGACTATAAAGAAATCTGAGTGCTGAAGAACTGATGCTTTTGAACTGTGGTGTTGGAGAAGACTCTTGAGAGTCCCTTGGACTGCAAGGAGATCCAACCAGTCCATCCTAAAGGAGATCAGTCCTGAATGTTCATCTGAAGGACTGATGCTGAAGCTGAAACTCCCAATACTTTGACCACCTGATGCAAAGAGCTGACTCATTTGAAAAGACCACGATGCTGGGAAAGACTGAAGGTGGGAGAAGAGGGCAACAGAGGATGAGATGGTTGGATGGTATCACTGAGTCAATGGAGATGAGTTTCAGTAAACTCCAGGGGTTGGTGATGGACAGGGAAGCCTGGTGTGCTGCAGTCCATGGGGTTGCAAAGAGTCGGACCCAAATGTGTGACTGAACTGAACTGAAATGAACGGAAAGTCTATAAATTCCAAGAACACTTTTTCAGTCTCCATCTTGGTCTTTCAGCAACATCCCACAAGGCTAACTCCTTTCCTTTACAGAACATTCCCTTCTTTCAACTTGAGGAAAAATCAATTCTCCAAGTTCTCTTCTTTCTAGCACCTTCTTGAGTTCTCCTTCCTACGTTTTCCTTCTTTATCCAAATGCTATGAGCAAACTACTTCTGTCGTTACTTTAAACTCCCCTTGAGTATCTCATGGTTATGCTTCTATGAATCATATGTATTCCATTGGCGTATTTCAAGTGATGCTTACAGTCAAGCCTAATTGTCAGAGCTCCAGTCTTCCACATTCCAGCTATCCCGCAGACATTTCCACGTGGCAGTCTTAAAGCTATTTGAAACTGAGCATGAACTAAACTGCATTTTTGGTCTTCTTCTGCAAACTGCGCCTGGTAGTGAGCCCCATCTCCGCCCCTTGGTTGCTTGTGTTAGAATCCCCAGAACCATTCCCACCCCCTCCCAATCCTCATCTCCCACAACCAGTCTATCACCAATGTTTATAAACTCTTCCTCCAAACTATGGCCCAACCCATCAGCTTTTCTCCCTCTCCACTGCTCTTAATCCAAGCCATCATAATGTTTTGAACGGATGCCTTTAAAAGCTTTCTTAATTTTTTAAACTTTTTATTTAATATTTAGGGTTGGTTGATTAATAATGTTGTGTTAGTTTCAAGTGTACAGCAAACAGGGTCAGTTACATATATATATATATATATATATATATATACATATATATATATACACACACTCATATTCCTTTTTCAAATTATGTTCCTATGAAGATTATTGTATAATATTGAGAAGAGTTTCCCGTGCTAGACTGTAAGCCCCCACTTTAAGCATACCAGTGTATATATCTTTCTAACACAATTTTTTGTTTTGATTCTTACCTCCCATAAACAGCCAGAATGTTCTCCTAAAATATACAGCCAATTCTGTATCCATGCATTTATAAAACCAGGCCATCATTTTCCATTTTATGATGGAAATCAAAGTACTTGCCATGGGTTATAAGCCTCTAAGTTGTCTTTAGTCTACATTTTCCACTAGCTAGCATCACTCTTACTTCCTGGGTTCTGACCTTCTTTCTGTTTCTTGAAATAAATGCTTTCCCACATCAGAGCCTGTGCGCATGCTGGTCCATCTGTGAGAAGTGTATTACTCCTATATTTCTTGACCAGGAGACTCAACCCAACTGTCTCACGCCAACCTAAGCAGCAATTCCTCAAGGAAGACTCCTATGACCCCGGCCCCACACACTGCAAAACCCCCTGTGCTGTAACACACATCGCGCCCATTATTTCCCTTCTGCCTCATCTTAATGTGTAATTTTATATTGATTTTGCGAGTTTTTTCTCCCTCCTTAAACTACAAGCTCTATGAGAACGGTGACCTTTCCTCACAACTGTGATTTCTACACTTACCATCTTTCCTAACACATTTTAGATATTCAGCAGATATTTCTTGAAAGGATTGATCCATAAATAAGCCAATAAAACTGGCTACTTGCAGAGTAGCTGGGTTATTAGACGTTAGGACAGCATCCTGTTAGTGCTGAGCACAGCACATCCCAAGAGCCAGGGCCTGAATATGGGAGACGATGCCAGAAGACTCAGGAAGAAACGCGGTACTAATATAAATGGTCAGACTGTCTTGTCAAGTTAATATGCCTCATTTGAATATTATTTTTTGAAGTATTTTGCAGAGAAACAACACAAATTATCAAAATTAAATGGACCCTATTGTAAGGACAAATTTTGGTCTATAAATTAAATGTGACATGTATTGAGAGAAGACTGAGCAAAACGCATTTTATTAAGACATCGAAGCCTTTGAAGAACTGAGTCTCAGGAGTGGAGGTGATGAGAAATAGGGAGGTCTTCTGCCCTGGATCATGGATGGCTCTTTTCTACGTATCTAAAATTATAACTATTTTACCACCAAAAGGATTAATTTCTGCATCCTCTGCTAGTGATTTATCATTGGCTCTCTTTTTACTCCTTACTTCCTGATAATCTTTCTCTGCTTTTATTTTTAAGTTTCCTATTATTTTTTTGTTTGTCTCACATTGACAACATATTTTTGGAGTCCTGTTCTTTTAATCTGATTTAAAAAAAATTTTCATCACTGAGTTGATAAATTCAATCCATTTCTATTTATCAGAATTACTGTTATATTAGGACATGTAAGTAATTTTAACATCTCATTTCACATTTTTCATATACTCTACTTGCCCTTTTATTAATATTTTCAGTGGATAGAATTTTTATCTTGCTTAAGGATAAAGTTAAACACTGTTCCTTTGTTCTGGTGGTTGTACTTAAATGCTCATGCTTACACTCATGGACCTCCACAGAGTTTTACACTCATCAGTATGTATCTTTCAGTAAGACAAATGCTGGTATGGTCTCAGGGACCTTTGATCACCACTTTCATGCTGATCATGTCTAGATTCAATTCTGTATCTGTTTCTATCCTTCCCTCCTTGCCATATCATTATTTATGCATATTTGTCAGTGATTTCATCATCTCTGTTGCCCACATCTCTTGCAGAATCACTAAGTCTTTTCTTTCCAGAATGTGGTATTCAGAGTAGCAAACATCCTGAGTCATGGTACATTTAGGAGTATTTTTATTATGCCCACAGATTTAAGTGAAAATTTGACTTTTCATATGATCTAAATCAAAGTTCTTTCCTTCTATAATTATTTTTCTTGCATCCAGAGCTTTTGCAGAAATTTTTGATAGACACAGAGTTCTTGCTTTTTTAGAAATATTCTTCTTCTCTGAAATGTTTTAGAATTCTCTATCACTGATGGCCTTGCATTTCAATACAGTGTGTCTAGGTGTAGATTTTTATCAGAAACCCACCGTGTCCACTGACTCCTCTTCATTTATGATTTTCATTATCTCTCTTTCTGAAAATATTGTTCACTTTTCATGTTTTAATTTTTTTTCCAAACTACTATATAGACACTGAATAATTACTGAAACCCTCCATATTTTTAGCATTTCTCTTGCGGTTTATATGATTTTCTTCTTTTTGGTGTTTTCCGAGACACTTTCAACATTATCTTCCAATTCATTCACTCATTCTTTAGTTATATCCATTTTAATTCAATATTTATCATAATTACACTGTTATTTCACCTCTCAGACTCTTCATCCAAAAATGTATTGACTTCAGTGTTTTCATGGATATTCTTATAGTATTTACCTCTTAAATGCATTCTTTTAAACCCTGTGCCAGTCTGTTCAAACATCTCTGCTTCTGATTGAACGTGCTGTTCAGTATGTCGTCTTTCTCTGCAGGGTTGTCCATCCCAGATGTCCAGCGCCTGCGGGCTCCTGTTCATGGGGGCTGCCAGGCACTTGGGTTAGAGATGTATCATGACATGGGGTGAGAGAAGCCCCTGTCTAAACTAGCCTCATGTATCTAAGGAAGGAAGTGAAGAGTTGGACAGCATAGAAACACTGCTGATCCCTTACACTTGCTATCCTTAAATTTTACCTTTTACATGCTTATCAAGAAGTAGCTTTGAAAGGAGAAGTTAGATTCTCATTCTAAAGCTAAAACAGAAAAAAAGAAATTGAGAAGCAAGTGTCTGCAGGTGGCTTGTCAATCCACACCTGTTCCTCACCAGCACTTTCATCAGTAACTGGATGAGAAGAGTTGTTCAGGGCAACTCAAGGAAGATGTCAAAACTCGAAGCGCTCCTCCACTCTGCCTTCTCCCTGCTGTCCCTGGCCATTCGGGGCCCAAAGTTCATCTGCCCACAGGGCCCACACACACACACACACACACACACACACACACACACACGCACACACGCACACACGCACACACGCACACACGCACACACACACACACACACACACACACACACACACACACACGGTTTACCAGCTCAGTGCAGCCTGCAGCCTTGTGAGTGCACTGCTGGACCTGTGTCCATGGTTCTCTTTCTTCAATAGCCTTCCTTGGGCTGACAGAGAAGAAAGCAACCAGCTCTAATCCATCATCTTGACAGGATCCTGAAATTGCTGATTTCTCCCCTAACCTAGTATTCATGCCCTCCTGTATTGGTTTATATTGGAAACTTTTTTCATGTTAACATGAAAACATACGAACATATCCTTATGCTCCAGAGTAGGCAGAGGATTGTTCAGCTTATCACATACAATTCCAAACCTAAGCAAATCGTCTCTTTTATAAGTGAACCTCAAGATATAGATTTAATAGGCAGCTTCTGATGAGGGACAAAATGCTTTTGCCAATGTTTTTGCTTGGATGCATGGTGAACCATCTCTGGATCACCATCTACCCTTCTCCCCGATGTGCTGTATCCTGAGAAGCTGACATCTATGGACAGAACCAGTGATGTTGCCTTGTCCTCTGACGTCCGGATGAGTCTGGCCAAAGAAGACGTACGAGGTCAGAGCAGAACTAAGGAGAATGTGTTTTATTTCCTTCTTGGCAGTGGCCGTGTCTTCCACTATGGGCCTCAACTCCAACAAGACACACTACCCGACTGCTACAGCTTTTGTGCTTCTTACTGACTACTCCTGCCTTGGTCCTCATCCTTAATGTGGCGACAGCCTTCCAGTATTACCCACGCTGGGTTATGCCATTCTGTCTTGTGGGTTTCCCTTCACTTTGCCCACAGCTTGCAAACAGTCCATTCATGAACAGTCTCTTCATCAAATTAACCACCCTTTCTGAATGTACCATCTGCTTTTGGCTGTGCAGGCCAGAGAACAGCATCTTTTTTATGCCCTCTGTTGCTGTTGTCGCTTAAATCATTTCCAGTTATTTGCGACCCCATGGACTGCAGCACGCCAGGCTTCCTGTCCTTCACTACCTTCCAGAGTTTGCTCAAACTCGTGTCCATTGAGTCGGTGATGCCATCCTCCTCCTCTCCCCCCTTCTCCTTCTGCTTTCAATCTTTCCTAGCATCAGGGGCTTTTCCAATGAGTCAGCCCTTAATGAGTGTGAATAATTAGAAAATCCTGAAAAAAAACCTTCAGTGACAAAATGAAGACATAAGCTACATGCTTACAGGGAAGCAAATTCAGGTAATAAAGCGTTCTCAAAATAACTTACCCAAAATGGCACAACAGACAGTGTAAGAAAGGCTTTTAGTACAGTTAGGTTTCTGGTTCACATCTAAGCTAAAAAACCTAGCGACATAAACCTACTATGTCTCTTACACCTTCTTCTGAGATGATCTTTTTTTTTTTTTTTTTTAACTTTTGGTAACAATCTCTTTCAGTTCTGCTTTGTACTTTTTCATCCATGATCAAACGCCCAGAAGCCTACTCCTCGGAGCAGATTTCAGAAATTCCACAATATGTTCAGTTATTTGTTTTCTGTGTTCAGACAGTTCTGAAAATGACTGCACCTCTCACACACCCACAGTTCAGTTCAGTTCAGTTCAGTCACTCTGCTGCTGCTGCTAAGTCACTTCAGTCGTGTCCGGCTCTGTGACCCCACAGACAGCAGCCCACCAGGCTCCCCTGTCCCTGGGATTCCCCAGGTGAGAACACTGGAGTGGGCTGCCATGTCCTTCTCCAATGCATGAAAGTGAAAAGTGAAAGGGAAGTCGCTCAGTCCTGTCTGACTCTTTGTGACCCCATGGACTGCAGCCTACCAGGCTCCTCCATCCATGGGACATTCCAGGCAAGAGTACTGGAGTGGGGTGCCATTGCCTTCTCCTTGCTCAGTCGTGTTCAACTCTTTGCAACCCCATGAATCACAGCACACCAGGCCTCCCTGTCCATCACCAACTCCCAGAGTTCACTCAAACTCATGTCCATTGAGTTGGTGACGCCATCCAGCCATCTCATCCTCTGTCGTCCCCTTCTCCTCCTGCCCCCAATCCCTCCCAGCATCACAGTCTTTTCCAATGAGTCAACTCTTCGCATGAGGTGGCCAAAGTACTGGAGCTTCAGCTTTAGCATCATTCCTTTCAAAGAACACCCAGGGCTGATCTCCTTCAGAATGGACTGGTTGGATCTCCTTGAAGTCCAAGAGACTCTCAGGAGTCTTCTCCAACAGCACAGTTCAAAAGCATCAATTCTTCGCCACTCAGCTTTCATCATAGTCCAACTCTCACATCCATACATGACCACTGGAAAAACCATAGCCTTGACTAGATGGACCTTTGTTGACAAAGTAATGTCTCTGCTTTTGAATATGCTATCTAGGTTGGTCATAACTTTCCTTCCAAGGAGTAAGCGTCTTTTAATTTCATGGCTGCAGTCACCATCTGCAGTGATTTTGGAGCCCAAAAAAATAAATTCTGACACTGTTTCCACTGTTTCCCCATTATTTCCCATGAAGTGATGGGACCAGATGCCATGATCTTAGTTTTCTGAATGTTGAGGTTTGAGCCAAATTTTTCACTCTCCTCTTTTACTTTCATCAAGAAGCTTTTTCACTTTCTGCCATAAGGGTGATGTCATCTGCATATCTGAGGCTATTGATATTTCTCCTGGCAATCTTGATTCCAGCTTGTGTTTCTTCCAGTCCAGCGTTTCTCATGATGTACTCTGCATAGAAGCTAAATAAGCAGGGTGACAATATACAGCCCTGATGTACTTTTTTTCCTATTTGGAACCAGTCTGTTGTTCCAAGTCCAGTTCTAACTGTTGCTTCCTGACCTGCATATAGGTTTCTCAAGAGGAAGATCAGGTGGTCTGGTATTCCCATCTCTTTCAGAATTTTCCACAGTTTATTGTGATCCATACAGTCAAAGGCTTTGGCATAGTCAATAAAGCAGAAGTAAATGTTTTTCTGGAACTCTCTTGCTTTTTTGATGATCCAGCAAACTGATCTAAAAAGAAATCAGGCAGTCACATGGGGGAACTGAAGTAGGGGCTGCAGGGAGTGGGGGTCCCTAAAGCCTGAGGAGAATTCAGAAAGAAAGCACAAGTTTTACTCTCACCTCCATACTGGACCAGGTGGTGAAGGAAGACACACAGACACTGGTTCAACTCTGAGGGGGTGGAGGAGAAACATCCATGTGCCCCAAGTCGTCAACATTTCAGACAGTGACTACGCTCGAGGGAAAGAAAGACGGTGGGTGGGGAAACGAGTCAAAAGCCAACGTTTAGAAGGACAAACACAGATTTACAAGAGAAAGTTCTCAGTAAAAAACCAAAATGCTCTCCAATACATACCACATATTCTGAAGTCTTTCTAAAAATAGATGTTTCCAGAACATGGAAACTGATTTGTGCCTGTCATGTCCTTGTCTTAAAAACTGTAGACAACCCAGACCAGGCAGGGGTAGGTTTGCTGCAGAGATGAGAATGAGACAGATGCTTCTGTAACCAAACAGAACCCTACAAGGCGTTCCCAAAATAGACCCACACCCATACCCTCCACTTGCTATTTCTCTGTAGAAAAACTTTAGTAAAGAATAGATTTAATCAGAGCAGTGAGAGAATGCAGAAAGAAAGGGAAAGAGTCAAGCAAGGCCAAAAAAAAAAAAAAAAAGGCCATTAAACAAAGCCGAGGACCTTAAGTTCCTCCTCAAGGGCCATATTTTGGGTAATATTTTGAGCCATGTCTTTTGAGCTGTTTTGCAGATCCTGAAACCCTCACCAGGTAGATAAGCTGTCTTCTACTCACAAGCATGTAGACGTCAGACCAGTTGGAAGCAGAGGTTGCCAGTGCTGACCCCTGCTTCCCTTATCACCAGCCAGTCAGAAGTGCCCAGAGATGACCGCACCTTGCCCCTTGGACACTTGCCCTCTTCCAGGGCAGGGCACTCAGTCCAGGCCACGAGCTCGCCAGGGCCCCTTCTGCCTGGCAAGGCAATAAAGGTATTCTCTTCTACTTCACCCGAAACTCTGTCTCCATTTCTATTCAGCACAGGTGAACAGAGGCTGAATTTCAGCAACATTTGTCCATAATGTTTCAAGGTTGTTTTCTGGATCTTTCAGAGATTCCTGGGTCTCCATGTGGCTATGCTTCTGGCATGGAGAGGAGTCAATGCCAGCCACACAGGAGAGAAAGGAAGGTCAGAGAAGGGTGGGAGAACTCACGATGTGATCGCAGCCAGGCTGGTCTCGGCTCTGGACACACCCGGAGGGGAGCATCCAAAGCCGCTTAGATGGGGTCAGGAACGCCCAGAACACAGCACTGCTGATTACTGTTCCTTTTCCTCCGTGCAGAAGATATGGCCGGAGGTGATTATTATCCTCCAAAAGAACCGTCAGTATTTTTCCGGGATGTTAATAACAGCCCACAGAAAGGACAGCGGCTCTGAGAATTTCTCTCCACTGTGGACCCTCAGAATAACAGAGAGAGAGACTAGAACCAAGAGGAAGGGAAAACACAAGAAAATAATGAGGAGGAAGAAAGGGAGACAGAGAGACGGTGAGGAAGAAGGGGCAGCTCCAGGAGGAGTTGAGGGGGCGCGGCAGAAGGGCCCAGACACGGAGCGCGCCGGACCCCGAGGGGTCTCTGCCGCTGCGGGCGGCCACGTGCTCAGCTCAAGACGCGTGATCTGGAGTCTGCACTCAACAGAGGATGAGATGGCTGGATGGCATCACTGACTTGATGGACGTGAGTCTGAGTGAACTCCGGGAGCTGGTGATGGACCGGGAGGCCTGGCGTGCTGCGACTCATGGGGTCGCAAAGAGTCCGACGCGACTGAGCGGCTGAACTGAACTGAGGATTTCCAGAGATCCCCCAAAATTCCAGAAATAAAAAGCTAATGAAAACTATGGAAGTGGTTTTTAGTGTTTCGTGCATTATGCTCCCGCCACTCGCCCTATTCGCCTCTCCCTCCTGATGCAGAGATGGACGCGGGGGGACGCTGCAGAATCGCAGCCCGGCACGGGCCGGGGCCGCAGACACCCCCACCCCCCACCCCGCCACGCCCCGCCGTCTCCGCGGGACCCGCGGCCTCCGGGCTGGGCGGGCAGGGCCCGTTTGCAGAGCGCGTTCCCGTCTCAGTACGAAGGTCCGCGTCCCGGGGCGGCCTCGGTCCTGGGCTCACTGGGATGCTGGCGTCTTACCCCAAAGGCAGCGAGCTTCCGTCCTCCTCTCGGTGGGGCAAGAAGAGTGAAGACGTGACCGGAATGTTCCTTCAAGACCACAGGGACCATCCTGCCCCAACGGGAAGAGAAGCGCGGAGATACCAAAACTCCACCCAATACAAAGTTCAGAGGGACCGCTTTCCTCTCCAGCTCAAACCTGAGTGAGACTAATCACACTGTGAGGAAAGGCCACTTTCCAGAGAAGCAGAGTGACGCAGACTTCTCGCCTCCCGGGACGCCAGGCGGGGGCCTGCGGACGAGGATGGGCGGGTGGAGGCTGGACCTCTGCAGCCGCGTTCCACTCTGGCCGCGCGGCTCCCGCGTGAATCGGACCCGCGCCTCCTAACTCCCTGCGCTGGGTCACAGCCGCCCTGTCCTATCTTCCGATACCGTATCCTGCCTACATTTGGTGCTCAACTGCCCTTACTTTATGAAATGACTGTGATACGAGACAGGACGTGAACATGCCCATAACGTCACTGAAAATCAAGGAGAGGCCACAATAAGCTAGAGAGAGGAAGCTGTGGAGAGAGGGAAGGAGAAAAAAAAAATGCTCCTGCAGGAAACCACCGCCCAGATAAGGACGGGTCTCAAGGCCCCAGAGCAGAGCGCCATCAGAGCCCCAGGGCTCGCCGCCCCGTCACCCCGCATCGGCCGGGTCAACGGCGGAGGCGCCTCTGGGCAGAAGCCTCTGAGGGAGACGGTGACCTGGAGAAGCTTGGCGGTGCTCCCAGAGAAAGAACTCGGAACCAAGCATCACCTTCCTTAATCATTACATATCATTGCTTTTCCTTAGTTGCGACAAGGTGTCACGCTGACAGAAGATGGAACAACAGGGGGAACTGGATGCAGGAAAACCAGAAACCTCTGTACTATCTTTGCAACCTTTCTGAAAATATGAAAGTCATCTAAAATACAAAATTGTTTTTTTCTTAATGGTAAGGTACTTTTATTTATATTTTTTAAAAAATAAATTTATTTATTTTAATTGGAGGTTAATTACTTTACAATACTGTATTGGTTTTGCCATACATCAACATGAATCTGCCACGAGTATACATGTGTCCCCCATCCTGAACCCCCCTCCCTCCTCCCTCCCCATACCATCCCTCTCAGTGCACCAGCCCCAAGCATCCAGTATCATGCAACGAACCTGGACTGGCAATTCGTTTCATATATGATATTATACATGTTTCAATGCCATTCTCCCAAATCATCCCACCCTCACCCTCTCCCATTTTCTTCATTAGGTAAGTTAAGATATTTAGTTGGAGCTTCAATATCAAACTCTCAAAAATTAACAGAATGAATAGACAGAAAATTAGAAAGATATAGTAGACCTGAAAAGTGCTACAAACCACGAGAACATAATTAGGGTCTATACAATTTTCACACAACAGCAGGATACAAATTCTACTCAAGTTGCCATAGACTATAAAGCAGGAGACACTGGGACATACCCAGGGTTATAAGACATGGTGCAAGTTTCCATGGTCTAAAGATACTGAGATCATACAGAGTCTGTTATCTTATCACTTGGAATTATGCTAGAAGTGAATATCAAAAGATATTTGAAAATACACAAATTTTCAAGTGCAATGTGATATTTACTAAGACAGATCTCTGAGCTAGCTATTGAAAGCCTCCATGAAGGTACAAAAAAGTTAGAAGACTGAGAAAACACGGGTGATAGAAGAGAAGAAAGCATTTAAATGAGAAGTTAATATCAAAATGATAAATTGGTATCAAATATACTTAAAAAAAACCCATATATGGATGTGAGAGTTGGAAATAGAGAGTTATAAAGAAAGCTGAGCAAAAAAGAATTGATGCTTTTGAACTGTGGTGTTGGAAAAGACTCTTGAGAGTCCCCTGGACTGCAAGGAGATCGAACCAGTCCATCCTAAAGGAAATCAGTCCTGAATATCCATTGGAAGGACTGATGCTGAAGCTGAAGCTCCAATACTTTTGCCACCTGATGCGAAGAACCGACTCATTGGAAAAGACGCCGATGTTGGAAAAGATTGGAGGCAGGAAGAGAAGGGGATGACAGAGGGTGAGATGGTTGGATGGCATCACCGACTCGACAGACTTGACTTTGAGTAAGCTCTGGGAGTTGGTGATAGACACGGAGGCCTGGCATGCTGCAGTATATGGGGTTGCAAAGAGTTGGACATGACTGAGCGACTGAATTGAACTGATTTGGAAATTAAATGTCCACTTTTAAATGATGGGTGGATCTAAGAGGCCATAACAAGGAAAATTAGAAAATATTTGTAACAGGATAAAAATGACAAGAGAATTTATCAGAACTTGCTGCAGGCAGATGAGCCTGCTCAGTGCAACTACATGCAATGTGGGACCCTGAGTAAGGCATGAGAACAGGCAATGGACATGAGCATGCAGTTTGTGAAATTTGAACAAAATCTGTACTTGAATCAATAACACTATATCATATGTTAATTTCTTGTTTTCTTTTTTTATTACAGTGTAGAATTTATTTATATTCTCAGAATTTGATTAGAAGTTTCAAGTTTTATTCAATTTATTTTAAAAAATCCCTTAGATAAAAGGCTTTCTGGACTTCTAGCAGTAATACAAGATGCCAGAATAAATGGAACTATACCAAATTTTGGGGTGAATATAAATTAGAACTCTAGTGTTCTATTCATGTAATTCAAATAGGTGGAACCAAAATATCAGATTTTTTAGCTAGGCAAAAATTCCTAAGTTTTCTAAAATTATATCACACATAATATCATATATTTTTTTTTCATTTACTTTTAGTTCAGTAAATAAACATATACACACACACACACACAAGTTTTTCTAATATACTTGATAAAGGCTTGAGAAAGAACTACCAAAAAATGGGACAAAGAATTTGGAAAACATAAAATAAATGAAATGGGAGCACTGAATATGAAATAGAAAAGCTGAAACAAATTAAATGAAAGTAAAAGATCATCATATAGTCCAATTATTTTTAAGCATCATAAGAATCACATCTGGAACTTTTGAGAAAAATCCATATCTGGGCATTTGTATTTTTCAAAAAAATTCCACAATAATTCTAATTTGAATCTGGATTTTAAAAGTGATTACAGGTTTTTCATTTAGAGGTAGTTTCACTGATATAGAATTCTATAGTTTTCTGTTGACCAATCATGATACAATGGTATTAAAATGAATAACAGTTACATAGTCACAATAGTAAAGGACGTTTATCAGTTTTCACAATGGATAGCCAGACAGAAATTACAACTGCAAGCCATAATGGAAACATGATTAACCTAATGATATAAAATAATTGCCTGCAATTTGGAGGGCTAAGTAGAGAGATGAGGGAAGTGAAAGTGCTTGCAGACACACATTTTCATCAATCTAGCCAGTCTTTGCCTTTTGGTTGGTGCACTTAATTCATTTACATTTAAGGTAATTACTGACATGTATGATCCTATTGGGACTTCCCAGGTGGTGCCAGTGGTAAAGAACTCACCTGGCAAAGCAGGAGGCATAAGAGATGTGGGTTCAGTCCTTGGGTTGGAAAGATTCCGTGGAGGAGGGCATGGCAGTGCATTTCAGCGTTCTTGCTGGAGAATCCCATGGACAGAGAAGCCTGGCAGGCTACAGTCCATAGCGTCACAAAGAATCAGACGCAAATGAAGCAACTTAGCACATACTCACATGTGATCCTACTACCATTTTCTGAATTGTTTGGTGTTTATTTTTTGTGAGTCTTTTCCTTCTTTTATGGTTCCTGCCTAGAGAAGTCTTTTCAGCATCTGTTGTAAAGCTGGGTTGGTGGTGCTGAACTCTCTTACTTTTGCTTGTCTGGAGAGCTTTTGAATCAGCTGCTTTCATCAGAGTCCCTTCCCAGTTAGGCCACCCAAGAGCTTTAGTAGCGCTCCCCGTGCTGCCTAGCAGGTCCTCATTAGGGCTGCACGTTCTTTACGAGACAGTTTGTCCCCCGCCTTGACTCTTGTTCACAGTCAAACCACAGCGTGTGGTCCCATCCTCAGAAACGAAAAGGAAGTGCGGCCTCAGGAGAAGGTAAAGTAAGAGGGTGTCTGGGCTAGAAGACACCATGCACTTCTAAGGGGACTATCATGTTGAAAACAGAGGCATTAGTGAATGTATCTATAAGCAACGCTGAGCTTCCTGGAGTCTTCCCTCCCACAGTTCCTGGAGCACTGGAGCCCAGGGCTAATGATACTCTGGGCAAGAGCCAGGAATTTTCTTTTCTGCAGAGGCTGAGCAACTCAAGAGGAAAGACCAAAAGATGCTGCTCTTGGAGGCTGTATCACAAAAGAACCGGAATGAGCTCATGGTTGGCAAGCCCCTGTGCTCAGCAAACTCAGAGTTTACAATAGCCTTTTGCATTGACACATTCTCAAATACACAAGATTCCTGAGAAATTTCTTTAACACGAAAGACACAGGCAAGCAAAGAGCCAGAGACTGTTCACGTTAAGAAAGACCTAACAGTTTGCGTGTGCATACGTGTGCGTGTGCCATTCTGCGCATCGAGGGAGGTATTTTAACCATGAGATGGAGACACGTTGCCATATGTTTAAAAAACGGCGGACAGAGATCTGTTGGATGTTAAAATATAATAAAATCATCTCAAAGAAAGTTTGGAAAATAAAATGAGAAACTTGTCAAGAAGGGAAGGTGAAAAGTAGAGAGATGGAACCTGGTGGAGAAACAAGACAACTGGTAAGTATCCAATCAGAAAAAGTTCTAGAAGTCGAGAACAGGGAAAACCAAATGGGAAGAAGGCATAAATCACAATCAGGGATCCCAATGCCCTAGATTTGGATCGAAATCAAAAGCCACAGTGAAAGCTCCAAGACAGTGAGGTAACACTGTCCAATTACTGAAGAAAACTAGTTTTCCAAAAGGAATTCTATACTCAACAGAATTATCAAATGTCAATATAAATGAAATATTTTCAGTACTCAAGTTTTCTAAACTGTTCCTTTCCATTCACCATTTCATAAGAAGCCAGTGTGCTTAATTAAAATCAAAAATAAGCAAGAGACACTCCCCAGCAGTCTAGTGGCTGAGACTCTACGCTTCTGCTGCAGGGGTGTGGGTTCGATCCCTTGACAGGGAATAGGGCTCCACGTGGTGCGCTACGGCCAATAAATAAATACATGTCTACAATAAAGTTTCCAAAAAAAAAAAAAAAAAGAGGAAGGAAACAGGAAAAGAAAATTTCAGCAGAGTAGCAAAGCAGAAGAAATTCCCCAGGACGCGACTAATTGCCTGACACAGAGGAGAGCCACTTGATGTCAGTCAGTCAGATGTCTATAGGAAAGATTTCTCAGAAAACAAATTTGATAAAGTCCCTGATGTGGCCAAAAGTCTTGTTAATTTCTGCAGTGTGTAAGTTGAATTGATGATAAGTACAGAGATTTTAAATCATTAAAAAAGAAGCCAAACTTACTTTTGTGCAGCACAGGAAAGTGCTCAGGGCAAGGAAGCGTTCGTGAGATCACGTGATTCATCCTTAAGCCGCGCCTGCACAGCTGTAGGAAATGCAAGCACTGGATATTGATCTGTGTAATGTTATTCTATTGGGAGAATGAAAAACACGAAAAATTAAGTGTGACGTGGGAGTATAGGTGAGGGAAAGGAGAACTGAATCCTCACTTCTGTAAAAGGTTAATTCAAGCCTGGTATTTTTTGTTTGTTTGTTTGTGTTTATACGTTAGCAATTAAGCATTCTTTTAAACTATTTAGTTTGTACTGGGATATAGCCAGTTAACAAGTAACGGGAGAGTTTCAGGTGAACAGTGAAGAGACTCAGTCATACATACCCATATATCCATTCTCCCCCAAACTCCCCTCCCACCCCAGGCTGCCACGTAAAACTGAGCCATGCTCATGCGCTATACAATAGGTCCCTGTTCAAGGAGTTCCCTTCAAAGTCTAGGAAGGTAACTACCAAAATAAACAGGCAAATGAGCTGGAAATGACTGTTGGCAGGGAGGGAAATACGGGGGAAGCAAAGTGGGAGATTTCCTTTAAGATCACACTCGAGGATATACGCAACCCTCCTTAATATGGTCCTTCTTGATCATGTATAGATTAACACGAATGCCTAAAGTAAGAGCAACAGCATATCAAAGAGCAGAGACATTACTTTGCCGACAAAGGTCCATCTAGTCAAAGCTATGGTTTTTCCAGTGGTCATGTATGGATGTGAGAGCTGGACTATAAGGAAAGCTAATGCTTTTGAACTGTGGTGTTGGAGAAGACTCTTGAGAGTCCCTTGGACTGCAAGAAGATCCAACCAGTCCGTCCTAAAGGAGATCAGCCCTGAGTGTTCACTGGAAGGACTGATGTTGAAGCTGAAACTCCGATACTTTGGCCACCTGATGTGAAGAACTGACTCATTTGAAAAGACCCTGATGCTGGGAAAGTCTGAAGGCAGGAGGAGAAGGGGACGACAGAGGATGAGATGGTTGGATGGTATCACTGACTCGATGGACATGAGTTTGAGCAAGCTCTGGGAGTTGATGATGGACAGGGAGGTCTGGCGTGCTGCAATCCATGGGGTCGCAAAGAGTCAGACACAACTGAGTGACTGAACTGAACTGAGGAAGGGCTCCCAAGTCACATTCTGAGAATTTGGTTTCCCATAAAGTTGTCCACAGGAAAATAATGTGCTGGTTAGGATGACATGAGTTTTCTGTTTGCCTGAGCATTCCTGGCTTTGATTATAAATCAATGAAATGCCATTTTTTTGTGGTCAGTACTTTGTAAGATTTGTTACCATGAGTCAGCATCTCTGAATTAACTCCAAACATGAGATAAATCTTCTGGGCTTGTTGGGCTCACATCAAGACTATGGCCCACAGTAAAATCAAGAACTGAGACTCTCAAGCTTTAATGCACATAAAAATTACCTGAAGGGCTTGCTGAAACACAGATTCTGAGGCCCCATGCTCAGAAATTCTGTTTCAGTCGGTCTGGGGTGGGGCCTAAGAACCTGTATTTCTTACAAAATATTTAGGTGATTCTGGTCCAGTCATCATAAGTTAAGAACTATTGATCAAAGTAAATGTCATTTTTAGGAGGGACTAAGGTCAGTCAGCCTTCCCTAGATGTTGACACTTCCACGGTATATATTATTTCAATTTCTATATCACCAATTATCATGTTGGTCTTCCCTGGTGGCTCAGACAGTAAGGAATTCACCTGCAGTGAGGAGGATCTGGGTTCCATCCCTGGGTTGGGAAGATCCCCTGGAGAAGGGAAAGGCTACCCACTTCAGTATTCTTACCGTGAGAATCCCATGGACAGAAGAGCCTGGTGGGCTACAGTCCATGGGGTCGCAAAGTCAGACATGACTGAGTGACTAACACACACAATTGTCATGTATGTAAGCATCATGCATGCATGCTCAGTAGCTCAGTCTTGTCCGACTCTTGAGACCTCATGGACTGTAGACCACCAGGCTCCTCTGTCCATGGGATTCTTTAGGCAAGAATACTGGAGTGGGTTGCCGTTTCCTACTCCAGAGGATCTTCCCGACCCAGGTACTGAACCTGTGTCTCCTGCATTGCAGATAGATTTTTCACCTGCTGAGCCATCGGGGAAGTCCAATTGTTATGCAATTTTTTGCTAAGTCATTTAATATCATCAGGACTCAGTTTCTTCATAAAGTGTGAGATTTTTATTTGTATGCAGGCAGTGCTTGTTTCTTTGGAAGCTCTATCTTCCCCTCCTACTCAATAAAAGAAACCCGTTTCCAACTGGGTACATTGCCTATAGTAGTAACACATTGCCTTTGCCAGCCTCTCTTGCCTGACCCCAGACCTACTGAATCACAGGCAGGCAGAAGTGTTGCCTGGGACCCCCAGGCAGGCAGAATCAGCTAGCAAGTGGCTTTCATTTTCTCTTTCTCTCTTTTTTTAAATCATGAAGTGATTTGGAGGACTAAAGCCATGTATTCAAATGGTGAAAAAAAATGGACATTTCCCCTGCTGAATGTGCTGTACAGACACAAGCTCATCCCTGGAATGTACCTCTTTGGATTTACCTTATGTTAGATATGTGTCTCTATATAGTTGAAGATATTATTGCTTTTCCTCCTACAGGCAGCTAAACCTAGATAATCAATTCAGGAAAGCGTTCTATTAACAAGCCAGCCAAAGCTTTCAAAACAGACTCTCCTATTACAGGATGTCCATTAAAATTGGTAATATGGATAATACTAATTTTTCCTACAGATCGAAAGCTTCCTTGATGACTTAACATATTCACTTGTGTTTCCAGGGTTTTTAGACATCCTGCACTTTAAGTGGATTCCCAACGCACCTTCTGTGCTCTGACTGCAGGAGAAGCGAGCCAAGGACTCTGGGCATTCCACCAGCCGAGCTGGATCCAGGCGTTAAGATCCAAGGGCTGACATCCCGCATGGACTCTTGCCAGTTGCTCTGCCCTTGAGGGCTGACCTTAAGTATCAACATGATAAAAATGATAAAAAAAAAATCATATGACCACTGAGAAGTAATTAAAAATAGAACCACACTTCCCCTTTGGGAAAGAGTCTGTGGAAAAGCTAAGATACAGTCATGCCATAAATGACGAGAGAAATATTTTGAATCTTATGAAAAAGGGTTAATTTGAAGCTTGTACTCGAAAAAGTCTCTGAATTCAGTGCTTCGCTGTCACTTCTTTCGTGGATGCTGCTTTAAATCGGCATCCTACATCAGGGGGGGCAAGTCCAGACGGCCACACACGCTACTCTGGGCCAACCCTCTGGGGAAATTAGAGACGAACATGGAGCCCAGAGAAATAAGTGTGGATTCTTTAAAATAGTGTAATCCAAAAATATTAGAAAAGCCATTTGCTTAAGACTACTTTTTCAATCCCCTTCGATATGAAGACGAGAGAGCTAAGGCCCAGACAGCAGTCGTTTGTCTGAACTGAAGTCAGAGCTGGTCCAGGATCAGGGTTTTCAAAAGCAATTTCACTTCTGTTTTTCCATTGACTTTTGCTGACCCCAAACTTGGTTCATCTGCACGTAACTAAGAGGAAATTCTGTCAAAATCAGTCATGTTTTTATTTGAGGGTAAGGGCATTAACTTCTCCAGCATACCTATTTATGTATTTGGGGCTTGGAAGATATTTTGTGGAGTAAAACAGCTTTTCTGCCTGATTCACAGAAGGATCACTTGGTAGTGTTTTTCCCTTGGAGATGCAATCTGAACGCTTGCTCCCTCAAAGCTGTGGCTGAATCCTTCCAATCTGGAATGTTCCCTGTCTAATTAAGTACTTAATACCCATTATTTGCTGCTTTTAGTGAAAATGACTGGGACTCAAGCTGCAACCCAGCCTCCCATCTGCTACCTATGACAAGGAGACGTGTGCTGCCAAGGGCCAAAATCAACACATCTGGTAAAGCCTCAGAAGGTCCCCAGCTCAAAATTCACTCACTTTCAACAGCCAGGCATGCAATCAAGGTAAGGACTGGTGAAATACACAAGCATCAATCTCCAAGGGAGAAAAAAAAATCAGAATTATGAGCAACACTTAATGGAGAAAAAATTGAACAAATTTCCATACGATTTGAATTTTTTAAGGAGATGAATTTTTGAAGCTTCCCAAGGAGCTTGTGCAATTCGGCTTTAGTAATATACAACAAAACTCTGCATGGTGTTTGTGCTGTGGGAAAATACAAGGTACCCTCTTTAACTGACCTTTAAACCAAACTATTAAAAACAGTTAAATGGAAAAAAGAGAGAGAGACTTCCAACAGTGGGTTATCAGGCAGCTGAAAGATATGTTATTTTCTTCATGTGTGAGTAGCTGGGCAGGTTTGACTAGGAAGGTTGGGAGGCTGCAGGATTTGTTACTGGACAAGAAATGTGAATGACATTTATGGCTGTTGGCTGTGGAATCCCTTAGAGTAACATAACATCAGAATAAACAAAATGTCTGAATAAACATGTTTTGTAGGAAAAGTGGCATCATTTGTCAGATATGCATAGGTATATCTACTTGATGCTATACACTCAATCAAAGAACATTCTGGATATAAAATGATTATTTGCCAACATTACAATATTTTCTATTTTTGCATAATGATTTCTTGAAGGCACTGATACCTGAATGAGCATTTCCTGAAGTGTGTTCCAGAGTCCAGCATTCTTCACATGATGCTAAGAGGTGTCCCACAGAAATATTAAGGTACAATGTTTCTCTGGTCTGATACCATTGGGTTATTAAACCAGTATGTTGAGCAAAAACTAGGGTTCTTAACTGCAAGACCCTATAACATGCTAATTTGTACTATCTGTTTCCAAGAGAGGAAAGTAACATGAAGAGTTTTCCAAAATTATCAATAGATTATGTGGTCTGTTTTCTACGGGCTGACCCTGATTTAGAGCAGTCACTTTGTAAAAGTAAATTATATATAGGTCCACCATTTTTCCAAAAGAGGTGAATCTGGCTTTTGTTATTGGTTTACAATATGCCTATCCTAGGGAGTTGCCTCAGAATCTACACAGGAAAAAATAAAAATAAAAAGAATCTATTAGCCTTCTCCCTACATCTGTTACTGGACACATGAAAACAATAGCAATATATATATATATACACATATATATATCACCTTGCCTTTTTCTCAAGCAACACTAATGAAAGAGAAGACAGGACAATAGTTGGATAAAGGGTGAACCAAATATATTTTTAATTAACAATAATTGTAATATTGGCAGGGTAATAGCTCATTTGTCATATGGAAAAATAAGACGGTGACTCTAGGATCTATGCACCGACTGGATGGACAGGGCACTGGGATTCAGTGATCCGCTGCAAATAATGCATCATTAGGAGAGGTATGTATAATTTTATCTGCATTTCTTTTATGTTTTTTCTGATGCCAGTACATTTTTCAGAGTCCTCAATATACAGCCATTAGAATTTGTTACAGAAAGAATATTAGTGAATGGCTCAAATAAAATTCAGCACCTTGAGAAAGAATTTCCCAAACATCTGTCTCCCCTCTCTCCAGGTCAACAGTTCAGGTCACGGACCCTCCCACAGTGTGCGCGAGACATCCTGCCCCACTGAAGTCTCTAACGCCCATGCAAAGAGAAGGCAAGGCTGCTGTCACTGACAGGGTAGCGTCCAGGAGAGAAAGGCCTGAGAGCCAGCCCTCTTCTCCCTTCCGGGGTCCACAGTCGGGTTCCACGGAGGTGCAGTGGTAGCGTCCACGGCACACTCAGCATGGCTGGAAGGAGGCCACGGTGGGCGGGGAGCTTAGAGACCTGAATCTAAAGGAAACCAAGGCAAGTCTGGAAGGCCAACAGATGGCAGACGTGAGCCATGTCCACTGAAGGTCCAGCCGACCAAGACGTAGCCTTCCTGCCAAAGGTATGTGAGTCCTCATACCGCTAGATGCTCTTCCAGGAAGAAGAAGCAAGCACAGGGAACAGATGGCTGGACACCAGGGCAATTTTGTCACAGAAAGACTACACCACCCATTACAAGATTGAACTAAACTGCATAGGATGATCAAGTACAGACTTAATTATGAAAATGAAAGATGAAACTTATTATAGACTGGAGAGAGATGTTCCATTTTTCCTTCCATCTGAGTTGTGGTAGAAGTTCAATCTGCAGTCCCATGTTTATCCTTCAGGGTATACAGCATATGTCATCATTAAGAATGTGATACTTAGTACCTTATGTGGGGCAGGGAAAAACATTAACACTGTCATCTCACATGAGAGATCAGCATCCGTTTTTACCTCTGAGAGTAAATCCATCATCTACAGAAGATGCATGGTGGTCCAGTCAAAGTTCATCTCCTGTTTAATCACTACCTACTAAGAGAACGTGTTGCATTGAATGGTTGGAGCTCAAAACAACCAAAGAAAGCACATTCAATTTCGATCTCTGCTGCATGAAACGACTACACAAGACCCCCAGATCAGTCCAACCATGTCACGGACCTGACAGTATTCAGACGTGTGTGAAATCTCCTTCAGCTCTCTGACATTTAAATAAATACGGCAAATAGAGAAAGACACAGTTTAGTACAGGTGCCCGACAATCTAGTTCTGCTAAATCTCCTCTGTGATGTTGGGCAATCCGGAAGATCTGTTGATGTCTCTCCTCATGAAATGAAGCTAACAATTTTATTTTTTTTTAATCTGTCAAGTGTTATGAGGATTATACTAAGATGAAGGAGAAATGGATCCAAAAGAGATTTTGATGGTTGTCTTCAACCAAAAATGTGTAACCTTGCCTTCAACAGACCTCAGCTACCTGGCACAGTCCCTACTAGACGATGAGTCAACGCGCAGTCTGGAACACTGACTGGAGAAAATAACTGATCTATTCTGCTTGGATACTCGCCCTGAGTGGGAGGGGTGAGGGTCAGTCATTGTGAAAAGGAACTGTTTTCTTGGCAAAGACACATGGAAATTCTAGAATGATGTGAATTTCTGTAATAACCACACACAAGTTTAATAATCCAGTGAATATCAGAGAGCAATTTCTTCAACTAGAAAAAGCAGCAGAGAATGAGGTGAGGTCTTCATCTCACACCCTCCAAAACTGCAGCTGCCAAAATCTGCAATGAAAACATGACACGCGGCAGGATGATACCGAAGTAAACATCACGCTTATAGCAAGGGTACACGGTTGTGACAGAAACTGCTAATCAGACCTGATTACCTAGGGCTTGCTGCTGCTGCTGCCAAGTCGCTTCACTCGTGTCTGAATCTGTACGACCCCAGAGATGGCAACCCACTAGGCTCCCTCGTCCCTGGGATTCTCCAGGCAAGAACACTGGAGTGGGTTGCCATTTCCTTCTCCAATGCAAGAAAGTGAAAAGTGAAAGTGAAGTCGCTCAGTCGTGCCCGACTCTTAGCGACCCCATGGACTGCAGCCCACCAGGCTCCTCCGTCCATGGGATTTTCCAGGCAAGAGTACTGGAGTGGGGTGCCATTGCCTTCTCCAGCCTAGGGGTTCCAGTGGCCCAATCAGTACCTACATTCCTGGCCATGCTTTCAACTAGCTTCAGCCATGTGACAACTAGTGACCACTAGAATATGAGTGGAAATCATTTGTGCAACTTCAAGTTATCATCTTAAAGTGAACAAGCAAGCCCACATTACCCACTTCCCTCTTACTGCAGGCAGGATTTCAGATAACATGGCAAATTAAATTGCTTTAGCTAAATAAAACAATACCCTATGGATAGTGACAGAATACAAGAAGGGAACCTTGGGTTCCTGACATCATGAAATGACAAAACAGACCTACACTATTAACATCAGAATATGTTGTATGAAAGAAAATTCTCCATTTCGCTTGTATCGATATTATTTTGCATATTTATCACAGTGTTTAAGGCAACCCCTGACTGATGTATGGATGCTACTACCTGGGCTGACCAAGGTATTTCATTCAAAAAATATTTTTAAATTCTGTGTTAGGTTTGAGGTTCTAGAGATAAAAAGTTTATAGCTTATAGATTAAGAAGGAATACTTACCATCCCAGAGCACCACCCAAATATTTATGCTCAGATGCAAAGAGAACAAAGTAGAAAGTTATCAATTTCACATGTAGATGTTGAACAAATGATATTGATGGGTCTGGTAACACTTTTAAGTAAATCACTTTTCCTAACAACGCTTGAAAGGACTCTTTTAAAATAATAACAAAATAAAACACAAAAACATTATCTCTGAACATGCACATGCACACACTATATATATATATACAATACGTATTATATATACACACACATATTTTACACAAACATATACATACACATTTTGAATACATGTATGTGTGTGTGTATATATGTATGTGTGGATGTAGATCTTCGCCTCGTATGTAGGTGTATAACTCTCTGTACGCATCTATAAACAGAGTACACACAAGTACACACGCACACTTCACGTATGTCTGTGTAATACACATGCACAAACATAGGCAGCATCTACAAGTAAACGGGGCTAATATCTTACCTCCCGCTTTCCCGGCTTCCCTGCTGGATCAAATGGTAAAGAATCTTCCTGAAATACGGGAGACTTGGGTTCAGCTGCTGAGTCGGGAAGATCCTCTGGAGAAGGAAATGGCTAACAGTCCAGTATTTTTGCCTGGAGAATTCCATGGATGGAGAAGCCTGGGGGGCTGCAGTTCAAGAGGTCTCAAAGAGTTACCAGTATCTGAGAAGAGAAGCAAAAATCAAAGGAGAAAGGGAAAGATATACCGAACTGAAAGCAGAGTTCCAAAGAATAGCAAGGAGAGATAAGAAAACCTTTTTAAGTAAAGAATGCAAATAGAGGAAAACAATAGAATAAGAAAGACTAGAGATCTCTTCAAGAAAATTAGAGATACCAAGGGAACATTTCATGCAAAGATGGGCTCGATAAAAGAGAGAATTGGCCTGGACCCAATAGAAGCAAAAAGATTAAGAAGAGGTGGCAGCAAAGCACAGAAGAACTGTACAGAAAAGGCCTCAGTGGCCCAGATAGCCACGGATGCGGCCGCTGACCTAGGGCCAGAGTTCCTGGAGTGTGAAGGCGAATGGGCCTTAGGAAGAGCTAGTACAAACAAAGCTAGTGGGGGTGGTGGAAATCCAGCTGAGCTATTTAAAATGCCGAACGATGAGGCTGTTAAAAGTGCTGCCACAGAATATGCCAGTAAATTGGAAAACACAAAAGACCAAATGACTGGGAAAGGTCAGTTTTCATTTCAATCCCAAAGAAGGGCAATGCCTAAGAATGTTCAAACTAGTGTACAATTATGCTTGTTTTACATGCTAGCGAAGTGAAGAAAAAGTTGCTCAGTCATGTCCAACTCTTTGTGACCTTATGGGCTATTCAGTCCATGGAATTCTCCAGGCCAGAGTACTGGAGTGGGTAGCCTTTCCCTTCTCCAGGGGATCTTCCCAACCCAGGGATTGTATAAAGATCTCCTACATTGCAGGTGGATTCTTTACCAACTGAGCTACCAGGGAAGCCGAAGAATACTGGAATGGGTAGCCTATTCCTTCTCCAGTGGATCTTCCCCACCCAGGAATAAAACTGGAGTCTCCTGCATTGCAGGCAGATTCTTTACCAGCTGAGCTAGCAGGTGCTAGCAGGCAATGCTCAAAATCCTTTAACCTCAACAGTATGTGAACCGAGAACTTCCAGGTGCACAAGCTGGATTTAGAAAAGGCAGAGGAACCAGAGATCAAATTGCCAACATCTGTAAACATCATAGAAAAAGCAAAATAATTCCAGAAAGACATCTACTTCTGCTTCATTGAATATGCTAAAGCATTTAACTGTGTGGATCACAATAAATTGTGGAAAATTCTTCAAGAGATGGGAATACCAAACCAGCTTACCTACCTCCTGAGAAACCTGTATGGCAGGTCAAAAAGGAACAGTTAGAATTGGACATGGAACAAAGAACTGGTTCAAAATGGGGAAAGGAGTACATCAAGCGTGTATACTGTCACCCTGCTGATTTAATATATATCCAGAGTATATCATGTGAAATACTGGGCTGGATGAAGCACACGCTGGAATCAAGATTGCCGGGAGAAATATCAATAACCTCAGATATGCAGATTATACCACTCTAATGGAAGAAAGTGAAAAGGAACTAAAGAACCTCTTGATGAAAGTGAAAGAGGAGAGTGAAAAAGTTGCTTAAAGCTCAACATTCAAAACACTAAGATCATGGCATCTCGTTTCATCACTTCATGGCAAATAGATGGGGGGAAAATGGAAACAGTGACACATTTTATTTTCTTGGACTCCAAAATCACTGTAAGAGTCTGCAGCCATGAAATTAAAAGGTGCTTGCTCCTTGGAAGAAAAGCTGTAACAAACCTAGACAGAGTCTAGAAAGGAGTGGTCACGTACAGAAGTGAGAGCTGGACCATAAAGAAGGCTGAGCACCGAACTGATGCTTTTGAACTATGGTGCTGGAGAAGACTCTTGAGAGTCCTTGGACTGCAAGGAGATCAAACCAGTCCATCCTAAAGGAAATAAATCCTGAATATTCATTGGAAGGACTGATGCTGAAGCTGCAGCTCTAACACTTTGGCCACCTGATGTGAAGAGCTGACTCACTGGAAAAGACCCTGATGCTGGGAAATATTGAAGGTGGGAAAAGGGGATGACAGAGGATGAGATGGTTAGATGGCATCACTGACTCAATGCACATGAGTCTGAGCAAACTCTGGGAGACAGTGAAGGACAGGGAAGCCTGGTGTGCTGCAGTCCATGGGGTCACAGAGAGTTGGACATGATTTAGCGACTGAACAACAACCGTCTTTTCAAGTCCAAAGTACCTCCTAACACTTCCCATTATGACAGCTCACATCATAGTCACTTGCATACATCTTATTGCTGCTCAAAAACTGTACATTCTTGACAGAAATAATTATGTTTCATACACTTTTTTCTCAATAGCAGCTTATATAGTGCTTGAAACATAAGAAGCACTTATTGTACACTTGTGAATAAGTGATTGACGTATTGAATGGCTGAATGAGTAACTGACTATTTGGAGAGTCATGCTAGGGAAAGAGAGAAGGGAGTTGAATACAGATTTTCTTCCTGAGTGGGTATCTGTGGAATAAACTGGCTTATAACTAGAAGACAGACCCCATGGACATAACAGATAGCAGCCACTTAATCACAGAATTCTTATAGATCCACATTAACCCTTTCCAAGGCAATAGGTCACGGTCTTTGAACATAAACATTTTTTTTTTTTAATCAATAGAAAGCAGCTCCATTATGGAGAGTCACTTGGCCTGCACACTTGTTGTGAAATGTGTCAAAGGCCAGAGTCATGCTTCTTTCAGAGTCATGAAAGTAAGCAGGCAGTCGCATTGAAGTCCACTCAGTCTGCTGGATTTTTTAAATACTCTGAGTACTGATTTAGCAACACTCACTTTGTAAAAACAAGTAGGCAGAGAAATTTTAACAGGACTCCAAAGAAATCATAGGCAATTTCTGATCGAATCAAGTTACTCTTAGAGCTTAAAACCCAGTCTTCAATAACTGTTGCAAATATAACTTGAGAACAATTTGGGACAAGAAACCAAGGGGCCATGCACACACCAGCAACCCAGGCAAGGACAACCTCAGACATACCTGGAGAAAATGACCTTAAAGACATTTACCTTCAACATCAACGATCAAAGGACAGTGACTCGTCTCTTGATATGTCCTTTATACTGCAGACCAAGTAATTCTTAAAATAGAAACCCGTGTGTCTGTCATCTCCTCTGCAGGTAATGTTCATGTGAGACATTGTGCTTTGAATTTCAGTCTGACTGACATACAGTGTGAACGCGCTTTTATAAAACAACGAACTTGTATCTCATGATCTCTGCAAACTCCTTTCCAGCTCTAAAGTGATTCCTCCACAATCATTCATATGTCCCAATAGAAATGCCATCCCAAGGAAAGTCAATGCAACTTTACTCAAATTTTTGTCCCTTCTTTCTCATCTGCTTTTTTACAAAGTAAGTTATCAAAGGGGTTTAGAAAGAAAATTTCACTTTACAATATTGTATTGGTTTTGCCATACATCAACATGAATCCTATAAAAAAATAATAAAGTTGTTTCAAAAAAAAAAAGAAAGAAAATTTCAAAGTCATTGGTTACAAGGATATGCAATAATTGGACTAACTTGTAAGGGAAAAAAATGTGATTTCATACAGCAGTATGAGAATTACTCTGGTAATGGGGAGTAATTTTAAACAACCAAAGGTCTTGATATTTTCAAATCCCACACAACTATAATTTAAACAATTGCCAAATCTTCAGTTTAACTAGTCTTAAACTTGCTGATATTTTTACATTCAGTTGCCCAGGATCTGAAATAATGGCTATGTTGAAACCCACCACTCTGCCTGTTACCTCTGACCATGTGTCATGCAGAGGAAATTCCTTTAAATCCTCCAGGATAGAGAAATGCTACACTGGATGAAGCACAAGCTGGAATCAAGATTGCCGGGAGAAATATCAATCACCTCAGATATGCAGATGACACCACCCTAATGGCAGAAAGTGAAGAAGAACTAAAGAACCTCTTGATGAAAGTGAAAGAGGAGAGTGAAAAAGTTGGCTTAAAGCTCAACATTCAGAAAACGAAGATCATGGCATCCAGTCCCATCACTTCATGGGAAATAGATGGGGAAACAGTAGGAACAGGGGCAGACTTTATTTTTTGGGGCTCCAAAATCACTGCAGATGGTGACTGCAGCCATGAAATTAAAAGACGCTTACTCCTTGGAAGAAAAGTTACGACCAACCTAGATAATATATTCAAAAGCAGAGACATTACTTTGCCGACTAAGGTCCGTCTAGTCAAGGCTATGGTTTTTCCAGTGGTCATGTATGGATGTGAGAGTTGGACTGTGAAGAAGGCTGAGGGCCGAAGAATTGATGCTTTTGAACTGTGGTGTTGGAGAAGACTCTTGAGATTCCCTTGGACTGTAAGGAGATCCAACCAGTCCATCCTAAAGGAAATCAGTCCCTAATATTCATTGGAAGGAGTGATGCTGAAGCTGAAACTCTGATACTTTGGCCACCTGATGCAAAGAGCTGACTCACTGGAAAAGTGAGAAGGCAAAGGCAACCCACTCCTGTACTCTTGCCTGGCAAATCCCACGGACAGAGGAGCCTGGTAGGCTGCAGTCCATGGGGTCTCTAACAGTCGGACACGACTGAAGCAACTTAGCAGCAGCAGCAGAGGAGGATTTTAAGCTCCCAGACTGAATCTGGCATATCTGTGGTTTTCTGTGTGTCTGCTAAATACTCAGCCATTATTTTTCTAGAAGCAAAAGTGTCAAGTTTCTCTGTTAATCACTCTGCAATGCATATCTATTGCCATGCAGTGCTTTATGAAAAGGAAATGAGCCTAATTATTCATCTGTTAGTGGGTGGGGACAGACGAAAAGAGAAGATGAAGGGAATAACATTTTCCTTTCACCAGTTCGGTGCAGAATTTCTCTGTTACAGTCCTTTGAGTAGCAGTTAGGCCTGTGTGATGGTATATCATGTTAGCCAAGAAATTTGTTCGGATTTTTCTGTAAGGGCATATGGAAAAACTCGAACAACTTTTTTGGCCAAGTCAATAATTTTTGGTAATGACCAGAGTTTCTTTCCACCCCAAACTCCTTGCTCCCATACCTATAGACCTATTCCCTACACATGGCCCATCTGGCTGCACCTTGCATCAGAGGAATCCCTCCATCTGGGGAGGCCTGTTTCAGCAGAAAAGCAAAGAAAGAGACATCACATGGGCTTTGCTCTGCTGAGATGGTATTTAAGCTGTCAGGAAATTAGACACATTTAGAAAAAAAATGTTACATCTTCTTGTACACATGAACCTAGGGGCCTGTGAAATTTGTACCTGTTATTACCAGTAAGGATGGAATTCTTGGCTTGTTTTTCCAATAATAGGAATATCCATTATTTCAGATATTGGAACTTCATATGCTGTGGCAGGACTCAGGCAGACTCTAGTGGGCTTACTGTAGTCCCCTGAGACACACTAACCAATTTCCCCAATCCTGACCCTCTTCCAAAATTTTCTGTATGTGAAAACCACAATGTGAGGCAACAGTGTGGAAGATCAACTCCCTAAGTTTGTCTCATTTACCCCCTCTGTCCTTTCACCAAGACATCAGCATCTTTTTACCAAGTTTGTAAGAGACATTGCACTGTATATCAAAAATACAGAGCTTGCTGTAGAGTCACCAAGACCCTACACTGTAAATGCTGTTCACTTAAAAGATAAAGGAGTTGGAATTTTATTTGGACTTCATGCAAGCTGTTTCTCTGGGTCCTGTTTTCTCTTTCTATTATTTGGCTGAGTCATAGGCACCTACACAATGAAATGAAGTGATTTGATAATTTTCCTCAAACTTTCAAGCCCACTGAACTATCTGAATTAAAAATTCAAGAACTTTTTTCTTTAAATCTCAAAATGCCAATGTATGGTCTCATGGTTACCAATTTGAACCTTTTTTCAATACTGCAGTCTTCTTCGGTCAAATTAAGTATTTGTATTTTGTGAGAACTTCTCTCAGTAGAAAAAAAAAGGCCACAACTTAAAAAAAAAAGAAAAAAGAAAATTATAAAGTGAAAAAGCTCACCAGTAAAGGCAAGCATTCAACAAAGGCAGGAAATCATCCACATATGAACATGACATCAAAAACAGCAATCATGAGAGGAGGAAAGCGCGAATGCAGGATATTGGAAAGGCATCTGAAATGACGAGATCAGCCTCTTCTGTTTTTAAATTTCAAATATCAAGGACTTAAGATGAAGGCAATAAAACTGCTGGAGAAGGAAACAAAACGGTGACTTTAGAGAAGACTGCTCGTTACTGCGGAAAGGGTCATATCATCCTAGTGTTTAATTAGCCCTCAAATCCTGATCTGAAATGCAAATTGGCTCCTGTGCTGAAATTTCTTCTGACAAAATGCTGTCTTCTGTATCATGCATATGAGCAGTAGCCAGAGTCTGGGGTCCGAAAAAGATTCAGGTGAAATTAGCCGTTTAAAAGTGGAATCATATCTCACACTTCTGGGATACTGGAATGTTCTATTTCTTGAGCTGGAAGGCAGACACATGACTGTATCCTCTGTGTTATATACACCAAGTTTTAATTTATGATGTTTGCACTTTTTTGTTTATTACTTCAGTTAAAGTAAAACAAAAACAAAAACAAAAACAAAAAATGTGTAATTAGAAAAATCAAAAGACTTTCCACAAAAAGAAGCACTAATCCCATGTTACAGGCAGAGCACATCATGAGAAACGCTGGGCTGGATGAAGCACAAGCTGGAATCAAGATTGCCGGGAGAAATATCAATAACCTCAGATATGCAGATGACACCACCCTTATGGCAGAAATTGAAGAACTAAAGAGCCTCTTGATGAAAGTGAAAGAGGAGAGTGAAAAAGTTGGCTTAAAGCTCAACATTCAGAAAACTAAGATCATGGTATCTGGTCCTATCACTTAATGGCAAATAGATGGGGAAACAGTGGAAACAGTGGCTGACTTAATTTTTCTGGGCTCCAAAATCACTGCAGATGGTGACTGCAGCCATGAAATTAAAAGACGCTTACTCCTTGGAAGGAAAGTTATGACCAACCTAGATGGCATATTAAAAAGCAGAGACATTACTTTGCCAACAAAGATCCATCTAGTCAAGGCTCTGGTTTTCCCAGTGGTCATGTATGGATGTGAGAGTTGGACTGTGAAGAAAGCTGAGCACTAAAGAATTGATGCTTTTGAACTGTGGTGTTGGAGAAGACCCTTGAGAGTCTCTTGGATGGCAAGGAGATTCAACCAGTCTATCCTAAATGAGATCAATCTGGGGTGTTCATTGGAAGGACTGATGTTGAAGCTGAAACTCCAATACTTTGGCCACCTGATGCAAAGAGCTGACTCATCCGAAAAGACCCTGATTCTGGGAAAGACTGAGGGCAGGAGGAGAAGGGAACGACAGAGGATGAGATGGTTGGATGGCATCACCAACTCAATGGACATAGGTTTGGGGGGACCCCAGGAGTTGGTGATGGACAGGGAGGCCTGCTGTGCTGTGGTTCACTGGATCACAAAGAGTCAGACACGACTGAGTGACTGAAGTGAACTGAACCCCATGTTCATCTTTGGACTTTGGAAACTGACTGTAAGTTGTTTAGTCACTCAGACGTGTCCAGCTCTTTGTGACTTCATGGACTGTAACCCACCAAGGTCCTCGGTCCACGGAATTCCTCCTCGGTCCACGGAATTCCTCCTCAGTCCACGGAATTCTCCAGGAAAGAATCCTGGGGTGGGTAGTCTTTCCCTTCTCCAGGGGATCTTCCCAACCCAGGGATTAAACGCAGGTCTCCTGTGCTGCAGGCGGATTCTTTACCAACTGAGCCACAAGGGAAGCCCTGAAAACTGACCAGGGTGGGTGGGTGGTTTAGTATCTTAATCGTGTCCAACCCTTGCCACCCTATGGACTACAAAGCCTGCCAGGCTCCTCTGTCCATGGGATTCTCCAGGCAAGAATAATGGAGTGGGTTGCCATTTCCTTCTCCATTAGGAAGAAGGGTGTAGCGAAACGAAATTATAGAGGAGATCCTGATACTTAAAACATCACAGTCTTAAAAGCCCTTCTGTATCCATAGTATTGGTTCTCTGAGACATTTATTGCTTCCATTATAAAGAAACTACAGTTTAAAATAGGTAAATGACTTGAAAAGGGTGGTTAACTGCATAAGCTCCAGAACCCTATATTGCTGGTGCTTTTTTTCTGTCTCTGAGTATAGTCCTCATTCTGCAGTTTCACAGTCAACTCTACTACACGGACCTGTATTAGAACTAATCCTGTCATTAGACCAAAAGATAAAAGCTCTATGAGTGTCCTGACAGATGCCAAAAAGGGCATTTGATAAATTCCATTCTACAAACATCTATTCTATACTTAAAAAAATTTATTGCTAACCTTCTTTAACATGATAAGTAATACTAATCTCAAACCAGCATTTGATGTTTTAATAGAAGAGTAACCACTAAAAGTGAAAACAGCCTGCCAATATCCATTGTCACCGTTACTCAGCGTCGTCCTCTAGTGTAAGCTCTTGCAGTAAGACAAAAAAGTTATTAGAAGGAGACAGAGCTGGACATTCCTAACTACCTGGAAAATCCAAGAAGTTCTAAAATAATGCGTTTAGAAGCAGTAACTAATAAGGTAGTTTAATAAAGTGCAATATATATGTGTGTGCAAATACATCTATATGCCATCCAAGCCCTATGCAAGTTATAGAACTTCAGTGAAACATGAAAAAGATAACTTGAATAAGTGCAGAAATATACCAAGTTCCTGGGAAATAACTTGCTGTAGAAGTGTTCTCTGCAGCACTATTGATCATAATAACAAAAACGGAAACCAGCTAAATATTTGACAATAGGGAATAGCCAAAATAAAGTATGGCACAGTCATATAACAGTGTAAACAGCCATAAAAAAATGCGTAAAAGAAAAATACCACATGGCCTGGAAAAATGTCCAAGGTGGAAAGTAAATTTTTAAAGTCACAAAACAGCTTTTTGTGTGTGTGTGAAAAAAAGGGTTTGTTTTATATATACACACATACAAACATGTACTTGAAATAAAACTGGGAGGCTATATCTCAAAATGTGTTTTTCATTATAGGTGATTTCAATTTTTTACTTTTGCTTTATCTGCATTTATGTGTGTGTGTGTAAATGTATTTCCCTATTTCCCTAATTTTATATAACATGTATTGTATTTTCAATAGAAATTAAAACATAATTACCTTAGGAAAAATATAAATTGCTCTATTGTGGCTAGGATAGATTTCATGTGGTTGTCCTTCTAAAAAGAAATGAGTAAAGTGAGTAGTGAAAACAGTAACATAAATTGGACTCTGTCTGTTGAAGGTTTATTGTATTTATATGATCCTAGACAGGGTTTCACTGGTGGCTAAGATGATAAAGAACCAGCCTACCATGCAGGAGACTGGGGGTCAATCCCTGGGTTGGGAAGATCCCCTGGAGAAGGAAATGGCAACCAACTCCACCCTTCTTACCTGGAGAATTCCATGGAAAGCGGAGCCTGGCAGGCTACAGTCCATGGGATCAAAAAGAGGGAGATACAACCGAGCAGCTAACACTTTCACTTTCAAACCTCTTTACTCTTGATTTTTCATGGCTCACAGCCTTGTTGCAGTGAAGGGGCTGGCATAACTCAATGACACTGTGAGCCATGCCATGTGGGACCTCCCAAGACAGACAGGTCATGGTGGAGGGTCCTGACAAAACGCAGTCCAAGTGAGGAGGGCCTGGCAAACCACCCCAGTATGCTTTCCTCAAGAACCCCATGAACAGTATGAAAAGGCAAAAAGATATGATCCTGGAAGGCGAGCACCCTCCCCGCCCCCAGGTTGCTGGACGTCCAATATGCCACTAGGGAAGAGCAGAGGGCAGTTACTAACAGCTCCAGAAGAACGAAGTGGCTGGGCCAGAGTGGAAATGACACTTACTTGTGGACGTGTCTGGTGGTGAAAGTAAAGTCCAATGCTATAAAGAACAATATTGCATAGGAACCTGGACGGTTAGGTCCATGAACCAGGATAAACTGGACGTGGTCAAACAGGAGATGGCAAGAGGGAACACTGACATTCTAGAAATCAATAAACTAAAAATGTACTGGAATGGGTGAATTTAACTCAGATGACCGTTTTATTTACTACTGTGGGAAAGACTCCCTTAGAAGAAATGAAGTGGCTCTCACAGTCAACAAAAGAGTCCAAAATACAGTACCTGGGTGCAATGTCAAAAATGACAGAATGATATTGGTTCCTTGACAGGCAAACCATTCAACATCACAGCAATCCAAGTCTATGCCCCAACCACTGAGGACAGTGAAGATGAAGTTGACCAGTTCTTTGAAGACCTGTAAGACCTTCTAGAACTACACACACACACACACAAATGTCCTTTTTGTCTTTGGGGATGGAATGTCAAAGTAGGAAATCAAGAGATACCTGACGTAACAGGCAAGTTTGGCCTTGGAGTACAAAATGAAGCAGGACAAAGGCTAACAGAATTTTGTCAAGAGGATACACTGGTCATAACAAATACCCTCTTCCAACAAAATGAAACGACAAGATGACTCTTCACATAGACATCACCAAATGGTCAATGCCACAATCATATTGATTATATACTCTGCAGCCCAAGATAGAGAAGCTCTGTATAGTCAGCAAAAATAAGACCTGGAGCTGACTGTGGCTCAGATCATCAGCTCCTTATTGCAAAATCCAGGCTTATTGAAGAAAGTAGGGAAAGCCACGAGGCCATTCAGATATGATCTAAAGCACATCCTTTATGATTATACAGTGGAGGTGATGAGTAGATTCGGGGATTAGATCTGGTAGACAGAGCGCCAGAAGAACTGTGGACAGAGGCCCATAACATTGCACAGGAGGCAGTGACCAAACCACCCTAAAGAAATGAAATACGTGAAGGCACAGTCGTTGTCTGAGAAGACTTACCAATAGCTGAGGAAAGAAGAGGAGTGAGGAACAGAGAGAAAGGGCAAGATGACCCAACCGAATGCAGAGTGTCAGAGAACAGCAAGGAGAGAAAAGAGATCTTAAATGAACAAAGCAACGAAGTAGAAGGAAACAGTGGAAAGACTAGAGTTCTCTTGAAGAAAATCAGAGCTATCAGGGAACATTTCATGTAAGGATGGGCATGATAAAGGACAGAAGCTGTAAGGACCTAACAGAGGCAGAAGAGATTAAGGAGAGGTGGCAAGAATACACAGAAGAACTGTACAAAAAAGGTCTTAATGACCCAGATAACTAAGATGGCGTGGTCACTCACCTAGAGCCAGATATCCTGGAGGGTGAAGTCAAGTTGGCATTAGGAAGCATTACAGCAAACAGAGCTAGTAGAAATGATGGAATTCCAGCTGAGTTATTTCAAGTCCTAAAGGATCATGCAGTGAAAGTGCTGCACTCAGTATGTCAGCAAATCTGGAAAACTCAGCAGTGGCGGCAGGATTGGAAAAGGTCAGTTTTCATTCCAATCCCAAAGAAGGACAATGTCAAAGAATGCTCAAGCCCCCGCACAACTGTGCTCATTTCGCACGTTAGTAAATACATGGTGGTGGTTCAGTCGCTAAGTCGTGTCCGACCCTCGGACTTTTGCAACCCCATTGACTGTAGCCTGCCAGGCTCCTCTGTCTATGGTATTCTCTAGGCAAGACTATTGGAGTAGGTTGTTATTTCCTTCTCCAGGGGATCTTCCCGACCCAGTGACTGAACCCAGGTGTCCAGCATTGCAGGCAGATTCTTTACCAAACTGAGCTATGAGGGAAGCCCCATGCTAGTAAGGTTATAGTAAAAATCCTTCAGACAGGCTTCAACAGAACGTGAACCAAGTATTCGAGATGTTCAAGTCAGATTTAGAAAAGGCAGAGGAACCAGAGATCAAATTGCCAATATTCTTTGGATCATAGAGAAAGCAAGTGAATTTCAGAAAAAACACACAAAACATCTAGTTCTGCTTTATTGACTACGCTAAAGCCTTTGTGTGGATCACAACAAACTGTGGAACATTCTTAAAGAGACAGGACTACCAGACCACCTTATCTGTCTCCTGAGAAACCTGTATGCAGGCCAAGAAACAACAGTTAGAACCTTATATGGAATAACTGATTGGTTCAAAACTGGGAAAGGAGTACGATAAGGCTGTATATTGTCAACTTATTTATTTAACTTATATGCAGAGTACATCAAGCTAAATGTTGGCCTGAATGACTCACAAGTTGGAATCAAAATTTCTGGGGGAAATAACAACAACCTCAGATATGCAGATGATACCACTCTAACGCCAGAAAGTGAAGAGGAGCTACAGAGCCTCTTGATGAGGGTGAAAATAAGAGTGAAAAACCTGGGTTAGAACTCAACATGAATAAAACCAAGAGCAGGTCATCCAGTTCCATCACTTCACGGCAAATAGAAGGGGGAAAGGTAGAAACAGTGACAGATTTTATTTTCTTGGACTCCAAAATCAATGTTGAGGGTGGCCGCAGCCATGAAAACAAAAGATACATACTCCTTGGAAGGGAAAGTTATGATAAACCTAGACAGTGTATTAAAAAGCAGAGACATCACTTTGACAACAAAGGTCTGTATGGTCAAAGCTATGGTTTTTCAGTAGTCACATACAGATATGAGAGTTGGACCATACAGAAGGCTGACTGCCAAAGAACAGATGCTTTCGAATTGGGTGTTGGAGAAGACTCTTGACAGTCCCTTGGACTGCAAGGAGATCCAACCAGTCCATCCTAAAGGAAATCAGTCCTGAATATTCATTGGAAGGATGTTGCTGAAGCTGAAGCTCCAATACTTTGCCACCTGATGTGAAGAGCCAACAGATTGGAAAAGACCCTGATGCTGGGAAAGATTGAGGTGAGGAGGAGAAGGGGACGACAGAGGATGAGATGGTTGGATGGCATCACTGACTCGATGGGTGTGAATTTGAGCAAACTGCAGGAGATAATGAAGGACAGGGAAGTCTGACATGCTATAGTCTATGGGTCTCAAAGGGTTGGACACAACTCAGCACCTGAACACCATCACCACTACCAAGACATTTGTAGTCAAAAGTCACCATTATGGTAAAGTTTTTACCCCAAACTTCAAAGCACAGTAAGAAAGTGCCTAGTTTTACCCACACATTTGTATAGTATTTTAATCTTTCAAAGGTAATTTCATATTTTCTGAATTATTCTATTGTCACTCCAACCCTTTGAAATAAGATTATTCTCATTTACAGATTAAGACTGTGGAATTCAGAAAGTTCTGGATAATTAAACACATGGGTAGTTGATGTTATTATTGCCTGCACCAGCGTACCAATGGAACTAAAATCCAGAACTCAAAGCATCAACTCCAGACAACTTTCAAACAGGATTTCACTTCAACTCAAATACCTATTAAGTTTCCCCAAAGTACCAGGTCTTTTGTTTTGGAAATTGTGTATTGAAGTGATTAAAACATCATGCAAATTTAAAACAAATTCTTAAAGTATTTTCAAATTCTTAAAAGACAAGAGCTAAGGTTGAACTGGGTTCTTATTTCAAAAGTACACTAAAGTTGAAGTGCTATTGTCAAACCATCCAAATTCCATTTCTTAAAATGAGTCACCAAAAGTATCCAGTCCCTGAAACAGAGCATCAGATGCAATCTAAAAATAATAAGTCTAAGTCCTAGAAAATTCATGGGAAAGGATTTTCTCTCTGTTAGTCAACCCAGAATCCTGATTTAGAGAGTTCACTTTCCTTTTTAAGAATACATCTTGTAAGTTGTACATTTGATGCATACATATGTACTGGCAAAGTTAAAACCCAATATGTTTTCAAGGCACATACCCCAGCATAAGACATGACTCAGTTTTTTCTTTGTATGTAACATTTACTTTGCATCACAGTAAGGAAGTGAGCAAACTATGACTTACGAAACCTGTCTCATGATACACTGAACAGCCTTGCAGAAGTGTCACATGCATTATGCCTCGCAATAAACACTGACATTTATAATCTAAAATTCTCCTTGTGCTAAAGGCGGGCTCATTCTTCCACTCAGCTAATGAGACTTTAATACAGCATGTGTGTGAGAAGGGAAGGGGAGGATAAAGTATACTAAGTGACTCAGTTGGCTATTACACTACCAGAAAGGGGACATCAATTTTATTCTCGTGTTTCTTAAACAGTAGATTTTACAGTGCAGTCGTTAACTGATGGGAGGGTTTTAGGACTATCTGACACCTCACACTTGCTGGGAAAAGAGCATTCTGTGAGCGATCCCAATTTTCCATTTCCTCGATATTCAAAATACTCCAGCAGAACGTCCAAAGTAAACAAACACCTGCTTCCCCCCCGTCTAGACAAGAGCATGTCTTCCACTTGCGGCTCTTCTAATGGCTCAACAAGCCCCCCTGCCACTTAACCTGGTGAGAAAATGGAAAGCCTTCACCCCGGAAACAGCTGCCTTCATTTCGCCCTTTCTTCTATACATCCAACCAAGAAATCCATAGCACGTTATTTGAGATCGTTTTTCCAAAGGAATCACAGAGCTATGAGCCGTGAACGCATATGAAGGACATTAAAGAAGAGGGAGTCTCTGAGGTAAAACTGAGCAGCTTGACAGAAAGTGAATTTTCTGTCAAGAGCATGTATTACCTTGGATCCAAAGAGCACACAAATATGCAGAAGGATAATGTTGAATGTCACCAATTTGTGCATATGCTCTTCATTTAAGCAGTTGATTGCTGGCATCTTTCTCTTTGAATGTTCAAATTGCACCTGAGCTTATTGTTTTACATTGAAATAAATACACATTTTACGTGAAATGGAGCCTCACTGCAATATTCCCTCTGGGCACAGGGCTTGAGTTTGCCTTACCTCTGAATTTCTTCTAAAAATTTCTTCCAAGGAGAAGTTTTAAGACAGACTCTGCCTACCCATGAATTTTAGACCATAAATTAAAAAAATGAAACTCCAAATTATGATAAGCCAAATGATGTTCACCAAATACTTCCTCTCCCTTCCTTGCTGCTGCGGGCATACTTTCCACGCCTGGGCAGTTGGGCGTGGCTACGTGACTCGCTGCGGTTAATGGCGTGTGCTGCTGTTGTTTAGCTGCTAAGTCGTGTCCAACTGTGGCCCCATGGACTGTAGCACCTCAGTCCTGTACCGCCTCCTGAAGTTCGCTCAAATGCATATCTGTTGAGTCGGTAATGCTATCTTTTGCATCCTCTGCCACCCCCTACTCCTTCTGCCTTCAATCTTTCCCAGCCATCAGGGTCATTTTCCAGTGAATCAGCTCTTCATATCAGATGTAAAAACGCACTGGAGCTTCAGCTTCAGCATCAGTCCTTCCAGTGAATATTCAGGGTTGATTTCCTTTAGGATTGACTGGTGCGATCTCCTTGCAGTCCAAGGGACTGTCAAGGGTCTTCTCCAACACAATTCAAAGGCATCAATTCTTTGGCACTCAGACTTCTTCATGGTCCAACTCTCACATCCATACATGACTACTGGAAAAACTATAGCTTTGACTATATGGATTTTTGTCAACAAAGTGATATCTCTGTTTTTTAATACACTGTCTAGGTTTGTCATGGGCTTCCCTGATGGCTGAGGTTAAAGCATCTGCCTCTAATGCGGGAGACCCGGGTTCAATCTCTGGGTCGGGAAGATCCCCTGGAGAAGGAAATGGTAACCCACTCCAGTATTCTTGCCTGGAGAATCCCATGGACGGAGGAGCCTGGTGGGCTACAGTCCATGGGGTCGCAAGAGTCGGACACCACTGCGCGACTTCAGTTCACTTCACTTTCAGGTTTGCCATAGCTTTGCTTCCAAGGAGCAAAAGCACATTTTACATTTCAATCTCATGGCTGCAGTCTCTGTCCCCAGTGGTTTTGGGGCCCAAGAAAATGAAATGTCACTCTTGCCACTTTTTCAACTGCTATTTGCTGTGAGGTGATGCAACTGGATGCCATGGTCTTAGTTTTTCACATGTGAGGCTTTGAGCCAGCTTTTTCATTTTTCTCTTTTACCCCCATTAAGTGGCTCTTTAGCTCCTCTTCACTTTCTGCCATTGGAGTGGTATCTGCATATCTGAGGTTGTTGATATATGTATTAAAGATGGATAGGTAGATAGGTAGATAGGTAGAAATCATGATAAAAACAAAGGGTTGAGATATGATCTTGCAGTGGGACTTGCCTAACCAGGCTCTCGACATTGCCATGTGCTACGGTCCGAATGTTTGTATCCCTCTAAAATCTGTATGTTAAAATCCTAACCCCCAAAGGTGATGGCATTACCTGGTGAGGCTTTTGGGAAGTACCTGAGTTATGAGGGTGTTCCACACTCTCATGGATTAGATTAATGCCTTAAAAAGTGGCCTCAGAGAAATCCCTAGAGCCTTCTGTCATAAGAAGATGCAGTGAGAAGTCTGCAACCTTGAAGAGAGCCCTCATTTGGCCAAGCTGGCACCCTGATGTCAACCATCCAGTCTCCAGAACTGTAAGTAGTACATTTTTACTGTTTATAAGCCATGCAGTCAGTGTTGTTGTTGCTTTTTTTTTTTTTTTAAAGCATCATGAACAGACTAAGACACCATGAAAAGAACACTCTTGGATAGTCCACTGATACAGAGCTGGTAAGAGACACACCAGCCTGACTTGGACTCAACCTGTGATTTGGAGTCAAGCCCAGCTGAGCTTAGTCTAGATCAACTGACCTACAGCGAACGTATGTGAAAGTAAATGCTAAAAGTAAGTGTGCAAGTAAAAGTAAATGCTTTGTTTTAAGCCAATGCATTCGGGGTGGCTTGTTACCCAAAGTTATTGTGGCCATAGTTAACTGATATACAACTGGAAACAAACATTGTTAATTACAGCAAGCCTCCTTTGTCCAGGGGTTTTCAGGCAATAATACTGCAGTGGTTTGCCATTTCCTTCTCCAGGGGACTCTTCCTGACCCAGGGAATGAAGCTGGGTCTCCTGCACTGCAGGCAGATTCTTCACCAACTGAGCTACCAGAAAAGCCCCACTCTAACCCTACAGATAGGCCCCTACATACACAGGCTCTTTTATTTTTGGCAGTGTTGGGTCTTGGTTGCTGCATGAGGATCTTTCGCTGCAATGCACAGATTCTCGAGTCCTGGCACGAGGGTTCAGTGGTTGCTCCACGGCATGTGGGTCTTAGTTCCCCAACTAGGGCCTGACCCCACATCCCTGTGTTGCAGGACGGATTCTAAGCCACTGGGACAGCAGGGAAGTCCAGATAGGTCTGCACACTGAGTGTAAAGCAGCTGTAATGGAGCAAAACTCATGAACAACCATGCTGCCTGCATAAATGTGATGTGTCAGTCAGTCAATCATCAAGACGGTGCTGCTACATAAAGGAAAATTGACCAGACTTTTTGAGTTTGTTAGATATGTCTGACTCGAAGTCTTTTTTCTAAATATGCAAATTAAATACTCCCTCAGCCAGATTCAAAAATGGGAAAACAAAAACTTTAATGAAAAATAATGAAGGTTCTAGAAAAATGGTGCTTAGGAAGCCATTTGCAGGACAGGAATAGAGATGCAGACTACGGACCAGACCTGTGGACACCGTGGGGGAGGGAAAGGGTGGGAGGGACTGAGAGAGGAGCGCTGACATACTCGCACCACCACTGTGAACAGGTAGCTGGCAGGGAGCTCAGCCTGAGCTCCACGATGACCTAGAGGGCTGGGAGGGAAAGTGGCTACGTTGCTTCAGTCATCCAATTCACCCCATGGACTGTAGCCCCCCAGGCTCCTCCGTCCATGGGCTTCTCCGGGCAAGGATGCTGAGTGGGTTGCCAAGCCCTTCTCCAGCTAATCTTCCCAACCTTGAGATCATACCCCATGTCTGTTATGTCTCCCGTGTTGGCAGGTGGGTTCTTTACCACTAGCACCACCTAGAAAGTCCATTATATATATATATATATACTTTTTGGGGGGCTGATTCACACTGTTGTACAGCAGAAACCAATACAACGCTGTAAAACAATCATTCACCTATTAAAATTTTTTTCAATTTAAAAAATGTAGGAAGTCTAATTATGAATGACTACTCTGATATGTTCTTATTCTGCTGCCTAGGTACCTAGTGAGGAGGATATTTTCTACATTGAGTTAATAGAAAAACAACAACAATGAATAAATACAAACCAAGGAGCAGGTCAGGAAGCAGCAGTTAGAGCTGGACCTGGAACAGCAGACTGGTTCCAAATGGGAAAAGGAGTGCGTCAAGGCTGTATATTGTCATTCTGCTTATTTAACTTCTATGCAGAGTACATCATGAGAAACGCTGGGCTGGAAGAAGCACAAGCTGGAATCAAGGTTGCTGGGAGAAATATTAATAACCTCAGATATGCAGATGACACCACCATTATGGCAGAAAGTGAAGAGGAACTAAAAAGCCTCTTGATGAAAGTGAAAGAGGAGAGCAAAAAAGTTGGCTTAAAGCTCAACATTCAGAAAATTAACATCATGGCATCTGGTCCCATCACTTCATGGGAAATAGATGGGGAAACAGTAGAAAGGTGTCAGACTTTATTTTTGGGGGCTCCAAAATCACTGCAGATGGTGACTGCAGCCATGAAATTAAAAGACGCTTACTCCTTGGAAGGAAAGTTCTGACCAACCTACATAGCATATTCAAAAGCAGAGACATTACTTTGTCAACAAAGGTCCATCTAGTCAAGGCTATGGTTTTTCCAGTGGTCACGTATGGATGTGAAATATGGACTGTGAAGAAAGCTGAGCACCGAAGAATTGATGCTTTTGAACTGTGGTGTTGGAGAAGACACTTGAGAGTCTCTTGGACTGCAAGAAGATCCAACCAGTCCATTCTAAATGAGATCAGTCCTGGGTGTTCTTTGGAAGGACTAATGGTAAAGCTGAAACTCCAGTACTTTGGCTGCCTCATGTGATTGACTCATTGAAAAAGACTCTGATGCTGGGAGGGATTGAGGGCAGGAGGAGAAGGGGATGACAGAGAATGAGATGGCTGGATGGCATCGGTGGACTCGACGGACAAGAGTTTGGGTGAACTCTGGGAGTTGGTGATGGACAGGGAGGCCTGGCATGCTGCGATTCATGGGGTCACAAAGAATCGGACACGACTGAGGGACTGAATTAAATTGAACTGAAGGTGCTAAAAATAATTTGTTGATCAACTGAGATGACATATTAAGAATCGTGTTATAAGCATCAGTATTGGCAGAAATCTAGCACAATATGAACAGATCCAAATGAAACGTCTCAAATGTTAACGCAGATGAAAATCATTATGACCTTTTACACTGATAAAGCTAACTGTATAAAGGAGAAAGGTTAAATAAATTTTTTAAAATTTCTATTTAATTTACTACGGCATCTTGACTATAATGACAAGAGTAATTTAATGTAAACTATAAAAATACTAATCATTCATTTTATACCGAGTTGTGACGTGCCCTTTGGTTTTAAAACTCATGACGGGACTGATGTCAGCACCACGGTGGCATAAGAGGCTCCCACTGCCTGCCCCCTTCCATCCACAAGCCGGGAAGCTCCGTAACTCAGGTGCCGCGGCCCGCGCCCCAGCCCGAGGATTCCCGCCATCGGTCCGTTCCCTGGGCGCGCAGAGCAGGCGGGGCCCCTGTGAGCGCCGTGGGCAGGAGGACCCGGGGCATCGGGGCCGCGCACGGAGCTCCGGCCCCGACCCTGCTCCCCGCCGGCGGCCCGCCGGGGCGCCACGGGGCACGGCGGGGCGCCCCTGGACACCTGCGGAGAGCCCGCCTGCGCTCGTGTCCGCCGGGCCACGGGCCTCCGCCTCCCCCGGGAGGGGCGTCTGCCTCCGGGGCCCCGGCAACGGAAACCCCCGAGGCGGAGGGGACGCGAATGAGGGCCCGCGCCGGGCGGAGGCCGCGGGGGCGCGCGGGGTCTCCGTAGGAGCGCAGGCCGCGCGCAGGCGACCGAAAGCCTGCACCGCCGCGCCATCTGTCGGAAAACAGAAGGCCAGTACCGACTACCCTGAAGTTGAGCCGCCCAGGCGAGGTCAGCTCTCTGTGATCCCCGGGACTGCAGCACCCAGGCCTCCCTGTCCATCACCAGCTCCCCGGGCTTAGCTCACACTCATGTCCATCGAGTGGGTGTTTTGTTAGAATCTTTAGAATCAGTATCTATATATATGCACTTCCTTCATAGCTCAGTTGGTAAATCATCTGCCTGTAATGCGGGAGACCTGGTTCAATCCCTGGGTCGGGAAGATGCTCTGGAGAAGGAAATGGCACTCACTCCAGTACTCTGGCCTAGAGAATCCCATGGGCAGAAGAGCTTGGGGGGCTACAGTCCATGGGGTCGCAAGAGTCAGACCCGACTTAGTGGCTAAACCACCAGCATCATATCTACATATATAGAGAGCCAGTGTTTTGCTGAATTGTTAGAATCAAGTAAAAATAAAAACTTTACCCCAAAGAGAAAGGTTTCACTACTTCAGTGTACTGGCAGAGGAACAAGTTGTGAAACACCATGAAAAAGACACAGTGCAAAGGCCAGTTTTCATTCCAATTCCAAAGAAGGGCAACGCCAAAGAACGCTCAAAGTACCGCACAATTGCACTCATCTCACATGCTAGTAAAGTAATGCTCAAAATTCTCCAAGCCAGGCTTCAGGAATATGTGAACCGTGAACTCCCTGATGGTCAAGTTGATTTTAGAAAAGGCAGAGGAACCAGAGATCAAATTGCCAACATCTGCTGGATCATCGAAAAAGCAAGAGAGTTCCAGAAAAGCACCTATTTCTGCTTTATTGACTATGCCAAAGCCTTTGACTTTGTGGATCACAATAAACTGTGGAAAATTTTGAAAGAGATGGGAATACCAGACCACCTAACCTGCTTCTTGAGAAACCTATATGCAGGTCAGGAAGCAACAGTTAGAATTGGACATGGAACAACAGACTGTTTCCAAATAGGAAAAGGAGTACATCAAGGCTGTATATTGTCACCCTGCTTATTTAGCTTATATGCAGAGTACATCATGAGAAATGCTGAACTGGAAGAAACACAAGCTGGAATCAAGATTGCCAGGAGAAATATCAATAACCTCAGATATGCAGATGACACCACCCTTATGGCAGAAAGTGAAGAGAAATTCAAAAGCCTCTTGATGAAAGTGAAAGAGGAGAGTGAAAAAGTTGGCTTAAAGCTCAACATTCAGAAAACGAAGATCATGGCATCTGGTCCCATAACTTCATGGGAAATAGATGGGGAAACAGTGGAAACAGTGTCAGAATTTATGTTTTTGGGCTCCAAAATCACTGCAGATGGTGACTGCAGCCATGAAATTAAAAGATGCTTACTCCTTGGAAGAAAAGTTATGACCAACCTAGATAATATATTCAAAAGCAGAGACATTACTTTGCCGACTAAGGTCCGTCTAGTCAAGGCTACGGTTTTTCCAGTGGTCATGTATGGATGTGAGAGTTGGACTGTGAAGAAGGCTGAGCGCTGAAGAATTGATGCTTTTGAACTGTGGTGTTGGAGAAGACTCTTGAGAGTCCCTTGGACTGCAAGAAGATCCAACCCGTCCATTCTGAAGGAGATCAACCCTGAGATTTCTTTGGAAGGAATGATGCTAAAGCTGAAGCTCCAGTCCTTTGGCCACCTCATGCGAAGAGTTGACTCATTGGAAAAGACTCTGATGCTGGGAGGGATTGGGGGCAGGAGGAGAAGGGGATGACAGAGGATGAGACGGCTGGACGGCATCACGGACTCAATGGACGTGAGTCTGAGTGAACTCCGGGAGATGGTGATGGACAGGGAGGCCTGGCGTGCTGCAATTCATGGGGTCGCAAAGAGTTGGACACGACTGAGAGACTGAACTGAACTGAATATGGTTTCATAAAAAGAAAATGAAAATTCTCCAGAAATTAAACTTAAAAGTCACAGAAGAGTACAATCTAACTGACAGAGAATTCAAAATGGCTGTTACAAAGAAACACAATCTGCTACAAGAAAACTCAGAAAGGCAGCGCAGTGAGCTCAGGAGCAAAACTAACAGACAAGAGAAATACCTTGTCAGAGAGACTGAAACGCCTAAAAAGAACCAAACGAAAATAATGGAACTGAAGGAAATCAAAGGAGATGAAGAACACAGTAGAAAGCAGTGGAAACAGAGCAGACCACACGGGAGAAGGAATTAGCTGGCTGCAAGATAGAAATCCAGAAATACACAGGCAGAAGGGAAGAAAGAACTAAGATACTGGAGAATTTAGAAGTTCTGTGAGAATAATCCCATTATGAAAGGGAACATTAAGATAATGGGATTCCCACAAGGAGAGGAGAGGGAGTAGGGAGCAGGGAGTTTCTTTAAAGAAACAAGAGTGGAGAACTTCCCACATCTTGAAAGAAACCAGATATGCAAGCCCATGAAGTTAAGAGAATACTTAATTACCTCAATGTAAAAGAGACCTCCTTTAAGGCACATTATATTAAAAGTGTCAAAAATTACAACAAAGAAAGAATTTTTCAGGGCAGATGGGAAAAAAGGATGGTAACCTATAAAGGAATCCCCATTGGGCTGTCAACAGGTTTCTCAGCAGAAACTCTACAGGCCAGAGAAGATTGGAATGACATACTCAAAATACTGAAAGATAAAAACTGTTAATTCAGAATACTCTATAAAGCAAGGTTATCATTCAGTTATGAAGAAGAAATAAAGGCTTCAACAGACAAAACTGAGAGAGTTCATCACCATGAAACTTGCCTTACAAGAAATATTGAAAGGAGTTCTTTTACCTGAAACAAAAGTCAGAAATATATAGAACTTTGACCAAGGTGATGGACAGAATCAAAAACCACAGCTCAAAATTAGGATATGCTGTTAAACACTTCACTGTAGCATAAAGGTTAAGGGGGAAAGCAGTATAAATTGCTATAGCTACATCAACTTGGTAATGAAATTGCAACATAGAAAGGAACAATTGTAGGCAATAAAAACATAGAAAGGGAAGAGGAAGAGAACAGGACTCACATTGGAAATAAAGATAAGATGCTGTCTGAAAAAAAAGGTTATCTTATCTTTGCTACATTGTATACAAACTTCATGTAAACACAAAACATAAACTTACAGCAAACATACAAAACATTTTAAAAAATGGAAAATGAAAAACATCGTAGAAGACCAATAACTTAAAATGGTGGGTGGAAATGAAAGAATGAATAATGAAGATATAGAACAACCAGAAAAACAAATTTAAAATGGCAGTACTGTCCTTGTTTATCAATAGTCGCCCTAAATGTAAATGGATTGAATTCACCAATCAAAAGACACAGAGTGATTGGATACATTAATAAACAGGACAACCATATGCTGCTTCCAGGAGGTTAATCTCAGCTCTAAAGACAACCATAATGTCAAAAATAAAAGATAGAAGATAATATTCTAAGAAAATGTCAGCTAAGACAGGGTGCATAATTATATAGGGTGCATAATTATGTCACCATAATTATATCAGATAAAATAGACTTCAAGCCAAAAAAGGTAAATAAAGACAAAGATTCACATTATATAATGATAAAGCAGAAAATCCATCAAGCAGACATAACAGTTATTAATATATATGTATATAACATAGAAACATTAAAATATACAAAGCAATTTTTAACACAGCTAAAGGGTGAGATTGCCAGCAACTCAATGATAATAGCAGGGGACTTTACCACCCTACTTGCATTAATGGATAGATTATCCTGACAAAGTCAACAAGAAAACAGAAGCCTTAGATGAAACATTAGACCAGATGTAGTTAATAGATTTACTCAGAATATTCCATCCAAATGCAGGATGGATTATTCTCACATACTCATGGAACATTCTCAAGAATAGACCATATATTGAGACACAAAACAGTTATCAATAAATATAAGAAAATTGAAATATATCAAACATCTTTTCCAATCACAATGGTATAAAACCAGAAATAAATTATAAGAAGAAATCTGGAAATATTACAAATATGTGGAGACTAAACAACATGCTACTAAACAACAATTGAGTAAAGAAGAAATCAAAGGGGCAATTATTTAAAATAGCTGAAGAAAAACGAAAATTAAAGTATGACATACCAAAGTCTGTGGGATGCAGCACAAGCCACACTAAGAGGCAAGCGAATCTCAGTAGTGCTAGCCCACTGCAGGAAACAAGAAAACCCCGAATAAGCAATGCACACTTGCACCCAAAGGAACTAGAGGAAGAAAAACAAAAATGAAAGTTAGAAAAAAAAAGGAAATAATAAAGATCAGAACAGAAAAGAAATAGAGACTAAGACAGCAATAGAAAAAGTCAATGACATTAAGAACTGGTTCTTTGAAATGACAAACCTTTACCTAGACTCACTATGAAACAGAGAGAAAGCTCAAATAAGTAAAATTAGGAAGTGGCAACCCACTTCAGTATTCTTACCTGGAAAATCCCCCAGGCAGAGGAGCCAGATGGGCTACAGTTCATGGGGTCACAAAGGAGGACAGGACCGAGAAACAGCACGGAAATGCAAGATGAGAGATAACTGTGGCTATCACAGAAACAAAAAGGGATTCTAAGGAATGTCACGAATGCTTACACACCAACACTATAAAACTTAGAAAAATTTATACATTCTTCTAATTATAAGCCTTCCAAGTCTGAATCATGAAGAATTAGAAAAATCCAAAGAGACTGATTACTAGTAAGGAAATTGCAACAGTATTCAAAAACCTCCCTCAAAATAAAAGTTTAGGACCATATGGCTTCACAGATAAATTCAACAAAACACTCAAAGATTTAATAACTATTCTCAAATACTTCCTTAAAGCTGAAGATGAGGCAATGCTTCTTAAACCATTTTTCAAGGTCAAAGTTACTCAGATATCAGATCCAGGCAAGGACAATTCACACACACACACACACATTACAAATCAACATCTCTCATGAACTCAGAAATAAATGTCCTCAACAAAATATTGGCAAACTGAACACAACCACACATTAAAATAATCATATACTCAGTATGCCAGCAAATTTGGAAAACTCAACAGTGACCCCAGCAATGGAAAAAGTCACTTGTCATTCCAATCTCAAAGAAAGGCAATGCTACAGAATGTTCAAATTAGCATACAGTTGTGCTCATTTCACATGCTAGCAAGGTAATGTTAAAAATCCTTCAAGACAGGCTTCAACAGTACATGAACCAAGAACTTCCAAATGTACACTGGACTCGGAAAAGGCAGAGGAACCCAAGGTCAAATTGCCAACATCTGCTGGATCATAGAAAAAAACAGGGGAATTCCAAAAAGCAGAGATGTCACTTTGCCAACAAAGGTCCCCATAGTCAAAGCTACGGTTTTTCCAGTAGTCATGTACCAAAAGGCGAGTCAGACCATAAAGAAGGCTGAGTGCCAAATAACTGATGCTTTTGAACTGTGGTGTTGGAGAAGACTCTTGAGAGTCCCTTGGACTGCAAGGAGATCCAACCAGTCCATTCTGAAGGAGATCAGTCCTGGGTGTTCTTTGGAAGGACTGATGCTGAAGCTGAAACTCCAATACTTCGGCCACCCGATGCAAAAGGCTGACTCACTGCAAAAGACCCTGAGGTTGGGAAAGATTGTGGGCAAGAGAAGAAGAATGTGACAGAGGATGAGATGATGGTATGTCATCACCAACTCAATGGATATGGGTTTGACCAAACTCCAGGAGACAGTGAGGAGAAGGGAGTGGCACCCCTCTCCAGTACTCTTGCCTGGGAAATCCCATGGACGGAGGAGCCTCGTAGGCTACCGTCCATGGGGTCGCTAAAAAAACAGCATTGTATATAATAACCAAGATATGGAAGCAAACTAAGTGTCTATCGATGGATAAATAGATAAGATGTACAGAGACACACAAAAGAATACCACTCAGCTGCATAAGAGAATGAAATCTTGCCATCTGCAGCAACATGGATGAAACTTGAGGGTGCTGTGTTAGATGAAGTAAATCAGATGGATAAAGGTCAAATACCATATGATCTCACTCAGATGTGGAATATCTACATGATATTAAATAAAAAGTTAACGAATGAACCAAAGCAAAAAACAAACACATAGATGCAGAGAATAGAATGGTGGTTATTAGGGGGGGAGGTTGGGGAGAGCGTAAAATGGGTTACGTGGGTCACCAGTATGGTGACGATGGGAACTGGAGTTTTGTGGTGAATATGCTGTAATGTGTACGGAAGTGAAAATATTGTACACGGGAAACGTAATGTTGTAAACCAATGTTCCCTTAATTTAAAAAATAAAAGAAAATTTACGAGCTGAACATTCTGAAGTTTTTATTTCCTTAAAGGAAATAAACCTTCTTTTCTAATCTGAATAGTTTTATCAGTGGTTTACATTTGAGTCTAAATTGTGAAACTGAAATGGAAGCTATTAACAAATCCTTGAAGTCCCTTCAGTGACACTCCATTTTAAGAGTCTAAGTGGAAGAGAATTTGGTTGTAACCAAACAAACAAACAAACAAACAAGATGTGAAATAAAGGCTGAACTAAAGAAGGACATTCGAGGAAGTGCCGGCAGGTAAGAATCGTGCGAATGTCTGCATAGAGTTAGCAGTACGAATATTTAACTAAATTATGGTCACATAATCAACACAATTGCCTCTGAAAGAAGACTATGATTCCATGTGTTCTGATCCTTCAGGGAATTTGTCCAACTAGAAAATAATTTATCAATGAGTTTAGTTTTTCCTTTCAAATTACCTTCATGCATCACCTCATAGGCATTAAAATTGTATTACTGAGGGTTCTCTGGGAGTCTTAGATGCTGGTCATTCATATAAATTTCCTCTTATCATCTGTGACTTTGATCCCATTCCATTTCTTTAAAATTGGATGCACACATACATAATGTATTTAGCATGACTAAAGAAAGAGAAGATACTTTAATCTTTCTGTTTTGGACATTAAAAGATAGATTTTAGCTTTAATTTCTAGAAAAGAAAAAATCTTTCATAATTGAATAAATCTATAAAGTTGTTTCATGAGAATTAAAGTTAGGAAAACGTTTTCTAAAGCTCTTCTACTAGTTATTAAATGTAGCAGTAATAAAAAGAAATTGAAAAATGAAGCAGTCATCACATTTCTTATTCTCTTCTCATGCTCAGACACTCAGTCGTGTTCGACTCTTTGCTACCCAACAACTGTAGCCCACCAGGCTCCTCTGTCCATGGGGTTTTCCAGGCAAGATATTGGAGTGGGTTGCCATTTCCTCCTCCAGGGGATCTTCCTGACCCAGGGATTGAACCTTCGTCTGCTGCTTTGGCAGGCAGATTCTTTACCACTGAGCCACCCAGTCTTCCACATATTTCCATGCCACTTAAATATCTCCAGTAAAAATGTTATACTTCCTTTTCAAGAATTTAGTTGGATAATACAGTGATTAGTTCAGTTCAGTCACATCCAGCTCTTTGTGGCCCCATGGACTGCAGCATGCCAGGCTTGCCTGTCCATCACCAACTCCCAGAGCTTGCTCAAACTCATGTCCATCGAGTCAGTGATGCCATCCAACCATCTCATCCTCTGTCGTCCCCTTCTCCTCCCACCTTCAATCTTTCCCAGCGTCAGTGTCTTTTCCAATGAGTCAGTTCTTAGCATCAGGTGGCCACAGTATTGGCGTTTCAGAGTATTACGCTCTAAAACACAGGGCTACAGTGTAGTCTGCCCTTAAAAAAAAAAGGTTGTTCCTTTTACTTTTAATTAAGAATGCTCCTTCATGAGTGTTTGTTCTGTCAATAAATGTCGGCATCATATCGACAGAATGATGGTGGATTTTCTGAAGGAGCAAGACAGTCTCTCTCAGTATTTCTGCTGCTCTAGGCACTAAGTCGTGCCCGACTCTTGCCACCACAGGGACTGTAGCCCACCAGGCTCCTCTGCCCGTGGTGTTTCAGGCAATAATACTAGAGAGGGTTGCCATTTCCTTCTCCAGAGGAGTCTTCCCAACCAAGGGATCAAACATGGGTCTCCTGCACTACAGGAAGCCTCTTTATTGACTGAGCCCCCAGGGAAGGCCCAAAGGAATTCTTATCAACAAAGCATTCAACACTTTTAAAAGATCGCTAACAATCTTAAATGCCTGAAACTAGTTCCCACTTAGGAAAGGACTCTTTGGTAATGTTAAAACACAAGAGCTGCATGCCAGAACAAGGGGAACTCAGGTGCTTCTTTTTTTTTTAACTTTCTATTTTATATTGGAGTAGAGTTGATTAACAATACTGTGTTAGCTTCAGGTGTACAACAAAGTGATTTTTTTTTCTGCAAAAGAAAAATGATCTCATCAGAATCCTCACGCCCTGTTACCCACACACTTCCCACACACCTACTTGGAGAAAATGGAATGGATCCAAGGACCCACGTGCTGTAAGGAAGCTTTTATTTATAACTGAGGTCCAGGATTCCAGCAAAATATGCAATAAAACAACTGCACTATCCCTCAGATAATTCACATGTAAACTTTTGAAGCAACATTTTCCTGATTGGCTGATGGTAAGACTACAAAAACTCTTTCTCACTCTTTTAGAGGTAAACTAAAAGGAATTTTGATAAAAAAAAAAAAAATTTGTAACCCGGTAATTTACATAAATGATCAAACTCTCTAGGACCAGTTTTGAGCATATTTGTATGTTCAAGTGCACCAAACGATGGAGACTGAATAGAGAAGGAAAACACAGGTTAGAAAAATAAGAGCGTTATGGGGGCAGGAATCATCTTCTATGATGTCCATTTTGTGAATATGTTTTATATGCTGGTGCCCAAAGCATCTATAGTGTGGGGACTCTTTTTGGAGAAAAATAGTGCAAAAATATAAATACATGATTAGACATGAAAGTAAATATTTAGACTGATAAAAGCTATAATTTAGAAATTTGAAAAGCTTATAATGACAACTAACATCACCTGTCTGGAAAAATATCCTAAGAATTTTATTATTTAACTGCTTAACACAAGATACTTTCTTCTATAGTTTTTGATTGCATAGTCTTCAAACATGTCATATAAAGTTTAGAAACACAAATTTTAATAGAGGTTCAAGAGGGAGTGGACTGACGTATAATTATCACTGATTCTTATTGATATATAGCAGAAACCAACATAGTATTGTAAAGCAATTATCCTTCAATTAAAAATAAATTAATTTTAAAAATTTAGTCTAAAAAAAAAGTGAATCAGCTAAAAATTTTAAAAAAGGGAGGAACATAGGAATAACTTGATCTTTTTTCTAGCCTGATTAACCAAAATCATAGTGTATAGATGCTTCTTTCAGTTTTGGAACTGTCATTATTGGTAATGTCACTCTGGTAGGTTGAATTGTGCCCCCTAAAAAAAATCAGTGTCTATGTCTTAACCCCTGGTACTTGTGAAAGTGACCTTATTTGAAAATAGGGGTTTTGTAGCTCTAACTAAGTCATAGACTTCGAAAGTGAAAAGTGTTAGTTACTTAGTCGTAGCCAACTCTTTGAGACTCCATGGACTGTAGCCTGCCAGGCTCCTCTGTCTGTGGGATTCTCCAGGCAAGAACACTGGAGTGGGTGGCTGTGCCTTCCTCCAGGGGATCTTCCCAGCTCAGAGATCAAAAAGGGCTTGGAAATGGGATCATTTTGGATTTAGGGTGTGCTCTTAATCCAGTGATTGATGTCCTCATGAGAGAGACACAAGGGAAACCATATGAAGAGAGAGGTAGAGATTGGAGTGATGTGTCTACAAAACAAAGCTGCTGAGGATGGCCAGAGCGAGGAGCTGCGAGAGAGGCGAGGGGCGGACCTCCCTTAGAGGAGCCCGGTGGGCTACAGGCCGTGGGTCACGAGGACTCAGGCAGGACTGAGCGCACAGGCACACACGAGCACAAGATTCTCCCCTCCGAAGACCAAGCTACCACCTGATTCAGACTCAGAGCACCAAGAGTGAAGGACTCCAGAAAGGCTTACCACCGCCTGATTTCAGACTCAGAGCCACCAAGAGCGTGAGAAGAATAAATCTCTTAAGTCGGCAGCCTTACGAAACTAATGCCATCATGTGCTTCTAAATCAAGTTTCTTTTACACAGAAAATGTAAGAATTTGGTCTTTTTATGTTCCCTTCTTCAACATGAACCTTAAGTAATTTTTAAATTGAGGACATCTGCTGCTCAATTTGTATTAATGCCCTTACTGCTGTGATAAATAATGAATTTTACATTATCATTTCTGAAACAGTGCAGTTTCATCTTGAGCAAGTGGATTAATCTTCTAGTTAACAATTTTTCAAATCTGAAAAGTAGAAGATCTTTCTTCCTTATATTATCTTCTGACTTTGTACATTTCATAATTTTGTTTATCTTCCACACCCACAGCTTGGGCTGGGACCGGTGGAAAGAGTTCATACAGCTGTATGGCCTACCTGTAAGTAAGTGGGCAGAGGGGGATTAGAAGTACCCGGAGATAACTATACACAAATGTGATTGAAAACCCAAGTATTCCACTACAAGTGTCCCTTTTCAACTCACCCTTAGCTCAACTCCAGAAGTGCCCATAGCCACTTCAACACCACTAAATGTGAGATGGAATGTGGCAAAAAGGGAAAGTGGAAAGTTGCCTCATTTTTCATTAATGAAGGTGAATATGCCTTAGTTTAGCCTTTTGAAGAATAACAACCAAGGATTGTGTGAACACACTGATAGGGTCCTTTCTTGGGAGGAACCCATGCATGTGAGGAGTCCTGAAGCTTCACTGACTTCCTAGTAAATTCATCTCCATGTGTGACATGTATTTTCAGTGCAGAAATTATCTTTCTGATTTTAGAAAATGTACTCATATTAATATTTAAGATGGAGCCTACAAGGACCTACTGCATAGCACTGGGAACTCTGCTCAATGTTAAGTGGCAGCCTGGATGGGAGGGTAGTTTGGGGGAGAATGGATACATTGATGCTTATAGTTGAGTCACTTTGCCATCCAGCAGAAACTATCACAGCATTATTAATCAGCCATACTCCAATACAAAATAAACAGTTTGAAAGAAACCTACTCTTGGGTCTTACTGTGATGAACAGGTTTGGGTGGACATGTTTCCCCTACTCATAAGACGCCCTTTCTGTTTAGTCTGCTGAGTGAGCTCCAACTCATACTTCAAACCTAATTGTCATAGCTTCTGTAGAAAGCTGTCCCTGAATCTCCTAGCCAGGCTCACATTCCCAGAGCTATTATCACACATTTGGCCTGGTATTTAATTACAATAGAATTCTTAACCTGCTTCTCTTACAAAATTATAGTCTCCCAGTGGACAGGACCATTGTATTCATCTTTGTATTCCTGTGTAGATACATGGGAAACCCTTGAGGAGATATCTGTTTGTGGAAAGAAGGGAAAGAGCTTACAGTGAATGGAAGATAAGGCACATCGAGAATAATTAGTTCAACACCAAGCAAACATTTAATAAGGGTCTACTATGTACCAGACACTCTTCTGGGAGTGGGGGAATATTGAAAAGAAATAATCAGTACTATGCGTGTAAGAGCTGTAGTCAAATAAAGAGCAGCTTTGGGAAGGGATCAAAAGTGAGGAAGAAAGCTTGCAATTATAGATGGTTTTATCAAGATGGGCTTAATCTAAGATAGACTTTTGAAAGAAACATGTGATGGAGGAGAGCTGTAAGGAAGAGGAAACAGCTAGATCAGATGCCTTAAGATGAGAGCATGTGTAAGATTTCCGAGGAGCAAGAGGACGCCTGGCTTCGTTGGGTCCAGTTAAGTAAGCATGACACAGTGGGCAGAAGGTCAGAGAAGAAGCCAGGCATGCGGCTCTCAGCCATTCTAAAGACTTAGCTTAATTCCTGAGAGAAGTGGGGGACTTTGAAGGACTTTATCAGGATCGCCTTGGCTTAAAAACACATTGAAAGGACTCAAACGAGGCAGGAGGACAAGCTGAATTGACTGGACAGATAGCAATAAACGTGAAGTAGTCAGATGCTGGGCAGATCAATATATTTGAAAGTAGAGCCTACAAGAGCCTTCCTTTGGGAAGTTAGGAAAAATAGAAGAGTCAAGATGGTTGTTTCAGTCTGAATAAGAAGAGAGATGAGATTCATCTTTAACCAACATAGGGAAAAACTGTAAGAAGAGCAAGGGCTTTGTTTTGTAGAAATCTATATTTTGATGGAAATTTAGCTATAAATTTGCTAAGTTTGAGATACAGAATAGAAGTACTGTAGTGGAAATGTTGAATTGGAATGCAAGTTAAAATTTAAGGTAGAAATTTGGAGTGGAAATATAATTACATGTAATGTAACTTGGGAGTCACACAGACATAGAGGATAGACTTGCGCTTGCCAAGCAGGAGGCATGGATTGTGAGGTTGCGGTTGGGAGCCAACTTCATATTCACTATATATGAAATGGATTAAACAACAAGGTCCTACTATATATATTCAATATCTTATGATAAAACTATATTCAATGTCTTATGATAAACTATATTCAATATCTTATGATAACTATATTCAATATCTTATGATAACTATGTTCAATATCTTATGATAACTATGTTCAATATCTTATGATAACTATATTCAATGTCTTATGATAAACTATATTCAATATCTTATGATAACTATATTCAATATCTTATGATAAAACTATAATGGAAAAGACCGTGAGAAATTACATATGAGTGCATTGGAATCAATTTGCTATACAGTAGAAAATAACACAATGCTGTAAATCAACCACATTTCAATAAAATACTTTTTTGAAAAATTGGGAGTCATAATGCAGATGAAATGTAATTCATAAGACTTGATAAGCTTCCAAAGAAGAGTAAAAAAAAAAATCAGGAGAAAGTCACTACTAAGCTCTGTGGCGCTCCAACAATGAGCGACTGGAAGAATCAGAAGAGGGGACAGGGAAGTAAGACCCAACCATGTAGGAAGAAAACCAAATGTGCGCGACACTTTCACAGTGAAAAGTCACGTGAACAACGTAAACTGAAGAAGTGTCCAACTGCTACTGAAAAGTCAAATGCTACGAAAGATCACAGAAGCCGGGGACACAAGTAGATCACTGGGTCAATAGTGGCCTCAAAGAGAGATTTTTATGGAGGAGTTGGGGCAAAAGAGCTTAGGAGAGAAAAAGAAATACAAGAATTAAGGACAATTAGTACTGACATTCTTTCAAGCAATTCTGCTTCAATAGGGAGCAAAGTAATAGGTCAGTAACTAGAAGGGAAGTGGGAAAAAAGCACCGTTTTCAGGATGGACACTGTCACAAGCTGGTGCTGATGGGAACGATTCAGGTCTAGAGGAAGGGGAAGTAGCACGCAGGTAGGAAGGGAACTAAAGGAGAGACGTCTTCAAGGCAGGAAAGAAACGGAAGCCATGAAGGAGCCAGCCTTAGATGAAGACACACACAGCTCATCAGAGGACGGGGAGGTGAACGTCTGAGACAAGAGACGTGAGAAGATGGTTAAGAGGATGCAGGAATAAATGAACTACTGAGAAATAACAGGCAGGCAGCATTAAAAGCCCACGTGAGATCTGTGTTCAAGCCATCAAAATGCATTTTTCTCCATCTGTGTTCTGCTGCTCTAAGTCTGAGCATAGAATAAGGAGAAAAGTGGCTATAATCAGCATCGTGAGTTTTCCAAGTGAATGCCACAAAGCAAGAAGGTGGAAAGGAAGTTGGACATGTTGGAAACAGACTGAATGTAACCGTTACCATAACATTTAAGCCATATACAGAAACAAGTGAACACTTCAAAGAAGCAAGGGATGATAAACATCAGTAGAATGAGTAAATTATAGGTTCCAGGAAAGCTGGAGGATTTTTAGTCAGGTTACTCTGAGAATGGACTGGAGATACTGGATGGTTTCCAGGGAGTGTGACGAATGAACAGATTACAGAGAACTTGTAGGCATTAGTGATGCAAAGTCCAAGGCAGGATCCTGGAAGAGGCTCAGAGAGCAGAGAGGAGAAGGGTGTAAGGAAATGAGGACTCCAGCATTGGGGAAGGATCATCTGCGCATTTATTAAAATCAACAGAACTAAAATACACAATAGGAGTAATGTAGGTCGTGATGTAAACCAGGAACCAGGAAATGAAGGGATCAGGAGGGGTGGGCCAGAAAAGAGCAATGAAGAGCAAGGGATGACGTACAGCCCAAAGACACGCTGTTCAAGCTGGGAATCTTTAAGGATGATGGAGAAATAATGATTAGAGAAAAGGAGCAGTGAGTGACAGGGAGGAAAGCTAGTACCTCCAGGCGCAATGAGAGAAAGCCTGGGTGTAGAGGAACAGCACCAGCTGAAGAACCTGCAGCAGAAGAAACGTCCCGGTGGAGCCAGGCTCGGTGAGAGCAGGAAAATAAAAGCAGTGTGTACCCAGGACAGATCGGGAGATGAATGCACCCTGGACCACAAGCTTCAGAAAGCATCAATGGAAGAGTTCCACAGGTTAGAGACAGAAGAGGAGGTCAGAATAAAATGATTTCCAAAACCACATGTTGATTAATGTTGGCTATAAGGGATTGAGTGTCTAAGGCTTTTTTGGTGACCCACAGATAGGAATAAGCAGGGTGACAGTATACAGCCTTGACGTACTCCTTTTCCAATTTGGGACCAGTCTGTTGTTCTATGTCCAGTTCTAACTGTTGCTTCTTGACCTGCATACAGATTTCTCAGGAGGCAGGTAAGGTGATCTGATATACCCATCTCTTTAAGAATTTTCCACAGTTTGTTGTGACTCACACAGTCAAAGGCTTTGGCATAGTCAATAAAGCATAAATGGATGTTTTTCTGGAACTCTCTTGCTTTTTCTATGATCCAATGGATGCTGGCAATTTGACCTCTGGTTCCTCTGCCTTTTCTAAATCCAGTTTGAACATCTAGAAGTTCTCAGTTCATGTACTGTTGAACCTATGCTAGGAGAGTTTTGAGCATAACTTTGCTAACATGTGAGATGAGTGAAATTGTGTGGTAGTTTAAACATTCTTTGGTATTGCTTTTATTTGGGATTAGAATGAAAACTGACCTTTTCCAGTCCTGTGGCCACTGCTGAGTTTTCCAAATTTGCTGGCATATTGAGTGCAGCACTTTCACAGCATTATCTTTGAGGATTTGAAATAGCTCAACTGGAATTCCATCACCTCCCCTAGCTTTGTTTGTGGTGATGCTTCCTAGGGCCCACTTGACTTCACATTCCAGGATGTCTGACTCTAGGTCAGTGATCACATCATCATGGTTATCTTGGTCATGAAGATCTTTTTGGTATAGTTCTTCTGTGTATTCTTGCCACCTCTTCTTAATATCTTCTGCTTCTGTTAGGTCCATACCATTTCTGTCCTTTATTGTGCCCATCTTTGCATGAAATGTTCCCTTGGTATCTCTAATTTTTCTTGAAAAGATGTCTAGTTTTTCCCATTCTATTGTTTTCCTCTATTTCTTTGCACTGATCATCAAGGAAGGCTTTCTAATCTCTCCCTGGTTTTCTTTGGAACTCTGCATTCAAATGGGTGTATCTTTCCTTTTCTCCTTTGCCTTTAGCTTCTCTTTTCTGAGCTATTTGTAGGGCCTCCTCAGACAATCATTTGGCCTTTTACCATTTCTTTTTCTTGGGGATGGTCTTGCTCCCTGTCTCCTGTACAGTGTCATGAACCTCTGTCCATAGTTCTTCAAGCACTCTGTCTTTCAGATCTAATCCCTTGAATCTATTTCTCACTTCCACTGTATAATCATAAGGGATTTGATTTAGGTCATACCTGAATGGTCTAGTGGTTTTCCCTACTTTCTTCAATTTGAGTCTGAATTTGGCAATAAGGAGTTCATGATCTGAGCCACAGTCAGCTCCAGGTCTTGTTTTTACTGACTGTATAGAGCTTCTCCATATTTGGCTGCAAAGAATATCAGTATGATTTTGGTGTTGACCATCTGGTGATGTCAAGGTGTCGAGTCTTCTCTTGTGTTGTTGGAAGAGGGTGTTTGCTATGACTAGTGGGTTCTCTTGGCAAAACTCCATTAGCCTTTGCCCTGCTTCATTCTAAGGCCAAACATGCCTGTTACTCCATGTATCTCTTGACTTCCTACTTTTGCATTCCAGTCCACTGTGATGAAAAGGACATCTTTTTCTGTGTGTTAGCTCTAGAAGGCCTTGTTGGTCTTCATAGAACCATTTAGCTTCTTAAGCATTAGAGGTCAGGGTATAGACTTGGATTACAGTGATATTGAATGGTTTGCCTTGGGAACGAACAGAGATCATTTGGAAGTTTTTGAGATTGCAACCAAGTACTGCTTTTCAGACTCTTTTGTTGACTATGAGGGCTACTCCATTTCTTCTGAGGGATTCTTGCCCACAGTGGTAAATATAATGGTCATCTGAGTTAAATTCACTCACTACAGTCCATTTTAGTTCACAGTTCACTGATTCCTAAAATGTTGACGTTCACTTTTGCCATCTCCTGTTTGACCACTTCCAATTTACCTTGATTCATGGACCTGACATTCCAGGCTCCTATGCAATATTGCTCTTCACAGCATCGGACTTTGCTTCCATCACTGGTCACATCCACAGCTGGATGCTGTTTCTGCTTTTACTCCGTCTCCTAGTTCTTTCTGGAGTTATTTCTCTACTCTTTTGCAGTAGAGGTGTTTCTCCATTCTTCTTCCCCCTGATTATTTAACTTATATGCAGAGTACATCATGCCAAATGCCGGGCTGGATAAAGTGGAAGCTAGAATCAAGATTACCAGGAGAAATATCAATAATCTCAGATAGGCAGATGACACCACCATTGTGGCAAAAAGCAAAGAAAAACTAACGAGCTTCTTAATGAAAGTAAAAGCAGAGAGTGAAAAAGCTGGCTTAAAACTCAACATTCAAAAAACTAAGATCTTCGCCTCTGGTCCGGTCCCACCACTTCATGGCAAATAGATGGGGAAGCAATGGAAAAAGTGACAGACTTTATTTTCTTGGGCTGCAAAACCATTGCCGATGGTGACTGCAGCCAGGAAATTAAACGATGCTTGCTTCTTGGAATAAAAACTATGACAAACCTATAGAGCATATTAAAAAGCAGAGACATTACTTTGCTGACATAGGTCTGTATAGTCAAAGGTATGGTTTTTCCAGTGGTCATATATGGATGTGAGAGCTGGACCATAAAGAAAGCTGAGCACCGAAGAATTGATGCTTTTGAATTGTGATGTTGGCGAAGACTCTTGAGAGTCCCTTGGGCTGCAAAGAGATCCAACTAGTCCATCCTAAAGGAAATCAGTCCTGAATATTCACTGGAAGGACTGATGCTGAAGCTGAAACTCCAATACCTTGTCCACCTTATGTGAAGGACTGACTCATTGGAATTGATCCTGATGCTGGGTAAGATTGAAGGTGGGAGAAGAAGGGGATGACATAGGATGAGATGGTTGGGTGGCATCACTGACACAATGGACATGAGTTTGAGTAAGCTCCAGGAGTTGGTGATGGACAGGGAGGCCTGGCATGCTGCAGTCCATGTGGTCACAAAGGGTCAGACACGACTGAGTGGCTGAACTGAACAAATAGGAATAAGGTACAAAATAAGATAAATTCTAGTGTATCCAAAGCAGATAGTAGCAGTAGATACTATGAAGGTAGTATAAGTAGTGACCAGAAATAGCAGAAGAAAAGACTTAAAATTTAAATTTGAAAATGAAGATAACAGATAGAATATTAAAAGGACAATGAGAGCCATAAGAGATGAATATCTGCAAATTCAAAAGAGTATAACTGACCTTTCTTTCCTTTAAGGTGAATAAGGAATATGTTGTCTGAACTAATACTTGTTGCCTAACCTTCCTAGCAAGCATCAACTAGTGGGATTTATCACTAGACCTAGCATCAGGAATAATATTGATATTCAGCCCAAAGTAGCCCCTTCATATCTGGCTGCTATGTGCTAGGCTAGTTCCAACACAAAATTAATACTCTGACATTGACTGTGTTTTTCAACCCTTTCAGTGAAGAGCTGGGAGTATGAGACATATACACACGCATAACACACAAGAAGAGTGTGTCATCTCAACAAGGGGAAAAGGTGTGGGATCATCCCAACATACTTTGTATTAAACATGTACTGCTTAGGCAATTGGTTGTTTGGCCTGAGGCATCCCAGTGCTGGCACCTATAGGAGGCTGGGCAGTACGGAGTCTTGGTACTGGCGATCTGAGATGTTGGTCACCAGCTGGGCAGTGTCCACAAGCCTGGGAGCTCCCAGGGATGTCTGCCACCAGTGTCTGCACACTTGGAGGGGGGAGCCACACCACTACCCCCGCCTCTCAGGAGGTTCTCCAAGACCAGCAGATCTCTGTCCTTCAAAAGGAATATTTTCTCTGAAAAAAAGCTCAAGGTGTTGAGGCGGGCAAAGAATATAAATGAACACTATATTTCTATGCCAGTCTGCCATGTATCTGAGTTCAGAAGATGTGAAGCTACTTTTCTCTTACTGAGTTTTATTTCCCCCATTCTACCCCACCATTAAACACAGAGGTTTAGAAGACCTTTCACATCCAAGGGCAAATTACAACATTAAAGTGACTAATTACCAGAGTAAGGCATATGGATTTCTTTTATAAAGAGGAGAAACGACTAATTGTGAATTCAAGATACTTACAAGTAAATCTATTTTAAGAGATTTTACTAATGAAAGTTAAACATCTGGAAAATTATCTCCTCTGGACCTATGTTCTCAAGTGAAGATCCACTCTTCAACACAATCTAATTATATGCAAATACTTAGGACAAGTACAGAATACCAAAAAAAAAAAAATGTAATCTTTGCAAAAGAGATTTAAAAAAAAAAACCCTGTAGATTGAATATTTTAATTTCATTCTATGGCTTTGAAATAAGAACAAAGATTTCTAGATCAGAACGGCATTAAACATTGTCCAAATTTGATTTGTCACACACACACACACACACATATATATATACACACACTCACGTATATAATATATATATATTTACATATGTACATGCATATTTACACATGCATATGTGTATATGCATAAATATACACACATAGTATATATATTCACACACATGCATATATATATATGTATATATATATATACACATAACTTTGAATTCGTGAATCAAAATTTTGAGTTCAGTAATTCTTGCCGAAAGAGTCTGAGGCCTACCATTTCTAAATTTTTTTATGAAGCAATAAAAATTGAGTCCTCCAGGTCTCTGAGCATATTCTTGGAGTATATAAGTCAACATTAAGCAAAGTGCTTGAGATAACTGGACTGCTGAGGAACTAAACCACCTGAAAATGTAGACAAAAAGATGAGGGTGAACACCAAGGAGAGGTTAAATCCCAACAAACGCTAGCAAATATTGAGAGCCACAATTCCATGACAGCTCACATGACACTTTTAACTTTCCTTAGTCAGGATCCCTGGAAAGCAAAGAGAGTAAACCAGTCAACCTTAAAGAAAATCAATCCTGAATACACTTTGGAAAGACTGATGCTGAAGCTGAAACTCCAACACTTCGGCCACCTGATGCGAAGAACTGACTCATGTGAAAAGACCCTGATTCTGGGAGAGATTGAAGGGGGGACGAGAAGGGGACGACAGAGGATGAGATGGTTGGATGACATCACCGACTCGATGGACAGGAGTTTGAGCAAACTCCGGGAGATAGTGAAGGATAGGGAGACCTGGTGTGCTGCAGTTCATGGGGTTGCAGAGAGTTAGACACAACTTAATCACTGAACAATAGCTGTGCATTCACAGAATGTGGTTATATATATATATATATATATATATATATATGTATATATAGTTTAATATATGTATGTACATACTCCTAATCTGAGAAATAAGACAGTTTTTCTCCCCACATATGAGGTACAATTTGTGATATATTTTCCTAAATCTGTGCTTTTACTTTTTTAAAAAAATGAGGCGTTTGGTCACATCTGCCCTTAGTTTCTGTATGGTTATCAGAAGGAGGCAACGCTGCTCTCTGTTTCTCATTAGGGATTTTAAGTTTCAAACTGTCAGATCTGCCATCAAAAGCTCTGCTTACCGATTCTCAGCGGTATCAGAGCGAATTCCAGCTTCCATTTCATTGAGTGTTTACGAAGTGCCCACCACTGTGCTGAACTTAATGCCATTGTCCCATTTAACCCTTTCTGCAGTTTTGCAGATGAGGAAACCGGAACCAGGACAGTAACTGACTCCCCCACCGCCAGCTGTGGGCGGAGGGGCCTTGACCCCCCCGACCGCTGCTGCTTGGTCTCCGCTGCCAGGCAGCCCCGTGCCTCTAAAGCGGACGTTAAGTCTACTTTAGTCCTTTTGTTTTTAACATAAAACTTCAACTCCTTTTTCCTTCCTGCTGGTACATTCATAAATTAGAACCAGAATCAATCACTGGCATTGCTTTTCTTCTGTTCAGTCCGACATGTGCTTATAAATGCCAGGTCTTTGAGAGGTTCTGCGTTGTCCAAGAAGGATAAGTGCCTCGGACTCTTTTCCTTCTGGAATGTCCATTAAGAGGGCGAAAGGAGATTATTGTCTGCAGTGAGGGAGCAGAATCAGGGGCTCAATCTAAAAAGTTCTATTTTTAATGCCTTTTGCTGGATGTTAGGGCTTCCTCAGTGGCTTAGTTGGTGAAGAATCTGTCTGCAGTGCAGGAGACCTGGGTTTGATCACTGGGTCAGGGAGATCCTCTGGAGAAGGGAATGGCAACCCACTCCAGTATTCTTGCCTGGAGAATTCCATGGACAGGGGGTCACAAAAGAATCAGACACAACTTAGTGACTAAATAACAACAACAACAAATGTTTACTTAGTGCCAGGGATCCACCAAGCCTGGTGTTGAGCATGGATACATTTGATTGGGCCCCTGGAAAGTAATGGTTCATAACCAAAGGCTCATTGTGCAATTCAAACCTCTCTGTTGGAAAACATATCAAAAGAAAGAAGACATCATGGAGAAAGATCATAGAATCAGGAGAGCAGGGTTTAAGAACATTGGTCTAAAATGCCATCCCTATCTTACTAGCCAGTCAATCTTGGGAAAATTGCTTATTCTCTCTGTTCCTCAAGCTCCTCACTTATTAAATAGGGATAATTACAGTAACTATCTTATTGGGTTGTTGTGGAGATTACTAATACATATAAAACTCTTAGAATGTGTCTAAAACTCTGAAGCCCTCAAAAAATGTTACCTATTTTATTCTTCACATTAGTGTTCTTGATATAAGATTTTTGATCACCAACAGCCTTAAAAAGGTCAACATTTTTGTGTAACCTGAATGGGACATACATTGTGGGAATCAATCAACATGTATTGTGTTTATTGCCCCCTCTTTAGCATCAGGCAGAGGAGTTCACCTGGTCCAAAATGAAATATGCTAAGTGTATTTTATTATCCTCTTGTTTAGACCCCAGGTGGAGAGGGTTGAGTAATTATACTAATTAGTTCACAGCACAGGTGTCTGGGGCTGAATGATTATACCAATTAGCTCCTACATGCCATCTCCATTGGTCCATGCCCATCTTCTCTTGTTTTATTTATATATACCCTTTTCCCATCCTTTCTTGTTTGAATCCTTCCTTCCCCAAGAACCTATTGTAGTGCCTTGTTAAAAATTTGTGTAAATATTTGTGCACTACTTGGTTTTTATGTGATGAGCTAAATTTACAGCAATTCAAATCAAAATGCATACCCAAAGCCTGCTACAATGCCATGCACAACAAATTCTTAACAGCTGTCTCATGAAGACAAATATTAATTTTGTCCCATCTACTCAGCCAACCAAGGCAGAGAATTCAGAATGTTCTTTCATTTCTCCTTCTCTTTCAGCTCTCTCAAACAAAGACTGCCAATTTTCCCTGTCTGCAAAATCCATTTCCTTCACTCAACCTCATGGTTACAAAATTATTTAAAGCCATCACCAGCTTATTTCCACACAACTACATCAGCCTCACTCTCTCCAGCCAAATCTAACCCTGCACTGCCACCAGGGTTGGGGGTTGGGGTGGGGGGGGGGAGCATTTCCTGAATAAAATGAATTAAAAGCAGATTGTTTGTGATTCTAACTTAACAATATCCAATAACTCCCCACTACTCACAGGTTACATTATAAACTCTGAAGTTAAAGTGAAAGTCGCTTACTCGAGTTCGACTCTTTGCGACCCTGTGGCCCGTACAGTCTGTGGGATTCTCCAGACCAGAATGCTGGAATGGGTAGCCTTTCCCTTCTCCAGGGGATCTTCCCAACCCAGGCATGGAACCCAGGTCTCCCAAATTTCAGGTGAATTCTTTACCAGCTGAGCCACCAGAGAAGCCCAAGAATACTGGAGTGGGTAGCCTGTCCCTTCTGCAGCAGATCTTCCCGACCCAGGAACTGAACCGGGGTCTCCTGTGTTGCAGGCTGATTATTTACCAACCGAGCTATGAGGGAAGCCCTTTAAACTCTAAGGAGAGCTTTAAAAATCTTTTGGATTCTGTCCTTTGAGGGTCCTTTCCTTTCACTGCTCCCACAGTCCCCTCTGAAGCAGCGGCTGAACCCAGGCTCTGGCACTTTTCTCATCAGTGACTGTGTCCATGTTGCCTCCTCTACTTACAAGGCTTTCTTTCCTTGCAGTGAATGCTTTCCCCTTATATTCTGTTTTAAATGGCCTTCAACTGTCATCAACACAGGTACCATCACTGCCCAGGACAAAGCATTCTCCCCTATGTTTCCTCAGAACTGTGTGCAAGACGTGGGGGCAGCCTACGTGTCCATCGAGAGATGAACCAACACAGGAGAGGTGGTGCGCGTACACAACGGAGCCCTTCCTGGTGCGTGTACACAACGGAGCACTTCCCAGCCATATAAGGGGTAGAATGACGCCATTGGCAGCAACAGGAGGGACCCAAAGAGTATTATACTAAGTGAAGTCAGAGAGAGAGAAATATCACATGATATCAGTCGTATATTGAATCTAAAAATTAAAAATGATGCAAACGATCTTACATACAAAGCAGAAATAAAACCAGAGACAAAGAAAGAAAACTTACAGTTACTGAGGGGAACGGGGGTGGAGGGATAAAATAGAAGTGTGGGATTAACGTACACACATGCTATTCATAACCAGAAAATCAGTAGGGCCCTACTGCAGAGCACAAAGCACTGACTGTTTTGCAATAACCTATAAGAGGAAAGAATCTGAAAAAGAACAAATAGGTGACTCAGATGGTTATATATATGTGTATGCGCCTGCAACGCAGGAGACCGGGGTTCTGTCCCTAGGTCAGGAAGATCCTTTGGAGAAGAGAACAACAACCCACCCCAGTATCCTTGCCTGGAGAATCCAACGGGCAGAGGAGCCTGGCGGGCTACAATCCATGGAGTTGCAAAGAGTCAGACACGACTGAGTGACTGAGCACAGCCATGAATATATGTGTACACATGTGCACACAAACATCAGAGACATTACAGGTTTAGCTCCACACCACAAAGCAAACCTCACAATATCCGTGTGTGTATATATATGAAATTTTTGAACACCAACAGCTTTAAAAAAAAAAAAAAAGATTTAATGTAACCAGAACTGGACATACAGTTCAGTTCAGTTCAGTCACTCAGTCATGTCCGACTCTTTGTGACCCCATGAATAACAGCACGCCAGGCCTCCCTGTCCATCACCATCTCCCGGAGTTCACTCAGACTCACATCCATTGAGTCTGTGATCTCATCCAGCCATCTCATCCTTGGTCGTCCCCTTCTCCTCCTGCCCCCAATCCCTCCTAGCATCAGAGTCTTTTCCAATGAGCCAACTCTTCACATGAGGTGGCCAAAGTACTGGAGCTTCAGCTTTAGCATCATTCCTTCCAAAGAAATCCCAGGACTGATCTCCTTCAGAATGGACTGGTTGGATCTCCTTGCAGTCCAAGGGACCCTCAAGAGTTTTCTCCAACACCACAGTTCAAAAGCATCAATTCTTTGGCACTCAGCCTTCTTCACAGTCCAAATCTCACATCCATACATGACCACTGGAAAAACCATAGCCTTGACTAGATGGACATTAGTCAGCAAAGCAATGTCTCTGCTTTTGAATAAGCTATCTAGGTTGCTCATAACTTTTCTTCCAAGGAGTAAGCGTCTTTTAATTTCATGGCTGCAGTCACCATCTGCAGTGATTTTGGAGCCCAAAAAAATAAAGTTTGACACTGTTTCTACTGTTTCCCCATCTATATCCCATGAAGTAATGGGGCCGGATGACGTGATCTTCGTTTTCTGAATGTTGAGCTTCAAGCCAACTTTTTTGCTCTCCTCTTTCACTTTCATCAAGAGGCTTTTTAGCTCCTCTTCACTTTCTGCCATAAGGGTGGTGTCATCTGCATATCTGAGGTTATTGATATTTCTCCCGGCAATCTTGATTCCAGCTTGTGCTTCTTCCAGTCCAGCGTTTCTCATGATGTACTCTGCATAGAAGTTAAATAAGCAGGGTGACAATATACAGCCTTGATGTACTCCTTTTCCTGTAAATTAATGTCACTTATCCCCTAGTTGGCATCAGGCAGTGAAATGTACCTGGTCCAAAATTAAATATAAATACAAATACATAAATAGGCTATATCTGCTTACATATACCTACATATGCATATACTGTTGCTGTTTAATTGCTAAGTCATGCCCAACTCTTTTGCAACTCCATGGACAACAGCTCGCCAGGCTCCTCTCTCCATGGGATTCTCGAGGCAAGAATACTGGAGTGGGTTGCCATGCCCTCCTCCAGAGGATCTTCCCGACCCAGGGATTGAACCCATATCTCCTGCATTGGCAGGCAGATTGTTTACCACTGAGCCAACAGAGAATCCTCATGTGCATATATGCACAGACATAATTCACCTATATACATACATAAGTAAGAATGTATACATGTACATGTTAGGACATATGTGTATATGATATATATATATATATCTATATCTATATACATGTAGATGTTTGTATCTCTCTCTCTCTCCATATATATATATATTTTTTAAACTTTACAAAAGCTAACTTCACAAGAAGAATGTTAAACTTCCTTGCAGACATTTTTTTCTTTTTTAAATTTAATTTTACTTTTAATTAATTAACTTATTCTAATTGGAGGCTAATTATTTTACAATATTGTAGTGGTTTTTGCTATACATTGACATGAATCAGCTATGGGTGTACATGCGTTCCCCATCCTGAAGCCCTTCCCACCTCCCTCCCTATCCCATCCCTCAGGGTCATCCCAGTGCACCAGCCCTGAGCACCCTGTCTCAGGCATCGAACCTGGACTGGCAATCTGTTTCACATATGATAATATACATGTTTCATTGTTATTCTCTCAAGTCATCCCACCTTCACCTTCTCCCACAGAGCCCAAAAGACTGTTCTTTACATCTGTGTCTCTTTTGCTGTCTTGCACATAAGGTCATCATTACCATCTTTCTAAATTCCATATATACACTTTAATATACTGTATTGGTGTTCTTTCTGACTTACTTCACTTTCTGTAATAGGCTCCAGTTTCATCCACCTCATTAGAACTGACTCAAATGCATTCTTTTTAATAGATGAGTAATATTCCATTGTGCATATGTACCACAGCTTTCTTATTTCTTGTCTGTGGGTTTGGTGTGACTTTTGGCCACCTGTATTTTAATGCTCAGGGTTATGTTCTTGTGTTGTTGGAGAATTAGCTTGGTAAGCCTTGCTCTGAAACTTGTTGGCTCTTGGGTGGAGCTTGGTTTCAGTGTAGGTGTGGAGGCTTTTGGATGAGCTCTTGTCGATTAATGTTCCCTGGAGTCAGGAGTTCTCTAGTGTTCTCAGATTTTGGATTTAAGCCCCCTGCCTCTGGCTTTCAGTCTTATTCTTACAGTAGCCTCAAGACTTCTCCATCCATACTGCACCAATGATAAACCATCTAGGTTAATGGTGAAAAAATTTTCCACAGTGAGGGACACCCAGAGAGGTTCACAGAGTTACATGAGGAAGAGAAGAGGGAGGAGGGAGACAGAGGTGACCAGGAGGAGAAGAGGGGAGATCAAAAGAGGAGAGCGCAGTCTAGCCAGCAATCAACTCTGTATGTGCTCTCCACCACCCGGAATACCCAAAGAGATTCACAGAGTTGGGTAGAAAAGGGGGAGAGAGGAGATAGAGGTGACCTGGAGGAGAAGAAAGGGAGTCAAAGGGGGAGAGAGCAATCAAGCCACTAATCACACTCCTAAGTAAAAATGGGTACTGAAGATTGGATTCTTAAAGGTACAAAATTGATAACAAATACCAAAAAGCAAAGATTAAAAATCTAGAGTTAGAGGTTAGACTCTCAAAAATACAATATTAAAAAAAATCACAAAGATTATAAATATATGTATATGAAATTTATTTAAAAATAGGATCTTTTTGCAAGGTAAATAGTAGGTTATAAAAATGAAAAATGAAGTAGTAGTAAATAACTTCAAAATTAAAAAAATAAAAAATTATAATAGTAAAATATCTCTAGGAATTTCTCTGGAGCTGTTGAGGGCAGTGTGGGGTCAGTTCAGTTTCAGTTAGTTGGCTGTTTCAGTCTGCACTTCTCAAGGTCTATAGGCCCCTTCCAAAGTAGTCAGTGCTAACTACATGGTTTTAATCAGTTGCGCCTGTCACTTCCAAGGCGGCTCCCTCTTTGTTTATTTTGGCTTCCTCTGTTTGCAAGTGTCTTTAGTGTCTAATTTCCACCCTGACACAAGGGGGCGAAGGTGGCCACTTATTTAGGCTTACTTGTTCAGTTGTGCTGTGGGGAGGGAGGAACACTGCAAAAAATATCACTGGCATGTGTGGGGAGTGCTTGCAGTGTCTGGGCCACACTGGGTTTGCCCCCACTCATGGCGCGTGGCTTTCCTGATCTACACTGCTCACTTTCCATGTTGCTCTGCAGGTGAACTATCTAAAGTGGGCCCTGGGTTGCTTGCACTTTCCAAGTCTGAGCCACTCAGGTTCAGGTTCTTGGGTACTCCACAAAGGCGCAGACTTGGTTGGGCCTGCGTTTTGTGCCCTTCCCAGGTCCGAGCAACGCAGGCAACCAGGTGCTTGGCGATGGCAAAGATTTCCCCTTTCCTTCCAGCTCTGGCTGTTGCCCACCTGCTTGTCTTCAGAGAGGGCTGGGCCGGTCCACAGCCGCTAGCTCTCCTCTGGTGTTCGCTCAGTCCTCTGTTCTGTGAGCTGCCCGGCTGTGCCTTAGAGCTTTTCACGGGCAAGTTCTCTCTCTCTCTCTTTTTACCCCTCTCTCTGACTATCCCACAGTTCGTGTTGCTATCTCTTGGTAGCACCCTCAGATTATCCTCAGGGCACACAGGCCCAGTCCTTACCCTAAGCATGCAGCCCACACCTCCCTGTTCAGCCCCGGCTCACTGCTGGCAGATGTGAGTGTCTGGGCTATTTCTCTGCTGGGAGTTGATGTTAGGCGTGTAATCTGTGGTTTTCTTTTTTTTTTTTTTTCCCCTCCCAGTTATGTTGCCCTCTGAGATTCCAAAACTCCCCACAGACCCGCCGGTGAGAGGGTTTCCTGGCATTTGGAACCTTCTCCTCCTTCACAATTCCCTCCCTGGGACGGATCTCTGTCCCTAACTCTTTTGTCTCTCTTTTTATCTTTTATATTTCATCCTACCTCCTTTCGAAGAGAATGGGCTGCCTCTCTGTGTGCCTGGTGTCCTCCGCCAGCATTTGAAAGTTGTTTCGTGGAATTTGCTCAGCGTTCAAATGATCTTTTGATGGATTGGTGGGGGAGAAAGTGGTCTCCCTGTCCTATTCCTCCGCCACCTTAGGACCGCCCCTCTATATATCTATAATTATATTATACTCGTGAGCACATACACAGATCTTACTGGTCCTGGTTTTCTGGAGAAGCTTAACTAATACAGATGGCATCTGTCTCATCCGTTCGATGACAAGCTCTTAAGGTCAGAACCACAACAAATGAAATAAGATGACACAGTTCAATTATGGAGGTGAACGTCATCTCAGGCACTACTCTAATTTCTTTATACTGACTAATCTAATCCTTGCAAACCTCATGAGAGAAATATTATCTGTATTTTACTAATGAAGTTAACTAATGTGCCCAGGGTTACTGAGCTAGAAAATGACAGGAGCAGGTTTTGAAACCAGAAAGTCTGGCTTGAAACCTCCTTCTTACCACCATGCTAGACTATAAAACATTATGAAAAATTTTTATTTTGCTTAAAAAAGTGCTATATAACCCAATGCCTGTCGCAGTATAGTTATTAAATAAATATTTATTGAGTAAATTATGAATAACATTTATGAAATTTATAATAATCTAACAAAGTATAAATTCATAATACCACATACATCAGTTCAGTTCAGTTCAGTCTCTCAGTCGTGTCTGACTCTTTGCGAACCCATGAACCGCAGCACGTCAGTCCTCCCTGTCCATCACCAACTCCCGGAGTCCACCCAAACCCATGTCCATTGCGTCAGTGATGCCATCCAACCATCTCATCCTCTGTTGTCCCCTTCTCCTTCTGCCCTCAATTTTTCCGAGCATCAGGGTCTTTTCCAATGAGTCAGCTCTTTGCATCAGGTGGCCAAAGTATTGGAGTTTCAGCTTCAACATCAGGTCCTCCAATGAACACCCAGGACTGATCTCCTTTAGAATGGACTGGTTGGATCTCCTTGCAGAAAAGACTTAAGAAGAGTCTTCAAGTCTCTTCTCTCTCTCTTGAGAAGAGTATTCTCCAACACCACAGTTCAAAACCATCAATTATTTGGAGCTCAGCTGTCTTTATAGTCCAACTCTCACATCCATATATGACTACTGGAAAAACCATAGCCTTGACTACACGGACCTTTGTTGGCAAAGTGATGTCTCTGCTTTTTAATATGCTGTCTAGGTTGGTCATAACTTTCCTTCCAAGGAGTGAGTGTCTTTTAATTTCATGGCACATATATTACAAATATGCATATTTATTTCTTTACTCATAGTTGTAGATAAGCCATTTGGGAAGCATTGCTTCTGTTTCGAGGACCAAGGTACAGAATTCACAGCAGTATTTATTCACCTGCTCAGTATCATATGGTGACAGATGAATGGCATGCATGCAACGTACTTTATAAGGCCTAAATGTCAGATGGCAACACTCTCTTCAAGTAGTTTAAGAACAGGAGATTTTAAATTCTTTCCTAAACTCCTAACCAATGAAGTAAATGAGGGTTTTATCAAAGACCACTTTTTCTTTTATCAGACGTAACTAAATTATGCCAATATTCATAGCATGGTCACTATTGATTTTGTTCTGCAACACTCCACAGTCTTATCTCTGAACTTTAACCTGCCATGGGTTTTATAAACGCCAACCAATGAACCTTTGTTTTGTGCCTGGAGCTTTGTTAGAAGGTGGAAAGTGAAATCCTATCTAAATAGAAGTGTTATCTGAATTGTCTTAAAGCCTAATGCAGTAATGCCTTAAATCCTAGCATACTGAAGATGTAACATGATATCAATCTTATAAAACTAAAATCTCAACAATTTAGTAGGTTATTTCAAAAGTTATTTGAAAAGTTATTTTGAAAGTCTTATTTGAAAAGTCACTCACAAAAACAAGAAATGGTGTATTATTGATCCCTGTCACACACTTGAAAGCTATCAGAAAGGTACACTGACTGATTCTGAATTGGAAAGAAACAAAACAAACGCCGAGTGTTCCGATTCAGTGCTTCTCCTCTCTGATTCTCCATACACCTTATTGTCAGCACACTGATTGACCAGGCCTTCTGGCAAGTTGTATAAATTGCTTTTTACTGTTCCTTTGACTTGTACAATAACATGTTAATTGCAAACTTGAGCTCTTCTCATGAACTGATGCTTCCCCAAATGTCAGAAGGTACCCAGCACAGCTAAATACAAAACGAAATCTTTCTCTAGCCACACTTTTCCAAGTAAACATAGTCCCAAGGCATCTGGACCCTCAAGACTGTTGACAAACCACAAAGCTCAGTTTTAAAACTATAGCGAAAAATCAGAAAGGCGACCTTCTTTTTTTCCTCTAAGAAATATTCCCTCCACCACCTCCAGTGTTTCAGATGAGATCTTCCCTTCCTAACACCTCATATCCAAGGGCTAGGTTTGTCAGGAGGAATCAGTAGTGGTTACTATAACTCAGGAAGCAACAGCTGCACCTGCTCAGCTCTATGTTTGCAATGCAGTGATGCAGAGCAAGGAGAAGCCGAGTCAGATGCAGGACTTAGTAATGTCTTTCACCTTGAAACAAGCATCTTGCTGTTTACTGTTTTCCATAAAGATGTGCGCATGGCATGTTTGGCAATTATCTTAATAATACTGAGAACGCCGCTGCCCATATTGGATCTGATACTCACGCTTCCCAGGTGGCACTAGTGGTAAAGAATCTGCGTGCAATGCAGGAGACCCAGGTTCAATTCCTGATCAGGAAGATCCCCTGGAGAAGGAAATGGCAACCCACTCTAGTCCTCTCGCCTGGAGAATCCCATGGACAGAGAAGCCTGGTGGGCTACAGTCCAGGGGGTCACAGAGAGTCAGACATGACTGAGCGACTGCACAGAGAAAATAGCCCACAGAAGACAGAGAATTTGCAGACATGCGACAATGTTACTGTGTTTACTAACGATGGTGTTAAGTACAGTAACAGTTCAACTCTCAAAACTCTCATCTGACAACATTACCTGTCCAGGACCTACCAAGATCCAAGAACCAAACATGTATAGAAAGCCACATGTACAGAAAGACACCTTTTGTGTGTCTGTTTGATTCACTTACTAAACAGGAGTTGCTTAGGCTTTCATTCAGCTCATAACATACTCAGTCATTAGATTTTTCAACCTCAGAGTCAAATAGAATCAACCAAGGGAGGGGCTTCTATAGATAGGAATATAAAAGCACTGATAAATCATGTAATAATGAAGAACTATCTCTAACAGCCCCTCAGTTATATTTTTATTATATAAAAATTCTAAAATTATTACCTTCCTATTCTGATATGTATACATGTTGAATATACAAAAATATTGAGACAACATGGACCTTAAAAAGGAACAAGAGCTTCTATTTACATCCTGAATGTCATTTATTTATACATCATTGTTTGACTACTCCCAGAAGATAGTCCCTCACTTAGTAAAATGCTTTTGCTCGAACAGCCTGGTCACAGAACTATCAGCGCACCTTATCATCTGGAGGGCTCTATGTCACGGGGGCTCAGCTGAGCCCACCCAGGCACTGGGGCTCAGGGGCCCTGGCGCCAACCTACTGCCGCCTCTGGAGGGGCGGGGTGCCGGGCCCGCTGGGCCTCTTTCTCCGGGTGTTTCACATCAGTCAGGAAGCAGTAGAGCGTGAGTCTCATTATGTAGTGGATGGAGTCCAAGAAGGTGAAAGCAAACACTGCAAGGCCCCTTCAGTCCAGGCCCAAAAGTCACGCAAAGTCAGTTCAGTCGTGTCCCATTGGTCAAAGCGAGTCATAGGGCCAGCTGAGACTCAAACGGCTGAGAAAGACACTTCCTCCCCACCGGAAGTGGAGCACCTGTGGACAGAGAGGGGAGGAACTGTCAGCCATCAGGCTTCTGGGAAAATCAGTCTATTACCTTACCAATTTCCGCAGATACCACAAATCCATGAGTGGAGATAAAACCACGATAAATGGGAAGATGTGGGGTCGAAGCAGACAAGCTCCACCAAGACACAGTCATCAAGGAAGCGGATACCAGTGTTCAAAGGGGAGTCTAGCCAAGAAAGTACAGCCGAACTGGAGAGTTATAGGCAGGAGAGCATCCACAGACCCAAAAGGAAGGCAAGAGAACGCATCCCAGGTCCGCCGCCAGGGGAACGGTACAGGCCTGCGGACTGATCATCCCTGGAAGCTGCTCTCTGTACAGTTTAAGTGCTGTCTTTACTTTGTGCACTAAGGACTACATATGTTAATATTAGTGATAAACCTCAAAAGGAAAGGCGCTGGGCAGGGTAACTGCAGAGTGGAAGAAGCTTGTGTCTGGTAAATGCTAATCCAAAAAGTGACAATTTTGCGTTAACCGAAAGACAAGCTAAGCACATGCTTAAGGCTCTAACAAACAAGGGATAACAACAGAAAATCCTTTGGTAAGGACTGGATATTACTTAAGAAACTGAAACCATATTTAACATAAAACAGCCCAGATGAGGATGATTGTGTGTGTGCTCAGTTGCTCAGTCGTGTTCGACTCTTTGTGACCCCATGAACTGTATGTAGCCAACCAGGCTCCTCCGTCCACGGGATCTGGAGTGGGTTGCCATTTCCTGCTCTAGGGGATCTTCCTGACCCCGGGATCAAACCCACGTCTCTTGCCTCTCCTGCATAGGCGCGTGGATTCTTTACCACTGTGCCACCTGGGATCCCTAGGAAGCGGACACCAAATCTTACTGAAGCATATAAACGTGACCTAAATCAGTAGGTGAGTCACTGCACAGCAGGGGAAGTTTTTCTGCAAAGTAACATATAAACGTAATGCACTTCCAATTAGAACCCATATCTAATTTTTTTCATAAGTTGGGTTAAATTATCTTAATTTTTTAAATGATGAATAACGAGAAGTAGGTGATAAGAAATGAAAATAAAAAATATATAAAGGCATTGTAATCAAATCAACATATTTGCTGAAAAAGACAATTCAAAGGAACAAAGAATGCAGGTGAAAAACATGACAACAAAAAGATTAATGCATCTCAAGGATAGTATTTCAGTTTAACGGGGAAAACAATGGATCAATAAATGATGCTGCATAACAGACTATTCTGGAAAAAAATCAAATACTTAAAAACAAAAATAAATTCCAGATGGATTAAATACTTGAAATATAAAAAGTACCAAAATCATACAAAAAAATCTAGAATTAAGATTCATGTAAGTTATGGGGAGTGGGGTGAGGCTTGGCATGTGCTCTTAATCCAAACTAGAAAAGTAGACTCCATAAAAAAAAAAAAGATAGCCACAGTTGACAACATAATTTAAGTTTTATAATGTAAAATACAGTGAAAGACAAATAGAAATATTAATATTAGTTAGAAATATTAATGCAGAAAAGAGCTTCAGAAGAGAGACCTTAGAATTATCTAAATCACACAAAAACCCAACAAACGAATATGCTGAGTGTTGAAAAGACAATTCACAAAGGCAGAAACCAGCATGGACAGTACATGTAGGAAACGGTGATCACCTTCCCTAACAATCAGGAAAGTGAAATTTTAAGCAACAACAAAATGCCACTTTACAGCCATCAGATTGGGAACTACAGAGAGCACCCGGTCCTTCCTGGGTTTCCTCCAAGCAGCCTGTGAGCCAGGATCTCTGTGCAGGCAGCTCTGTTTGGAGCAGGGGTTGAGGGGATGGGGGAGTGAGACAAAGAAGGAGAACAAGTTGATCCAAGAGGCCACTTTTGCTCTAAAGGTCACCACTTCAGGCAGGAAAGCCCCCTGGAAAGTGAAGAGAAGTTCTCCCAGAATTGTCCTATTCGAAGACAGGAGGCAGGAGCATTCACCAGTGGTGGTGCCCCAGCATTTGAGGCTTGCAAATACACACAATTGCAAGTCAAGAAAACTCTTACCATCAGCCAAGGCATTGAAGACTAGGCCAGAAAACAAAGACACAGCAGGCACTTGTAGTTAGAAGACAGAAACAAAGTTATTTGAAGGCTGCAAGTAATATCCACTCAAAGCATGGATAAAATCCAAAATAAAGCCCAGAAGATTGAGATAGGATACCAGATGTGTTTTCTCTAAACTCTCCGTAACAACTATTACTAGCAGAGATGGAGTAACATGGACTTGCTTTCATCTATTGCCAGAGGGAATGTGTATCATAACCGGCCTTTGTAAGAATACTTGACATCAATTCAGACTAAAAATACTTATTCTCATTTGCCCAGAGAGCCCTCCTCTGTAATCTGTCTCACAGAAATAAAGGCAGAAGTACCTAAAGATAAGTGTAAAATGATGTCTATTATAGCACAGTACAAAGTAGAGGAATAAAAACAGAGAGTGACTATAATATGGGAAGAGCTCAGTTACTTTATGTCTATATCACAGAACACCTACACACCCATTAAAGGAATGAATTGGATGTCTATCAATTGACTTGGAGAGAGTTCCATAGTGTACTGTTTTATGAGAAGAGATTTTTTAAATATGCAATAATATAAACTTGTTTTTATAAAAAAATACCATAATTTTCTGATGATATGTTTGTGATTACATGCATATGAAGAAAAAGTGAAATAATGAAAAGTCGTTTACATGAGTTGTGAAGTTGGATAGGAAAAAATTGGCAGAAATGGCGTGTATGTGGGTGAGAGAATAAAGTGAGGCAAGTAAGAAGGGAAGCAGAGATTTTTCCTAAACTTAAAAATAAATATTTCAATATCATATTTATGCATATTTATATCATGTTTATGCATTTGGTAAAATTATATGGGTCTAAGTAAATGGTCTAGACCTAACAGAAGCAGAAGATATTAAGAAGAGGTGGCAAGAATGCACAAAAAAGATCTTCACAACCAAGATAATCATGATGATGTGATCACTAATCTAGAGCCAGACATCCTGGAATGTAAAGTCAAGTGGGCCTCAGACAGCATCACTACGAACAAAGCTGGTGGAGGTGATGGAATTCCAGTTGAGCTGTTTCAAATCCTGAAAGATGATGCTGTGAAAGTGCTGCACTCAATATGCCAGCAACTTTGGAAAACTCAGCAGTGGCCACAGGATTGGAAAAGGTCAGTTTTCATCCCAATTCCAAAGAAAGGCAATGCCAAAGAATGCTCAAAGTACCACACAATTGCACTCCTCTCACATGCTAGTAAAGTAATGCTCAAAATTCTCCAAGCCAGGCTTCAGCAATACGTGAACCGTGAACTCCCTGATGTTCAAGCTGGTTTTAGAAAAGGCAGAGGAACCAGAGATCAAATTGCCAACATCCGCTGGATTATCGAAAAAGCAAGAGAGTTCCAGAAAAACATCTATTTCTGCTTTATTGACTATGCCAAAGCCTTTGACTTGGTGGATCACAATAAACTGTGGAAAATTCTGAAAGAGATGGGAATACCAGACCACCTAACCTGCCTCTTGAGAAATCTGTATGCAGGTCAGGAAGCAACAGTTAGAACTGGACATGGATCAACAGACAGGTTCCAAATAGGAAAAGGAGTATGTCAAGGCTGTATATTGTCACCCTGCTTATTTAACTTATATGCACAATACATCATGAGAAATGCTGGACTGGAAGAAGCACAAGCTGGAATCAAGATTGCCGGGAGAAATCTGAATAACCTCAGATATGCAGATGACACCACCCTTATGGCAGAAAGTGAAGAGGAACTAAAAAGCCTCTTGATGAAAATGAAAGAGGAGAGTGAAAAAGTTGGCTTAAAGCTCAACATTCAGAAAACGAAGATCATGGCATCCGGTCCCATCACTTCATGGGAAATAGATGGGGAAACAGTGTCAGACTTTATTTGTTTGGGCTCCAAAATCACTGCAGATGGTGACTGCAGCCATGAAATTAAAAGACGCTTACTCCTTGGAAGAAAAGTTATGACCAACAGCATATCACAGCAGAGACATACTTCGACTAAGGTCCGTCTAGTCAAGCTATATTTCAATCATGGCAGAGGAGACCATTGAGCTTTTGACCGGACTAACCGAGATCCAACCAGTCCATTCTGAAGGAGATCAACCCTGGGATTTCTTTGGAAGGAATGATGCTAAAGCTGAAACTTCAGTACTTGGGCCACCTCATGCGAAGAGTTGACTCATTGGAAAAGACTGTGATGCTGGGAGGGATTAGGGGCAGGAGGAGAAGGGGACGACCGAGGATGAGATGGCTGGATGGCATCACGGACTCGATGGACGTGAGTCTGAGTGAACTCCGGGAGATGGTGATGGACAGGGAGGCCTGGCATGCTGCGATTCATGGGGTCACAAAGAGTCGGACATGACTGAGTGACTGAACTGAACTGAACAATTTTTTAAAATAAATCATAATTATAATAGAAATAATTTAAAATTTTGATTAGACTTCTCTGTACATAATTTACATGTTTTAATATGTATGAAGAATGGCAAACTATTACAAATTTTTTGGCTTGAAGATTTTAACATAGCTCACATACAAAGAATTGATTTGCAGAGACAGTCTTTAGTCCATTGAAGATACAAGGCAGGCTCATGTGTTCTGTGGGAAGAGAGAAAGGGATTGGAAAGTCCCAACCTTGTCTAGACACTGAGCTCCGCTTTTCCTGCAACGTGTATTAACATTTCCGAGGTGTGGGGAGTGGACGGGAAGGAGGAGGAGACAGAGATGGACAGCGGTAAAGAACGCAAACGGAGAGGAGAAAGGAGACGGAGATGAGAGGAAGGAGGGAACCAGAGAGGGGAAGGGAGGGAAGAAAGAAGGGCGAAAAAACGTTCACATCTGAAGGATACACTTCAGAAGAAACATTAAATACAAAGCATTAAGCATATTTAATAATATGCAACATAACAGCATTAATTATCATCAATGGACTAAAGATATCTTGATGTGCAACTTCTAACTGTGTGACCTTAAGCAAAATACTTCTTTTGCTTTGCTTTGTTTCCTCTGTGAAATGGATCTAACAAGGGCATGCAGTAGGAATATTAAAAGGGGCAAATAAGATACACTGTAAAGTACTTAGCTCAGTATCCAGTACATGTTAATCATCAATAAAAGCTATATTTCAAAGTCAAAAATATAGAGAAGTGTTATTATGTTATAGATCAATGCTTTCCAAAGTGTCTGTAATGAAGGCTTAGATTCCTGCCTGCTCATGTGTTCAACCAAGCCACCAGGGACTGTATTTCTGTACCATTGTCCTTAAACATCACGATGATATCAAACTACTTTTAAAGTTTCAAAATGTATGCTCTCAACTTCTGTACATATTTCATTGTAGATAGGCAAATGTATGGACTAATATCCATCCATGAGCCATACTTTTAATAGCACTTTTTAGTAGAACACCATCACTATATCAAAAGGTTAAAAAACAAAATAATGAATTTGTTGTCACCATTTCATTTCAATGGAATTCTTTAAAATCATCTACTCGGAGTAGGTGGGGCTATTGTCTAAGTAAGCAAAATGAAAGGGATAAATTATGCTAACACGTACCTATTTAAGCAAAAAATATATATGTATGTATGTATGTATACCTTATCTATTTCTAGAATTGAAGCAAAAAGAATTTAGGGAGTCAGACTTATGAAAATTATACATCAATAATATATTGAGTTATATATCAAAGCTTCTTCTATTTTATGTATATCCACTCTAAAGTGTCAATTCTTCCATCAATAAAAAAAAATAGCTCAAATACTCAACATGGCAGTACAGTGCTATTAAAAAACCAGCAGAGCATAATAAATTGCATCATTTATCAAAATAGTTGCTAATGCTGCACCAGACCTGCCCCTGACACAGCCACATAACTTATGACTGGTCTCAAGCCATCAGAACACGCACAGGAGAGTATTTTCAAAAGCACTTACCATTTATTCAGTGTTTTGAAGTATGAGATGAGCTAAATTTCCAGGTAGTCAGAATGCACTTCAGGCCAAGCACACTTAGAATTACAAAGGAAGTTTTGATAATCAAGAGAAAACTAATTAGTTATACAGTTACTTTTTATGTACATTAGTGCAAAAGTAATATTTGCAGTCTATAATATTGCATATGAATTACCACTCATAATGAAATATAGTGAGTAGATTTCTGTTGGTTTGACTTACTATTTTAAGAAACAAAATCACCATCCAAATAAATACCTATTACTGTCTGAAAGTTTGAAGACCTGACTTCAAGAATTTAAGAAAAATAAGTAGTGCCTCTAGCTATGAAGTACATGCTAAAGGTATTTTCCTGATAATAACTAATGTACATTACTTTATGTATTTTGTGTTTAATAATCTTAGAAGAATCACATTGAAAAGTTTACATTATCACCTAGTTCAATATTCAGCTCAGTTTTTGTGAATAACAAAATTTGTATCTCTGTGGCTAGGAAAGTAGAAAAATAAAATAATGATGTACCCAGTAACCTTTCACTCCTACTGAAACAACCGAAAGAAACAGCCTGGAAAGCACCAGGCCACTAGAACATTCCTGGGAAGAATGAAAAATGGTACAGTCATTTTGAAAAGCATTGGGTAGAGTTTTTAATAAGCAATCAGTTACGATGTCACCCAGTAATCCCACACCCAGGTAATTTTCCCAAGAGAAATGAGAACATACGTTAGACTGATGACTATTGTGTGCGGTTATGACTGGGTAAAAACTGTAGTTTGTAGCAGATCAAGAAGACCCGCAATGGTTAGCTCTCTAGAAATAAATGACACAGCGATTCTCAACTGAATTCAGTCAAAAGTTGTCACAACAAAAAATGAACAAAAACTTGTACAAATCAGACATGTCAAGAGCATGAAGACATGTGGCCATGTTAATACAATGATCTCAGACAATCTTAGTAGGATATTGCTTTTTTAAATAGCAAGACTAATAAAACAGGATAAAATCTATACGCCAGACATTATCCTTTAAGAAATACACATTTCTGATATAAGTTTAAACATGATGAACATATCTATTTAATGGATAAATAATTTTTCTCATCAGAATAATGTGAACTACACAAATTTGAATTTATTTCTTCAAAAATATACAGCATAAAACTAAATCATGAGATCTTTTGAACAAACATACCTCAACATTGTGGATGCTAAGTTGTTTCAGTCATGTCCAACTCTTGGCAAACACCTGGGATTCTCCGGGCCTGAATCCTGGAGCAGGTTGCCATGCCTTCCTCCAGGGGTCTTCTCAACCCAGGGGCTGGACGTGCTTCACATGGGATTCTCCGGGCCTGAATCCTGGAGCAGGCTGCCATGCCTTCCTCCAGGGGTCTTCCCAACCCAGGGGCTGGACGTGCTTCACATGGGATTCTCCGGGCCTGAATCCTGGAGCAGGTTGCCATGCCTTCCTCCAGGGGTCTTCTCAACCCAGGGGCTGGACGTGCTTCACATGGGATTCTCCGGGCCTGAATCCTGGAGCAGGCTGCCATGCCTTCCTCCAGGGGTCTTCCCAACCCAGGGGTGGACGTGCTTCACATGGGATTCTCCGGGCCTGAATCCTGGAGCAGGCTGCCATGCCTTCCTCCAGGGGTCTTCCCAACCCAGGGGTGGACGTGCTTCACATGGGATTCTCCGGGCCTGAATCCTGGAGCAGGCTGCCATGCCTTCCTCCAGGGGTCTTCCCAACCCAGGGGCTGGACGTGCTTCACATGGGATTCTCCGGGCCTGAATCCTGGAGCAGGTTGCCATGCCTTCCTCCAGGGGTCTCCTCAACCCAGGGGCTGGATGTGCTTCACATGGGATTCTCCGGGCCTGAATCCTGGAGCAGGCTGCCATGCCTTCCTCCAGGGGTCTTCCCAACCCAGGGGCTGGACGTGCTTCACATGGGATTCTCCGGGCCTGAATCCTGGAGCAGGCTGCCATGCCTTCCTCCAGGGGTCTTCCCAACCCAGGGGCTGGACGTGCTTCACATGGGATTCTCCGGGCCTGAATCCTGGAGCAGGCTGCCATGCCTTCCTCCAGGGGTCTTCCCAACCCAGGGCTGGACGTGCTTCTCTTGGAGCAGTGCCGTCCACTGTTCTTGCCTGTGAACCCATGGGAAGAGGAACCCGGCGGCTACAGTCACTAGGGTAGCAGAGAGCGCGGCTGAAGTGACCCAGCATGCACTCACCTCAGCATTAACCTCCCAAATGGGTCTTCAGGGGACAGGCTTTAGGGATGGTCTGTTATTAAGTGGTTTCCTGTGCTCAGAACATTTTTTAGTTATTTCTTTGGAATTTAACCTCAGGGCTTCTTCAAAACCCACATGGAAGTGCAATCTTTATAATTTTTACTTTAATATTTACCAAAAATTTCCAACTTAATCAACTCACATCAAGTCATCAGACTTAGTTTCAAATAGTCTGAAAATTTCCAAAAGTAAAAGCTATCTTGGATCACAACCATTTGCTATATTGTTCTTGTCTCAAAGTGGCCTGGCCATGCAGTAGTTTTAAGTTTGTATCACCACCACCACCACCAACAAACCTACTGTAGAGAGGAAAGCAAAGCTTTAATAAATACATTCTGGGTTATTAGACAAAGAATAGACTGAAGGTAGTATGGCACTTCCACAGAGCATAAAGTTTAAGAAAAGGAATGCCCAAAACACACGTATATCAAATTAAACATGATAATGCAATGTTTTAAAATCAAAATCGATGCAGAAAGTCCATGGTGAACAAAATATCAAGTTTTAAATAATTACAACACAATCTAAACCTGTACTTGTATGACTTGCATCTCCTCACCTGTTTATCTACCAGTTTAAAAAGAAAGAAAGAAAAAGGCAGGGGAATCAAAGGCTTACAGGGCAACAGAAAAAGAAATGATCAAGAAATGAAAAAGAAACTTAGGGAAAGGGAGAAAACATTTGCAAAGCACACATCTGATGAGGAGTTAACAGCCAAATATACAAAGAACTCACACAACTCAACAGCAAAGAAAAAATACCATTAAAAATGTACAAAATACCTCAACAGACATTTTTCCAAGGAAAATCTTCAAAAGGCCAACAGGTACACAGAAAGATAGTCAACATCACTATTGATCAGGAACTGCAAATCAAAACCACAAAGAGATAGTGCCTCACGCTCTTTGGAAGAGCTATCATCAAAAAAGAGATTTTCAGTGCTGACAAGAATGTGGAGGAAAAAAGGAAACTCTCATGCACTGCTGGTGGGTATGCCAACTGGTGAGGCTGTTGTGGAAAACAATATGGAGGTTCCTCAGTAAATTACGAGCAGAAGTGCCGTATGATCCAGCAATCCCACTTCTGAGTGTATATCTGAAGGAGACAAAATCACTGTCCTAAAAGGATATCATTGTGACATTACTCGCAATAGCCAGGACATGGGAACAACCTAAATCCATGATGGTATGAGTGAACAGAAAAAAAAAACTAGATAAAATGTTGAGGGCACTATGCTAAGTTAAAAAAGTTAGGGGAAGACAAATACTGTCTGATCTCACTACACACGGGATCCAGAAAATCCGCCTCATAGAGACAGAGCAGATTGGTGGTTGCAGAGGCGGGGGCTCGGGAGTGGGGGAAATGGTGAGAGTGGGCAAAGGTGTAAAATTCCAGTTATAAGATAAGTAATTCCTAGAGATGTAAGGTGCAGTATGGCAACTATAGTTAACAATACGGTATTGTATATTTGAAAGCAGTTTTTCAAAATATTGTATATTTGGAAGATCTTAAAAGTTTTCACAAGAAAAAAAAATTGTAACTAAGTGAGGTTATGAATACAAATGAAACTTTTGGTGATCATATATATATATATTCCTTGAGACTCCCTTGGACTACACAGAGATCAAACCAGTCCATCCTAAAGGAAATCAACCCTGAATATTCATTGGAAGGACTGATGCTGAAGCTGAAGCTCCAATACTTTGGCCACCTGATGTGAAGAACTGACTCTTTGGAAAAGACCCTGATGCTGGGAAAGATTGAAGGCTGGAGGAGAAGCAGATGGCGTTTGGATGGTTGGATGACATCACCAACTCAATGGACATGAGTTTGAGTGAACTCCAGGAGTTGGTGATGGACATGGAGGCCTGGTGTGCTGCCGCCCATGGGGTCACAAAGAGTTGGACACAACTGAGCAACTGAACTGAACTAATAGATAAAAGCATGATGCATATCTTAAATTTATACAATGTTATATGTCAATTATCTCTCAATAAAACTCAAGGGAAGCTTTTAGGGTATGGATAACATGAAACATCTGATAACCTTGTCATCATATCTTATGAAAAAGGGCCAAGTATCGTGAGCACAGGGGCTTCCCTGGTGGCTCAGTACTTGCCTGCATTGCAGGAACTATGGGTGTCATCCCTGGGTTGAAAGACCCCTTGGAAAAGGAAATGGCAACCCCCTCCAGAAATCCAGACTAGGAAATCCCAGGGACAGACGAGCCTGGAGGGCCACAGTCCATGGAGTCACAGAAGGCGACGCCACTTAGTGCCAAACAACAGTAACAGCAGCAAAGCAGCGCAGGCTGCCTTTCCCCAGCCCCACTGCAGGTAGGAGTGCGCTCACACAGATGTGCAAACCCCACCGGCCTGCTCCCCAAACAAGGCGGCACAGGGATTTCAGCCTCTTGCAAGCACCCCCTCCCCCCAAATTACTGATGTGTAATCAGGAACAGCAGCTTCCTTGGGAGCTGCCTTGTGTCCAGAATCAGTCTCGGAGAGACTTAGACTGGATGCAACAGCATGTGAAACAAAGTCTGCTTCACATTTCACACACATGCTTGGAGGTGTAACAGGAGCTAGGCAGGGACAGCTTTCTTTACCTTCTAGTGGTTTTAAAACAACTCATTAAAAACAAACAAACAAACAAACTTTTCAAGGAAGCTAGAGTAATTCAAGTCTCTGTTCTAGAAAATATGGTGCTATAAATTACATAATAACCACGGAATTTATAGCTACTCTGGCGGCTCAACCTTTAGCCACAAGTTCTGTGCTAAGTCAATCTTGATATTTCTTCATCTACAGAAAAGAACGGGTGGCTTTTGGAAAAGGACTTGGGGTGGACAGCTACAAGGTCTGAATTGGATTCTCTCTTTCTCATTGAGTGTCCTTCCTGCTGAGACAGGCTCTTTCGATTAAGGTTAACAGAGAGCTAACTTACCTCAAACAGGGTATTGAAAGAAGCAGTCAGCAAGATTAACTCTGAGACTGGCAAAGCATTTTGTCAGTGAAAAAAACAGTTCTCAACATCTCAAATACAGAATTGAGGCTATTATTTCAAGTAGCTCAGCCCTTTCACCTCAATTACACACTTAATTAGCTGAATTATTTATGTCACTTTTCAGGAGTATTCTGGTTGAGGACATGCTGCCTTTGTAACCACAAGATCTGGAAATTTTTGAAGAGGTGTCCACTCCAGACACTACTGAAGCAACTTGGCACACACGCACACCACTCCCCTCAGCTTCCTGGAGGAACTGCACTGAGATTCTCTTGCTGTTACTGACCATCCTCTGCACACCGGTCTGGGAGAGGAGAGGCCTCACTTCCAAGGTGTGTGGTGTGTGCTCAGTCTCAGAGTCCTCGCCTCGCCTCCTGCCAGCCAGCTCTAAGTCTGTTCTTCCTGGGGGAACTGCACTGAGATTCTCTTGCCGTTACTGGCCATCCTCTGCACACTGGTCTGGGAGAGAGGAGGCCTCACTTTCACGGTGTGTGCTGCATGCTCAGTCTCAGAGCCCTCGCCTCGCCTCCTGCCAGCGAGCTCTAAGTCTGTTCTTCCTTGCTAGAAGCCACCATCTACACGGGGTCTGTTTTCCTCATCGATACATAGATATCCTCAAGTCTTTCCTATCTTGTTTACACACTCATCCAGTGAATGAATTCAGTGAGTGACTATTATGTGCCAGGACTGTTCAAGAAGTTTATAGCAGTTAGCAACTCTGGTGGTGTCTCTGGTCTCGAGGACTTTGCATCTTTTCATTGCTCCAATTCTCTGTCCTTCCCTTAGAGATACACGTCTTAGCATGGAAGCAGCCTACGTGTCCATCAGCAGATGAATGGATGATGAAGATGGATGTATATATGCAATGGAATACTATCCAGCCATTTAAAAGAACAGAATTTTGCTGTTTGTAGCAAGAATGAAAAGATTTGAATGGCATTATGTTAAATGAAATAAGTCAGACAGAGAAAGACAAATACTATATGTTATCTCTTATATGTGGAATATAAAAAATACAATGCATTAGTGAATATAACAAAAAAAAAGAAGCAGACTCACAGATACAGGGAACAAACTAGTGCTTACCAGTGGGGAAGAGGTGAGGGGCAATATGGGGGTAGGGGAGTAGGAAGTACAAATTGTAGGGTGTAAGGTGGGCTCAAGAACACATTGTACAACACAGTAAATATAGCCTATGTTTCATAATAACTGTAAATGGGGCATAACTTTAAAAATTGAATAAAGAATTAACAAGTATTAAAAGACAAAAAACAAAGAGTACTTGTTTTGGACAAGCAGTGCACAGACGCAGCCTCATTTCCTCTTTGCTCCATAGCTCCCGCATTCTGACTTTAACCCTCACGTGTGTTTCTGTTGTGATGGTTTTGTTTCAATCCAGGAGCTATTTTAGTTGGGGGTATGTTTGGTTTTTTTCCCCCCTTTTTCTTTCCCTTGGCCTCTCCGCAGCATTTACTATTTTGGCCATTTCATTCTTCCCCTGGTTTCCCTTCAGCCTCAAGGCTACTCATTCTTTCTTTTTAAATATTTTTTACATTTCTTTATGCATTTAGCCATTCTGGGTCTTAGTTACAGCAAGCAGGATTTTTCAGCTGTGGCCTGGGAATTCTCAGCTGCAGCATGCGGGATCTAGCTCCCTGCTGAGATTGAAGCCTGGCCCCCCGCAGTGAGAGTGCCGAGTCTGAGCCACTGGACCACCAGGGAATGCCCCAGGGTGACTCGTACTTAACGTTGTCTCTGGCCTTCTTCTTCCCCACCCCTTCCTCTCATCCCTTACTATTTAGATTTGTTGGTATCCATTTCTAGTCCAATTTTATTCACTTTCCCCAGAGTGACTCCAGTTTTCAGGCTTTAACTCCATACCAAAATGTCTCCGCAGATGTGTTTTGGGCTCATATCGGTGCTCAGGCTTGAAGTCAGATCTTCCAGTGGCCCTGTTAACACGTTTATTCAGATTACACAAGCATCTTCAATGCAACATGCCCCAAACTAAATCAACCTTTCCCACTGAGCTGCCCCCATCCCTCCTCCTCTGCCATCACTCTCCACCATCTCCATTTAGGAATCCTACCACCAACTACAGGCCAGAAATCTGGACGTAGTCCTGCACATCTCCTCCTGAGTGGTTCTCATATCTCTAAGTCTGGTCCTCCTTCCTGAACACCTCTTGACTCTACCCCTTTCTTTGCACTCAGCAGCTCTGCTGGTGTGGAGGCCACCTTCACTTCCCACCCAGATTCCCACAGGAGACTCAGTGTGGATGCTCTGCTTCTGTCTTCTTTTGTTCTAATTCTATTCACATTGTGGTTAGAGTGATATTTTATGAAGGCAAATTTGATGATGCTCTTCCCATTTAAATACTCAAAGATTCTAGGATGCGACCTACATGTACCTGTATATATACATACATGTAACTGTGCATAAAAGGAGCACACATGGCCCTTACTTTATGACCCTCTACCTGCTTGCCCAGCACTGAATATTATGTCACTTCCCTCATGGCTTGCACTCAGGGCGTGCGTGTGTGCGTGCTAAGTTGCTTCAGTCATGTCTGACTCTTTGCAACCTATGGACTGTAGCCCACAAGGCTCCGTTGTTCATGGAATTTCCTCAGGCAAGAATACTGGAGCGGGTTGCTATGCCCTCCTCCTGGGGATCTTCTTGACCCAGGGATCGAACCCAGGTCTCCCACACTTCCTGCGCTGCAGGTGGGTTCTCCCACTGAGCAACTGGGGATGCCTGAATGCAGTTGACAGAGCACTGGTCTCAACAGAGAAAGCATACCAAGCCCCGCTCAGCCTTCCTTACTTCCTCCCTACATCCTCAAGCTTCCATCAGCAGCTGCTTCTGGTCCTCATCTCCCCAGGCCTAACCATTGCTTCTCATGCCCCTGCAGGGTTTGATTCAAATCTTTACCACCTTCCCTAATGCATTATACTCCCTCATTCGCTTTTTTCTTTTCTTTAACAGACCACAAGCTTCTCAGGGCACAATTTGCTATTTATTTGTTTGTATTTGTATAAAGACAGAGTTTTACCTTTCATCGCCAAATCATAAACATGTATACACTTGTATATATGGAATCCAGCAAAATGGTAGGCTGAGGAACCTATCTGCAGGGCAGGAAGAGAGACACAGACACAGATAACACACTTGTAGACTCAGTGGGGGAAGGAGAGGGAGGGGCAAGTTGAGAGAGTAGCCTTGACATATATACACGACCGTGTGTGAAACAGACAGCACCTGGGGAGCTGCTGCGTAACGCACAGAGCTCAGCCTCATGCTCTGTGACAGCTCAGAGGGATGGGATCAGGCGGGAGGTGGAGGGAGGCTTGGGAGGGAATATATGTACACCCATGGAACAACAGACTGGTTCCAAATAGGAAAAGGAGTGTGTCAAGGCTGTATATTGTCACCCTGCTTATTTAACTTCTGTGCAGAGTACATCATGAGAAATGCTGGGCTGGAAGAAGCACAAGCTGGAATCAAGATTGCCAGGAGAAATATCAATAACCTCAGATATGCAGATGACACCACCCTTATGGCAGAAAGTGAAGAGGAGCTAAAAAGCCTCTTGATGAAAGTGAAAGAGGAGAGTGAAAAAGTTGGCTTAAAGCTCAACATTCAGAAAATGAAGATCATGGCATCTGGTCTCATCACTTCATGAAAAATAGATGGGGAAACAGTGGAAACAGTGTCAGACTTTATTTTTGGGGGCTCCAAAATCACTGCAGATGGTGACTGCAGCCATGAAATTAAAAGAAGCTTACTCCTTGGAAGAAAAGTTATGACCAACCTAGATAGTATATTCAAAAGCAGAGACATTGCCAACAAAGGTCCATCTAGTAAAGGCTACGGTTTTTCCAGTGGTCATGTATGGATGTGAGAATTGGACCGTGAAGAAAGCTGAGCGCCGAAGAATTGATGCTTTTGAACTGTGGTGTTGGAGAAGACCCTTGAGAGTCCCTTGGACTGCAAGGATATCCAACCATTCCATTCTGAAGGAGATCAGTCCTGGGTGTTCTTTGGAAGGAATGATACTAAAGCTGAAACTCCAGTACTACGGCCACCTCATGCAAAGAGTTGGTTCATTGGAAAAGACTGTGATGCTGGGAGGGATTGGGGGCAGGAGGAAAAGGGGACAACAGAGGATGAGATGGCTGGATGGCAGCACCGACTCGATGGACGTGAGTCTGAGTGAACTCTGGGAGATGGTAATGGACAGGAAGGCCTGGCATGCTGCGATCCATGGGGTCGCAAAGAGTCGGACAAGACTCAGCGACTGAACTGAACTGAACTGAACTGATGGTTGCCTCATGTTGATGTATGGCAGAAACCAACACAACATTGTAAAGCAATTACCTTCCAGTTAAAAACAAATTTAAATATATATATGCTGCTGCTGCTGCTAACTCACTTCAGTTGTGTCTGACTCTGTGTGACCCCATAGACGGCAGCCCACCAGGCTCCCCAGTCCCTGGGATTCTCCGGGCAAGAACACTGGAGTGGGTTGCCATTTCCTTCTCCAATACATGAAAGTGAAAAGTGAAAATGAATTTGCTCAGTCGTGTCCGATCCTTCGTGACCCCACGGACTGCAGCCCACCAGGCTCCTCCATCCACGGGATTTTCCAGGCAAGAGTAGTGGAGTGGGTGCCATTGCCTTCTCCGAAATACATATAGTTTGAATTAATCTTCCCAATCTCTAGGCTGTGTTATTTCCTACATGAGGAGAGTTCTGTGCTCTGGTGCACAGTGCTCGTATGTTGACTGCATACGTCATACGTGACTCCATTACTACACGCGGCTCCTGGCACGGTCACCACTTCATCTCTCCTCTGTCGTCTTCTGTTAGACAGCATGCTCTCCAGGGAGAGAATCTATTTCTGTCTTGCTTTTTCAAATACCTAGCACAATGCTTGCCACAGGAGAGGGAATCAGAAAATAGTCACAACGGAACAGTATCCGAAGGTATTTACAAATCACCTTGCCAAATTCGGTTAAGACATAAATGTTTTGACCTTATCATCATCCTTCCATTTAAACAGCAGAAATTTCAAGGACAGTTCAGTTCAGTTCAGTTCAGTCACTCGATTGAGTCCGACTCTTCATGGCCCCATGGACTGCAGCACACCAGGCCTCCCTGTCCATCAACAACTACTGGAGTTTGCTTAAACTCATGTCCATCGAGTTGGTGATGCCATCCAATCATCTCATCCTCTGTCATCCCCTTCTCCTCCCATCTTCAATTTTTTCCATCATCAGGGTATTTTCAGATAAGTCAGTTCTTCACATCAGGTGGTCAAAGTACTGGAGTTTCAGCTTCAGCATCAGTCCTTCCAATGAATATTCAGGACTGATTTCTTATAGGATGGGCTGGCTGAATCTCCTTGCAGTTCAAGGGACTCTCAAGAATCTTCTCCAACACCACAGTTCAAAAGCATCAATTCTGTGGCACTCAGCTTTGTTTAGAGTCCAACTCTCACATCCACACATGACTACTAGAAAAACCGTAGCTTTGACTAGACAGACCTTTGTTGAAAGAGTAATGCCTCTGCTTTAAAAAATGCTGACTAGGTTGGTCATAACTTTTCTTTCAAGGAGCAAGCATCTTTTAATTTCATGGCTGCAATCACCATCTGCAGTGATTTTGGAGCCAAAAAAAATAGTCCGTCACTGATTCCACTATTTCCCCATCTATTTGCCATGAAGTGATGAGACCAGATGCCATGATCTTAGTTTTCTGAATGTTGAGCTTTAAGCCAACTTTTTCACTTTCCTCTTTCACCTTCATCAAGAGGATCTTTAGTTCTTCTTCGCTTTCTGCCATAAGTGTGGTGTCATCTGCATATCTGAGGTTATTGATATTTCTCCCGGCAACCTTGATTCTAGCTTGTGCTTCATCCAACCCAGCGTTTCTCATCATGTACTCTGCATGTAAGTTAAATAAGCAGGGTGACAGTACACAGCCTTGACATACTCCTTTTCCTGGAACCGGATTCCATGGAACCAGTCTGTTCCATGTCCAGTTCTAACTGTTGCTTCCTGACCTGCATACGGATTTCTCAGGAGGCAGATCAAATGGTCTGGTACTTCCATCTCTTGAAGAACTTTTCACAGTTTGTTGTTATCCATACAAAGGCTTTGGCATAGTCAATAAAGCAGAAGTAGATGTTTTTCTGGAATTCTCTCGCTTTTTCAATGATACAATGGATGTTGGCAATTTGACCTCTGGTTCCTCTGCCTTTTCTAAATCCAGCTTGAACATCTGGAATTTCTCAGTTCATGTACTATTGAAGCCTCTCGGAGAATTTTGAGCATTACTCTGCTAGTGTGTGAGATGAGTGCAATTTTGCAATAGTTTGAACATTCTTTGGCATTGCCTTTCCTTGGGATTGGAATGAAAACTGACCTTTTCCAGTCCTGTGGCCACTGAGTTGTCCAAATTTGCTGGTATATTGAATGCAGCACTTTCACAGCATCCTCTTTTAGGATTTGAAGTAGCTCAACTGGAATTCCATCACCTCCACTAGCTTTGTTCATAGTGATGCTTCCTAAGGCCCATTTGACTTCACATTCCAGGATGTCTGGCTCTAGGTAAGTGATCACATCATCTTTATTATATGGGTCATGGAGAGCTTTTAATGATAGTTCTTCTGTGCATACACTTCTGTGTATACACTTCTTAATATCTTCTGCTTCTGTTAGGTCCATACCATTTCTGTCCTTTATCGAGCCCATCTTTGCATGAAATGTTCCCTTGGTATCTCTAATTTTCTTGAAGAGATCTCTAGTCTTTCCCATTCTCTTGTTTTCCTTTATTTCTTTGCGTTGATCACTGAGGAAGGCTTTCTTATCTCTCCTTGTTATTCTTTGGAACTGTGCATTGAAATTGGTATATCTTTCCTTTTCTTCTTTACCTTTCACTTCTCTTCTTGTCTCAGCTATTTGTAAGGTCTCTTCAGACAACCATTTGGCCTTATTGCATTTCTTTTTCTTGTGGATGGTCTTGATCCCTGCCTCCTGAACAATGTCATGAACCTGTGTCCATAGTTCTTGAGGCACTCTATCTGTCAGATCTAACCCTTTAAATCTATTTCTCACTTCCACAGTATAATCCAATACTTTGGCCACATGATGCAAAGAACTGACTCATTTGAAAAGACCTTGATACTGGAAAGATCGAAGGCAGGAGGAGAAGGGGATGACAAAGGATGAGATGATTGGATGGCATCATTGACTCAATGGACATGAGTTTGAATAAACTCCGGGAGCTGGCGATAGACAGGGAGGCATGCTGCAGTCCATGGGGTCGCAAAGAGTCTGATGCGACTGAACTGAACTGAATGGTCTAGTGGTTTCCCCTACTTTCTTCAATTTAAGTCTGAATTTGGCAATAATGATTACATGATCTGAGCCACAGTCAGCTCCTGGTCTTGTGGCTCAGCTGGTAAAGAATCTGCCTGCAATGCAGGAGACCTGGATTCTATCCCTGGGTTGGGAAGATCCCCTGGAGAAGGGAAAGGGTACCCACTCCAGTATTCTGGCCTGGAGAATTCCATGGATTGTATAGTCCGTGTAGTTGCAAAGAGTCAGACACCCCTGAGTGACTTTCACTTTTCAAGAACAACATCATACTTAAAAAACAAAAGATTCTCACAGCTGGCAAATTCTGGATTTCCCTAAAAGTTGTTTTCATCTCTCTGAGGATGATGCCATTCTATTAGTGGAAAAGTTTCTATAAAAAGGTATGAATTAAAATCTAACATAGCTTTAAGGACAGAGTTGCTGAATTTGAAAGTAACCCACCAAACAATGCTAGAGCCAAACAACCTTACAAGGGAAAAAGAAATCTTTAAACGTGCCAACCTCCTGGCTACTTTATAATCTGAACTGATTCCTACCCAGAAAATGGGACTGTGTGGAGAATAGCTAAGCAAAGATTTTATCTGACATATCTTTATGAATGTATATATATTCAATTTTAGATAAATAGAATACACACATTTACAGATTAAAAGGAAACTTTTCTTCTGCTCTAAAAACTGTAACAGGTTCGATGCATGATACTGGATACTTGGGGCTGGTGCACTGAGACGACCCAGAGGGATGGTATGGGGAGGGAGGAGAGAGGGGGCTTCAGGATGGGGAACACGTGTATACCTGTGGCAGATTCATGTTGATGTATGGCAAAACCAATACAATATTGTAAAGTAATTAACCTCCAGTTAAAATAAATAAATTTATATTAAAAAACTGTAACATAGAGAAAAATAAATCATATTAATAATCACTGTTGTATTATTAACTTCACTCATCTTGTCAAAATGATGACAAAAAGGAAAAAGCATAATCATAGGCGGATTTGGAATTGTAGGCTCTCCTCCTAGTTACAAGTCTGATTGAATTAGTTGCCACAGATTCTGTCATGAGCCATAACCTCAACACAGCTTGGACATGGCCTATTTCATAGTTATATCACAGTCAAAGAAACATGGGTACAAGGAAGTTTAAGAGTTGCTTCTTACAATCAGATCTTTTCAGAAAGACAGATTTGCACATAAAACACCCAGACAAGTAGAGCCCAACTTCTATTTGCTTAAATTATACAAATAATTAAGTCACATAATTCACTGCTTATAGATACACTGAACAAGATAAACCACATGTGCTCTGTATATATAACTGTGTGTATGTCACAAGCAATATACATGCATATGTCTTAATAAAAATACTGTGGTCTGTTAGGATTGTTTAAAGGCAATTTCCATGAATGTCACACACATATTAATAATCACATGGCAAATACTTTGTTTAAATAATGAAAGAGAGAACCAGAAAGATATTACAAGAGGTTCCAAGGAGATCTCAGAGAGCGAACCTGTGTGGGCAACTGGGAATGCCTAAATGAATTGATAAACAGATGCAAAATTCATCAGTATCCAGTAGGTAATAATTAACTGCACTTGTTTGAAAATAATTCATTTGTAATTTCACAAATAAGCCACATTTGCATTAGCAAGAATTTTCTACAACTTATTTATAGGACAGCCCATAATCATTTTCATCAATTTCAAGGACTTGCACAATTTTTCTAACAAGGTCTTTGGTTCATTTTTTTTCTTTTAATGACATAACTATCCCATCACTCTGCACAAAAACAAGATGTCCTCATCTGATGCACTCCCATCTTTCCCAAGTTTCCCAAATGTTATTTTTTCTATAAACATAATTTCAGAAACCATAAGACCTTCCTAAGAACAAAATAATGGTGCTTGTAACATGGATGGACCTAGAGATTATCACACTAAGTGAAATAAGTCAGATAGAGAAAGACAAATATCATAAGATAAAACTTACATGGGGATCTTAAAAAACACTATCAAATGAACTTATTTACAAAACAGAAATAGTTTGTAGAAAACAAACTGACAGTCACCAGGGGTAAAGTGGGGAGGGATAAACTGGGAGACTGGGATCGCATATACGCACCACTATATGCAAAATAGATAGAACGAATAAGGACCTACTGTATAGCACAGGAGCTCCATTCTATACTCTCTAATGACTTATATGGTAAAAGAATCTTAAAAAGAGTGAATATATGTGTATTTATAACTGATTCATTGCACTGTACATTTGAAACTAACATAACATTGTAAATCTGTTATATTGTAATAAATTTTTGTTTAGAGATCTTCCTTACCTAACATGCAAAATAACTTTTCCATCTGACGATTTATGTCTGAATTTTTTGCAGGGAGTTAAAGACTACCAAAGGAGGGAAAACGGAGTTTATTAAGTTGCCAGGGCAAAGGACATGCAACAATGGAAACATCCACCGAGTATTTCACCTTGAGAGCAAGGGGTAAGGGAATTCAGGAATTTCAAAGAATGTAGTTTGAAAACCAGCACTTTGGGTAGAGCGTGTAATGAGTCTTCATGTCTGGTTAAGTAAAATCCCACTGCTCATCTGTCATAAGTGAGCTTTTTTTTTAATTGGAGGATAACTGCTTTACAACGTTGTGTTGGTTTCTGTCGTACAACAATACAAATCAGCCATAAGAGTACACACAGATCCCCTCTCTGTTGAGCCTCCCTCCCACAGACCCTGACATTCAGCCCTCTAGGTGTCACAGGGCACGAGGCTGGGCTCCCTGTGTTACACAGCAGACTTCTACCAGCTGTATATTTCGCATGTGGTATAGACGTCAGTGCTACTCTCTCAGTTCATTCCACCCTCTCCTTCCCCCGCTGTGTCCACAAGCCTGTTCTCTACGTCTACATCTATTCCTGCCCTGCAAATACATTCCTCAGTGCATTTTCCTAGATTCCATATGCTTCATGGGAAATAGATGGGGAAAGAGTGGAAACAGTGTCAGACTTTATTTTTTGGGGCTCCAAAATCACTGCAGATGGTGACTGCAGCCATGAAATTAAAAGACGCTTACTCCTTGGAAGAAAAGTTATGACCAACCTAGATAGCATATTCAAAAGCAGAGACATTACTTTGCCAACAAAGGTCCATCTAGTCAAGGCTATGGTTTTTCCAGTGGTCATGTATGGATGTGAGAGTTGGACAGTGAAGAAAGCTGAGTGCCGAAGAATTGATGCTTTTGAAGTGTGGTGTTGGAGAAGACTCTTGAGAGTCCCTTGGACTGCAAGGATATCCAACCATTCCATTCTGAAGGAGATCAGCCCTGGGGTTTCTTTGGAAGGAATGATGCTAAAGCTGAAACTCCAGTCCTTTGGCCACCTCATGAGAAGAGTTGACTCATTGGAAAAGACTCTGATGCTGGGAGGGATTGGGGGCAGGAGGAGAAGGGGACGACAGAGGATGAGATGGCTGGATGGCATCATGGACTCGATGGACATGAGTCTGAGTGAACTCTGGGAGTTGGTGATGGACAGGGAGGCCTGGTGTGCTGTGAATCATGGGGTCGCAAAGAAAGACACGACTGAGGGACTGAACTGAACTGAACTGAATATATATGATTTTCTTTCTGACTCACTTTACTCTGTGTAACAGACTGTAGGTTCATCCGCCTCGGTTCAACTGACTCCAATTCATTTCCTTCTATGGCCGAGTACTATTCCATTGTATGTATGTATCAACACTTCGTTATCTATTTATCTGTTGATAGACATCTCGTTTGCTTCCATGTGCTGGCTATTGCAAATATTGTGTCCAATAAGAATCTTGTGGACTAAGGTCATTAAAATGTCATGATTCTTTAACATCTTTAGCTGCTTAGAAAAACTATAGTGAAACACAACTTTGATAACTACTAGGCAAATACTGCTATAACTGGAAAATTTTCATTCTTGCATAGTAGGCTCTTAGACCAGGAGTCAGAAGTATATGGCTATGTTCACAACTACAGCCCTTTTTAAAATGGCCTGTGGACTAAGAAAGACCTAAGAATGGTTTTTATAATTCTACACCGTTTTTAAAAAGTCAAATAAAACACAAAAAATACATCACAGATCACATAGGTGTCTTGCAAAGCCTAAAATATTTATCATCTGGCCTTTTACAGAAGAAATTTGCTGACCCTACTCTTAGACTACAATGTGAGATAAGGTTCATTTTGCAGATAAGCCTGGAAACACAAGATGAACTGCCCTTTACAATGAGGCAAAGTACTAACATGCCAACACTATAACAGGGAAGAGCCTTTTGTATTCTACTAGTGTTGGAAAAGACTCTTGAGAATCCCTTGGACTGCAAGGAGATCCAACCAGTCCATTCTGAAGGAGATCAGCCCTGGGATTTCTTTGGAAGGAATGATGCTAAAGCTGAAACTCCAGTCCTTTGGCCACCTCATGCGAAGAGTTGACTCATTGGAAAAGACTCTGATGCTGGGAGGGATTGGGGGCAGGAGGAGAAGGGGGCAACAGAGGATGAGATGGCTGGATGGCATCATGGACTCGATGGACGTGAGTCTGAGTGAACTCCGAGAGTTGCTGATGGACAAGGAGGCCTGGTGTGCTGCGATTCATGGGGTTGCAAAGAGTCGGACATGACTGAGTGAGTGAACTGAACATAGTGGCCCATCACTGGAAACTCTGCCTCCCAGGTAAGGAGTATTAAGCTCAAACACCTTTGTTCGGCTCACAGGAAATATCCTCACCCTGCCAACCTGTGAATGGCTGTAGGGAGGAAGAATTAACACATTCCCCTCTGGAGGCTGATGGGGAACTAGGAAGTGCGACTTCGCTCTCTCCCCTTGTAGTATAAAAAGAGCCTGAATTCTAACTCAAGCAAGAGGGGTTTGGGGGGCATGAGTCCACCATCTTCTCAGTCAGTTGGATTTCTGAATAAAGTCTCCATTCACTTCCCCAACAACTTGTCTCTTGATGATTGGCTTGCTGTGTAGCAAGCAGGATGAGCTTAGACTTGATAGCAGCACAGACTTTCCTGAATTATTGTGACCAGAAGAGGTAAGCGGCAGGGAGGCACTGATTTCCTAAAAAGAGGGGAAATTTTTACCAAAACAAAGCAAAACTCATAGAAGGGACATCAAAATGGAAAGTGGAGTTAGGCAGGTAAAAACTGGCCTGGCTGGCAAGGAGAAGGAAAGAAGGAGACACGAGAGGAAGCTAAGGAAATCGAGTTGACTCACCGTGCCAGTAACACCTTGAAAGTCATGGCTCTCAGAGCTAACCTCCCTGTGCTCACTGGTGGACACACAAGGGAAGTCACAGTGAGAGTAAAAGCCAAACAAGCCAAGTTAGTCTCTAAGAAATACTAAACTATGTTACCTTTTTAAAACCTCTGGATGCACCCTGCAGCGTGTGAGACCTTAGTTCCCAACCAGGGATTGCACACATGCCCCTTATTGGATGGCCAAACTCATGTGTTTCAATGGCTGGAGGTGGTCTGGCTGCAGTGCGGGATCACTGCCTCTGAGCAGGTTTTCATGCACTGCCATGGCTGAGTCAGGATTCCTCAAACCGTGAAGAGAAGTAGGGTACCTCTTGCAAACCGACACGTGTCCTTTTTCCGTTCTCTAATTCGGCCCATCTCTTCCATTTCTTCTGCATCTGAGCTCATCGCAGTTCTCATCCACTTACCACTAAACCAGTGTAACAGCTTCAGGGCAGGCTTTTCCCTCGTATTCATGAGTTTCTTCCCCACAGAGTAATCGTCTTCATTGCCATCATCTTCCCCATTGTTCCAGAACCTACTCTGGCCCCTCACTGGTAACAAGACAGGAAGAGAGACCAGCACAAAGGCTTACTCCTCTCTCTCCACCCCCACCTTCTCTCTCTTATCTCTGTGTCCAAAGAAAAGGATGGCGCAGTCATTGTTTATACCAATGCCACTATAACTGTGCTCCAAACCAGGAAAGGATGTCACTAAGAGATCAAAAATGAAAGTGAAGTTATGAGAAATAGATGGACGTGTTTAGTCCATTCATGCTGCTATAACAAACATACCAAAACATTTCTTACAGCTACGGAGGCTGGAAGACAAACATTTTTCACAGCTGAGAAGACTCATTGTCTGCTGAAAGCCTGCTTCCTGGTTCACAGCAGGAGTCAGGGAGCTCTCTCAGTTCTGTTTTATGAAGGCACCAATCCCATTTTATGAAAGCTCTACTCTCCTAACTCAAACCCAATCACCTTCAAAAGGCCCCACACTTCATAAAACCATTACATAGGGGGCTCAAATTTCAACATACAAATTTGGGAGGAACACAAATGTTTTGTCTATAGCAGTATCATATTTGATCTAGCAGTTTTAGAAATTTTCCCTAAAAATATCATAAAAGAGGTGCCCCAAAGTATCTGAATAAAGGTGTATCTTGCAACACCAAATCAGGGAGAAAACCCAATCAACAGGAAAATTGGTTACATAAATTATGGTACACCCATCCAAAGCCCACACCAAGAAAATTAAGTGACAAAATGGATACTTGTGTTCTGACATGGAGAGATAGCCACAGTGCAAATGATGCTATGTTGTTAAATTTAAAACAGGTTATAATCCTGCATGTTTAGAGCAAACTCTTAATTCTATACAATGAGAAGAATTTTCATTTCCTACTCCTTGTACTTGGTTATAATTCAAGTTTCTTAAAATGAGCACTTGTGTAATAAATAAATACAACTAATTTCCCTTCATACCTTTATACATGGTCTTCTGCAGCTCAACACAAGCCAATACCTCTGGCCCTTCTGCCCTGCCACTCCTTTTTCATGCCAACCCATTTTAAAAATAACCAAATTATTCTTTTTAAGGCCCTTTCTTTGGCATTTTACTCAAGGTTTTCCCAGCTTGGAACCTTCCCTGCCCAGCCTTTCTCCTCTCCGTCTGCTCAGCTTTCAAGATGCACCTCCGATTCTTGCTGGAAGTCTCCTCTGACCAGTCTCTCTGGAACTGCTCAACTTGCCTTTAAACTAGCACTTGCAGTTCACCCTAAAGTTTCTTCATCTGAGATCCACATCCCTCATGGTTGGCCTTCCCTGACATCCTGAGCCCTGGGAAATAGTAAGGAGACTTAGTTTATGTGCACTTTTTAAAGAGAGAGTCCATATCTTTCAGCAGATAGACTGAAAGGAGGACAGATACTGTTTGTCTATATACCTTTGTCTTTGCTGATATATCATCTTCAGGTTTAGCAAATTTCTTCTATCATTTTCTCAAAACTTTACTTAAATCTTATATTAGTACTTACTTTCTTTTTTTAATTTTAATTTTTACTTTATTTTACTTTACAATACTATATTGGTTTTGCCATATATGGACATGAATCCACCACAGGTGTACATACGTTCCCAAATATGAACCCCCCTCCCACCTCCCTCCCCACAACATCTCTCTGGGTCATCCCCGTGCACCAGCACCAAGCATCCTGTATCCTGCATCAGACATAGACTGGCGATTCGTTTCTTACATGATAGTATACATGTTTCAGTGCCATTCTCCCAAATCATCCCACCCTCTCCCTCTCCCTCAGAGTCCAAAAGTCTGCTCTACGCATCTGTGTCTCTTTTGTTGTCTCAGAGACACATGTACCCCAGTGTTCATTGCAGCACTGTTTATAATAGCCAGGACATGGAAACAACCTAGATGCCCATCAACAGATGAATGGATAAGAAAGCTGTGGTACATACACACAATGGAGTATTACTCAGCCATTAAAAATAATACATTTGAATCAGTTCTAATGAGATGGATGAAACTGGAGCCAATTATACAGAGTGAAGTAAGCCAGAAAGAAAAATACTAATACAGTATTACTTACTTTCATAAATATCTATGCCTCCTTTTCCAAAAAATGTTTTATTTTTTGAAATAAGGACCAAGTTACTTACCTTTTAATCCTATTAAAATTTGCACAAAGCACATAGCAGAAATTCAGAAAATGTGTGTTGAGTTGATGCATATCTATACCCACAAGAATATGTGTGGAAAATCCTGAAAATTAATAAAGCTCAAAACTTGGAGGGAAAAAAAAATGTGGGGGAAAGATCCAAAACAGAAACCCTATTCTTCAAGGCCTTGCTGTGCTTTGATAATCAGGTGACTGACCATAAGTCACAAACCACAAAGAAATACTGGGACAGAATCTGGCAGATAGAAAACTCTTCTCACGTGATGGCACATACTTAGAATAATAGTAAAATTACCTAGAGGTGGTATTTCCCCCAAGAAATCACCAACAGGTCAATACAGGTACAAATGAATGGAAACCCCATGTCAGATTTAACAAATTTTTATTAGAAACTACAACATTTTCCTTCAACAATTAAGCACATTGAAGGAATTCCTATTGGAAGTAGAGGTATGCTTGTGTGACATAGTTTCACTAATAATGGGGAACTTACTCTATCTTGAATGGTGTGGGCAAATTTTAATTCTCTGTTAAAGTGTTCTCAGTTTGGGACATTGGGCACATCTCTTGGTGTCTCTAGATTCTGCTTCTCATCTCTAACAGGAGAGAGGCTGAGAAAGAACCACCCTCATCTGCCAGGTGATACACACTTTCTTCTCAATCTGGATTGTTAGGATAGGCACAAAATTATAAGTTAAAATGGTCACAAGTTATTAAAGCAGAAAATTCACCAAATGGTAACAGTTCCTGATAGCTCCTGAGAGGCTGTCTCCCAGCCTACAGTACCCAGTAAGGTCCCCAAATGAAACTGAAACTTACCAAAAAAAGAAAAAAAAAAAGTAAAGAAAAATGTACTGAAGGTTTAAAGAAAACAAAATTTTAAAAGTTAATATCCATATAGCATGGAAGGGGGAAAGGGAGGAGACTCTTTATGGATTTTATCTATTGAATAAAATAATCCTGTTCAAGGAACCAGATGGAAATGTTTTATTATAATGACATGCCTAGTTAAATAGCCTGACATTTCTGGGGCTAAACAAAGAAAGAGCTAAGCCATTCTAAATAAATAAACAGAAATCTATGGGTAAAGGCCAAGGAACAGGGTGGGGAAGACAGTGAGTGATTGGAGAAACCACATGATGGGGGAGAGGCTCACTCATAAACGTTCGCTAATGAAAGGATGTCCCTGGCAGCCAGTAATTAAGACTGTGCTTCCAAGGCAGGGGGCTTGGGTTGATCCCTCGTCAGGGAACTAAAATTCCACATGGTGCCTGGAGCAACCAAAAAAAATAATAATGTTGGCTGCTGAGAAGATGCTGGAGCAGTAGAAAGAGCACATTTAAGAACAGGGATGGCCAACATTTACTTTTAACAGAAAGCATTATTGATGTATTTCCATATATGCCTTGGATGAGTTCCATCATGAGGGAAAGAAGGACAGGGATAGTTCTACATGCAAGGGTCAGTGGGAAAGTATAGATGAGATGAATACTTCACCAAGACTGAAAATGCAGTAGAAACAGGAAATCAGAGAAACAGGTGTTCAAGAGAATGTAAGCTCTCAGGAATTTGAAGGTATCTTGAGAAAGGCGTTCAAATTCCTACAGGATATGGGGTGGATCCTTGGCTAATTTTATTTGGTTCATGCAGACAACATAGTTCAGTTGAGCTGAAATCTTGGTTCACTGAACATGGGTGTATTATGAATGAATATTCAAAATTTTATGACCTCCATAACTTATTTTACACTCTAACCCCATGGCTCCAGGATATATGTATTCACCCTCCTCTGACACTAGAATGTTTTGAGAAACACTGGGCTGAGATCAAATGGTCCAAATAAGTCTAACATTCGACATCCCTGGCAAAACATAATACTTTCACATTTTTTTCTATTAAGAAAAAAGGTACTCCCCTTCATAAAGCAGTTACAGGTAAAGATGAGACATGATAACTGCAAAGATTTCACTTTCTGCAAGAATACGTCTACCAAAGCTGAACTGCAATTTGTTCTACTAGTGAAATTCCATAGCACAATTAGTTGCATTTCTACCATACACGATATGACACTTAACTGAAAAATCCCTGCAAAGAAATTTTGCCATAACAGTATCTCCATGACATGGAGCAGTAAGCTAGAAACCAGCCTCTCAGATTTAATTCCTGGGACACTTCAGAAATTATCAATAATTTAGTATCTTTAAACCTCTCATCAGCATTAGTGTCAGGTCACAAATCCATCCAGGCAGACCTATCCATCACCTATAGCAAAGGTGACAGAAGCAGCAAATCAGAGAAAGCCAAATTACCTGCCAAGGCCTCCCACGCTTAGAAAAACATTTCACAACGATAGCTGACTAACTCGTTCTCACATAGTCATCTGCCCAACCTCCCAGAGTTCATCCAAAAGTAATTTCCACTACTTTAATAAGCAACCTATATAACTTGCTAATGAGAATGTGTCAGAATATGGCTTTACAGAGTCATTATGGGAAATGTCACAGGTATGGGGTGATGGAATCTCCAAAATGTACTTAGTTAAAAAAAGCTGCACACAAAACTGTCTAGTGGGAAGGCTTCTGGAAATCTGTCATCACTCCATCACAGTTTGGCTAGGGGTTAAGTAGAAACCTGTGTCAATGCCAGCAAATAAGTAAGAACTGCAGAATAGTTACTTTATTAAGCTTCTTTAACAAAGACTATTCTAAATACTGTTTTAGTGAAACACTGAGTTAAGAAAATGTACATGCTTCATTTTACCCATCTTTGGGTACCCTTGTTGGGTTGTGCATGCTTGTATGGACTTTATCATCATTCAATCACTTTGATCCTTTGTGTCTAAAAAAAATCAGTTAGGAAATTACCAGATCACTTGCAGAAAGTTAGCAATGTGAAGAACTGGGGGCAGATGTTGAAGTGAGAATGTTAAAAAAACATTAGAAAGATACAAAAATAAGACAAGTAGATCTGTTTTCTTTTAGTACAGGAAGCCCAGAGACTTTCTTGGGCAGTCTTAAGATGGTGAGGTCAAGGAATTCCCTTATGGTCCAAGTGGTTAGAACTATGGGCTTCCCTGCAGGGGACATAGGTTTGATCCCTGGTCATGGAACTAAGATCCAACAGGCTTCATAGTATGGCCAATGTGTATGAATAAATATATATATATATTTTTTTAAATGGCAAAAGAAATTAAGAGATGGTGAGATCCACCTGGGACAAAGTCAATAGAGACCATTGTTCATGATATGAAGAGATTCACCTGTTGGCAACTGGCTCCTCTCTGACTGCAACTCACAAAGGCAATAGAGACCATTGTCCATGATATGAAATGGTTCACCTGTCGGCGATCGGCTCCACTCTGACTGCAACTCACAAAGGCAACAGAGACCATTGTTCATAATATGAAAAGATCCACCAGTCAGCTACTGACTCCACTCTGACTGCAACTCGTAAAGTCTGCTGAGGATTTTAGCCAGAATTAAATATTTCTTGGTTGGCCAGATTTACAAGCAAGTAACTTCCAAAAATGTAACCTTCAGCCCCTTAGCATTCCTTTCCCTTCATTATCTCTTGAAGGTAGGAGATATGACTTTAGTTTTCCTAGAAAATGCAATCTAGGAATTGTGCTCAACTGAACTTTGCTAGGGACAAATGTCCCAACTCCCAGATATTTGGCCAATATTAAAATTATTTCATGCACACCTGTGCCAGATTCATGTTGATGTATGGCAAAACCAATACAATATTGTAATTAGCCCCCAATTAAAACAAATAAATTTATACTAAAAAATTATTCCATGCTGATCCTCCTACACACTACACACACACACACACACACACACACACACACGTTTATGTGTGCATGCTAAGTTACTTTAGTCATGTCCGATTTTTTGCAACCCTATGGACTGTAGCCCGCCAGGCTCCTCTGCCCATGGGATTCTCCAAGCAAGAATGATGGAGTGAGTTGCCACTTCCTTCTCCATGCACACATACACACACCATTGTTATCTTGTTATTTTTAGGAAAATACTGTAATTTTATCAAAAACCTCAGATATGCAGATGACATCACCCTTATGGCTGAAAGTGAAAAGGAACTAATGAGCCTCTTGATGAAAGTGAAAAAGTTGGCTTAAAGCTCAACATTAAGAAAACGAAGATCATGGCATCTGGTCCCATCACTTCATGGGAAATAGATGGGGAAACAGTGGAAACAGTGTCAGACTTTATTTTGGGGGGCTCCAAAATCACTGCAGATGGTGATTGCAGCCATGAAATTAAAAGACTCTTACTCCTTGGAAGAAAAATTATGGCCAACCTAGATAGCATATTTAAAAGCAGAGATATTACTTTGCCAACAAAGGTCCGTCTAGTCAAGGCTATGGTTTTTCCTGTGGTCATGTATGGATGTGAGAGTTGGACTGTGAAGAAAGCTGAGTGCCAAAGAACTGATGCTTTTGAACTGTGGTGTTGGAGAAGACTCTTGAGAGTCCCTTGGACTGCAAAGAGATCCAACCAGTCCATCCTAAAGGAGATCAGTTATGGGTGTTCATTGGAAGGGCTGATGCTGAGGCTGAAACTCCAGTATTTTGACCACCTCATGTGAAGAGTTGACTCATTGGAAAAGATCCTGATGCTGGGAGGGATTGGGGGCAGGAAAAGAAGGGGGTGACCGAGGATGAGATGGCTGGATGGCATCACGGACTTGATGCACATGAGTCTGGGTGAACTCCAGGAGTTGGTGATGGGCAGGGAGGTCTGGCATGGTGCGATTCATGGGGTTGCAAAGAGTCGGACACGACTGAGTGATTGAACTGAACTGTAATATAATAGTACCCACATATGTGATGGCTAATTTCCCTGATTGGAATTAAACATTTGCAAAAGAATTGCAGGTGTCTTTAAAATAATCAAGTTAGTCTCAAATGCAAGAAGCAAGAAAACAAATAATCCAGCAATCAGTACACCATCAGCATCATTAACCCTAATCTCAAGAGTCTACTCCTTTTAGATGGGAGAGGAAACTAAGAAAATCTCAAAGCTATACTATTATGACAGTCAATTACATTTTGATAGAACACTTTCATGCTTCCATCTGTAATTAAAGTCAGCAGTCTTACAAATTAAATTTCTACGAAGGGAAATTGGACCGGAGCAAAGGGAGTACTTAGTTGTTTCTAGGATAAAAGCTTAGAAATAGATTGTGTATAAGACAAACTATCTCTGAACAGTCCAAGTTACTGACCTACGTACTGGGCATATTGTGATTAGGACATATGTAAAACATCATAAATATATTGTAAAATATTTCTTTTATTGACAGATTCCACAATGACTAATTGTCATTGATCTTAATTCAATGTTAGCTCCAAATAATGTATTTTAATCCTGGAAAATTTTTAATATTATATGATAATCTATAAAGGAGCTTGAAGCAGCTGGAAATGATAAAGTAATGTTGCCAACCACGGTATGTCTGATTTAAACCTCACCTGTTCTTCTGTGGGCAGAGTAACTTCCCTGTGCTTTGATCTGAAGTTTAGGGATGTGATTTGCTTGGTCAATGGGATGCTAGCAGACACCATGCAAGCAGATCGAAAATTACTGACCTCAGAGGTCTTGCTCTTTTTGAAGTCTGTTGCCACCCTGAGAAGAAGATTCTTGGGCTGACTGCTGGCCCCAGAAAGGAAATAAAAGTCGAGAAGCACCAACCCCAGCTGAGCGCAGCCCAGAATCAGCTTCGCACAGAACGCAGGTGTGGGAGGTTAGCTCAAGTGGGGCCGGCATAGCCCTGCCAGTGAGTGCAGTGTAGACCAGCCCACCGCAGCCACTGACCTTCAGGCCCGTGAGGGACCACAGCTATGGTTCTGTCATAGCACTGCGTTCTGCTGTAGTAGCCAAGTGATACACCTATCAGACAGAGCCTCAGTTCCTTACCACAGAATCTGTCACTCTCTGTGGTGTCCAACAGGCTGCATTTACATAATTTAGTCATTCATTCATTCAATTAACAAGTATTTGAGAATCTACCATATCTCAGTTACTATTCTGGCACTATTCTGGGTATATAGTGGTTAATAAAAAGTCACACCATTATGAAGGTGGCATTCAAGAAGACAGAGAAAAACACTAACATGACAGGTTGTGACAGCTTCCATGAAGAACAAAGCCAAACAAAACCAGAGCCAATGATGGTGACAGTATGGTGGCCAAAGAGTATCTCCATAAATGGGGACATTTAAACAGATATCTGAAATAGAAGGAGAAATAGATGTGTCTCTCAGATAAAAGAATTCCACCAGTCAAAGCGTACAGATAATGCAAAAATCTGTAAAATACATATTACATGTGTTTCAGTAAGGCTGATATTTCTAAACACAATAAGAAAAGTTAAAGATAACATAGTCAAAGCATTTCCATTACACAAAATTAAACTCACAAGGAAGACAGAGAAGAGAGAAGCAAACAAACTATAGAACATAAAAAGCAATTAACAAGGTGGCAATATTAGGTCAATAATTACTACCAATAACCTATAAATAACTCTTAATAATCAGTTTATATGCAAATTTATTAAACTCACCAAAGAGACAGAGTAGCAAAGAGGATTAAAAAATGCAACCATCAACTATATGCTGGCCGTAGCAGATCTACTTTTGGTTTAATGACACACATCGGCTGAAAGAGATAGAAAAAGACATTCCATGAAAATTGTAACAATAAAGATAGGGCCTGACTATACTTGTTTCAGATAAAATAGAGTTTAAGTCAAAACTGTCACAAGTGACAAAGATCATCACATAATGACAAAAGGTTCAATTCAACATGAAGATATGACAGTTACAAATGTGTATGCACCCTAGAGCTGCTTGTCCTAAATGACTGTGTGGATGGAGTCAGTGGAGCCTCAGAAACAAGCCTACTGGACCAAAGACCAATAGCTTTATTGGCTCCCTTATAACACTGTGCTTTAGGAAGGACTTGTCAAGACCTGTCGAGTTTGTGGTACATATTTCAACACCTCAAATACAAGTGTGCATGGAGAAGAAGTCAAAAAGTATTCCTTATTTTTCACAACTGATACTGTAGTCTGGAATACTGCAGAAACATACCCCACACAGCCACAACTGGTGATATAACTCATTATATCGAACACTAGAGAGGAAAGGAACAAGAATTTGCATATTCCAATGAGCCTGGATTTAGAAACCTGGTTGGTCTGGCAACTTGCTTTACCTCACTGTACTTGCAGCTGATCTCTGATAAGTCCTTCTCATTCTGCTCCTATTCTGCATCATATCACCAATACAATTGTGTTAAGCTGTGAATGAATGGATGAATAAATAAATAAGCACCCGACATTACAGTATGGTGCCCTAATTGATTTTAAGGGAGAAATAACAATATAATAACAGTGGCAGACTTCAATACTCCAATTGTAACAATGGACAGCTCACCTGGAAAGAAGATCAGTAAGGAAATAACTATCTTAAACCACACTATAGAAAAGAGTAACTAATGGACATTTAAATATCACACTTATCAGCAGAATACACATTCTTCTCAAGTGCACAAGCAACATTTCTAGGGTAGATCACAGGCTGGATCACAAAACAAATTTTAACAAATGTAGTAAGATTGAAGTCATTACATGCATCTTTTCCAATCATAATGGAATGGAAGTAGGAAATAGAAGGTAAATGGGGGAAAAATCACAAATACTTGTGAATTAAACAACACATGCTTGGGCAACATTTGGTTTAAAGAAGAGATAAAAAGGGAAATTTGTTCATATTAAAAAAATGAAAATTAAATACAACATAGGAAAACATTTGAGATAAAGCAAAACAGTACAAAAAGGGAAGGTAATAGTGATAAATAAACATACATAAATAACTTATCATTACAGATCAAGTGAGTAAAATAAGAAGAAACAAAGTCCGAAGTTAGGAAAAGGAAAGAAATAATAAAGATTAAAGCAAAACTAAATGAAATAGAATAAACAGGATAGAACAGAAAAAACTGACAAAACTTTGTTCTTGGAACAGATAAACACAACAGACACTATCTTGGCTGGATTACGGAAAAGGGCTCAAAATCGGAAATGGAAGAGGAGACAAGACAAATGATCTCATGGAAATTTTTGTTAAAAGATCATAAAGGACTACTATGAGTGATTATACACTGATAAATTGGCCAACCTAGAAGAAATGGATACATTCTTAGCAAAATAAGAGACTAAAACAGGAAGAAACAGAAAGCTTAAATTGGACCAATTACAGATAATGAACCTGAATCCGTAATCAAAATCTTTCCAACAATGACCAAATAAAGGGCTTCACAAGTGAATTTTGCCAAAAAAAAAAAAAAAATCGAAGTAGAATTGGTAACAATTTTTCTTAAACTTTTCAAAAAAATGTTTTTTCCAAGGGAACTTTCAAACACTCTATGAGGCCAGCATCTCTGATACTAAAGCCAGAAAACTACATGTCAATATCCTTGATAAAGATGGATACAGAAGTCCTCAACAAGCAATCAGTAAACCAAATTTGGCAGCACATTAAAAAAACTTACATCATGAAAGTGAAATATCAGGATGGTACAACTTAAATCAATAAATGTGATACATCATATAAACAGAAGGGATTTTAAAAAATCACATGATCATCTCAATAGATTCAGGAAAAGCTTTCGACAAAAATCAATATCCTTTAGTGAATAAAAAGTCTCAGCAAATTATACATAGAAGGACAACACAGTAGAAGTTACATTTGAAAGCCTGTAGTGCACATCATACTCAATGAAGAAAAACTGAAAGCTTTTCCTCTGAGATCTAAAAAGGCAAAGATGTCCAGTCTCACTATTTCTATTTCAGTTCAGTTCAGTCACTCAGTCATGTCTGACTCTTTGCGACCCCATGGACTGAAGAATATCAGGCTTCCTGTCCATTATCAAATCACGGAGCTTCCTCAAACTTATACCCATCAAGTCGGTGTTGCCATCCAACCATCTCATCCTCTGTCATCCCCTTCTCCCTGCCTTCAATCTTTCCCAGCATCAGGGTCTTTTCAAATGAGTCAGCTCTTCACTTCAGGTGGCCAAAGTATTGGAATTTCAGCTTCAACATCAGTCCTTCCAATGAATATTCTGGATTGATTTCCTTTAAGATGGGCGGGTTGGATCTCCTTGTAAGCCCAAGAGACTGTCAAGACTCTTCTCCAACACCACAGTTCAAAAGCATCAATTCTTTGGAGCTCAGCATTCTTTATGGTCAAACTCTCGCATCTATACATGACTACTAGGAAAACCATAGCTTTGAATAGATGGACCTTCATTGGCAAAGTAACGTCTCTGCTTTTGAATATGCTGTCTAGGGTCAGTCATAGCTTTTCTTCCAAGGAGCAAGCGTCTCTAATTTCCTGGCTGCAGGCACCATCTGCAGTGATCTTGGAGCCCCCCCCCCAAAATGAAGCCTGTCACTGTTTCTATTGCTTCCCCATCCATTTCCCACAAAGTGATGAGACCGGATGCCATGATCTAGTTTTTTGAGTGTTGAATTTTAAGCCAGCTTTTTCACTCTCCTCTTTCACTTTCACCAAGAGGCTCTTTGGTTCTTCTTTGCACTTATCTGAGGTTACTGATATTTCTCCCAGTAATCTTGATTCCAGCTTGTGCTTCATTCAGCCCAGCATTTCGAATGATGTGCTCTGCGCATAAGTGAAACAAATTGGGTGACAATATACACCCTTGACGTACTCCTTTCCCAATTTGGAAAGGAGTTGTTCCATGCCCAGTTCTAACTGTTGCTTCTTGACTTGCATACAGATTTCTCAGGAGGCAGGTAAGGTATTCTGGTATTTCCAACTCTTTAAGAATTTTAAATTTGCTGTGATCCACACAGTCAAAGGCTTTGGCATAGTCAATAAAGCAGAAATAGATGTTTTTCTGGCACTCTCTTGCCTTTTCAATGATCTCACAGATGTTGGCAATTTGATCTCTGGTTCTTCTGTCTTAACTAAATCCAGATTGAACATCTGGAAGTTCTTGGTTCACATACTGTTGAAGTCTGGCTTGGAGAATTTTGAGCATTACTTTGCTTCTATTACTTCTATTTAACACTATGAATACTAGAAGCCCTAGCCAAAGTATTAAGACAATAAAAAGAAATAAAAGAAATACAAATAAAAATGAAGTAAAGTTACTTGCAGGTAGCATAATCTTATATTTAGAGAACACTAAGAACACCCTCCAACAGTAAAGAGTCTGCCTGCAGTGGAGGAGACCTGGATTTGATCCCTGGCTGGGGAAGATCCTGTGGAGAAAGGAATGGCAACCCACTCTAGTACTGTTGCCTGGGAATCCCATAGACAGAGGGGCCTAGTGGGTTACAGTCTATGAGGTCACAAAGAATCAGACGTGACTGAACCATTGACACTACTACTAAAACAACACCAAAAACTTCTGGAACTAATGAGCAAATTCAGTCAAGTGTGGGACACCAAAAAAATACGTGCACAAAAACTAGTCACAAACAATGAATTATCCAAAAAGGAATCTAAGAAAGCAATCTCATTTACAATAACATCAAAAAGAATTAATTGCTTAGCAATAAATTTAACCAAGAACATGAAAAATTGGTACACTGGAAACAAAAACACTCATAAAAGAAATTTAAGCAGACACAAATTCTGTAAACTTTAAGATGCCAATGAATTTGAAGATTTATTTTACATGGAATATTTCAAACAAATAGAAAGACATACCCTGTTCTTGGATTGGAAGACTCAATATTGTTAAAATGATTACACTACCCAAGGCAATGCAATTCCGATCAGATTACCAATGGCATTTTTCAGAAAACTGAACAAATGCTCAGATTTGTACAGAAACACAAAACAATAGCCAAAAAAATCTTGACAAAAATGTGGAGCTGGAGGAATCACAACCCCTGTATTCACACTGTATGTAAATCAAGCTGGCATTGTCCGGGGACAGAAACAGTGGAACAGATCCTTGCACTCTCCAGAAAGCCCAGAAGTGAGTCCACACATGCGTGGCCAAGCAACTGCAGCAGGAGAGGCAAAGCAGACAGCGGAGGGAAGACGAGCTCGCTAGGAAGCAGTGCTGGGAACTCTGGGCAGCTTCACGGGAAAGGATGAAATCGGGATATTCTCTAACATCATATACAAAAATACAGTCAAAATGATTAAGATCTAAATGTGAGACTGAACACCTTAGAACTCCTAGAGGAGAACATGGGTAGAACCCTCTGACATAAATCACAGCAATATTTTTTTGGTTCTGTTTCCTAGAATAATGGGTAAAAAACCAGAAATAAACAAATGGGATCTAATTAAGTTTAAAATATTTTGCATAGTAAAGGAAACCATTGGCAAAACAACAAGGCAACATAAGGAATGAGATAAAATATTTGTATATGATATGATCTACAGGGATTAATTTCCAAAATATACAAGCAGGTCATACAGCTTAATATGAAACAAACAAATAAAACAACTCAATCAAAAAGTGGTTCAAAGATTTAATTAGACATTTCTCCAAAAAAGGCACACAGATGGTCAACAGGTGCACAAAAAAATTCTCGACATTACTAATAATTAGAGAAATGCAAATCAAAACTACAATGAAATTTCACCCCACTCTAGTCAGAATGACCATCTTTTTTAAAATTTACAAATAATAAAAATGATAAATGCTAGAGAGGATATGGAGAAAAAGGAGTCGTCATGCATTGTTAATGGGAATGTAAACTGGCATAGCCGCTTTGGAAAAGGTATGGAGTTTCCCTTAAAATCTAAAAACAGAGTAGCCATATGATGCTATAACCCTACTCCTGTTTATACAGTCAGAGGAAATTCTCATCTGAAAAGACACATGTGTTCAGTGTTCACAACAGCACTATTTACAATAGCAAGTCATGGAAGCAACCTAAATGTCCATCAACAAATCAATGGATAAAGAAGAGATAGTGTATATACACACAATGGAATATTGTGCATTCCATTAATTGGAATATTACTCAGCCATTAAAAAGAATGAAATAATGTCATTTGTGGCACATGAATGGAGCTAGAGATGATCATATTAAGCAAAGTGAGTCAGAGAGAGAAAGACAAACGTAACACATTTCTAGGACCTAAAAAAATGATAAATACAAATGAACTTATTTACAAAAGAGAAACAGACTTACAGACATGGCAAACACACTTATGGTTACGAAAGGGGAAAGGGAACATGGGATTTTAATAAAAAGAAATTAAAGCAGGCACAAAGAACTGGAAAGGCATTTCATGCTCACAGACTGGAAGAATTAACATCAATAAAATGCTTACACTTCTCAAATCAATCTACAGTTTCAATAAAATTTCTATACAATTTCAATACAATTTCTAAACTGTCAATAGCATGTTTTACAGAAATCAGTTCAGTTCAGTCACTCAGTCGTGTCCGACTCTTTGTGACCCCATTAACTGCAGCAGGCCAGGCCTCCCTGTCCATCACCAACTACCAGAGTTTACTCAAACTCATGTCCACCAAGTCAGTGATGCCATCAATTATCTCATCCTCTGTCATCCCCTTCTTCTCCTGCCTTCAATCTTTCCAGCATCAGGGTCTTTTCTAATGAGTTAGTCTTCGCATCAGGTGGCCAAAGAACTGGAGTTTCAGCTTCAGTGTCAGTCCTTCCAATGAATATTCAGGACTGGTCTCCTTTGGGATGGATTGGTTGGATCTCCTTGTAGTCCGAGGGACTCTAAAGAGTCTTCTCCAACAGCACAGTTCAAAAGCATCAATTCCTCGGCACTGAGCTTTCTTTATGGTCCAACTCTCACATCCATACATGACTACTGGAAAAACCATAGCCTTGACTAGACGAACCTTTATTGGCAAAGTAATGTCTCTACTTTATAATATGCTGTCAAGGAGAAAAGGAAAGATATAAGCATCTGAATGCAGAGTTCCAAAGAATAGCAAGAAGAAATAAGAAAGCCTTCTTCAGTGATCAATCAAAGAAATAGAAGAAAACAACAGAATGGGAAAGACTAGAGATCTCTTCAAGAAAATTAGAGATACCAAGGGAATATTTCATGCAAAGATGGGCTCGATAAAGGACAGAAATGGTATGGACCTAACAGAAACAGAGATATTAAGAAGAGGTGGCAAGAATACACAGAAGAACTATACAAAAAAGATCTTCATGACCCAGATAATCACAATGGTGTGATCACTCATCTAGAGCCAGGCATCTTGGAATGTGAAGTCAAGTGGGCCTTGGAAAGCATCACTATGAACAAAGCTAGTGGAGGTGATGGAATTCCAGTTGAGCTATTTCAAATCCTGAAAGATGATGCTGTGAAAGTGCTGCACTCAATATGCCAGCAAATTTGGAAAACTCAGCAGTGGTCACAGAACTGGAAAAGGTCAGTTTTCATTCCAATCCCAAAGGAAGGCAATGCCAAAGAATGTTCAAAGTACCACACAATTGCACTCATCTCACATGCTAGTAAAGTATGCTCAAAATTCTCCAAACCAGGCTTCAGCAATATGTGAACCGTGAACTTCCTGATGTTCTAGCTGGTTTCGGAAAAGGCAGAGGAACCAGAGATCAAATTGCCAACATCCGCTGGATCATGGAAAAAGCAAGAGAGATCCAGAAAAACATCTATTTTTGCTTTATTGACTATGCCAAAGCCTTTGACTCTGTGGATCACAATAAACTGTGGAAAATTCTGAGAGAGATGGCAATACCAGACCACCTGACCTGCCTCTTGAGAAATATGTATGCAGGTCAGGAAGCAACAGTTAGAACTGGACATGGAACAACAACAGACTGGTTGCAAATAGGAAAAGGAGTGCGTCAAGGCTGTATATTGCCACCCTGCTTATTTAACTTCTATGCAGAGTACATCATGAGAAACGCTAGACTGGAAGAAACACAAGCTGGAATCAAGATTGCCGGTAGAAATATCAATAAACTCAGATATGCAGATGACACCACCCTTATGGCAGAAAGTGAAGAGGAACTAAAAAGCCTCTTGATGAAAGTGAAAGAGGAGAGTGAAAAAGTTGGCTTAAAGCTCAACATTCAGAAAATGAAGATCATAACATCTGGTTCAATCACTTCATGTGATATAGATGTGGAAACAGTGGAAACAGTGTCAGACTTTATTTTTTCGGGCTCCAAAATCACTGCAGATGGTGACTGCAGCCATGAAATTAAAAGACGCTTACTCCTTGGAAGAAAAGTTATGACCAACCTCGATAGCATATTCAAAAGCAGAGACATTACTTTGCCAACAAAGGTCCGTCTAGTCAAGGCTATGGTTTTTCCAGTGGTCATGTATGGATGTGAGAGTTGGGCTGTGAAGAAGGCTGAACCCTGAAGAACTGATGCTTTTGAACTGTGGTGTTGGAGAAGACTCTTGAGAGTCCCTTGGACTGCAAGGAGATCCAACCAGGCCATTCTGAAGGAGATCAGCCCTGGGTGTTCTTTGGAAGGAATGATGCTAAAACTGAAACTCCAGTCCTTTGGCCACCTCATGCAAAGAGTTGACTCATTGGAAAAGACTCTGATGCTGGGAGGGATTGGGGGCAGAAGGAGAAGGGGACTACAGAGGAGGGGATGGCTGGATGGCATCATTGACTCAATGGACGTGAGTCTGAGTGAACTCCAGGAGTTGGAGATGGACAGGGAGGCCTGACATGCTGCGATTCATGGGGTCACAAAGAGTCAGACACGACTGAGTGACTGAACTGAACTGAACTGAGTTTGGTCATAACTTTTCTTCCAAGTAGTAAGCATTTTTTTAAATTTCAGAAATAGAACAACAATATTAAACTTGATATGGAACCACAAAAGCCCTTGAATAGGCAAAACAATCTTGAGGAAGAAGAACACAGCTGGAAGCATCACAATTCCTAAATTTAAAATGTATTACAAAGTCACAGTAATCAAAATAGTACAGTGCTGGCATTAAACCAAACAGACAGATGACTGGGAAAGAATAGAGATCTCAGAAATAAATCCACACATATATAATCAACTAATCTTTGACAAGAATGCCAAGAAAACACAGTAGGAGAAAGATAATCTCTCCAATAATAGAAAACTAGATATTCACAAGTGAAAGAGTGACACTTTTCCCTTATCTTTTCCATACCAAAACAGTCGTGCGTACTCCAAATGTACTAAATACCTAAGACAGTGAATGTCCTAGAAGGAAAACCTGGGAGCAAAGCTTTAGGCAACGGCTCTTGTACACGACACCGAAAGCACAGACAGCAAAGTGAAAACCATACAAGAGGGATCCCTGTCGCTGTTCAGTCACTGTAGCGTTCGACTCTCTGGGGGCCTGGGAACCATAGCACACCAGGCTTCCCTGCCCCTCACTGTCCCACAGAGCTCACTCAAACTCACCTCCATCGAGTCGGTGATGCCATCCAACCATCTCATCCTCTGTCGTCCCCTTCTCCTCCTGCCTTCAGTCTTTCCCTGCATCACGGTCTTTTCCAATGAATTGGATCTTCATATTAGATCCTTCCAATGTATATTCAGGCTTGATTTCCTTTCGGAATTACATCAAACCGAAAAGCTTCTCCACAACAACAAAAAAAATCACCAACAAAATGAAAAGGCAATCTACATAATTTGTAAACCATATATCTAATATATATCTAAAAAGCAGAGACATTACTTTGCCAACAAAGGTTCATCTAGTCAAAGCTGTGGTTTTCCCAGTAGTCATGTACCAATGTGAGAGTGGGAATATAAAGAAAACTGAGCCCCAAAGAATGGATACTTACGAACTGTGGTGTTGGGAAAGACTCTTGAGAGTCCCTTGACTGCATGGAGGTCAAACCAGTCAATCCTAAAGGAAACCAGTCCTGAATATTCATTGGAAGGACTGATGCTGAAGCTGAAACTCCAATACTTTGGCCACCTGATGCAAAGAACTGACTCATTGGAAAAGACTCTGATACTGGGAAAGATTGAAGGCAGGAGGAGAAGGGGATGACAGAGGATGAGATGGTTGGATGGCATCACTGACTCGATGGACATGAGTTTGAGCAAGTTCCGGGAGTTGGTGATGGACACAGAGGCCTGGCATGCTGCAGTCCAGGGACTTGGGCCCGGCAGTCTGGGATCACAAGAATCGGACATGACTGACTGAACTGAACTGAAATATCTAATAAAATATTGATATTCAAAATATATTTAAAAAAAACTGTTACTACTAGCAGCAAAAAAAAATCCCAAATAACCGAATTTTTAAATGGGAAAGTAGCTGAATAGATATATCTCTAAAGGTGACATACAAATGACCAACAGATGTGTAAAATGACACTCAGCATCACTAATTTTCAATGAAATACAAGTCAAAACCACAGAAGTTATCAGCTCAAAACAAAGAACAAACGGTAGCAAGGATACAAAATAAAGAACTCTTTCACCCTGTTGGTGGGAATGTAAATTGTTATAGACACTAGGGAAAACAGGGAGGATTTTTGAATAGGGAGGGTTCTTATTTCACTTCCCTGGTGGCTCAGATGGTAAAGCATCTGCCTGCAATGTGGGAGAAACAGGTTCGATCCCTGGGTCAGGAAGATACCCTGAAGAAGGAAATGGTCACCCACTCCAGTATTCTTGCCTGGAAAATCTCATGGACAGAGGAGCCTGGTGGGCCACAGCCCATGGGGTCTGAAAGAGTTGGACACGACTGAGTGACTTCACTTTCTTCTTTCTTCTTTCAAAAAATAAAAGTAGAACTACCATATTACCCAGCAATCTCTCTTCTGAGAATATATACAAAGGAATCAAAATCAAAATTTCAAAGAGATATCTGCACTCCCATATTTGTTGCAACATTGTTCACAACACCCGAACATGAAAGCAGCTTAAGAAAGCAAAGGACATTAGGTACACCAAGTGAAATAAGGAAATGCAGAAAGATACATGTTACATGATATATTTACATAATCAAAACAGTCAAGTTCCTACAAGAGGAAAATGGAATTGTTCTTGCCAGGGAAAGGGAGGGGAAAGAAGGGAGGATCAGTCAAACAGCACAAACTTCCAGTTATAAAAGATAAGTGCTAGAGATCTACTCTTCAGCGTGGTGACCACAGTTAATAATACTGCATTATACGCTTAAAATTTGCTAAGAGGGTAGATTTTAAGTGTTCTTGTCATAAGAAAAATAACAAAGAAAAGGTGAGAAGGAGCTTTCAAAGATGACGGATAAGCCTATGGCATAGATTCTGATGATCATTTCTCAGGTATAGACTCTCTTCAAGCTCATCAAGTTGTATACATTATCCACAACATTTGCTATGTCAAAACACAAAAAGAAACACAGTAAGGAAAGGATGAGAGGCTATGGTATCAGAGAGTAACGGGAAGCTAGACCAGGTAGAGCTTGAGGCTCTGCTTTTACTCTCAGTGACTGAAAATGCGTGTCACTCATGTGCACTGACCTAAGTCTCCATCCACCATCTCTCCGTCCACCCAGCTATCTACTGACCTGCCCCACATGCCTGTCTAGCTAGCCTCTGTGAATCTTGTTTATCCATCTTCCTGTCACAGTGTGACCTGTGTATAAATATGTCCATGCCGCGACTTTCCTACTAGGTTCTGAGATTCTTGATGGGTGGGGCTGTGACTTACTCATGTCTTTATTCTATGACATTTTGTAATCTGTCAATAAATAGTCAAATTAATTAAAAGTGCACAAATACATGGACATCAACTAGCACAAAAATCTTGCTCCTTATATTTTTAAAACAAGAATACAGTTATTGCCTTGGTAGCATGGTCCTTGAGATGAAAGGCTACATATACACCGTGTAATTCTAGGTAGAAGCAAAGGGTTAGAAGAAGCTCGTAAGTATGATCGCTAACCTGAGGCCCTTCTTAGGAAAGTCATCACCTAGAGTACGTGTGGATAATTCTGACAGGCCTGTCTCTACCTCTTTCATTCTCCTTAATCTGAGAGCCTGGAAGCTTTTGCCTTAATAGCAATACTGACAAGTACTTTGGTTGAGAGATACTTTCTTTGACTCTATGCCTAAACAATATAAATAATAAGCTCAATGTTGGGGTATATCTGCAAAGCAGCTACATTCATTTCCAACTAGCTAGTCCTTTTCTCAGTCACACTGAAAAACAGTGACCCTGAAATCCATGCAGGGATTTGAATTAGATGAGAGAAAATTCCACAAAATAGATTGCGTGGCCCAGGAGAAATCGATGTGGCTTTATTTACTTTAGAGGAGGCAATTCTCAGACCCAGCAGTTACATGATGTGTAAAGAGGATTTGGTCTAAGTTTTATGGCCTTCCTTCTGAAGAGCAGGCATGCTATCATCTGGATAGCCAAGAATGAAGGAGACCATGAGAGACCCAAGAATCCCTCACTGTCACCTGTAAATGGAGCCACTGTAAATTAGTTTGTTGCACAGTAGAAGAGGGACAGAGTGGAGGCGAATCAGGAGGAACTGTCTTGTAGGACCGACCCTACCATCTTGCAGGATCTTCAGCCACTCATTGAGAACAATTCCTCGGGGAACAGGTGACGATGATAATAGAACTCCGCAGTCAAGGTTCAAATGGATTCTTGTGAATTTGTTTCCCCATAGAAATTGCTCTAAAATTTGAATGCATTTCAAGATCTATTTTGGATGGTAAAATAATACTGGAAAAAATAGTCTTTTCCACGAATTCTGAAAACAATGATGGAGCTCTTCATAACAGGTGTTTGGGCACACACACAGACTCCTCTACTTTATCCCAAGTCTGATTCACAGTCCAGGCTGTGAGGGCAGATAAGAGTGTATGTGAGGGTTTTCTTTTAAGACTCTCAACTTTGAAATGAGGTTATTTCATGCTTCTAAGTCACAGAGAGCGCGAGCTTTGTAAGCAGTTGCCTCCTAGCACCTCTGCCAGATCTTCAGAGACTGAATTCTTTCCTAGCTGGAGATGCGTGTAGGAACAATAGCAGGAGCTGGTTTTTCTCCGCAGTCAGTTCTCCAGATGAACAGTGAGGAGGCAGTGAGGCGCGTTTGATCAGGTTGAGATGGCCAGGCAGAATCCACACCGACTGGATTTCACTGGATTTCCCCAGACGGTGTTCTCACTGTGCCCTTCTCTCGTGCTTGATGGGTCAGGGGAGTTTGTCCTCACGTCCCTGTTTCTCCTGTACGAGGTGACTATTTTCCCTGCTGAAGTGTACTTACCTCAGAAGATGAAAAGACTGTCGCTGAGTGTTTTGATTATTTGTGTGTTTATGTGTGCCTTTTTCTTTTTTCTGCTGCAGCTTCCCTGGACATGCATTATGACTGCAACAGTTCTCACTGTCATCACCATTAGCACGAATCGGAACCTCTCTGCTCTTTTTACGTTTCTCTTACAAAGTAGTATATAATGGGAAGTGGCCTTCAGGTATTCTAGAGCCAAGTCTGTGCATTCATTTCAGCAAAGTGAGGTTTTGCCTTTTTATTTTCATTGCTCTCTTGTGTGTGCTTCCAAAGCCCATTATTTGTGCCTCTTAAAAGGACTTGCTGTCTTTTGCTTTGTCTTCTTCCCACTCCGCTTCCGGTTTCTTGCCCACAGAATAAAATTCTTTGAAAGTCTTAAACGCTCTTGCATCTCTCTCAAAGTACACTTCAATGCCTGGCAAATCATCAGCATTAATAATTCAGTAAGTGAAAAAGACAATGAAAGAATGAGTGAATGATGGCATTCCCCATTTTTACTCACACTCTGTAGCCAATGCTATTTTATCAATGAATTCTTTGCCAGCAGGAGCTATTGCGAACTGAAGAAAAAACGCTCTTCTCTTTTTCCCTTGGATTGCTAGCTGAACATAAAGTACTGCAGATTGGGGCTTGATTCTCTTCTGATCCTAATGATGATTCAAATGATGAAAATCAGTTTTCAGTCTGAAGCATGCATAGAATCAACTAAAACGCATCTTAAAATACAGATGGCTGAAGCTCATCCAGCTTCTTATTCGGCAACTGTGAGAATTTGCCTGAGGATTTATTCCTGGGTGATGCTGATGCTGCTTGTGCAGGAACCACACTTTGAGAAACACTGGGTCACCCAGTCACCTGGGGAATTTTTGTGTCAGATTTGAGGCTTCAGTTAATTATTAGGAGAAAAGTCTAAAAAAGAAGAGAAGAGCCAGTGGAGACATTTTTAGTCTTCTAGTTTGGAAGTTCGGAATCACTGATTATAAATGGGAAGTCTGAAGATACACACCAAATATAGTGCTTGCCAAGTTCCAAATACAAGGAATCATCAATAGACAAGAGGAAAATCAGAAAGGACTGTGTCTTGGTATAGTCAGGTTACTATTTAATAACAATTTGTCAGAAAACGAGAATGTACCCCCAACCTTACTGCTTGCTCAATCAGTCATTGAATTACATATGCTAAATATGTAATGAGTTTGAAGTTAATTCTACAGAGGTCCCCAAAGTATAATGCTGGGCCAATAATTTTCTTTGCTTAGTTGAAATCTACATCTTTTCTTCAGCTATTAAAAATGAAAAATACTTTAGGGCAGGGGCATGGGGGGAAATTGGATGAAAGTGGTCAAAAGGCACAAACTTCCAGTTATGAGATAAATGATGTAACGTACAACATGATATTAATAAATGTAATTAACACTGCTGTATGTTATTTATGAGAGTCGTTAGGAGACAATCTTTTAAAGGGTTCTCATCACAAGGAATTTTTTTCTCTTTCTTTTGTGTGTAAATGAGCTGATAGATGTTCACTAAATGTATTGTTGTAATCTGTTCATGATGTATGTAAGTCAAATCACTATGTTGTACACTTTAAACTTATGCAATGCTGTATGTCAGTTATATTTCAATACAATTGGAAGAAAAATAGACAAAGAAAAAGAAGTCGAAAAAATGAAACTTTAAATGACCTTCCTAAAAAGAAGACAATTGGGAAGCCTGATGCACTGACACTCACTAATCAATCTTTACATTGAAAAGTTAAGTTTAAATTAAATGTAGCACCAAAGACAAAAATAATTCTCTTATTAAGACATTCTTGGGTTTTAAGTGATATGCAGTGATTTTAAGGGATATTTCTGTATACTTCCTAATATAGATTTTATAATTTCATGGTAAAATAGCAATGAAGAGACAATGAACACATCTTACTAAAATTAAAAATAAGATTTACTGTCAAGCAATATACAGAACCTGGGAGGTATTCCCACTGGTAAAGGGCTGACAGACCTACACTGCAGGCTGAAATCAGTGATAGGGAGAGAACTAATAGATGAAACACGAGAATTCAATAAACTCCAGGTGTATTGATTAGTGATAGCACTTGGCTGTGAGTAAACATTTGACAAAACACGGATCTTAAATAGGGTTCATTTTTTTCTCATATAACAAGTTTGGAGATGGATCATTCTCCTGCAATCAAACAAATCAGTAAAAGCATAAGGAAAATGGAAGTTAATCTGAAAGTAGATAACAGTAGAATAGATAAACTCAAAAGTTAATTCTTTAATAATTTTAATGCAAGGAACAAAATTCCTGACAGTCTAACTTGGGAAAAGTGATATCCACAAAATAAGAAAGTGAAAGAGGCTCTGCACCCCTCCTCCTCCTGACCCCCACAAACATCTCCTCCAATAGCTGAGACATCCCAGGAGTCATCACAATAAAGTAACATCAACAGAGATTGATACTGAAGTATTTAATTACTTTGTAATGTATATAGACTATGTATTTGACTATGCCAAAGCCTTTGACTGTGTGGATCACAATAAACTGTGGAAACTTCTGAAAGAGATGGGAATACCAAACCACTTGACCTGCCTCCTGAGAAATCTGTATGCAGGTCAGGAAGCAACAGTTAGAATTGGACATGGAACAACAGACTGGTTCCAAATAGGAAAAGGTGTACATCAAGGCTGTATATTGTCACCCTGCTTATTTAACTTATATGCAGAGGACATCATGAGAAACGCTAGACTGGAAGAAGCACAAGCTGGAATCAAGATTGCCAGGAGAAATATCAATAACCTCAGATATGCAGATGACACCACGCTTATGGCAGATAGTGAAGAGGAACTAAAAAGACTCTTGATGAAATTGAAAGAAGAGAGCAAAAAAGTTGGCTTAAAGCTCAGCATTCATGAAACTAGGATCATGGCATCTGGTCCCATCATTTCATGGGAAATAGATGGGGAAACAGTGGAAACACTGGCTGACTTTATTTTTTTGGGCTCCAAAATCACTGCAGATGGTGACTGCAGCCATGAAATTAAAAGACGGTTACTCCTTGGAAGGAAAGTTATGACCAACCTAGATAGTATATTCAAAAGCAGAGACATTACTTTGCTGACTAAGGTCCGTCTAGTCAAGGTTATGGTTTTTCCAGTGGTCATGTATGGATGTGAGAGTTGGACTGTGAAGAAGGCTGAGCGCCGAAGAATTTATGGGTTTGAACTGTGGTGTTGGAGAATACTCTTGAAAGTCTCTTGCACTGCAAGGAGATCCAACCAGTCCATTCTGAAGGAGATCAGCCCTGGGATTTCTTTGGAAGGAATGATGCTAAAGCTGAAACTCCAATACTTTGGCCACCTCATGTGAAGAGTTGACTCATTGGAAAAGACTCTGATGCTGGGAGGGATTGGGGGCAGGAGGAGAAGGGGATGACAGAGGATGAGATGGCTAGATGGCATCACTGACTCGATGGATGTGTCTGAGTGAACTCTGGGAGTTGGCGATGGACATGGAGGACTGGCGTGCTGCGATTCATGGGGTCACAAAGAGTTGAATACGACTGAGCGACTGACCTGAACTGAACTGAACTGCCATTGTAAGAAGATGGAACAAACAAGCCTGAAAATGTCGTTTTCCTCCAAATCGGAGATGTTTTCCTGTATGTTTCCTCTTATGGGTGGACCTGTAGTCTTGGAATGTTGCAGCCAATGATGACCTTCTTGATCGGGGCCTCCAAATTTCTTACATTAGTGATATTAACTCAACACCAGACATGCTTTCCTCATACCAAAGTTACCTACTTTATACAAAGCATATACGATGAATATGTCTTTCTCTCAGACATTCTTCAGTGCAATAGTGGGAAGAAAATATCAGGGATGCCCCAGAGAGGTTTCAAGGTTAAAATCAAGCTGCCTGTGTCATGCCACGCAAAGACTTACTTTTAAGTCTTCCCTTCTCCCAGCACCACAGCCCAGACTTACGTAAGCATGGCCACAGTAAACTCCTGCTAGAGTAGGGGAGGAAAACTTCTGCAACTGCGGCCAGACTAGCATCACATCAAAATGTTGGTGGTGGTGGTGTTCACTCTCTAATCATGTCCAACTCTTTTGCGACCCTGTGGACTGTGGCCTTCAGGCTCCCCTGTCCATGGGATTTCCCAGGTAAGAATGCTGGAATGGGCTTCTATTTCCTTCTCTGCGGGTTCTTCCTGAGCCAGGGATCGAGTCTCTGTCTCCTGAGACTCCTGACTGGCAGGTGGATTCTTTACTACTGAGCCACCTGGGAAGCCCTGGAATATGTATGCTCATATATAAATCACGTGTACATTGGTGTGTTCTTGTGTCTGACTGTATGTTAGTAAAATGGATAATAGCAGTGATACAAAGGACAAGGAAGGAATCAGGATGATTTTGTTATTATAAGGTACTCACTACCTATGAAGTGATATAATATTATTTTAAAATTAACCTGGATTTTTTGTAAATGTATATTGCAAACTCTAGGGCGAACACTAATAAAAGTAAATATCAAAGTAAAACTGATTTATTAAAAGGGGAAATATAAGGCTTGTTAATGTCTGAAAGCATTTTTACTTAACCAGTTGGCTAAGAAATACAAAAGACAAAAGCAATATGACATAGCTTAAATTATAATAGTTAATACTGCTGGCATTTCAATGAAATTATTAGAACTACCTACACTTTCATATAATTTGACTCAGTATAATTCTACTTCTAGGAATTTATCTTGAGGAACTACAGAAATTCAGTTAAAGATTAATATAGCAGGATATTCATCTTGGCAATATAACAGGAAAAAAATTGAAATGATATAAATATATAGCTAAGAAATGATTTAAAATAATTAGATACTTCCATAATATTACTTATTAATAATAATGACACCTAACTTTTAAAACATGAAATGGCATAGTTTAGGATAAGTAATATTGTTACAACATAATAATAATAAAAATAAGTTGGATACAAATCTATACATAAAATGTGGACCTAACATACAATATTAAGAGCTGTTTCTGGATTATAAACTGTGCTTTTTTCTTTATGTCTTTATTCATTTCTAAAGGCTTTTGTTTAATGTGAATGCAATACTCATGAAAACAGGTTCTCTACATACAGTGAGTGCTAGAGAGTGTGCGGGGAGAGGAAACTCACCTGCACTGTCGGTGGGAATGCACATCACTAATAGCCTTGAGGAGACTAGTCCAGAGGGCCCTTAAAAGACTGAAAGTAGGGTTTCCATGTGATCCTGCAATTGCACGCCTGTGGATCTATCCAGAGAAATCTCTAATTTTAAAAGTTATATGCATATTATTGTTCACAGCAACACTATTGACAATAGCCAGGACTTGGAAGCAACCTAAATGTCCACTGACAAATAAATTGGAAAAAGAAATTTGGTGTGTGTGTATATATATATATATATATATATATATGTACACTTAAATATACTACATATATATGTATGTATATGTATATAAGTATATATATATAAGTATACATATATATACTTATATATAAGTATATATATATAAAGAATATATGTGTGTGTGTGTGTGTGTGTATATATATATATATATATATATATATATACACCAAACTTCTTTTTCCAATTTATTTGTCAGTGGACATTTAGGTTGCTTCCAAGTCCTGGCTATTGTCAATAGTGTTGCTATGAACAATAATATGCGTAAGTGCATAGTATACATAAATATGTATACTTATATATATATTTATAAAGTATATATAAGTGTGTATATATATACACACACATATGGGACTTCCCTGGTGGCTCAGACGATAAAGCATCTGCCTGCAATGCAGGAGACCCTGGTTCGATTCCTGGGTCGGGAATATTCCCTGAAGAAGGAAATGGCAATCCACTCCAGCACTCTTGCCTGGAAAATCCCATGGACGAAGGAGCCTGATAGGCTACAGTCCATGGGGTCCCAAAGAGTTGGACACGACTGAGCGACTTCACTTTCACTTTTGTATATATATATATATATACACACACACATACACACACAATGAAATGGGCTTTCCTTGTGGCTCAGCTGGTAAAGAATAAAATGAAATATTCAATGAAATATGAATCAGCCATTTAAAAAATGAAATAATGCCATTTGCAACAACATGGATGGACTTAGAGATAATCATACTTAGTGAAGTCAGAAAGAGAAAGACAAACACCATATGAAATCACTTGTGTGTGGCATCTGAAATGTAATACAAATGAACTTATTTACAAAACAGAAACAGACTCACAGATTTAAAAAACAAACGTATGGCTACCAAAAAGGAAAGATAGGCAGGGGGTTAAATTAGGAGTTTAGGACTAACATATACACACTATTATATATAAAACAGGTAATCAACAAGAACCTACTGTATAGCATGGGGAACTCTACTCAATACCCTGTGTTAATCCAAAATGGAAAGGAATAGATAGATGTATTTGCATGCATGCTCAGGCACATCCGATGCTTTGCGACCCCATGGACTGTAGGCCACTGTCACTCCTCTGTCCATGGAATTCTTAAGGCAAGAATACTGGAGGAGGTTGCCATTCATTCTTCCAGGGAATCTTCCCAACCCAGGGGTCAAATCCATGTCTCCCGTGTCTCCTGAACTGGCAAGTGGATTCTTTACCACTGAGCCACCTGGGAATCCCAAATACATGTATATGTATAACTAAATCCCCTTGCTGTTTGTTGAAATGGACACAACATTGAAAATCAACCACACTCCAATAAAACGTTTTTAATATAAATTTATTTATTTTAATTGGAGGTTAATTACTTTACAATATTGTATTGGTTTTGCCATACATCAACATGAATCCACCACAGGTATAACAAGTGTTTCCCCATCCGGAACCCACCTCCCTCCTTCCTCCCCGTACCATCCCTCGGGGTCATAAGAAACAGGTTAACTTTTTTTTAAATATAAATTTATTTATTTTAATTTAACAAAAGAAATCATATTACTGTTCCCCTCACTGAAAAGAATGGCTGATTTACAAACAGGTTTTTGTGATCCTATGGACACAAGAGAGAATGCCTAGAGATTAGGTAAATCATTTAGAAAACCCATGCTGATGTCATTAAAAGTTGGAAAATCTGGAAACATAAGATAAAGTCTCCCCTCTATCACCTCTATTTTATAACAGGCTTGTTAAGTCACTCAAGATTATTCTCCATAAAGCTCAATAACTGAATAGAAAAGTATTATCTCTTTAATTTTGAATTGAAATAGCAGGTTAGTGCAGCCTCCAAAATCTAGCTGGTCCCATATTCTGTGGTAGCCTAAACGGGATAAGAACTAGAGAAAAAACAGACACATGTACATACATAACTGAATCACATTGTTGTACACATAAAACTAACACAATGTTGTTAGTCAACTGTACTCCACCGTAAAATGAAAATTTTAAAAAACAAGCAAATAAATCAGTATAAAAGTCTAGTATTTATACATGAAAAGGGAAAACAACTTTTTAAACTAAACTGTCAACCTTTCAATGTGAGGGGATCACCAGTGGGATGACTTTAGCCTCCTTTGTACCAACTTGTCCATTAGGCTAATCCCAAAGTTGTGTTCAGAGCCACAGTGACCGAGGGGTCATGGTAAACTTGCGCTCTTCTGAATGAGTGGATAGAATACAGGATCCTGAGTGTCTAGACCACTGCTCTCCAAAGGACTTTTTATTTCATCCCTTTATCAATTTTTTAACTGAACGTGTTCTCTCCCATATTTTCTGCATACACTTCTATTGTTGTTAAATCACTCAGTCAAGTCTGACTCATTGTGACCCCATGGACTGCAGCACACCAGGCTTCCCTGTCCTTCACCATCTCCCCGAGTTACTCAAACTCATGTTCATTGAGTTGGTGATGCCATCTAACCATCTCATCCTCTGTTGTCCCCTTCTCCTCCAACCTTGAATATTTCCCAGCATCAGGGTCTTTTCCAATGAGTCAGTTCTTTGTATCAGGTGGCCAAAGGATTGGAGCTTCAGCTTAAGCATCAGTGCTTCCAATGTATATTCAGGACTGATTCCCTTTAGGATTGACTGGTTGGGTCTCCTTTCAGTCCAAGGGACTCGCAAGAGTCTTCTCCAGCACCACAGTTTGAAAGCATCAATTCTTCAGTGCTCAGCCTTCTTTATGGTCCAACTCTCACATCCGTACATGATTACTGGAAAAATCATAGCTTTGACTATACAGACCTTTGTCAGCAAAGTACTGTCTCTGAGTTTTAATAGGCTGTCTAGGTTTGTCACAGCTTTTCTTCCAAGGAGCAAAGGTCTTTTAATGTCATGGCTGCAGCCACCATCTGCAGTGATACTGGAACCCAAGAGAATAAAGTCTGTCACTGTCTCCACTGTTTCCCCATCTATTTGCCATGAAGTGATGGGGCCAGATGCCAAAGTATGATTTTTAAAAACAGCAATAGAGGAAATTTTTTTTCGACTGGTTAACAAATAAAAATTCATAAATCCATTCTTTGAATCCCATCACAAGTAATTCTACATAAATGCTTTAATAATACCTTGCTACAGTACTGTTCAACTATCAGCAATAAAGTAAAAAGCAATTATCTCAGTTTATATGATAGGATGGAAATCTCTGTAAAAGAAAGCATTGTCCCATGGTTCTATCCTGTGCTTCTCACAGTGACAAGCATGACGAGCTGAGGAAGTCAGTGGTGGCACTGGCGCAGAGCGGGGCCCTGTGGTCCTTGCCCCCGTGTCCTCTACTTGCCTTTCATCTGTGGAAAAATTTTAGCCAAAGGATAAGTTTATTCAGAGAAGTGGTAACATGAATAAACAAAGGGAAACTATCAAAGGAGACCAAATAATAATAGTTTAGTCATTAAGCAAAGTCAAGGACCTTTAGTTTCTTCTCAAGGGCTATAGAAAACATTCTGAACCACGCCCTGTGTCCTGATCCTGAAACCCCCACCAGCTGGAAGAAGTCAACCACATGATGCCCAGACTATGGCCATGAAATAAGCTGCCACGACTCCAAGAACTTACCTCCTGGAAATGGAAACAAACCAACCCTGGAAGTAAAGATTAACTGTATTTAAGACAAGAGGATGCTGGTCAGACCACCGATGACCACTTTCAAGAAGACTGTCAGGTGAGTGCTGTTTCTGCATGGAGCCCTCCCCCCACCGACAGAAGCTCTTGCCCCTGCAGGTCAGAGGGGGCCGCTGGCCTTTGGACAGGAGACTGCCCGCCCACCCCAGGTGCTGGCATCTGAATAAAGCAAGCTCTCCTTTCCACCCACCCGCCTCTTTATGGACTTGTGAGTGGCAAGCGACGGGACTGCCCTCTCAGGTACAGGATTCAGACAGGCACGCAGCAACTGGGGAGGGAGCGGAGCTGAGAATGCAGACCAGCAAACTCCAGCTCAGTAAACTCTCAAGTTATCCACTCTGCTGGGGAGAACTTGGACCAATAATATAATAATACACTCCATGGGATGAATTACTGCTCACCATGCATACAGTCTAGGAAATTCCAAAGTTAATTCTTTATTTTTTTGTAACATTAACGCCATAACACAGCTTAAAAAATACTAGGGAATCTAATAGAATTTTGTTATACGTTGGCAGCCTGGTTCCTTAGTTATTAAAGGGCTGATAAGATTTAGGTACTTTGGCAAGACTGAAAAGTTTTCTGTAATATGACTACCCAGTTCTTTAGCTATGTTGTGCAAAAAATAGACAAAGCTGCTCCTGCTGCTGCTAAGTCACTTCAGTCGTGCCCGACTCTTAGCGACCCCATGGACTGCAGCCTACCAGGCTCCTCCATCCATGGGATTTTCCAGGCAAGAGTACTGGGGTGGGGTGCCAAAAATAGACAATACCACAATTTAAATTTGTCTGGTCCTCTTCCACTCTCCCTTCACCAAACTTTGTGATTTTAAAACCCACTCACTTAAAATAGCAACACTTTCTCAAGAATTACACAGCAATCAGTGGCAAAACTAACATCTCCTCTCCTGAAATAATTCTTTTCATCCATGATTAATGGATTGTTTTAAAAATTTTGCTTGAAGGCTATGTTTGTGAATAAGATAGAAAGAAGAAAATGATTCAGAAGTAATTGTGAAGCAGGGTGTCCTGACATTATAAATTCCATAGTCTGAGATTAAACCCCTTTGAATTGGGAGAGGAAGATATTCATGCTCCTTGGGAAGTATTGGCTGCCTTCAAAGTTCACTTCTCTTTTTCAAATTGAAATATAGTTGATTTACAACATTATGTAGTTTCCAGCGTGAAAGTGAACGTGTTAGTTGCTCAGTCATGTCCGAATCTTTGCGACCCCACCAGGCTCCTCTGTCCATGAGATTTTCCAGGCAAGAATACTGGAGTGGGTGGGTTGCCATGCCCGCTTCCAGGGGATCTTCCCAACCCAGGGATTGAACCCAGGTCTCCCACGTTGTGGGCAGATTCCTTACCATCAGAGGCAACAGGGAAGCCCATATACATATACATTCAGTCATGCGATGGCAGCCCCTCTAGTGCTCTTGCCTGGAGAGTCCCATGGGCGGAGGAGCCTGGTGGGCTGCTGTCCATGGGGTCGCGAAGAGTTGGACGCAACTGCACGACTTCCCTTTCAATTTTCACTTTCATGCATTGGAGAAGGAAATGGCACCCCACTCCAGTGCTCTTGCCTGGAAAGTCCAATGGGCGGAGGAGCCTGGTGGGCTTCAGTCCATGGGGTCGCAAAGAGTTGGACACAACTGCACGACTTCACTTTCACTTTTCACTTTCACGCATTGGAGAAGGAAATGGCAATCCACTCCATGATTCTTGCCTGGAGAATCCCAGGGACAGAGGAGCCTAGTGGGCTGCTGTCTATGGGGTCGCACAGACTCAGACATGACTGATGTGACTTAGCAGCATATATATATCATTTTTCAGATGATTTTCCATTATAATTTAGTATAAAATATTGAATATTGTTCCCTATGCTATACAGTAAACCCTTGTTGTTTATCTATTTTATATACTGTAGTATATGCAGGTCAGGAGGAACAGTTAGAACTGGACATGGAACAACAGACTGGTTCCAAATAGGAAAAGGAGTACATCAAGACTTTATATTGTCACCCTGCTTATTTAACTTATATGCAGAGTACATTATGAGAAATGCTGGGCTGGAAGAAGCACAGGCTGGAATCAAGATTGCCAGGAGAAATCTCAATAACCTTAGATAGGCAGATGACACCACCCTTATGGCAGAAAGTGAAGAGAAACTAAGAAGCCTCTTGATGAAAGTGAAAGAAGAGAGTGAAAAAGTTGCCTTAAAGCTAAGCATTCAGGAAACTAGGATCATGGCATCTGGTCCCAACATTTCATGAGAAATAGATGGGGAAACAGTGGAAACAGTGTCAGACTTCATCTTGGGGGGCTCCAAAATCACTGCAGATGGTGACTGCAGCCATGAAATTAAAAGACGGTTACTCCTTGGAAGGAAAGTTATGACCAACCTAGATAGCATATTCAAAAGCAGAGACATTACTTTGCCAACAAAGGTCTGTCTAGTCAAAGCTACGGTTTTTCCAGTAGTCAAGTATGGATGTGAGAGTTGGACTGTGAAGAAGGCTGAGCGCCGAAGAACTGATGCTTTTGAACTATGGTGTTGGAGAAGACTCTTGAGAGTCCTTCGGACTGCAAGGAGATCCAACCAGTCCATTCTGAAGGAGATCAGCCCTGGGATTTCTTTGGAAGGAATGATGCTAAAGCTGAAGCTCCAGTACTTTGGCCACCTCATGTGAAGAGTTGACTCATTGGAAAAGACTCTGATGCTGGGAAGGATTGAGGGCAGGAGGAGAAGGGGACGACCGAGGATGAGATGGCTGGATGGCATCATGGACTCGATGGACATGAGTCTGAGTGAACTCTGGGAGTTGGTGATGGACAGGGAAGCCTGGTGTGCTGTGATTCATGGGTCGCAAACAGTCGGACACGACTGAGCGACTGAACAGAGCTGAACTGAAGTGATACACGTGCTAGTGCCACACTCCTAATTTATCCCTCTTCCCTACTCTGACCTTTAGTAACCATGAATTTTTCTATGTCTGGAAGTCTATTTCTGTTTTGTAGATAAGTTCATTTATATCATTTTTAGATGGCACATATAAGCTATGTCATATGATATTTATCTTTGTCAGACTTCCTTAGTGTGACAATCCCTAGGTCCATTTTGCTACAAATGGCATTATTTCATTCTTTATTATGGCTGAGTAATATTCTGCTAGGAAGACAGTTTGGTAAGTCAAGCTAGTAGAACTAGAATGGGCTACATTCATGCTTTGGGAGTGTAAGGCAGTGTCTGCCCCTTTGAAGTTCTCTACTTTCTGCCCTGCTGCTGCTAAGTTGCTTCAGTCGTGTCTGACTCCGTGCAACCCCATAGACGGCAGCCCACCAGGCTCCCCTGTCCCTGGGGTTCTCCAGGCAAGAACACTGGAGTGGGTTGCCATTTCCTGCTCCAACTTTCTGCCCTATAAATGACAAAACATTCCACTTCAAACCAAAAAATTCTTACACACACCAGGAGGAAGAAGTCTCATTCAGAAGAAAGGTTCTTCATCTTCTCTGCAATAAGCATGGCTCTGTGTGTTGGGAATGAACTAATATGAATAAGGCAAAAATTAAGGAAAGACCTAGTTTTGGAAGTATATTAGCCTTTCCCATAATCCTTCACGAGATTGCTACTATAATAAATACACACTTCATGATTTTTATCATCCCCAGCAATATAATAGGCATGAAAGCTGCCTGGAATTAAACTCCACTGGAAGAATCTATGGGTAGAAATCTGGATTGATTTTTTGTTTCTGTGTATTCCTATTTTACATTTATATGATATTATTCTCTTGTGACAGTAACTGAAAGGAAACCTCATTAAATTATGCTCACATGAATTCTCTAATGCTAAATTATTCGTATTTATTGAGTGGATGTATTCTGAGTAACTGCTGTGTTCTGGAAGCCTTATTCCTTCTTCACTACCATCAGAAAAAGAAGTCTGGATTTGATATTATGTGGGCATTGAAGTGTCACAGCTCCATTACCAACAACTCAGGAGACTTGCTAATTTCTTGACTTGAGAAACAGCAACAAAATAGAAAGCTGTTTTGCCATGTACCTTGCACCCAACGGCCTCAAAAAGGAAGCCTCCAGGGCCCCTGAGTTGTGTCAACCTGAAATATTTCATCTGAACTATTTATGTACTCACTGGATTTCTTAAGATTATCCTTATTTTCCCTGCTTCTGAATTCTAACTTTGCTTCTGTTATGTAAATATGTCTTGGGATTCCAGGATTGATGCTACTGATATTGTTTACTTTGGCTCAGTTCTTCATACAGTCCAAATCACACTTGTTTAAACTGCTCCAAGCCACAGCCCAGCCCAACACATTCTGTCTCTTGACAAATCAGCCCATCAACATACGTAGTCACAGTCCAGGAGAACAACAGCCAAGAAGAAACACAGTTGGGAAGATGAGAAAATCAAAGCAATTCTCCCAGAGAGGTAGAGGGACCACCTTCTGAATAATTCGGAAGATGCTTCAGGGCCTTAAATTCTATACAAAATGCCGAGAACCCAATAGCTACACTTTCTTAGGTGAAAACAAACTGTTTATAACTTCATGGTTCACTCATTTTCCCACCTGATTTATCCCAGGAATGAGGTACTAATTTGTTTGACCGAGTTGGTGGTAATAATCAATGACAAATTTTGAGTCATCACTTTCTTAGGTGAAAGGCACTCATTTCCTTTACAAACAGCTTGAACCACCCTGCCACTTGTGAAATAACATTCTTTTTCTTTTCCTATCGCAGTGAAGTTGATTTACAATATGGCGTCAGTTTCAAGTACACAGCAAAGTGATTTGGTTACACATGTAAAGAGGTATATATCTGTGTTCGTCCTGTTCTTTTCCATTTCGGTTAATTACAAAACACTGAATGTGGTTCCTCGTGTGCATGCTCAGTTGCTCAGTCATGTCCGACTTGTCGCCGTCTCATGACTGCAGCCCACCAGGTTCCTCTGTCCACGGGATTTTCCAGGCAAGAACACTGGAGAGAGTTGCCATTCCTTTTTCCAATGCTTTTTTGTGCTAGATAGTAAATCCTCGTTTATTTATATATACTAGTGTACATCAGTTAATCCCAAACTCCTAACTTAACCCTGCTCCTTCTTTTCCCTTTGGTAACTGTAACTTTTTTCCTACGTCTGTTAGTCTGTCTGTTTTGTAAATAAGTTCATTTGCACTATGTTTTAGATTGCACACATAAATGATACATGATGTTTGCTTTCCTCTGACTTACTTCACTTAGCATGATAATCTCCAGACCCATCCCTGTTGCTGCCAATGGCACTTTCCATTCATTTTTTTATGGCTGAGGGATATTCTATTTGTATATATGTACTACGTCTTCTTTATCCGTTTATCTGTTGGTGGACAGATTGCTTCCATGTCTTGGCTGTGAAAATAACATTCTTCAAGAGGATTCTGTTCTGACTGCTTGCAAATTTGAGCAGAAATAAAGAAGTGAGTTTAGTACATCTCTTAAATCATGAGTCAGCAGCATTTTCTGTAGAGAGTCAGTTAGTAAATATTTTAGAATTTGCAGGCCGTACAGTCTCTCTTGCATCTACTCAGCTCTGCAGTTGTAAGCACAAAGCCAGGAAACAATGAACTGTGTACATTAAAGTTTTATTTGGGAAAACAGAAAATTAGGACGGCAAGAGTATTCTGATCCCCATCTTCCATCATGATTTTGTTAAGATATAATATATATTCTTCTCTTTTCATCTGTTTAAAAATACCTTCCCAATGTAAGCAATTCCTGAGAAGAGAGATTGGAAGAACCCATAATGGGGAGGTTAAGTAATATCTGAGATAAACGTCCATTGTGGCTGGCATTCAAGAAACATGAAATAGATATTGACTGAATTAAAAATCTGAGTCACACCTCGAAAGTATATAGCACAAAGTTAAACTCTGAAATAACTTAACCTTGAAAACAGTCTCCTTCTTTCAGGATTTTGCTGTCTTTTCCTTCCAATTACTGGACCTTTTTTAGACTTTCTCCATGTCTTCATTATTATGCATATCCATTTTTTATAGTTATTCAGCAACTGTAAGCTTTCAAATAAACTAGAACTCTTCAATATTGCTGTATTAAGGGAAATTATAATAGCCTATTGACTGCAGTTCAGTCAATGACACATTCGTTATTCTGTCTTGAAGGCTAAGTTCATTTAATAATGGATGTGATTATCACAAAAGTCAATATAAGTGTGTGGATGGAGCCAATGATGAGCCCAAGCAGCCAACTTACATTTTTGTACCTTTTCACGAATGTGTGTCGGTGGGTTCAGAGCTTCCTTCTCATCCACTATCTACCTGAGTGATCTTCAAAGTGAGGTGTGGGCAACCTCAAGGAGTTAACAAGATTTCACTGCAGTATCAAGCAAAATTTTAAGAATTTCTATTTCCATTCAAGGTTAGCCTCATCACTTTATTTTCTATTTTTGTGACTTGTACAATGCACTATATTTTTAGAGATGTACGTGTGTATTGTGGAGGATGCATGTTCAAAAAAGTTTGGAAAACTATTAACGTACATTATGCAGTGTAATGTAAAATGGTCACATGCTGTTCTAAGCGCCTAATGTAAACATTCAGAGAGCATAGGAGTTTTAAATGCTTTTATTATGCCCTGGATATATTAGGAATATACATTTTGAAATAGGGGAGGGAGATTTGGAGATGGCTTAGATTGCATCATTAGCAGAACTCTGCTATTTTAAATTAGGATATGTGTTTAATCTGTTTGCTGGTCCAAAGTACCACTATAGAAGTATGTGCTATCATGAAAGAATGAAGTATACATCACCCAAAAAAACTGCAATGGATTTTGCTATATCAAAAGCTAACCCAAAGTCAGTAGCATAAAATAGCCATCATTTTATTGTGCTCATGAATTCTGTGGGACATGAATATAGGACATATTCTCATAGAAGAATAATTTCAAATGATTATTATGAAATAACTAATTGTAACTATCTTATTTTTGAGGGTTTTAAGGCATATATTTTTACTGGGTCGATGCTGTCATTATAAACAATTATCAGTCATTTTATATTCTGTCTACTCAAATCATATGGAGTAGGAAATGGCAACCCACTCCACTATTCTTGCCTGGAGGGTTCCATGGGTCGAGGAGCCTGGTGGGCTACAGTAGATGGGGTCGCAGAGTTGGACATGATTGAATTACTGAGCAATACTCAAATCATAACATCAAGAAAGCAAGCGGGTTAAGTGAAAAACGTCAGCATTACCAGGCGTCAGATACTATGAGATCTCATTTTATAAAGCATTGTAACACTCTAGTTTAAAAGAACTACAGGATCCTGAATGGGCTTCCCTAGTGTCTCAGTGGTAAAGAATCTGCCTGCCAATGCAAGATACATGGGTTTGATCCCTGAGTTGGGAAGGTTCCCTAGAGAAAGAAACTCAACTCAGCCCAGTATTCTTGCCTGGGAAATCCCAGGGACAGAGGAGACTGGCGGGTCACAGCCCAGGGTTGCAAACCATCAGACACAACTTAGCAACTAGACAACAATAAGGATGCTTTGTCTCTGCTCCACATCATCTGATGTCTCATCTGGGCAGAGTTCACTGAATGATGAGGAGCTCAAGTCACAGGTGGCTTCTTCAAACATGTCTGGCTGAGCAAGAATGCACTGAGGGTGGGGTTCGGGTAACACTACTGTTAGTCTTCAGGTGGCCGGTCCACCTGGCGTGGGCTTTTGCAGCACATGGAGGTCACCAGGTTGGCGTGCTTCTCACGTGGCAGCTCAGGGCTCCTAGAGCAAGTGACCCCAAACAGGCAGAGGCCGCAAGACTCGCTGTGCCCTAATCTGAGACATAGCATAACATCACGTCCAGCTTGCTCTAAGAGTCAAGGCACCCCAGGCCTGCCCAGATGCCAGTGAGAGGACTTAGCTGTCAGCTCCTGAAAGAAGCAATGTCAAAGAAAGTGCAACTGTGTTTTCTTTTTATTGAGATATAGTTGATGCACAACATTATATGAAGTTCAGGTGTATAACAAAGTGAGTCACAATTTTTAAATGTTGTATCCCATTTATAGTTATCATAAAATATTGATTATATTCCCTGTGTTGTCCAACATGCCCTCGCAGCTTACTTATTTTACACACAGTGGTTTGTATCCCTTATTCCGCTTCTCTAATCTTACCCCCCCATCCCCTCTCCCCACTAGAAAACACTAGTTTGTTCTTTGTGAGTCAGTTTCTTTTTCGTTATATTCACTAGTTTGTTGTTATTTTTTAGGTTCCATATATACGCACACACACACACCACATCTTCTTCATCCATCATCTGTCAATAGATATTTAGGTTGCCACCACACTTGGCAATTGTAAATAGTGCCTGTGTGACATTGGGTGCATGTTATCTGTTCAAATTAGTGTTTTCATTTTTTTTCAGGTAAACATCCAAGAGTGGAATTGCCGGGTCACATGGTAGCTCTATTTTTTGTTTTTTGAGAAGCCTCCACATTGTTTTCCACAGTGTCCACACCAGCTTACATGCCTACCAACAAGGGCTACCTTTTCTCCACAGTTTTGTACACTAATGTTTTAAAATATCACAAACACAAGCACACACACTAATGCACAAAATATTGATAACAAGAATAATTCAATTACACCAGCAAAAATAATTATATTTTTAAAACTTGGAATATCAACTTTTAAAAAATTATAATGCTAGAAAAATGTTACAAAGACACAGAGGCTTTTTAAATATTGTACTAGATAAATATAAGTATTAAAGCTATTTATAAGAATCCAAATAATTTAATAAACCTTTGAGATTTCCTTCATCCATTCCTTGGGGAAGCATAAGCTGTTAAATACATGAAATTTTATGTTATAATAATAAAACTGAAATAATTTGCAGTCTAAAAATGATTTTAAGGCATTGCGACATGGGCAGAACAAAAATACTTTTAAAATATGTTTACACAAGCCAAATGTATTCCTTCTTTTGCTGTTGTTGCTGCTATTGTTTTCTTGCTGAAAATTCTAACAGGAAAACACTTCCCTAGCTATGTAAGATGTTGGAACTCAACTTGGTACTCTGTGACAGGCTGGAGGCGTGGGATGGGGTCAGGGGGCAAGGTTCAGGTGGAGGCGACATGTGTATACTCCTGGCTGACTCATATTGTATGGAAGAAGCCAACACAATATGGTAAACAATTATCCTTCAACTAAAAATAAATTCAATTAAAAAAAAGATGTTGCTATAACATAAAAATAGTTTACACAATACTTTGCCTCAAACAGAAGTAATTCATTTTGAAGATTTCCTGGATGATCTCAAAGTTATATAAGTTAAACAAAAATTCTTAGTTTACAATTTTTCTATTAATATTTCAAAATATTTTCTAGATTTTTTTTAACTGAAGTCTTTGGAACTTCATGTTCCTTTATTGCTAGGTTGTTTCTGTTTAGTCGCTAGGCCACATAAGGCTATTTTGTGACCCCATGAACTGTAGCCTGCCAGGCTCCTCTGTCCATGGGATTTCCCAGGCAAGAACACTGAAGTGGGTTTCCATTTCCTTCTTCAGGGGATATTCCCAACCCAGGAATCGAACCCACGTCTCCTATTTTGGCAGGCAGATTTCTTTACCACTGAGCTACCAGGGAGTTCCCTATTTCTAGGTAGGATAAATTTATTTTAGAGGTTTATCATGATAATATACATTGCTACAGGACTGGAAATCAACTAAGTTAGAGAAACACAGGGGTGTCAAAAGAAAGACAAGCCATGCAGCCCACATTGACATCTGCCCGAGTCTGTGGGAATCTAGATCAGTGAGGATGCAGCAGAAGACGCTTCCTCTCCATTATCAAAAGTTATGCGCTTCCACGTCCAGACACAAAGATCAGTTCAGTTCAGTCACTCAGTCGTGTCTGACTCCTTGTGACCCCCTAAATCGCAGCACGCCAGGCCTCCCTGTTCATCACCATCTCCCGGAGTTCACTCAGACTCATGTCCATCGAGTCCGTGATGCCATCCAGCCATCTCATCCTCAGTCATCCCCTTCTCCTCCTGCCCCCAATCCCTCCCAGCATCAGAGTCTTTTCCAATGAGTCAATTCTTTGCATGAAGTGGCCAAAGTACTGGAGTTTCAGCTTTAGCATCACTCCCTCCAAAGAACACCCAGGGCTGATCTCCTTCAGAATGGATGCTTGGATCTCCTTGCAGTCCAAGGGACTCTCAAGAGTCTTCTCCAACACCACAGTTCAAAAGCATCAATTCTTCGGTGCTCAGCTTTCTTCACAGTCCAACTCTCACATCCATACATGACCACAGGAAAGACCATAGCCTTGACAAGATGGACCTTAGTTGGCAAAGTAATGTCTCTGCTTTTGAATATACTGTCTAGGATGGTCATAACTTTTCTTCCAAGGAGTAAGCGTCTTTTAATTTCATGGCTGCAATCACCATCTGCAGTGATTTTGGAGCCCCCCAAAATGAAGTCTGACACTGTTTCCACTGTTTCCACATCTATCTTACATGAAGTGATGGGACCGGATGCCATAATCTTCGTTTTCTGAATGTTGAGCTTTAAGCCAACTTTTTCACTCTCCTCTTTCACTTTCATCAAGAGGCTTTTTAGTTCCTCTTCACGTTCTGCCATAACAGTAGTGTCATCTGCCTATCTAAGGTTATTGATATTTTTCCGGGTAATCTTGATTCCAGCTTGTGTTTCCTCCAGTCCAGCGTTTCTCATGATGTACTCTGCATATAAGTTAAATAAGCAGGGTGACAATATATAGCCTTGACGTACTCCTTTTCCTATTTGGAACAAGTCTGTTGTTCCATGTCCTGTTCTAACTGTTGCTTCCTGACCTGCACACAGATTTCTCAAGAGGCATGTCAGGTGGTCTTGTATTCCCATCTCTCTCAGAATTTTCCACAGTTTATTGTGATCCACACTGTCAAAGGCTTTGGCATAGTCAATAAAGCAGAAGTAGATGTTTCTCTGGAACTCTCTTGCTTTTTTGATGATCCAGAGGATATTGACAATTTGATCTCTGGTTCCTCTGCCTTTTCTAAAACCAGCTTGAACACCAGGGAGTTCACGGATCACATATTGCTAAAGTCTGGCTTGGAGAATTTTGAGCATTACTTTACCAGCGTGTGAGATGAGTGCAATTGTGTGGTATTTTGAGCATTCTTTGGCATTGCCTTTCTTTGGAATTGGAATGAAAACTGACCTTTTCCAGTCCTGTGGCCACTGCTGAGTTTTCCAAACTTGCTGGCATATTGAGTGCAGCACTTTCACAGCATTGTCTTTCAGGATTTGAAACAGCTCAACTGGAATTCCATCACCTCCACTAGCTTTGTTTGTAGTGATGCTTTCTAAGGCCCACTTGACTTCACATTCCAAGATGCCTGGCTCTAGATTAGTGATCACACCATCATGATTATTTGGGTCATGAAGATATTTTTTGTACCGTTCTTCTGTGTATTCTTGCCACCTCTTCTTAATATCTTCTGCTTCTGTTAGGTCCAGACCATTTCTGTCCTTTATCGAGCCCATCTTTGCATGAAATGTTCCCTTGGTATCTCTAATTTTCTTGAAGAGATCTCTAGTCTTTCCCATTCTGTTGTTTTCCTCTATTTCTTTGCACTGATCGCTGAAGAAGGCTTTCTTATCTCTTCTTGCTATTCTTTGGAACTCTGCATTCAGATGCTTATATCTTTTCTCCTTTGCTTTTCGCCTCTCTTCTTTTCACAGTTATTTGTAAGGCCTCCCCAGACAGCCATTTTGCTTTCTTCCATTTCTTTTCCATGGGGATGGTCTTGATCCCTGTCTCCTGTACAATGTCACGAACCTCATTCCATAGTTCATCAGGCACTCTATCTATCAGATCTAGGCCCTTAAATCTATTTCTTACTTCCACTGTATAATCATAAGGGATTTGATTTAGGTCATACCTGAATGGTCTAGCGGTTTCCCCTACCTTCTTCAATTTGAGTCTGAATTTGTTAATAAGGAGTTCATGATCTGAGCCACAGTCAGCTCCTGGTCTTGTTTTTGCTGACTGTATAGAGCTTCTCCATCTTTGGCTGCAGAGAATAGAATCAATCTGATTTGGGTGTTGACCATCTGGTGATGTCCATGTGTAGAGTCTTCTCTTGTGTTGTTGGAAGAGGGTGTTTGCTTTGACCAGTGTATTTTCTTGGCAAAACTCTATTAGTCTTTGCCCTGCTTCATTCCGCATTCCAAGGCCAAATTTGCCTGTTACTCCAGGTGTTTCTTGACTTCCTACTTTTGCATTCCAGTCCCCTATAATGAAAAGGACATCTTTTTTGGGTGTCAGTTCTAAAACGTCTTGTAGGTCTTCATAAAACTGTTCAACTTCAGCTTCTTCAGCGTTACTGGCTGAGACATAGACCTGGATTACTGTGATATTGAATGGTTTGCCTTGGAGACAAACAGAGATCATTCTGTCGTGTTGAGATTGCATCCAAGTACCGCATTTTGGACTCTTTTGTTGACCGTGATGGCTACTCCATTTCTTCTGAGGGATTCCTGCCCACAGTAGTAGCTATAATGGTCATCTGAGTTAAATTCACCCATTCCAGTCCATTTTAGTTTGCTGATTCCTAGAATGTCAACATTCACCCTTGCCATCTCTTGTTTGACTACTTCCAATTTGCCTGGATTCATGGACCTGACATTCCAGGTTCCTATGCAATATTGCTCTTTATAGTATCGGACTTTGTTTCTATCACCAGTCACATCCACAGCTGGGTATTGTTATTGCTTTGGCTCCATCCCTTCATTCTTTCTGAAGTTATTTCTCCGCTGATCTCCAGTAGCGTATTGGGCACCTACTGACCTGGGGAGTTCCTCCTTCAGAATCCTATCATTTTGCCTTTTCATACTGTTCACGGGGTTCTCAAGGCAAGAATACTGAAGTGGTTTGCCATTCCCTTCTCCAGTGGACCACGTTCTGTCAGATACAACAGTGAAAACCAGAAGATCACAGTGGGGAGAACAGAAGGTCGTCTTTCTCACACAGCCGCCAGGCGGCGCCTCTTTCGCACTAATGTTTTGACCTCCCTATCTCCATTTGCCTTACTCGTCCTTTCACGCAAGTGGAGCCATACTTGACTGATGCTGGGTCTTTAATAAAATATTTATTTTGAAACAACAGCTACTTAAATACTATTAAATATTATTGTATTTAATGGTTCTCCTTGGAGATTTCACTGTATTTTTTTTAATCATCTCTATTGCTAAGTTTATTTCACATACAACCTGTAAAGTCCAATATCTTTTTTGAAAAACAACATTTTGGTCGTTACAAGCCACCAATGAATCTTTCTTCCACCATCTCCATGAAAAGCTTCCAGACTCAAAATTTGTAGACAGTGAGGAAGGACATGACCAGTGTCTGTGACAAGAGTTCTTTCCCCTTGAACAGGAGTGCCTGTGCCTGTACAAAGATTGATTTCTCGTGGGACTCACAGATTATGTGTCACTGTGTCATTGTCTACGTATTTTAGAAAGAGAATGTGAAGCAAGATTCTACTGAAACACTGTAGGTGCAGGTTTTGTTTTTGTTTTTTAGAGTGTATGTTAGGGGTGGGGTGGAAATCAGTCTTATTTTTTTCCCACATGGGATACAACACTGAAATGCAACCTTCAGCTGGAAGCCCTGCCCGTCTCCTAAAACACAGTTCTTTAACAAAGTTTAAGCTAATGTTAAAACACTAAAGAGAGAAATTGCTTGTCTGTCCACTTCAGCTTTATTTTATGCCCATTTTGTATTGTTGTAGGGGCTGTAATTCATACTTCTGATACTATTCCTGACGTGTAAAATTCGTTGTCTTGTGTCTTATAAACAGGTCAACTGTAAATAAGAAATACTGTAGTGCAGTAGTTTAAAATACTAAAGCTTAGAAGTCTAAATGTGAATTATTTCATTCTTAAAATATTCAAAGACTTACAGATTCAAGAGACAAAATTAACCTCAAAGGCCTTTTTTACTTTTGCAAATGAGGAAACAGGCCTGGAGAGTTATTGGACCTGAAAGTCCCAAGTCAAGACTTAGGTACCACTCCAGCAGGCTGTGTTCCACACTACAGGTCACCCCTAGAATCAGTGTTCTAGTAACAGTGAGCCAGTTCACCCTTCCTGGATCAGAAAGTTTTACTGTTTCAGGGAAATGAACGATAAATAAGTGGATAGGAAAGAAGGGAGGGGGAAAGGAAAAGATGGGAGGAAGCAGGAAAATACAGAGAGAGAAATAAACTGACACCAAAGAAGGAAGGAGGGAAGGAGAGAGGAGGGTGTCTGTGGAGACAGTCGTGCTGGACAGTGTCATAATGGGCCCGTCTTGGGGCTGAATTTGTACCAAAACCCTTAGCAGTGCCTGGGAAGGTTGAGGCCTCCCGGAAAGTGACAGTGACCATGTAGTGGGATTGGGCCTTCCCACTAGACACGGAGTGTGAGTCAAACTAACCGGCCTCTCAGAGGGCACCCGGCTTTATGACCCAGCACAGCCACAGGCAGATGCCTAGGCAGTGTGGTGGGAGGCAGCTGAGGGTGAACACAGAGGGCTAAGGGCTTCTTCTGCCCTTCCTGTTGTACCCATCGCTCGATGGACAGCATTGCCTGGATCAACAGGGATGATGAGGGTCCCACAGCACTTTGTGCCTCCATACAGTTTGGGTGTTCTCTCTTTTTACAGCACTGTAACTACCTAGCTCCATATCTCTTCTCTACTAGACAGGTTATTTCCCCACTAGACTGGTCACTTCCTGAAGCTGAGAGCCCACTGTGTCCATGTGTGTGCCCTGCACACCTAGCACAGGAGCTGGTACCCAGCAGACGGTAAAAATCTTCATTCAGTTAAACTCTGATGCGCGTAGGCTTGTTTAAACAGGGGCAACCGGCTCTCAAGAACCACCCGAAACAAAATCTCAACAATACTTCTTTTAGGAGACATGGAGGAGCGGTTGGTTTTGCTTCTTAATATTTCCAGCAATCTATTTGTTGGGCTATTCCTGACCCCTCTTCAGTGGCTGGGCAGAGTCATGGAACTAGTTCTGTCCAATGAGGTATGAGCAGAAGCAGTAAGTGAATGTCACTTCAAGGTCAGAGCATCTAGCTGCTGGTGTGATACCCCTAACACCTAGAGTCAGCAACACTATCCCAGTGCTGGCTGCTCCATCCACTTGGGTCTGGGGTTCAAGAGGATATAAGCAGAAGCCCTTGCTAATCTACAACAGACAGGAGACGTACACAGGAATAAATCTCTGTTGGTCTAAGCTGCTGAGATTTGGGGCTTGTTTATTGCTTTATTATAACCCCACCTATATTAACCAATGGAAAAACGAACAAAATCAAGATCTTATTCTCCCTACCCTGACTGCCAAATCCTTTTTAACACAGCAAGAATTATTAGAAGAAAAGATCAGTACAAGTGATCTAGAAGCAAAAACAAAAAGTGGAAAGCCAATACCTCAGGAGCGGGGCTACACAGTCCACGTTTACAGTAAGAAGGAGGTCTGTGCTGAACCCTGGGCGGGTGCAGGGGCCACCTGCTCACGTGTGTGCATGTGTGAGCCACACAGTGGTGAGGAACGGAGAGCCAGGAGCCGAAACCATGGTAAATGGTGCATTAATTTTTGGCAGAACAGAGGTAACGATAATGCTGAAAACTATAAGCATAAAAGCAATGAAGCTTCAAAAGGAGGCAATGAGGCAGAAAAGAGATTTAACAATAGACTGAAAGGGTCCCCACCCCCCCCCCCACCAACACCCAATGCAATGGCTATCTGGTATAAGACTGCCTGGTAAAACTGCATTGCAGAAGGACTTTATCTCTCTGTTTGTAGGCATTTCCCTGTAACACTTGAAAACAATTTCTATTGCATTTGGAACGTTTGAATTTGACCATCGTTTTTGGGGCCTGAATTACTTTGTTTTAACTGAAGGGCATCTCAAGGTCTGGATATGTTCAAATTTGTGTTTGCAAAGGCCCCACTGCCAAACACAGAGCAACTGCCGGGACGGGCTTTGTGCTGAGGCAAATCAGCAAGCATTCACATTACCTTGGCACTATATATTTACTTTTAGGGATGCTTAATTTTTTTCTGGTTGTTGTTCAAAACAATAAGTAATAGAAAACATAAGGGATAAAAATTAAAGCACTCAATCTTATATTCAGAAGGAATTAATATGGTCACTGTTTTGAAAATCCAGACTTTTTCTGGCATCCCTATACATCTTATACATCTTTCTATCTATACATCTTTGTGTGTCCGCAAAGAGTCAGACACAACTGAGCGACTGAACTGAACTGAACTGATACATCTTAATGTGATTTTAGTACTTAGGCCCCCTGCATTTTTCTTCACACAACATTTAATCACGAGAAATATTCTAGAAGATTAAATAGATCCCTAAATATGTATACAGTCATTTATTTCTCTAATATTTTTAAGGTTGATAACTCTTTTTTATGACTATAAATAATACTAGGATGAGCAGAAATACCTTCCACGTTTCTGATTACTACACAGAAAAAGAATTAAGAAAGGAAATGATGGATGTTGTAGGAATCTTAAAGTACCAAACTTGGTTAATTGTCAAAATTGCCGTGAAGTCTACCCTAATCTCTACTCCTATATGTTTATGAGAGTACCATTTCCTCACTCCTCTATACACAGAGGGTTATACCTTTCAAATGCTTAACAATTTGTTTGACAAAAAATGACACTGCAGTGTTGTATTAATTTATTTCAATTTTTTTGACTAATAGTAAACATAAAAATTACCTCACATGTTTAAAAATAATTTGCATTTCTTACATTTTGTTTGAACTTGTATGCCTATTTCATTTTTCTATTTATAGTATTAGTCTTATTTCTACTGGTTTTTAAGTTTCCTTTATACAGTTAGGCTATTAACATTTTGCATATAAAATTTCAGAGTCTGGATATTTAAGGTCAATAAGAGGAGTTATTGGAGAAGGTAATGGCACACCACTCCAGTACTCTTGCCTGGAAAATCCCATGGATGGAGGAGCCTGGTAGGCTGCAGTCCATGGGGTCGCTAAGAGTTGAACAGGACTGAGCGACTTCACTTTCGCTTTTCACTTTCATGCAATGGAGAAGGAAATGCCAACCCACTCTAGTGTTTTTGCCTGGAGAATCCCAGGGACGGGGGGCCTGGTGGGCTGCCGTCTATGGGGTTGCACAGAGTCGGACACGACGGAAACGACTTAGCAGCAGCAGCAGTAAGAGGAGTTATTCTATGTGAAAGTTGTTTTTAAGCATAAAGTGGTATAGAATTATTAGTTGTTTTTTTTTTATTTTCAAATCTTGGATTTTTGATTCATTTTTCTTTTGACATTATTAAACCCTAACACTGAAAATGAAAGTGAAAGAGAAGACTGAAAAAGTTGGCTTAAAGCTCAACATTCAGAAAACGAAGATCATGGCATCCGGTCCCATCACTTCATGGGAAATAGATGGGGAAACAGTGGAAACAGTCTCAGACATTATTTTGGGGGGCTCCAAAATCACTGCAGATGGTGATTGAAGCCATGAAATTAAAAGACGCTTACTCCTTGGAAGGAAAGTTATGACCAACCTAGATAGCATATTCAAAAGCAAAGATATCACTTTGCCAACAAAGGTCTGTCTAGTCAAGGCTATGGTTTTTCCAGTGGTCATGTATGGATGTGAGAGTTGGACTATAAGGAAGCTGAGTGCCAAAGAATTGATGCTTTTGAACTGTAGTGTTGGAGAAGACTCTCGAGAGTCCCTTGGACTGCAAGGAGATCCAACCAATCCATCCTAAAGGAGATCAGTCCTGGGTGTTCATTGGAAGGACTGATGCTGAAGCTGAAACTCCAATACTTTGGCCACCTGATGCAAAGAGCTGACTCATTTGAAAAGACCCTGATTCTGGGAAGGATTGAGGGCAGGAGGAGAAGGGGATGCAGAGGATGAGATGGTTGGATGGCATCACTGACTCAATGGACATGGGTTTGGGTAGACTCCAGGAGTTGGTGTTGGACAGGGAGGCCTGTCATGCTGCGGTTCATGGGTCACAAGGAGTCAGACACAGCCAAGCGACTGAACTGAACTGAACACTGATCTGGCAATCATCTGAGTCCATGATCCTGCGGTCACATATGCTCACATAGCTGCACGTACAGGCAATTCTTTGAGTTCCTGAGCATTAGTATTGTAATGTGTTGGTTACAAGCACCAACTGTAGAGCCAGATTTCTGAGGTGTCAGTCCCAGTTCTGGGCCCTGTTAGTTATGTAAACTGGAGCAAGATATTTAGCCTCTCTAGGTCTCATTTACCTCAAGTGCAAAATATCAGAATAATTTCTTAAACAAGTAACTGACCTCAAAGTATTGCTGTGAGGATTAAACAAGGTAACTAGGTCACTAGTTAAACTAGATAGCTACTTTAATCAATTCTGAAAACTGAGGCCAGATATTTGGTGAATCCAGCTCTGCATATTACATTTTACATGTCCATTCACTGAAGACAAGCCTTCTGATCTACCTTGTTTTGGAGTGAAACTAGGCATTTGGGGTGAAACACATCTCTGCCTCTAATTGCAACAGTTAATTAAAAATTTCTGGAGCACTCTGCAAAGTGACTGATATTCATTATTCGCTCAACAATTATCTATTGCATACTTGTGCTGCTAGGCAGCATTTTAAGTTCCTCAGCTGTGAAGAAAACCAGTAAGGTCCCCGAGATAGGGAGTTTTCATTCCAGAGAGAATAGGTTTCAAAAAAGAAAACATACAAATTCACAAACAAGCTAATTTCAGAGAGGAACCAAGGATGGAAAGAATGCGGCGGGAGAATGCACAGGAGGAGGGCCGTGGGGCTACCCCCGGCTGGCGGGGAGGGCAGGCAGGATGAGGAGGAGGCCCCATGTCATCACAGTGACAGCGATCCCATGACAGGGCCTCGTTTTGCCCCCAGGTTCACAAACAGGATGATTAAGTTACTGAAACCAAACTGTTGTTGCTTTAATAAAACACATATGCTTGTCTCTGATTGCAAATGGAACACTTGTTCATGTTAAAAGAGATAGCCAAGGACAAAAACAAAAATAAATCATCTGTGATCCTGTGTGGGTAATGCTGTGTGTGTATTTTCTGTCCTCTTTATGTGCATATAATTTACACTTATATTTTTATAAATATAGAAGTGTAAAATACAATATTTGTAACTTCTTTTCCACTGAGCAGTGTTTTTCCATGTCACTAATGAGCCTTCTGAAACATCATCTTTAATAGCTATGCAGTTTCATATTATCTGGAACCATAATGATTTCTTTAATTTGTTTCTTACCAATGGATAGTTATGCCATTCCAGTTTTTCATTGATATAAACAATGCTGTGATAAACCTAATAACAATAACAATAATAATAAAATAATAACTAATATTTATTCAAGTGCTTATATATGGCATGCATTGTGCTAAGCAATTTATAACTCTTAACTAATTTAATGTGCACAATGGTTCTGCAAAACAGGGACAATGACAAGTCTCCCTTCAGAAACTGAGGAAGCTCTGACAAAAATAAGTTACATAATTTGCTCAAGGTCACACATCCAGTAAATTGCAGAGCTAGGACTTGAATTTCTGGTCCCAGCTCGAGCAAAACACTCAAATCAGTGAACTTTATTCCTGCCCCTGATGGTATTTCTACAGATTTAGAGATAACTCTTAGTCCTCAGCAGGATTATTTCTTTAGGATAAATATTTAGAAGTAAAACTGCTCAGAATCTAATCCAGATCTAATGCTTCTACACATAAAACACAGCTCCTCTCATCCAAACCTAGTGCCCACCCCTAGGCACCCCAGTGGGACATCGAGACTCTGGGCTTCAGATCACACACCCATCACAGACTGCAGGGAACAGGGCAACAGGGAACAAACACTAGTCTAACCAGAGGGATTTCAGCTCCCGAAGCCCTTCCCTCCCTTGGTTCCCTTCAGAGCCTCTGCCAAGGGAAGGTTAGAAAAGGCCAGAGGCTCTGGAAGTTCTACCTGTGTTCATTCATCCATGACCCCCAAAAGAATCATCTTCACACATATCCCCACCGTGTAAACAAAAGAAAGGGAGCAATCCCATTCCCAGGCATATATCCAGAGAACACCATAATTCAAAAAGATACACGCACCTCAGTGTTCTCTGTCTCTGTTTACAATAGCCAAGACATGGAAGCAACCTGAATGTCCATCAACAGAGGGATGGATAAAGCTATAGTACATGCAACTACATGCACACACACCCACACACACACCATGGAATGTTACTCAGCCATTAAAAAGGACAAAAAATGCTATCTGCAGCAGCATGGATAGACCTAGAGATTGTCATGCTGAGTGAAAGGGCAGACACAGAAATGCAAATATCATATGACATTGCTTTTATGTGGAATCTAAGAAGGAGAGAGTATGAATAAACTTATTTACGAAACAAGGAGAGTTACAAACGCAGAGAACAAACTTATGCTTACCAGGGGGTAGAGGAAGGGGTAAATTGGAATAGTGGGACTGACATATATGTACTACTGTATATAAAATAGATAACTAATAGGAACCTACAGTACAAAACAGGGAACTCTACTCAACATTCTGTAATGACCAGGTTAGGTTCTGTACAGGAAAAGAATCTAAAAAAGAGTGGATATAGGTGTATGTATTGGAGAAGGAAATGGCCACCCACTCCAGTTTTCTTGCCTGAAGAATCCCAGGGATGGTGGAGCCTGGTGGGCTGCCATCTGTGGGGTTGCACAGAATCGGACACGACTGAAGCGACTCAGCAGCAGCAGCAGGTACGTGTATAACTGATCCACTTTTCTGTACACTTGAAACTGACACAACACTCTTAATCAGCTATGCTCCAAAAATTTTAAAAAGAAACAAAGAAAGATAGAAAGGCAGAGAGAAGGCATCAGTGGTTTCGAGCTCGAGAGGCAGAAGTTTCTCATGACGGCCCGGTACATCTCTTAAGGTGGATGCACCAGCCGTGTGACCTCTTATACTTCTTCCTTTTTCTCTGTGTGGCTCTATGAGGCCACACAGAAAGAATTAAGTAGCAGATCAGTGGACCACACTCAGGGGTCTAAAGAAGTCCCATGAGCTCATACTGCTGATTGAGACACACCTGGTAGACACTCCCAGGAGATGTGGGCTGGTGTTAACCCCAAATCATGACTCAATGGATACAATTTCATCTCATTTTTCAAAAAGTGGTTTTTTTTTTTTTTTCTTGAGAGGCTGTTCAGATAATGAAATGATGATTCATCTCTGTTACTTTTCCCAGGCTTCAAAGATAACCGAGAATCACAGGTTTCTATTTTACCAAAGGAGGCTCCTGAGCATCATAAACTTGCTGTCATCTCATCTGGTCAAATGATGGAGGTTTTACTGGGGAGTGGAGGATTCAACTGCATTATTTTATCCACTGTATACAGTAGAATATCACTCTTCAAAGAGACAGAATATGAAAAAACAAATCTAAAAAATAAAAAAAAATGATAACCATCCTTTGTTAATTCAGAGGCCATTTCTGAATTATAAAATGCTTTGTCATTATTACAATATTGAATTACTGCAAAAGAAACTTCCAATCGACAACCTTGGATTATAATCACCTGCTTGCGAAGTTTCTGCTTGGGAAGCATAGGTCTATTTGTAATAAACAGTGCTGAAGGCCTCAGAGCAGCCCACACACGTTTTTAACCCATATACATTATGGGTTAAAATAATACAATATGGAAAAAAGTACTAATAAAATTGAAGACCCTCACTATCTCTTCTCACCTTATTTTAATGTATCCATCAAGCAGCTGTGTTTCAAACCCATAAGCCAAGAAACCAGGACGGTATCTTCCGCATTCTGATGTCAGATACAAGTACTTGGACTTATGGCTTTGGGGCAGAGCCAGGCTGGTAGAAGAGAAAGCCTCTCACAGAGACTCTAGCAACCCAGGTTACAGCTTCCAGGAAACCTGAGACTGAAACACTTGGGTCAAGGCGAAAAAGAAAAAAGGAAGAGGAACAAGAGTTAACTGAATGTGCTTAGGAGTCACAGCTGCCCCTGGAGTGTACTGCATATACCTGTGTGTCTGGGATCCGAGGCAGGATGAGTCTCCCTTTTATCTGAGAGCTCGCTCATGGAAAAGAGGTCCTCTTTTCTCTCATCCACTTATTGTTTACAACGTTTGTATATCTGTGCAAACTACTTAAATGGGCCGTGGTGCCTTTTTTCCTTGCTTATATTTAATTAAATCATCATTTGAAAGAAAGAGTCTCCATGATGGCAGGCGGTGCACCTCTTTCGTTACTTCTATGTTCCCAGAATGGAGCATATTTCCTGGGACATAGTATGAGTTCTACTGGAGCAGAAATAACAGTGGGGAAGAAGCTAGATGCAAGAAATAATTTGAAAAGCAGTCAGCTTACATCACAGTGGAGGATGAATTCCAGTTATTAAAAAGCCTTGTTGATTAAATGTGAAATAATAGAGAGATACCGTAACAACATAGGCATACAAATTTAGTCACCATGGTCTGACCTAGAAGTGAACCAAGGAAGTTAAACACACAATTTTCTAAAGAGCAGGAAATGAATTCAGGTATCAAGGATAATGAAGTCTATATAACCTGATTTTCTCCCCTTTGAAAAGATGAGAGAGGGTGTGATTTAGCAGTTTTAAGCCTGACTTAGCTGCCATCCTGGATGGATGAACATGGACTCAGTACCACGCCCACTAAAGAGCCTGCCAAGCTGCTTCAGTCGTGTTGGACGCTTTAAGGCCCCATGGGCTGTAGGCTCCAGGCTCCTCGTCCACGGGATTATCTAGGCAAGAACACTGGAGTGTGTTGCCAAGCACTCCTCCAGGGGATCTTCTAGACCCAGGGATGGAATCCATGTCTCCTGCATCCTGCACTGGCCGGCAGGTTTTTACCACGAGCACCGCGAGGGAAGCCTGGGGTCATTATGTGCGTGAAAGTGAAAACGAAAGTCACTCTGTCGTGTCTGACTCTTTGCGACTCTACGGACTGTAGCCTGCCAGGCTCCTCTGTCCATGGAATTCTCCAGGCCAGAGTACTAGAGTGGGTAGCTGTTCCCTTCTCCAGAGGATCTTCCCGACACAGGAATCGATTCGGGCCTCCTGGATTGCAGGCAGATTGGGGTTATGTATGTGGAAGTTAAAACGCACTGGACAGATTAACAGTGTTACTTAGAAGCAACAGAAACCACTCCCTTGGAGAGCCTCAGAGATGAAAAGTTCTTCTGAAAGATAGGCAGCTTATTATACAACTATAAGCAATGAATGTCTGGCCAAAGGGCCAACTATATAGCTTGATGTGGTATTTTATAACCAATTTTAGGCACAATCTACCTCTTTTTCTCAAATCCTATGGAGCATTTAACTTCATGAGCCTAAGACTATACTATAAAACCTAATGACCCTGATAATATGCAATCACAGAGACCTGAGCTGTGCTAAAACCTCGACAACAGGAGGGGACGCGTAGCACACTTCCGATCTCCCTTAAAGACCATGAGGCCACAGGACAAACCTCCGAAGCTCAATTTTTTCACATTCTGGATTCTGGCTCAGACAAAAGTGTCTGGGTGTCAGGTGTGAATCAGTTCAGTTCAGTCGCTCAGTCATGTCCGACTCTTTGCGACCCCATAGACTGCAGCATGCCAAGCCTCCCTGTCCATCACCAACTCCTGGAGCTTCATTTTTCCTCAAGTTTCAAGGAGGGTGAAGTCCAAAGAATATCCTCGGGGAAGAATAAGTCTTGATCAATAGCCAGGCTGCACATCAGAAAGTGTTGTCAGTCTGCAGAGACTTGGAAAAAAGATGGTGTGAAGGATAGGTGAAGCAACAGAAAAGAGGCCAGGGATTCAGAGTTAAAGATGTCTAATTATAGGGCGGGAGGCAGTGCCCGGAGCAATTCCCTGGACCAAAGCAGAGAAGCTACTTGTTTCTACAGAACATTTTTAATTTTAACCTAGGCCAGGAGAGACAGGTAAAAGTTGGCAAAGTTGTGTCAAGTCAGGGAAGGAGTCAGAATTTCCTTTTAAAGAGGGGTACATAGAGGGGAGCAAGATGAAGATGAGAAGAAATCTCGCAGTCTTCCCCAGGCACACTGATGCAGCTTACTAACCGATTCAATTTGGTGTTTCTGAGGTGAGAGCCACTATTTTTAATCATAATCTCTAGTACAACACTTACTTTTCTATTATTCATGTCCAAGAGTTTTCCAACTGGCAGAAAGTCTTAATACTACTAATAAAAATCTCCTTGAGATAGAAAAAATGCCGTATTATTTCTTTGCAGGATATTATTCTGGAAAACTACAATGGAGACTAGGAAAATGCACTAATTTGATTTGTCATAAAAATGTTATTTCTTTTAAGATCCAAGATAAATCAGCAAATGCTTTCAAAGCTGACATTTAATCCATGAATTCAAATCATTTCCAAGACTTATGACCCATTAGAAAAACAGTTTCAATTTCCCTTGCCCTTGTGAAAGTCTAATGTATAGCTGGCAGAAAACACATTTACATGGCACACAACCCAGGACAAAAGTACCAGTTATTGATAAGGCTTTTCAGGTTAGAAGAAATTGATCTTGCTAGTCGTGTTCATTCTGATTTGCTTATCTGTCAGTAGATGGATGATCCACTCTGGTGAAGTTTCCTAAAACGTGACAGGGTAACAGACGTCCATGTGACAAAGGAGGCCTGCTGGAGACTAGAAGAAATCTCCCACAATCATCATGACGATTTCATAAGTACATGGGAATAGCTAAGCTGGCTATATGTCCACATATAGACACAGACTCAGATACAGACACAGATACAGATATAAGTAGGATAAAGAATCAAACTCACAAAAGAGTTGGATGAACCTGTCTCCAATTTCTCTTCTTTCTCTACTCTATTCTTTACCCTGTGTTCTAAAAATGATGATTCTGCCTCAAAAATATCAGTAAAAGTCATTGAAACCTCTAGCAGAAGTTCTCGAAGAATATTAATTCAGATTTAACATTCAGAGTCAATATCTGTGGTACAATATCCATTAGAGAATATGCTCTTTTTTCCCAGCAACTCATGTTTGTAATATGTAATCATGAAATTGCACATGTGTCAACCGTTGTGCTAGGAGAAGAGCTCTATAAAGCACAGCTATGAGTTCCGCCTTGGAGGAGACTACTGTGTTCGTTTATAAGCGGAATAGATTTGTTCCTATATCTGTGGTTAAAAAGAGGAAAAGAAATGTTCTCTTTAAGGAAAATTTGTCCCTGGCACCATTCACTTCAGTCGCTTACTCATGTCTGACTCTTTGAGACCCCATGAATCGCAGCACGCCAGGCCTCCCTGTCCATCACCAACTCCCGGAGTTCACTCAGACTCACGTCCATTGAGTCCGTGATGCCATCCAGCCATCTCATCCTCAGTCATCCCCTTCTCCTCCTGCCCCCAATCCCTCCCAGCATCACAGTCTTTTCCAATGAGCCAACTCTTCTCATGAGGTGGCCAAAGGACTGGAGTTTCAGCTTCAGCATCAGTCCTTCCAAAGAACACCCAGGACTGATCTCCTTCAGAATGGAATGGCTGGATATCCTTGCAGTCCAAGGGACTCTCAAGAGTCTTCTCCAACACCACAGTTCAAAAGCATCAATTCTTCATCACTCAGCTTTCTTCACAGTCCAACTCTCACATCCATACATGACCACTGGAAAAACCATAGCCTTGACTAGACGGACCTTTGTTGGCAAAGTAATGTCTCTGATTTTGAATATGCTATCTAGGTTGGTCAGAACTTTCCTTCCAAGGAGTAAGCGTCTTTTAATTTCATGGCTGCAGTCACCATCTGCAGTAATTTTGGAGCCCCCCAAAATAAAGTCTGACACTGTTTCCACTGTTTCCCCATCTATTTCCCATGAAGTGATGGGATCAGATGCCATGATCTTCGTTTTCTGAATGATGAGCTTTAAGCCAACTTTTTCACTCTCTTCTTTCACTTTCATCAAGAGGCTTTTTAGTTCCTCTTCACTTTCTGCCATAAGGGTGGTGTCATCTGCATATCTGAGGTTATTGATATTTCTCCCATTAATCTTGATTCCAGCTTGTGCTTCTCCCAGTCCAGAGTTTCTCATGATATACTCTGCATAGAAGTTAAATAAGCAGAATGACAATATACAGCCTTGATGTACTCCTTTTCCTATTTGGAACCAGTCTGTTGTTCCATGTCCAGTTCTAACTGTTGCTTCCTGAACTGAATATAGGTTTCTCAAGAGGCAGGTCAGGTGGTCTGGTATTCCCATCTCTTTCAGAATTTTCCACAGTTTATTGTGATCCACACTGTCAAAGGCTTTGGCATAGTCAATAAAGCAGAAATAGATGTTTTTCTGGAACCCTCTTGCTTTTTTGATCATCCAGCGGATGTTGGTAATTTGATCTCTGCTTCCTCTGCCTTTTCGAAAATCAACTTGAACATCTGGAAGTTCACAGTTCACGTATTGCTGAAGCCAGGCTTGGAGAACTTTGAGCATTACTTTACTAGTGTGTGCAATGAGTGCAGTTGTGCGGTAGGTTGAACATTCTTTGGCATTGCCTTTCTTTGGGATTGGAATGAAAACTGACCTTTTTCAGTCCTATGGCCACTGCTGAGTTTTCCAAATTTGCTGGCATGTTGAGTGCAGCACTTTTACAGCATCATCTTTCAGGATTTGAAACAGCTCAACTGGAATTCCATCACCTCCACCATTAGGAGTTACAAAACATGCCCAGTTTTACACAGAAAAATTAGATAATGCTAGAAGACCAATTTCTTCATGATACTTATATAAAAAGGAATTCCCGAGAGGAAAGCTGTTTTTCATGTTCATAACCTAGCCGGCAGATCTGCTTCTGCCCGACCTGGGTATTAACCAGCCAAACAAATAGGAAATGCTCTTTAGTAGCTAATGTGAGCTCATTAGCACTGACACCACCCAAAGTTGTCTTTCAATGTGTCATCTAAAGTCTGAGAGGGTCTGCAGGAGCCTACCTCATTCGTGTGGCTGGTCAACAGGTACTCCAGCTCCTAAATGCAGGGGCCTCTCTAAAGAGATTAGGGCACCACTGTCCCCAGAGACAGCAGTAACTCAAAAGAAAGAGAAGCACAGAGACAGGAGTGGAGAGAGAGCCCAAGATGAAATTATATTTTTTTATAACTTAATTTGGGAAGTGACATACTATCATTTATGCCACATGATATTGGTCCGATGAGAAGACTACAAAAATGTGTGACTACCAGGCAGGCTTCCTTTGTTTTCTTGGAATAATATTTCTTGGTGATAGTGTTCTATTGGCTTTGAGACTCTATTGGTGCTGATGTGAAGTCCACTGTATGGGAAAAGTCACATCATTTGGTTGAATTTTAAGAATTTTTAAAAATCTTTGATAATCTATTATTATTTTCTATGAGTGTTTTAACATTTGTAAACACTACTGGTTTAATAATATGCTAGAAAACCTGGCTGACACCCCCCCCCCACAATTGCTCATTTATTTGTTCAACAAATATTAACTAAAAGTCTATCTAGTCAAAGCTATCCTTTTTCCAGTAATCTTGTATGGATATGAGAGTTGAACCATAAAGAAAGCTGAGTGCTGAAGAATTGATGCTTTTGCTCTGCGGAGTTGGAGAAGACTCTTGAGAGCACTTGGACTGCAAGGAGATCAAATCAGTCAATTCTAAAGGAAATTAGTCCCAAATATTCACTGGAAGGACTAATAGTGAAGCTGAAGGTCCAATACTTTGTTCATCTGATGTGAAGAACTGACTCATTGGAAAAGACCCTGATGCTCGCAAAGATTGAAGGCAGGAGGAGAAGGGGACAGCAGAGGATGAGATGGTTGGATGGCATCACTGACTTAATGGACACGAGTGTGAGCAAGCCCTGACAGTTGGTGAAGGACAGGGAAGCCTGGCGTTCTGCCGTCCATGAGGTCGCAAAGAGTAGGACAGGATTGGGCAAGTGAACAGCAGCAACAAGGCAGAGCTAGTGGTAAAGATCCTGCCTGCCACGCAGGAGACGTGAGAGATGCAGGCTCGATCCCTGGGGCAGGAAGATCCCCTGGAGAAGGAAATGGCAACCCACTCCAGTATTCTTGCCTGGAGAATCCCATGGACAGAGGAGCCTGGTGAGCTACAGTTATAGGATCACAAAGAGTCGGACACAACTGAAGGACTTAGCACAGTAGAGGAATATTAGGATGTTCTGCTCTTTAGGAAATTTTGCTAAACTAATAGGTTCCAGCCTGCATGCAAGACATTATCTGGGCAAAGGACCTGGGTTAAGGGCATTGTCCAAAAACAAGCTCTGATGCAAGAGTCATTTACTCTAATTCCTCCATTTTACAGATGAGAAAATTGAATACTCAACTGACTGACCAGGGAGGGCCCTGTGGATTGCAAATGTATTATTGAGCAAGCATTCAGGATCTACATAACCTTGGTCCAGAGGCCAGGAGGCATATCCACAGGCATTAGGGCCAGAGTCAGCATTCTGAGGCTAAATTATTCCAGAAGGAGAGTGCTGGGTGAAGCCAGCTTAGTTACACACACCTCAGTCCAGCAGGTTGTTGGGTGGATACTGGATCAACCAAAATAGAGGGAATAAGGGTAAGTAGAGAGTCTTTGGGGTGTTTCCTGGTAGACACCTCTATGAATCTTCATTTAACAGTCTGGGTTTTCTCCTCTCCAGAAGACACCATGATACATTTGCTCTGCAATGCAGTGATTTTTATATCTGGAAGCAAGAGGAAGCTTAGGTTTGGAAGCCAAATTCTCCCTTGGAAATAAGCTGAAAGTCTCCATGCACCACAGCCCTGGTGTGCTGTCATTTAGGTCTGGCACTCATGCTGGAAAACAGCACGTGCTGTCAAGAGCAGGGGAGCAAACGGCCTCTGTTGCCATCTGCTGCCGACAGGAAAACTCACTTGTGGGGGCGCCATGTCAGGGCGTGGCTGACCTGCAGCGCCCGCGTAAACCAAGCCCCCCCCCCTGCCCCCCCAACACACCCTGCTGGTGGAGCAGTTGTGAAAGGGTGCAGAAAGCTGTGGGCTGATGCCGGGTTGCTCTCCATAAGCTGTGGTGCAGCCTCCTCAGTCTGAAGCAGCTGGGCCAGGCCTAGTGCTCTACCATGCCTGGGAATGGAGCTCTATATTTCCCCCATTTCTTCTTCATCCTTTATGGTTAAAAAATTAAAAAAAAAAAAAAAAACCAAACCCTCTGACACTTAGAGACTAAAAAATAACAAGGACTGCAAAACCCATTCACCAGCTTTGATGCTGTATCACAATTTATTTCCTAATATTTCCAAGTATAGATTCTCAAAACAATGGCAAAATAAACATTAAATGATGTTTTCCCTTCAGCTGCTTTCTTCCTACTAGCTTGATCTCAGTTGCATTTTGTTTCCTGAAATTCCCAACGACTTTTTTCAAAAGTTAGGGTCCATGGTGTGTGACAGGCAGGACTGCAATGGGCTGACCTGTTGAGATCACCATATTTTTATACTGTGCCCTGTCCTTTGGGCTGAAAAAAAAGAAAAGGAAAATGCCACACACCATTCAGAGTTTGAGAAAAAGTGAGGATAAATATGGTGAACTTTTGGGTTTGCATCATAGAAAATGAAACATTTCCATAGACTATGTTAGTTCAGGGAAATTCCTAAAAGGTCAGAGTCAAAACTAATGAAATGCATAAGAGACACAGCTGATTCACAGAGACATAAAGGGAGTACCACTGTGCTCATTTGTGTTGCTGTGTGTAACTAACTAGGTTAAGACATTTTGTGAGTTTCCTGCAATCCGTTTAGCAGTCCCTTCCAGTCTGGAGCACTTGCTATAAAGACTCTTTACAAGAGTCCTAATTCATAGGGCCGCAGTGTTTTCCCAATATACATGTAAGAGAGAAATTGCTGGTATATTTTCCAGCATGATGTCAGAGGGCTTTACAAAGTGGTGTACTAACATTTGCTTCCATTGCAGTGTATGAAAATACTTATTGCTCTTCATTCTCTACAACACATAGCATTGTCACCCTTTTGGTTTTATTTTCAGTCTGGCGGGTAGTATTGGCAAGCAGTTTTAATTTGCATGCTCCTGATTATTAAAGAGATTGTGCACATTTTAATATAATTCTAACCTTTTGAATTTCCTACTTTTTGAAGTGTCTGTTAAAGTCTTTTTCAAATTTTTCTGGTGGATGGTACATATTTTCCTGTGAACTTATATAGGCAGGTCAGGAAGCAACAGTTAGAACTAGACCTGGAACAACAGACTGGTTCCAAATAGGAAAAGGAGTACATCAAGGCTGTATATTTTCATCCTGCTTATTTAACTTCTATGCAGAGCACATTATGAGAAACACTGGGCTGGAAGAAGCACAAGCTGGAATCAAGATTGCCAGGAGAAACATCAATAACCTCAGATATGCAGATGACACCACCCTTATGGCAGAAAGTGAAGAGGAACTAAAAAGCCTCTTGATGAAAATGAAAGAGGAGAGTGAAAAAGTTGGCTTAAAGCTCAACATTCAGAAAACGAAGATCATGGCATCTGGTCCTATCACTTCATGGGAAATAGATGGGGAAACAGTAGAAACAGTGTCAGACTTTATTTTTGGGGGCTCCAAAATCACTGCAGATGGTGACTGCAGCCATGAAATTAAAAGACGGTTACTCCTTGGAAGGAAAGTTCTGACCAACCTAGAGAGAATATTGAAAAGCAGAGACATTACTTTGCCAACAAAGGTCCGTCTAGTCAAGGCTATGGTTTTTCCAGCGGTCATGTATGGATGTGAGAGTTGGACTGTGAAGAAAGCTGAGCGCCGAAGAATTGATGCTTTTGAACCATGGTGTTGGAGAAGACTCTTGAGAGTCCCTTGGACTGCAAGGAGATCCAACCAGTCCATTCTGAAGGAGATCAGTCCTGGGTGTTCTTTGGAAGGACTGATGCTAAGGCTGAAACTCCAATCCTTTGGCCACCTCATGTGAAGAGTTGACTCATTGGAAAAGACTCGGATGCTGGGAGGGATTGTGGGCAGAAGGAGAAGGGGACGACAGAGGATGAGATGGCTGGATGGCATCACCGACTCGATGGACATGAGTTTGGGTGAACTCTGGGAGTTGGTGATGGACAAGGAGACCTGGAGTGCTGCAATTCATGGGGTCGCAAAGAGTCGTACATGACTGAGCAACTGAACTGTACTGAACTGAACTGAAAGTCACATGAATGAATTTCCCCACCATCACATTACACAAAAGTGGCAAGACACAAAAGAATATACATGTTTGTTTCCACTTACATACAGTTTAAAATCAGGCAAAACAGAACTACTTTGTTTAGGAAGACATAAGTATGTGGCAACAATATTTTTAAAAGCAAATAAATAATTGCAACACAGCTCAGGAGAGGTTACTTCTGACTCTGAATAAGTTCGTGTTTGGAGGGAAATGAGCTCTGTTCCCTGAGTTCTCATGGTTTCTAAAATTTGGTCAATAAACCTATCAGTGCTCAGGCTCTTGAACACTCAAAATGCAGTAATTAAAAAATGCTATTAGAAATAAGAATTTCTAATATAATTTCACATATAGAAAAAGTAAAAACAAATATATACAAGTAGTAATAAGAAATTACAATTTTTTAACAATATATTATTTTTATAATTTAACACATGCACTCAGGTTTACAGTTTATACTTTTATTTGAGGAGAAGATTTATGAGTATCTCTGATTGTGTATCTTTTCTTCCTAGAACTGAAGAGGAAGGCTGGGAAATATAAGGTAAATTTGGGATAGCTGCTGACTTAAACTTTAGGTATATTTATTAGTATGTCTCTGAAGGAGACTATAAGGTGAGTTCTAGATCAACCACTGTGAAAACCATTTTTAAAAGTTGCAAAAAATGTCACTAAAAAAACCTACATTATACAGGTACTGCTGCTGCTGCTAAGTCACTTCAGTCGTGTCCAACCTGTGCGACCCCATAGACGGCAGCCCACCAAGGCTCCCCCATCCCTGGGATTCTCCAGGCAAGAATAGCGCAGTGGGTTGCCATTTCCTTCTTCAATGCATGAAAGTGAAAAGTGAAAGGGAAGTCACTCATGCTAAAAATTATTCAAGTTAGATGGGAAAAGGGAAAAAGAGAAAAAATAAATAATAAAGTGATAGACTTAAATCCTAACATAACAGAAATTGCATTAACTATAAATGGTTTAAATATACCCATTAAGAGGTTGGGACTGACATATACACACTGCTATGCATAAAATGGGTGACTAATGAGAAATACCACATGGCTCAAAGAACTCGACTCGATGCTCTGTGGTGACATAAACAGGCAGGAAATCCAAAAAAGAGGGGATATGTGTATGCACACAGAGATTCACTTTGCTGTACAGTAGAGACTAACACAACATTGCAAAGCAACTAAATTCAATAAAAATTAATTTTTAAAATGTGATCTTCAAAAATATAAACACTAAAACAAATCATCAGAATCGATTTTTAATGACCGACATATATGTTTTCTACCAGAAAATCATTCAAATATACTAATAAAATATGTTAGGAGCAAAGAAATGGAAAAAATACACCATAAAAACACCAATCAAAGGAAGCTGCACGGCAGTACTAATACCAGATTTCAAAGAAAAGAAAACCATCAGATATGCACAGGGAGACAGCACGTAATAAGAGCCCAATTACAAAAAATCACAACAATTTTAATGTATCTAGTAACACAGCTTCAATGACAAGACGAGAAAGCTGATGAGCTAACTTCCATTTTTTGAGCAGTTAAAATTTGCAGCTAATACGTGCCTACTTCAAGCATTCTACATTTATTATCTCATTTAATCTTCACTCTCCCCCCAAAAATTAATTACAACTTGCACGTTGCTATCTCCATTCTGCATCTGAGTGAATTAGAACTCTCAAGAAGTTCCTTGCTCAAGGTCACACAATTAGAAATCCTCAAGCCAAGTTCTCTTCACTCTGCATTCTGCTCTCTTTATACACTTCAAAAATAGACAGTGTGAATATCACGTCCAACACTGCATTCCAAATCTCCTCCTCTTGGTCACAAAGTCTCAGGTCAACTTTAGAATCTAGTACAAACACTGTGTTCCAAATGAGTCATAGGAATAACGTGGCCATAGAAGGAACAGGTACAAAAAGGGAACAAGCAGAAATGGCTGACCATGGGAAAGATGGAAGTCACACAACGGTCACTGTGCCCCCAGACAATGTCAAGGCCACCACATAAGGCTGGGTAAGCAGGGCACTGCTCAACTCCACAGGTGCCATTTACATAGACTATTGTGTAAGTAATACCACTTTGAGTTAGCCTGTAATTCACAGCATTCCGACAATAATTATGCTGTCTGAAAGTAACTCAAGTCAGCAAGGATGGAAAATGGTCATTAGCATCTGCATAGGCCCTGGATTCTAGGGCACAGACAACTGTCCAGGTCACTGAGTCTACACTCAGGCAAGCTCTAGCAGCACTACCTAGATTGTTGTATTTAATGGGTGAAATATAGTGCCCCCAAAAGTTGTATGCATCTACAAAAGATTGAAAAACATTGTTTTGCTAAGCAATTATTTTTCTTTCAACATGTCACTGATCACCACATATAATTTCCTAAAAGAAAACATATAAGCACAATTTATAAACACATTTTCCTTATTTAGCCGAAATTTGGATAATGTGATCACAGGTCAACATTAGTCTATAAAGGAGCACCTGGAACCACCAAGCTATCAAGTCAAGATGGACAGACCAAAAAGAAAAGACACAAATAAAGACACTATTTTCATCTGTATCCCTTCTGCACAGCCTAACCCTCCTTCACCAAAGCCAAAGGATACTCACTAGACTTTGAAGATACTTTCTAAGACTCTTACAGACATTTGATCCACAAGCCATCTGAAAAACCTCTGGCAGCTGTCAGACTAAAACTGCACAATGTCTTCCCAAGGGTGTCATCACCAACACTGTTAATGGAAACGTGGGCTATGACAGACCAAACTTGGCTAGGAGAGTCCAGGACCAAGAATGCAGCTGAAATGAAAGATTTCTAAATAACAGGAGTCTAGTATAAGTCTACTGTTTTATATAGTTCTCTAGCTGGGGCACTTTCAGAGGTTTTAACACACTATGTTGTTGTTTTTGTTTAGTTGCTCAGTTCTGTCCAACTCTTTGCAACCCCATGCACTGTAGCCCACCAGGCTCCTCCATCCATGGGATTTCCCAGGGAAGAATACTGGAGTGGGTTGCCATTTCCTTCTCCAATGCATGAAAGTGAAAAGTTAAGGTGAAGTCACTCAGTTGTGCCTGACTCTTAGAGACCCCATGGACTGCAGCCTACCAGGCTCCTCCATCCATGGGATTATCCAGGCAAGAGTACTGGAGTGGGTTGCCATTGCCTTCTCCGAAGATGGTGCTAACACATGATAAGTGCCCCCCAAAATTACCTGAATTAATTGCAATTGTGGACTTGGTAAGTCAACAAATGACCTATAGAGGTCATTTAATTAGAAAAAAAAAAAAAAAACCCAAGGAGAATGTAAATTGGTGCAGCCAATGAACAATATGAAGGTTCCTTAAGTTCAGTCTAACAGTCGTGTCCAACTCCTCACAACCCCATGAATCACAGCACGCCAGGCCTCCCTGTCCATCACCATCTCCCGGAGTTCACTCAAGCTCATGCCCATAGACTCGGTGATGCCATCCAACCATCTCATCCTCTGTCGTCCCCCTCTCCTCCTGCCCCCAATCTCTCCCAGCATCAGGATCTTTTCCAGTGAGTCAACTCTTCGCATGAGGTGGCCAAAGTATTGGAGTTTCAGCTTCAGCATCAGTGCTTCCAATGAACACCCAGGACTGATCTCCTTTAGGATGGACTGGTTGGATCTTCTTGCTGTCCAAAGGACTCTCAAGAGTCTTCTCCAACACCACAATTCAAAAGCATCAATTCTTCGGCACTCAGCTTTCTTCATAGTCTAACTCTCACATCTGTACATGACCACTGGAAAAACCATAGCCTTGACTAGACGGACCTTTGTTGGCAAAGTAATGTCTCTGCTTTTCATATTCTCTCTAGGTTGGTCAGAACTTTTCTTCCAAGGAGTAAGCGTCTTTTAATTTCATGGCTGCAGTCACCATCTGCAGTGATTTTGGAGCCCAAAAAAATAAAGTCTGACACTGTTTCTACTGTTTCCCCATCTATTTCCCATGAAGTGATGGGACCAGATGCCATGATCTTCGTTTTCTGAATGTTAAGCTTTAAGCCAACTTTTCCACTCTCCTCTTTAACTTTCATCAAGAAGCTTTTTAGGAAACAAAAGTTGCTATGTATGATCCTACAATACCACTCATCAGCATATATCCAGAGAAAAATATGGTTCAAAAGGATACATACATCCAATGTTCATTGCAGTGCTGTTTACAACAGCCAAGACATGGAAGCAAGGAAAATGTCCGTTGAAAGATGAACAGATAAAGATGATATAGTACATACGCACAATGGAATATTACTCAGCCATTGAAAAAGAATGAAATAATGCCACTTGCAGCAACATGGATGGACCTGGAGATTGTCATAATAAGCGAAATAAGTCAGACAGAGAAAGGCAAATATCACATAATATTGCTTATATGCAGAATCTAAAAAATAATGATATAAATGAACTTACAAAACAGAAACAGAGTCACAGACTTAGAGGACAAACTCAAGGTTACTCGGGGGAAAGGGCAGGAGGGAGGGATAGAATGGGACTTCAGGATTAGCAATGGATACACTGCTATATTTAAAGTGGATTACCAATAAAGACCTAACGTATAGCACAGGAACTCTGCTCAGTACTCAGCAATAACCTATGTGGGAAAAGAATTTGAAAAAATAATGCTTTTAAAAAAAGAAAAAAATAAATAAATACCCAAGGAGACCTAATACTTTGCAAGTATAGAGTCAGAGTCTAGCAAGCAGAAGGAGAGAGAGGAAGAGAATTACGTGAGTGAGCTGGGATGCTGACCTTGGTGGAGAAGCTGTGTTCTCTGATGTGGGCTGTGTGTGGCCTGCAAAGTTCACTGAAGCCAGAAAGAGCTAAAATCCCCACAGCGTAACTTCCGTGTGAGTGAGCACAGGTGCTCAACACAGAGTTCCATCTGAGACGCTGTCCTTCCCCTTGGACTGGCTCTAATGGCAAGATGCCATTGCTTCTGATACTATTCATTACATCTGTGCATCACATCAGCAAGAGAAAAATCACTAGGAGGAATTAAAAACCACAGACTCTGAAGTCAGCGTTGTGATTCTGAACTCTACCACTTACTAAAATGAGATCTTGAGGGGAACAGTGAACTTCCAGCAAAACCTCCATTTCCAACTTGTGAGATGATCAAGGCAGAATCTACGCTGCAAAATTTCAAAGGTAAAATGAGATAATCTAGGCTAAAGGTTCTTCTTATGCCGAAAGCTCTCTGCAACTGCTAGTGACCGGCAATGTCTGGACAACGCGTCGACCAGGGGTTTGGGAGGATGTTTCTGAGCTCTGATGTGCGCTGGCAGTGCTTTTCTCCGAAGGGGAAAGAGAGGGAGTCGGAGCTGAACAAAGACGGATGGCAGGGAGTTTAGAGACATTGTTTCTGATGGAGGGGAAATAAATTGACTGGCTGTGTTAATCTCCCTTCGTGTTATCTACTAACTAACAATATATTTTAATTAAACAGAGTTGGAGTCGTTTTCACAACAAAGAAAAGGCTATTCTTTTTATTCAGTTTGCTTAATTCCTATATCTAGTGAAGACAAATTAATTTCAAGTATCAAAAAGCTCTGACAGGCACTAGGAAAGCAGCCAATGGAGGGAAATTATCTTGCCACTAGATCTAATATTTCCAGTAGATAATTTCCTTCCATCTTATAATCATGAAAAATTGTTAGGATTCGCTACCCTGTGTGGGTCCTTACTGAAGTAAACAGGAGATGATTCTTGCCTTTTCCTTGCAATAAAGAGTAAAGAAAAGCAACCCTTCCAAATCCTCTTAAAGAAAAAAAATCATGTCAACTTGAAGTGAAGTAATAGTGATTCCACCTGATGGGAGATTTTTTCCTTCTGCTTTCCCCAAAGAGAAGAGCTTCCCGAGTAAATAGAAAGTTTATAGCCAAGCTAGAGAAGGGCTGAAAGATGTGTATACATATAAATATCTACACAAGCAAGATAAACCAGGGGTTTCCCAGGTAGCACTAGTGCTCAAGAACCTGCCTGCCTAATACAGGAGATGTGAGAGATGTGGGTTCTACCCCTGGGTCAGGTAGATCCCCTGGGTCAGGTAGATCCTCTGGATCAGGTAGATCCCCTGGAGGAGGGCATGGCAACCCACTCCAGTGTTCCTGCCTGGAGAGTCCCATGGACAGAGGAGCCTGGCGGGCTACAGCCCATAGGGTTAAAAAGAGTTGGATACGACTGAGGCATCAAGATAAACAACTTCTAGTCTTACACCCTGCCCTCTGTTCATTCTTCATTCTCCACTACACCATCTGAAGAACTCAGTTCCACATACTGCAAGCCTTTTAGCTGGTGACAGTCCTTCAGGACTTGGGCTTTAGCTAAACTGTACTATTTGCTGTTTCCCAAAGAAGTCCTGCTGTCTCCAGCTGTGCTTCTGCTCACGTATCTCCTTCTTCCAGGAATGAGCACCCATCCTCTACCCGGATAAATTCTCTTGATCCTGCAAGTCAAAAATTCAGAGACTGCCTCCTCATGAAGCCCTCTTCTAAACCACCTTCTCTAGCCCTCCCAGCAGTTGTGTGTTCCTCATTCTATACTTACTGTCTACTAAATTCATGCTTAGAGCCTTTTTCTTTATTTTATTGTTAAGATATTGCTGATGTGTCTGTCTTTCCCACAAGACTATTAAGAGAAAGGATTACATTGTTTAGACTTAAATCTATGGCATCAACCACATAGTAAACTCTTACACACTCAATAAATGTGTCTTAAATGAAAGCCAAGTTCAGCAGTCGGCAAGCTTGCTCTGCAAAGCTCCAGGCAGTAAATATTTGAGGCTTCATGAGCCATTTAGTCTCTAGAAATTCTGCTGTGGTAGTCTACACAAGTCCACTCAACTCTGCCACAGTAGAGAAAAATCAGCTATTGTCAATATGTAAACAAATGTGGGTGACTGTGTTTCAACCACACTTTGTTTACAAGAACAGGTGATGTGTCAGATTTGGTCCATGGACCATCCTTGGGCTGATCCCCAATAAACTAAAAGATCAAATGAATGAGAACCCCCTCAAAAACTCTTCTCAGGAAGAGGACTCAAGCCCAGGGGAGTAGAAAATGATAGCAAATCCGTTTACAGGAGAAGTGGAAGAGAAGAGTAGGACATGGGACTGTCACACTCCCTGGTCCTCATTCTGGAAGACAGGAGCACCGTAGATTAGCACGCATACAGCCAAGAAAACACAGGTCCAGAAACAGACATGCAAAGCCTGCAATTCTAATGCTTGCTAATGCTATATTTTAGTATTAATAACTGAACTATTTAGTTCACAGACTGAGTACATACAAGTGAAAGGCAACAGGCATCCCTACAGAATGAAATTTTCCCTATATTCATGGAGCTAGCTAGCAAGGGAAGATGTTAGCTGCCCAAGACATGACTGTCTATACCAAACAAATAAAACACAAAGATGAAAATCCCAGACATGGTATGAAGGTTGGGTGACCTCAGGCAGAGTGTTGAGAGAGTTTGTACAGGTAGCCCTCAAAATAAGATGCATAGGTAATATAGATGCCACCAAGAATTTATTTTCAATTCCAAACCAATGTACCATGCTAACATCATTGGATGGAAAGTATGTAAATAGTCCAGTTATCTTTTGCTTTAAGGCATAATTGTGAAGCTTATATTTTATTTCTTACCCATTCTTGTTACATTTTCTTCGGGAACCTTTGAAACACAAGAAAGAGAATCAGATGCTTTAAAATGCAGCACAGCAAATCCAAAGAAACTGTGAAAGAAGAGCATTCACTTAGGTTCCTATTCCACTTTCAAACAGAGATCCAAACTTTTGAGATCTATTTCCAAATGCAGATAAAGTGTTGGAGTGGTGCCTGATCCTATATAATCCCCTTCTCTGGAAGGGAGAGCATCTGACACTGCTACAAACACAGGAGCTAAATCATCCTGTTTGAAGCAGCCATATCAATGCCAGCAGCACCACCTGGCTGCTGTGGCATGGAGGGGAATTATGCGTCAAGGGACAGTCAGAGATAGAGCTGCACAGATATAAAAAGATGGGCCAGAAAGTAAGCCAAGCATATTTACTGCCCTTTTGGAAGAAGAGTGAACAAATCAAATGACCACATACACTTTCAGCCTCCCTTCCCCTTTCTTTCTTTTTCTAAAAGGGTATTTCCAGATTTCAACAGAGTTGGCATAAGCTATGTCATGGATAAAACTCCAACTTATCACAAGTGATCAGTGCCCCATGGGAAAAATTTGGTACCGTGCCCTTTTCTATTTGATTGGCACATTCTGATGTGTTCTTAAAGCATCACTGCTCTTTTTATCCAGAAATGCCCTCTGTGACAGCTCTAACTCACTCAGGGAGCACAAACAATGTGGACAGCCCACTGACCCCACTTTAATGGACTCCCTTTAGTGGAAGGCCACAGTGGTAAACCACTTGGAACCCAGCGATCAGCTTTTGGCTTGAATTTTCTGGACTGTTAGCTGACATCCCAAATCCACCTGTAATTTCTCCCCTTTGACCATTAAAGCCACAGGAAAACAATAAATATTTTGTGATGCCTTTAACCCCATTCTCTTCTCAATGAGAAACGACTCAAGGAATTAAAGCCATGACAATATCATCAGTTCATTTTACTACTGAGAACAGCATAGAACTGAACTTTGGTGAAGAACTTCTTAATGTCTTTTCTAAACTCTGAGGCCACGGCTTAGTCAGTAGTCCTTATTTTTTTGTTTCTACACTATTCACGTCAAGGATCATAAATTAAGGCACCTTCAGGGGCCAAACATATAATAAAATGTGTGAGGGAAGTTGGGGAAAAGGTCCTGGAGAATCCAGTAATCCAGAGGTGAAGCCACTTAGTTCCAACCCAATGTTGCCACCCAAGAATGCAGACAGTATTATCAGCTATAGTTGACTTCCAGAGAGTGTCATAAGGTAGGTTGTGACGTATGTGTATAGATTTTACACATTTGAAATTAATTACAAAAATACCAATGTGGGCCAAGAAAACATATTTAAGGATCAGCTCTAGCTCATGAGTTATCTGTTTATGACCTTTCCTTAGTATCAACAAAGACATTCATGACTCTGCAGTTCACCTGTTATTAATAGTGTCAAAAGCAAATAAACAAACCAGATAAAATGCTAATTTAGGAGGCAGTGTTAGAATTTGCCACATAGAACTATCTAACCTTCAGTTCAGTTCAGTTCAGTCACTCAGTCATGTCCGACTCTGCGACCCCATGAATCGCAGCACGCCAGGCCTCCCTGTTCATCACCATCTCCCGGAGTTCACTCAGACTCACGTCCATCGAGTCCGTGATGCCATCCAGCCATCTCATCCACTGTTGTCCCCTTCTCCTCCTGCCCCTAATCCCTCCCAGCATCACAGTCTTTTCCAATGAGTCAACTCTTCGCATGAGGTGGCCAAAGTACTGGACTTTCAGCTTTAGCATCATTCCTTCCAAAGAAATCCCAGGGCTGATCTCCTTCAGAATGGACTGCTTGGATCTCCTTGCAGTCCAAGGGACTCTCAAGAGTCTTCTCCAACACCACAGTTCAAAAGCATCAATTCTTCAGCCTCAGCCTTCTTCACAGTCCAACTCTCACATCCATACATGACTACTGGAAAAACCATAGCCTTGACTAGAAGGACCTTTGTTGGCAAAGTAATGTCTCTGCTTTTGAATATACTATCTAGGTTGGTCATAACTTTTCTTCCAAGGAGCAAGCGTCTTTTAATTTCATGGCTGCAGTCACCATCTGTAGTGATTTTGGAGCCCCCAAAAATAAAGTCTGACACTGTCTCTACTGTTTCCCCATCTATTTCCCATGAAGTGATGGGACCGGATGCCATGATGTTCGTTTCCTGAACGATGAGCTTTAAGCCAACTTTTTCACTCTCCTCTTTCACTTTCATCAAGAGGTTTTTTAGCTCCTCTTCACTTTCTGCCATAAGGGTGGTGTCATCTGCATATCTAAGGTTATTGATATTTCTCCCGGCAATCTTGATTCCAGCTTGTGTTTCTTCCAGTCCAGCGTTTCTCATGATGTACTCTGCATGTAAGTTAAATAAGCAGGGTGACAATATACAGCCTTGACGTACTGCTTTTCTTATTTGGAACCAGTCTGTTGTTCCATGTCCAGTTCTAACTGTTGCTTCCTGACCTGCATACAGATTTCTCAAGAGGCAGGTATCTAACCTTAAGAAATTTATTTAAACTAAGAGTCTTAGGCTTATCTGCAGTGTATTATCAACATGCTTTCTAAAATATTTCCTACAGATGCAGCTAGCCGAAGGGTTGATTTTGTAAAAACGAATTCCTTTCGAATATTAATGTTTTAACTATCAATAAAAATAAAAACAATTATTGTAAAATTGTGAAAATACAAAGATATTAAATAAGATAAAAGAACTCACCAAATATATCTAAAGTTCAACTTAAAATCAACATTCCTCACAGTGTTAGAATAGTATATTCTTTGGGTTCCTAGTGACAAAAATATTTATTACTTAAAATCTAATGTGGATATGATGCAGATTGTACATATTTAAAAGCAGTATCCTCTAAGAGGTCACATAAAACAATTAACAAATGTGATTCACTGATACAATGCCTAACAATACATTCTATAAATAAGAGATGCCTTTCAAAACATTCAACAAAATGATAAAAAGTCATGAATTATAAGTCATCTGTTTTGCTGAATATCTCTTTCTATGATTACTTTAGGAGACATTCCAACAATTAGAAGTTTCAAGATTTTGAATCTCCTGAATCAGTTCAGAAGTTGACCCCAAGGTTCTCTCCAGTAAATCTGCATTTCCCTTTTCAATAAAGTTGGAGCCAAGAGGGAATTGTCTGCCTACACTTGAAGGAATAATCCTAGCTTACTCAGGAGAATGAGCTCCTATTCATATACAAACCAACTATTCATATACAGAGGAAAAACGACATGCCAAGAGGGTCTTAAAATGCAGACGCTAAGAATCAGTATACACACACATGTAAGATGTACGCAAAAGTGCATGTATCAGATATAAATATTCTAAGGAAACAGATCTCCACATATACCTGTTGTTTGTCCTAACATGACTGCTCTGACGCCTTCCTGCTAACATGTGAACCTATCAAAAGGCTCAAACTCCTACAGCAGCTCCCGCCAAACTGTTTCTCCTCTCTCCTTGGCAGAGCTCTAAGGAAGAACCCTGACACCTCATTTTCAGATCGCTCCTCAAACTAGACACGCCCTGTACGTGAGAGACGCTACTAGAAACACACCTGTTCTGACAGGTTCCCAGCATGGTTGAGACATTTTTCTGAGCTCACCATGACCACTGGAGAGCTCTGCAAAATCCTCACAAGCATTTTTCCTGGGACATGCTCTTTCTTCAAACTTATGACTGAAACGAGTCCCCAAAGCTGGCTATTTACTTCTTCAGTCCATCAATTTTCTAATCATCATGCCCAAACTGAAAGTATTTTCCTTTCTTTAGAATTTTTTCCTTGTGGTAAAATATGAATAACACAGGATTTACTATTTTAGCTATTTCTACATGTACAACACAGAGGCATTAGGTACACTGGTGCTGTTGTACAACCATCACCATTACTCATCTCCAGAAAGTTTCCATCATCCCAGACTGAAACCCTGTACCTATTATATACTTTTTCTCTGTCTCTTCCTTCACCAGATTCTGGTAACCACAGCTTTGCTTTTTGTCTCCATGAATTGGACTCTTCTAGGAACCTCATATGAAGAAAGCTATGGCACCCCACTCCAGTACTCTTGCTTGGGAAATCCCATGGACAGAGGAGCCTGGTAGGCTACAGTCCATGGGGTCGCAAAGAGTCAGACACGACTGAGCAACTTCACTTTCACTTTTCACTTTCATGCACTGGAGAAGGAAATGGCAACCCACTCCAGTATCCTTGCCTGAAGAATCCCATGGACGGGAGAGCCTGGTGGGCTGCCATCTATGGGGTCGCACAGAGTCAGATACGACTGATGTGACTTAGCAGCAGCAGCAGGAACTTCATATAAATGGAATATACAACATCTGTCTGTTTGTGTCTGCAATTTCACCTAGCACACCAGCATCTTCTTGGGCTTTTTCCTTTGGGCTCCAGTCAAAGGTTCTGTGACGTTATCCTGCACTATTATGTTGTTGTTGTTGTTTGGTCTGGCTTTTTGAGGCTGAAACAACACAAGCTTTATTGAATGGCCAAAGAATGGAGAAGCAGGAACCTAAGTTCACAAACCACAACACCTCCCTTCACTGTTACTTTGGATCTGTTCCTTTCTTTCAGCTTTCCCTGTCATGTCTCAGATTCTGCAAGAAATTTTTAACAGGTGCTATAAAGGTTCAACTAGCTCCTTCACAACTGATTCTACATAAGAAAAAGCCTTCTAGAAACATGCTCTTGCTTCAGAACCTTTGTTGGTATCCCACAGACAGAGAAAAAGCCCCAACTTCTCAGCCTGGTATGCAAAGCTATTCACAGTATGGATTTCATCAACATCTTCAAAACCCCATTAACCGCATGCAAGTCTGTGCTTCAGCACAACAGCAAACCCTTTTACCAGGCAAAGCCCATCTGTCTGTAAAGTAAAACATGCTCTAAGATAGCACCCTCCAACTGTTTTGGTGCCAGGGAAAAACTTCATGGAAGACAACTCTTCCATAGACTAGGGCGGGTGGTGGGGAGTGGTTCAGGATGATTCAAACACATTTCATTTATTGTGCACCTTATTAGGCATTAGATCCCAGAGGTCGCGGACCTCTGAAAAGGGTTCCCTGCTAAGCTTGTCCCAGCCATGCCCTCACCTTCTGACCCCGTGGTGAGTGTTTTCTCTAACAGATGCTTGAACTCCCTCTTTATTGCCTTTGCGCATGGATCCTCCCCAAGTTTGCCTTGTCCTTCCACCTATGTTATGACTGAAATTTATTCTCATAGCATCTGATACAGAAAGGTGTTTTTTTTTTTTTAATTGTATTTAGCACTTACAGACTGACAGATTATTTTACCTTTAACCTAAAATTTTCTCAGAGCTTCTTTTTTGGTCAAAGTTCCAATCTCTTACCTCCTGGATAAGCCTCAAGCCTTTACCAACACCGTGGGTTAAAAGTGAAAAGTCAGACTGGCCAACAGCTGCTATAGAAGAGGTCAGCCACTTGACACACGGCTTTTCAGTTTCTTATGCTAAGGCCCGTTGCGGTTTCCACCTGTGAGGCTTGCACTTCATTCCACTTAGCATCTCTTTCCTGGACTGAATACTTGGCTTTTATTGCAAATCATTTTCTTCTCACATTTTAACACACTGCTATTTGCTTACAATTTATCATGCCTCATTGCACTCAACAAAACTGTTTTTAACAGTGCAACATTGTACCATCATACAGGATGGCTGGCATTTCAGAGAAAAGTTAATTTGGGTTCTGTGATGATGATGGTGACTGCAGCCATGAAATTAACAGATGCTTGCTCCTTGGAAGCAAACTTATGACCAACCTAGATAGCATATTCAAAAGCAGAGACATTACCTTGCCAACAAAGGTCCATCTAGCCAAGGCTATGGTTTTTCCAGTGGTCATGTATGGATGTGAGAGTTGGGCTATGAAGAAAGCTGAGCACCGAAGAATTGATGCTTTTGAACTGTGGTGTTGGAGGAGACTGTTGCGAGTCCCTTGGACTGCAAGGAGATCCAACCAGTCCATCCTAAAGGAGATCAGTCCTGGTTGTTCATTGGAAGGACTGATGCTGAAGCTGAAACTCCAATATTTTGGGCACCTGATGTGAAGAGCTGACTCATTGGAAAAGACTGATGCTGGGAGGGATTGGGGGCAGGAGGAGAACGGGATGAGAGAGGATGAGATGGCTGGATAGCATCACCGACTCGATGGACGTGAGTCTGAGTGAACTCTGGAAGTTGGTGATGGACAGGGAGGCCTGGCATGCTGCGATTCATTGGGTCACAAAGAGTCGGACACGACTGAGCTACTGACCTGAACTGAACTGAATGATGATTATGAATTTGGCTGAGTCATTTCCAATGGCTGATATTATCCCCCAGAGGATAAACTCCTTTCTCCTACTTGGCACCAGTCTATCAGGTCTCTGCTGACTACGTTTCCTTTCTGAATTCATTTCTTTTTCTCTCTCCCACATGAGGACAGGCATTCGGTGTTTATTTCCTAGTCTGAGCTGCTCCATCTCTCAGTAAACAACACAGTGCTGTTACAAATGGCAGATGCCTTTTAAAAACACACACTCCAGTCTCCTCCAGCCCTGCTCTCTGTGACCCAGGCACTTAAATGGAATGCCCTTATTGCAAACCATCCGGAATGCTTAACCTCAAGACAACCAGGAGTCAGAAGGCAAACAGCAATTAATATCACCCGAAAAACAAATCCCTGCAGGAGAAGACATTTTGCGCATCAGCAAAAAAGAAAGCTCACCATGCTGAAGACCCGAGTTAGGGAGGTGATTGTCCTCATGCAGTATCTGAGCTGACTTTGCTGTCTTGGAAAGAGTTCCAAGTAAAGAGTCTGAAAGAGAACACAATGAGAGTTTTCATATGCTTTTATTCTGGAAGCACAAACAAGCTTTCCTAAATGCTTCCTGCATTTTTTCTGAGGGAATACGAAAACAGAGCAAAGGAATACTCTCGCCTCACTGACTGGCTTATATTCACTGTTTACATTTGCTCAAGAGTTAGCTGCTCAGTCATATCTGACTCTTTGTGACCCCATGGACCATAGCCCACCAGGTTCCTCTGTCCATTGGATTCTCCAGGCAAGAATACTGGAGTGCATAGCCATTTCCTGCTCCAGGGAAATGGCAATTTTTTGTGCAGATCATCCTCTTATTCTCCCTCTCTCTGTGCAACCATTCATGAAAGTTCAAACCTTCTGGGAAGAGTTCTTCCCTGACTTACACCCTCTATTCTCCCAGGTCTTTCAACCTTGCTTGCTTCCACCATTGATTCTTTGTTATTTCCTGCCATGATTTACGATGGTTTCTGTATCTGTGCCCTGTAATATAATCTCCCAGAAAGAAGGAAATCTATGTAATGTTTCTTCCATTTTAATGCCAATGCCTAACCCAGGGTAAAAATGCAAAAGAAAATTTATTTGATGGGGTTTGCCTCTTTTCCTTCAGTCCAGTTCAGTCACGCAGTCATGTCTGACTCTTTGAAAAACCATGAATCACAGCACACAAGGCCTCCCTGTCCATCACCAACTGTCAGAGTTTACTCAAGCTCATGTCCATAGACTCGGTGATGCCATCCAGCCATCTCATCCTCGGTCATCCCCTTCTCCTCCTGCCCACAATCCCTCCCAGCATCACAGTCTTTTCCAATGAGTCAACTCTTCACATGAAGTGGCCAAAGGATTGGAGTTTCAGCTTCAGCATCAGTCCTTCCAATGAACACCCAGGGCTGATCTCCTTTAGAATGGAGTGGTTGGATCTCCTTGCAGTCCAAGGGACTCTCAAGAGTCTTCTCCAACACCACAGTTCAAAAGCATCAATTCTTCAGTGCTCAGCTTTCTTCACAGTCCAACTCTCACATCCATACATGACCACTGGAAAAGCCATAGCCTTGACTAGACGGACCTTTGTTGGCAAAGTAATGTCTCTGCTTTTGAATATGCTGTCTAGGTTGGTCATAACTTTCCTTCCAAGGAGTCAGCATCTTTTAATTTCATGGCTGCAATCACCATCTGCAGTGATTTTGGAGCCCCCAAAATAAAGTCTGACTCTGTTTCCAGTGTTTCCCCATCTATTTCCCATGAAGTGATAGGACCAGATGCCATGATCTTCATTTTCTGAATGTTGAGCTTTAAGCCAACTTTTTCACTCTCCTCTTTCACTTTCATCAAGAGGCTTTTTAGTTCCTCTTCACTTTCTGCCATAAAGGTGGTGTCATCTGCATATCTGAGGTTATTGATATTTCTCCCGGCAATCTTGATTCCAGCTCCTGCTCAAGACAGTATCTAGAATGCCATTTGTAACAATGTGCCTTTATTTCAGTTATGTGTGTGTGTGTGTGTGTGTGTGTGTGTGTGTGTGTGTCTACAAAGCTTTGATTTCAAAGAGGACGAGGACCAGCACGTAAGTATAGGTTGCATAAATATGTAGGATCCAGTGAAGCTGCTAGACTTAAACTGACCCCTTGAAACATTTATATTTAAGAAAATAAATAAATAAATGCATCCTAGGTGAGGAATTTTTTAAAGCACAGGGAAAGACAATAGCATGAGGGAGTGGACAAAAATTTAGATGAAAAACCAGAAAGACAATTTCAGAGAATGTAAAAAAACAAAAAGAAAGAAAAATATATAATAATAAAGTCTCCTAACATGGAATACAGGTACAGCAGAGAATCCAAGCTACTTCAAACCTTGCCCAGTATCTCAGTGGTTCCTTAGCCAAGATGACCCAGAGGCAAGTATAAGGACATACTGCATGTTCTTCAGGGTCACTGCATTGGAGAGGGACACACAGTTCTCACTCCTGAGTGTGGATTCCAGCTTCTATACTAATCAGAGAAGAAGCAAACACAGCCATTGCATCCTCCGTCCGCCTTCACTCGAAGGATCACACACCTCCCACGCCTGCACCTCGGGTCCCCAGAAAGGACTCCGGACCCCCAGAGGGAACCAGCAGAGATGGATCACCCTGCCCCTCAGTCCTGGAGGAGACATCACTCCAGTGACCCACTGATAAATTACATCAGAATGCAATAAAGGATTTACTAAATACTAAATAATGCTGAAGCTGAAACTCTAGTACTTTGGCCACCTCATGCGAAGAGTTGACTCATTGGAAAAGACTCTGATGCTGGGAGGGATTGAGGGCAGGAGAAGAAGGGCATGACAGAGGATGAGATGGCTGGATGGCATCACTGACTCGATGGACGTGAGTCTGAGTGAACTCCGGGAGTTGGTGATGGACAGGGAGGCCTGGCGTGCTGCGATTCATGGGGTTGCAAAGAGTCAGACATGACTGAGTGACTGAACTGAGCTAACCTGAACTGAAATTTACTAAATACATGATGCTTGGTCCATATGGGAAAGAAAATAGAGAAGAAGGCAAAGTTAAATAAACAGCCTATCAGGCAGAAAACAGAAACAAACCCCCAAAACGTAATCATCAGGAAAATGTGTCAAGGGGCTCTGGCTTGAAACTTCCTGCAGAGTAACACACAAGCTTTCAGATCTTACTCCTTTTAATCTGTAGAGAGGAGAGAGTAAAAAAGCTCCTAATCTTTTCCATTCCTGCTTAACTAATTTCAGTCAGCAAAATTAAGCAACTTTTATTTGCTTGGCAAGTGAATACAAAGAGAACTTTAACGCAGTGGAAGCTTTAAGCTTTCATTGAAAGTTACAGGTAACTGCCAAAGGAAAATCTTATCTATTGAAAAAGCAAGTTCAGCATTTAGCTGTAGAGCTATGAAAGTCTGAAGATAAGAAGATGTGGTATCATTTAATTAACAGCTACCCAATGATGGCTCAGGAGAGATTAATTCCACTTCTTAAGTTACTGCCAACCTCAGTCTCTACCAGAAACACACTTTAACCTTTTTCCTTCTCCCGTCTCCTTTCCTATTCCTCAGATACTCTCTCCCTACCCTCTCGCTCCCCTTTTCCCTCAATAAAACTGTCTTTTAGCTTAAAAAGAAAGCCTTTGTTTTCACTTGCTCAAGGCATTTCTAGCAATGTATAGACTTGTTTATTCTCATAAAAATAATTTATAAGTACAAAAAATATATTTTAATGAAAGAAAATCATGTTTTCATATCTGAAGGGATGATAAACATACAAAATTTTTACTACAGTGATTAAACCAAAATTGAGACTTTTGACTAAAACAGAAAAGAAACCACCCCATCAAATTACCATCTTTATATAGAAATACACACACTGATGAAAGACAGATAAAAATCTCATAAGTCCATGATAGTAAAAGAAATACTATAACAGAGTCAGGAATAAACATGGCTCATCGCTACGGCTATCTATCCCATCTGCCTCTGCCCCACTTGACTGCTCCCCTCCTTGACCCCGCTTAAGGTTTCTGACCTTGTTGAAGAATTCCACTGAAATGGAGTTTTAAAAAAAGATTAATAAAACCTGAAATGGAGCAATAGATATTTCAGTATTTGAGTGACAACAGAAACGGATGTGTGTATAAATCAGAGCAAGATTCCTCTCTTGAGACACAACTGAATACCCTGTATTGAAAAGTAGTACGGTTAGACGCAAGAGAGAGTGAGTTACGGTGAGAAAAGGAGAGCCTTCAGCCAGTAACCTGCATCTGTGGCCTTGACTCAGTATGACGGTAGTGAACGCACAAAACCAAACTGCGGCCTGAGCAGCTCTTAAGTACACAGAGAACACAGTCTAGGAGAAACTACTGAAATTTCATTTAGCCACCAGAGTGCTTCCCAAAATCAAGCACAATTCTTTAAAATACATGAATCACCTTCCTTACATAAGCTAAGGATTGATTTTAGTAAAGCTGGCTAAGTGCACACCCCGATTTATTCCTTCACAAACCACAGGGCAATCTTACAGCTGCATCTGGAAATAGAATAAAACAGGGTATACAGGAATTTGGACTTCACTGACGGAACGTTTCATTTTCTATGCATATAAATGTTATAAATATCACATTTATTTATCTCTACGATTTCTATTACTAAAGGTAGTAACTGGTTTTATAAGAAACGGTATTCTAATAAACTACTATTTCTACTACTAAAAGCAGTAACTGGTTTTATAAGAAACGGTATTCGAATAAACAGCCTCTCTAGCAGCACCAAGTCTTCCCTGCCGGCTCAGTGGTAAAGAAGCTGCCTGTCAGTGCAAGAGATGCGGGTTTGAACTCCGGGTCAGGAGAATCTCCTGAAGAAGGAAATGGCAACCCACTCCAGTATTACTGCCTGGGAAATCCCACAAACAGAGACGTCTGGTGGGCTACAGTCCACTGTGTTTAAAAAGAGCCAGACATGACTTAGAGACTAAATAACAACAATATTACTAAGCCCAGTACAATCATTATTAACATGATAAAGGAGGAGAATAACCTTTCAGATATTTTTCAGGCATATGTATGGAAAAAGGAAAAATATCTCAAAGACTACACTCCTACTTTAACATGTCAACAATGATTATACTGGGCTTAGTGGTGTATATATACCACTAAATTCACTAAAACAGGGTTGTGGTAAACGTACTGCATACAATGTGTTTATACTCTTCATAACACGTATGGAGAGTTTATACTCTTCATTTCACCATTAATAGTACAGATCTCCAACATCATTCAATGTACCATATTGTATATTTGTGCCATATATAATCAATCTCTTAAAATAAAAAAATAAAATCAATCTCTTAATGCCAGACATTTGAGATTCTTTATAAACTTTTGCTATCATAATCAAGTGCTTCCACAAACACCTTTATTTATAGGTCTCTGTGTGTTCTTTATCTTCACTTTTCAGTTAAACATGAAATATTTATCACACAAATACCAAAGAGAGCAACCTTCTGTGGTCCCCTTCACTGGTTCCCAAGGTTTTATTTGACAACTCTATACCTGTATAAATTCTCGGAAACCCTTTGTTAAAATTTTATATCACACACACACACATAGGATTCAGACAAAAAGAAAGAAGCATCTTTTAAAAAATGAAAGGCAAATGGATGGCAATTCAAAATACAAATAGTAACTATTACGTACATTATATAAAATGCAATCAAATTCAGCCCTGAAGATAGTGAGCCTTGCATAAAGATGGCTATGCATCATAGTGGACATCCAAAAGGGTAATTTACTATGAATACTTAAATCTATATACATTTTTTGATAGAATGCTATCTTTATAAAAAAATGTTTATGGTTTATTTTCTTTTTGGTTGTGTGGGTCTTTTTGGCTATGCTGGAGCTTCACTGCTGAACGGGGCATTCTCTCACTGCAGGGCACTGGATGTTCACTGCAGAGTCCAGGGCACAGGGTCCAGGGCACAGGCCTCAGGGTGCAGATTCCAGGGCACAGGGTCCAAGGCGCAGACCCCAGGGCACAGGCCCCAGGGCATAGACACCAGGGTGCAGGGTCCAGGGCACAGGGTCCAGGGGACAGACACCAGGGCACAGACACCAGGGTGTAGGGTCCAGGTGACAGATCCCAGGGCACAGGCCCCAGAGCACAAGGTCCAGGGCACAGGCCCCAGGGCACAGAGTCCAGAGGACAGACCCCAAGGCGCAGACCCCAGGGCAGAGGGCCAAGGGCACAGAGTCCAGGAAACAGACCCCAGGGCACAGGCCCCAGGGCACAGAGTCCAGGGTGGGCAGGCTCCAGCAGGTGTGGCACACAGGCTTGCCTGCCCCACAATATGTGAGGTCTTCCTGGACCAGGGATTGAACTGGTGCCCCTGGCATTGCAAGACAGATTCTTAACCACTGCACTGCCAGAGAAGCCCAATCTGCATATGTTTTGCTGTTCAGGGAATAATATAATGTGAGTGAGAAAATGCACCTGCAAAAATTATCATAACTTAAATATTTGAGAGTAATATTTTAAAACCAAAAAGTGCACTGGCCAGAATTTCAAGTCTTGGACTACTCCACTGTTTCCAAGGAGATGGTGTATTGTAATATCCAGAGCTGGAAACCAAAAGCAACAAAATCACAGTAAAGAATAAGTCAAGAATAGCCCTCTCTTTTCATGCTGATCACATTCTAGTGGGAGAAAAGACAATAAATCAGTAAATATGCTAACAAACAGGTTAATCTGAGAGTGACAGGTGCTGTGGCTGTGATACAGGATGAGGTGGAAAGCCACTGGGGCAGGGGGAGGGAGCATCATCCCTTAAGGTCACCTCCCTAATGTGGTGACATCTCCCGGGTGACAAGACGGGGAGGCAGAGGCACTGTGGGAGAATCAGGGACAAGGTTTCCTGGGCATGAACACAAGTAGGTGCAGGAGGCCTGTGTGGAGAGCGAGCTTGGGATGCCTGATAATCAGACGAAAAAAGGCTAGGTCTGCAGATGGTGAGAAAGAGGGGAAACATTGGGGATTCAGAGGGGTGGGAGGAAGGAGGCTCACGAGGGAGGTGATTCATGTACACTCAACAGCTCGTTCACATTGCTGTATACCAGAAACCAACACAACATTGTAAAGCAATTATTTTCCAGTTGAAAATAAATTTAAAAAACAGACTAAGAATTAAGAGTCATCTTAATTCTTAGGGACTTAATTCAAGGGACTTCCCTGGTGGCTCAGATGGTAAAGTAAAGCATCTGACTACAATGCAGGAGACCCAGGTTCGATCCCTGGGTTGAGAAGATCCTCTGGAAAAGGAAATGGCAACCCACTCCAGTACTCTTGCCTGGAAAATCCCATGGATGGCCGAGCATGGTAGGCTACAGTCCTCAGAGTTGCAAAGAGTCGGACACAACTGAGCAACTTCACTTTCACTCACTTTCAAGCAAGGGCCAGTGAAGTAATGCCCACCAGCCAAACCTGGAGCGCTACCTGGTTCTATAGCCTCACCAGCTGAGAACAGTTTCTATATTTTCAAACAATACATTTTGAAGAGTAATAGAAATATCTACATAATAGTCTTTTAACTCTCAAAACCTAGAATATTTACTGTCTCATACCCTTTACAGAAAAAGGTTGCTGCTTCCTATTCTAGACCACGGTGCTCACACTTAGTCATTCAGTCGTGTCTGACTCTCTGTGACCCCATGGACTATTATGGCCCACCAAGCTCCTCTATCCATGGGATTCTCCAGGCAAGAATACTAGAGTGTGTTGCCATGCCCTTCTCCAGGGGATCTTCCCAACCGAGGGATCAAACCCAGGTGTCCCACACTGCAGGCAGATTCTTTACCTTCTGAGCCACCAGGGAAGCCCATAGACCATGGTGGGGAGCTTCTATTTTAACACAAATGTCAGGGGATGCATTGAAGTTCTGATGTGGAGAACAGAAGCGAGTTACATGAGTTACACATTTGCTGTTGCTCTTGTCTTGTTTTGTTTCTTTGTTTGGGGTGTTTTTTTTTTTTTTTGAAGGGTGCATTTAATTTATGCCAGCAACTAATGCTAAGAGTTTTACATTCATTATTTTATTTAATTGCATATGAATCCTATGAGTAAAACATATCACTACTGCAGAGCAGACTAATGTAGCAATCAACATCTGGAAATGAACTACCTTATAATCAAATCCTGACTCAGTGGCTAACTGTCTCTGTCATTTGGGGCAAATCATTCAGTGAGAGGCACGTTTTGATCCTGCCTCCTATGACGCGCAGTGCAAGGCATGGACACAGGGGACACAGTCTGAGGCTAGAGCAGTAGTTTTGGTTTAAGTGGCTCAAAAGATAAAACTCCCCCAGTAGGAGGATTTGGAAAAAGAGCAAAGAACACCACAAGTTGTCCACTATCAACTAAGCATGACCTTAAGCAATTAGAGATCTCTGTAGTTTCAAAGTTAGCAGTCCAAGCTGAAGATAAAGGGGAACATGGTTCATATATGATTCAATGACAGGTGATCAAACTCAAATCTTCTTTTGTGCTAAAAGTCTTCTCTATATCATCCCTGATGGAAGGTCAGTTACGTCTGCTCAAATAGCTCCAGAAATAAGAAATTCATTTATAACTCAGAGTCACAAAAATGGTACATGCCTTGTTCAAATAACTCTGAAAAGAGGACCATTTAAATGATGTTTTTCATTTTGGGCACTAAAATTCTGATGCTAAAAATATGGGGTCAGAGAACTTACAGTCAGGACAATAACTGATGGAGCCATTAATTAGAATTTCATGAAGATGTCAGATATTTTTCCTTCTGCTATCATGAGTCACTATGTATTACCAGTACTTGTTCAAAAACTAAAGATGGGGATGGAATGTGCGGACAAAGAAGAAGTGAAGGCAGGATGGTACAAAGTACACCCTGGAGAAGATTTAACAAATAATAATCTGAGTCCAAGAGCCAGCTAAGAGGAATACCAAAGGAACATTAGAGAACCAGAGATCTGAATAGTTAAACATAGGGCTGAGGAGCATAGAACCAAGCAAACAGTCCAGGCACTGGAGATGAACACACATGAAAAGGAAGTTTCCACCATGGGTGGAGAATGCAGCAGAGTGGAATGCCCCTTCACCCTCAATGTCCACTGAGAGGTGAATAAATGGAGAAGATGCGATCCATACTTGTGATGGAATATTACTCAGCCATGAATAAGAATGAAGTAATTTCATGTGCAGCAACATGGATGGGCCTAGACATGATTATACTAAGTGATATCTGTCAGAAAAATGACAAATATCAAATATTAATAATATCACGTATATGTGAACTCTAAAATACAACACAAATGAACTTAACTTATAAAACAGGAACAGACCCACAGACATAGAAAATAGACTTGTGGTTAAGGGGAAAGGGGGCTGAGTAGGGGATGGACTGGGAGTGTGGGATCAGCACATGCATTTAGTATTTACTTATTCATTCACTTATCCAATGAGTTAAGAAGGCCCTACTGCATAGCACAGAAAACTATGTTTAATATCCTGTGATAAACCATCATGGGAAGAATAGGAAAAAGAACGTGTATGTATATGCAGATAGACAGATATAACTGAATCACTTTGCTGTACACTTGTGAAGTTAACACAACATTGTAAATAATTGTGCTTGAATAAAATATTTAAAAAAAAGAAACAGCGTCTTTCTTACCAATGGTGATTTTATAAACATTGTTCATCTTTCAGTTCTTAGCTCCGTAATGTCTTACATGTGGGCGCAACAGCGAGTCGATCTAGCTTGCCAGCATACCTCCACAGTTGATCTTAAACAAAGCGGCGTGGAAAAGAACATTCTCCCTGCGGGCTGTAAGATTATGGTGCGCACATCTCCCGCTTCTCATCCACGCTCCTCATACTCACCGCAGCTCAGAAATTGGTTTTGCCTGAAGCTAGGGTCTTTGTCTTAAACAACCGGTATTATTTCAAGGACAACCGCAGTCCCTTAAGATAGAGTTTCATCCCAGGATTTGAGTTATTCAAACGTCTATCCAATGTCTTCCTCCTACTTCCCCTTCTTAAAGCACATGTACAAAATAGAAAAAAAAAAAAAAAAAAGAAGTGACTAGAAGAAGGTCATGTCTACCTGGTCCCTTACATATTTCAGACAAATCTAATATCTAACTTAAAAATTAAACGACAAATTGCTTTGCTCTTTTTCTCCCTTCTTCAATGACTTTGACCAGAAGTCAAACACACATCGGAGAGGAAATGTAGAGCTATCTTTAGATGAGTCCATCAGCAAACACGTCCTGCCAGCCTCCATCACCAAGTCCAATAGCTCTCTAAATAGATAGTGTGAACTCTGGGGAGAAGTTGTCTTTGTTAATCAGACTTGGTTTTTAGTTTCTTAGGTTGTACATTTTTAATGATTATCACTAAATGCAAGATTATCGCAATTTGAACATTGACAGCTCCTTGACTTTTGTCCTCTTATGCTTTGTATCAGTGGTCCTTCAAAGATGTTTGCCTGAAGTCAAAGACTTTACCAGGGTAAAGCTTAAACTTCCAAGTCCAGTGAACCACCAAGAACTCCCAATAGAAAAGGACATGGACTGAGGGGTCTCTTTAAATAAGCAAATGTGCAAAAATTATGTGGCCTAATTATCCATCTGACTAGCTTCTTATGGGTACTGAAAGGAGAAATAAATGCTCTGGGCAGTATTTGGACAAATGCATCTTACTATTTGCCCTGATTATTCAGATTTTCATGTGTAGGCTTCTGTTAGTGTTGGAGCCCATTTCTTAGGCACACCTCTCTGAAGTTCTGATAGACTAACATCGTGATTACATACATAAATATTCATTATCTCCCTCATTACACAGAGCACATGTAATTCATAAAGCAAGGTCAAATCATATTCTTATTACAATCCTTCACCAGGACTGCTGTCAAATTTGCAGCTGCTCAAATGGAAGTAGGTAGCTGATAGGATGAGCACATTTCTGCTATTGTATGTGGCGACAGATAATGACATCCCCCCAAAAGTGTGAATTGAAAAATGAATCTCAATAGTTCCAGATGGTTCCATGAATAAGATGGTGAAATGTTTCATGATTTTAGTATGAGAATATAAATTGATATTCTTTCATTTCCTCTCCTTTGAAAGATGTTCCATTAATATAGATGATTGTTTTACAAAACACTTTTAAGAAGAGATAACAATAAGAGAAATGATTAATTATGTGAGATCTTCAGTCAAGCTTATCCTTGACTGCTTTCATTGTAACCCAAATAGAAAATGCCATTACTATGGTGGTTCTGATTATTAAAAATGGTCAAATCTAGCCTTAAATACTGAAAGCCATAGTGAAAAAAAAGAAAGAAAGAAAGAAAGAAAAACTGCTCCTGTTAATGAGATGATCCACTTAAGAGCTAACCAGTCAGAACATTCACATTTTCGTTTCATTAAGGTGACCACCTACTCACTTTCAAGTTCTTTTAGTTGACAACAAAGGAGGAAATTAAGACATAAATTTGGCCTCCTTTTTAATGTGTTTTAGATTTGCGACTTAGATTTTTTTTAATAGATCTCAAAGCAGAGTTTTAAGTACCAAGCAAACATGTTTAAATTAGACAGCTGTGTTTTCTACTCATGATGACATAGAACATTCACACACTGATGTAAACATTTTATTCCAAACACACAACAATAACAGACAAAATATCTCAGAGAAAGACCAAAAAGCTATCAAATTCAAACATAAGTTAAAGGTCATGATGACTGGATCTATAAATTTCTCCAGTATGACCACTGAGTAGAAAATTCAAGCTGCCAATAATTTTAGATGTGACTTGGACTGGCAGCTCAGGAGCTGGTAAAGGCAACATCGAATGGTGTTGACAAAGCATATTAGTGAACTGAGCTGTTAACTACAGAAGGTGATAACTAATAGCTGTGGGCTTTTACTTTGTTTAGTTATATTAAGATACAGGTCAATAAAAACAAAAAGAGAATGGATACAAATAAATAACAAAGCATTTTATGTTTTTAATGTTCAGAAAGAAACTATAACTTATATGATTTATAAAAATAAATATATATCTATATAAACACATATAAATGGCACATTCATACTATATATAATTAAGTATATATGTTATAAATTTAAGAGTAATTGCTAATATTATAGAAATGAAACACAGAGCTTCCAAACCAGCAGAGAATAAAAATAACATAGAAACACAAAAAATATTTTAATTCAATCAAAAGCAGAAAATAAGGGCAAAATAACATCCAACATAAAGAAAAGAACTTAAACAGAAAGCACAAAAGTTACAAAAATATCAGCTATTGAAATAAATATAAGCCAATAATAGATCTATTAAAATGAAGATATCATGTTAAATTTTTACCACAGTTTTATGCTGCTTTAAAGAACCACACTGAAAGCAAAACACAGAAAACCTGAAAATGAAGACCAGAAAAATACATCTTACAAATAATAACAAAAACAAAGATGGAGTGACAGCAGTAACAGCAAACAGAACAGAATTTAAGAAAAAATTACTGATAGGGATGTAGGGGGAACATTACATAATAACAAGAATAATAGATGAGATATAATAATCAATATATATGTACGTAAAACCAGAATTCGAAACATACTTTTTAAGCAGACATCATTGCACAGAAAACTGACACATCCAACATATCTTGGGAGAATTTAATACAGATCAATCAGAAAATTATTGTTCAAATCTTTTAAAAATAGTAAGCATACTGAAGATTAAACAACAAAATCACCAAGCTCACTATGTTTGGGGAAGTGGGTGTGTATTTATTTATATACACAAGCATCTATCAAGAAAATATAGCCTTTCAAATATACATGGAAAAATCATAAAATTATCTATTTCTTATGTCTCAAAGGGATTCTGAAAATATTTTTAGGATAAGTATATCATTTAATCATATAATTTGTCATGATTAAATTAGAAATTAACAATAAAAAGCCAGTCAAATTAAAACTTGGAAATTTTTAAATGCACAACTAAATAAATTATGAATTAAAGAAAAATAGACTGCAAGACATTGAAGCAACCTAAATGTCTACTGACAGATGAATGGACAAAGATGTGATACAAATTGGGTTGGCCAATGATTTCATTTGAATTTGTCTGTAAGATCTTACAAGAAAGCCCAAAGGAACCTTTGGGGCGATCCGATACACACAATGGTCAGCCATAGAAAAAGAGCGAAATCATGCCATTTGCAACAACATGGATGGACCTAGAGATGATCGTACTAAGTGAGGTTAGTCAGATGAAGTAAGTAAAATAAACTACATTTCAATTTAAAAAAAAAAGGACTATGGAAGTTAGGGAACTTTTGCAGCAGAATGATAATGATAGAATGATAATGAACTGTGGTCTTGGAGAAGACTCTTGAGAGTCCCTTGGACTGCAAGGAGATCCAACCAGTCCATCCTAAAGCAAATCAGCCCTGAGTGTTCATTGGAAGGACTGAGGCTGAAGCTGAAACTCCAACACTTTGGCCAGCTGATGGGAAGAACTGACTCATTTGAAAAGACCCTGACGCTGGGAAAGATTGAAGGCAGGACGAGAAGGGAACAACAGAGGATGAGGTGGTTGGGTGGCATCACTGACTCAATGGACGTAAGTTTGAGTAAACCCCGGGAACTGGTGATAGGGAGGCCTGGCGTGCTGCAGTCCATGGATCACAAAGAGTCGGACACGACTGAGCTACCGAGCTGAACTCATAACAACAGCACTACCTAGCGATAGCCATTGGGTGAAGCTACCATGATAGCTTAGGAAATCATTAGCACCCGACACTCTCTCCCTGTCCACAGATCTCACAGAGGATTACTTTGGTGGGTCAGTGTTCCAAGAACAGACCCTCACAGGCAGAGGCGATGGGACCCCCAATCTCTCCCCCTTGATGGCATTCTCATCCCAATCTTGCCCACCACGAACTTGCTTCCTCCACCTTAGCCACTGCCCAGTAGCCATAAGGGTCTTCCTTATTTGTGTGCAAAGGGAACTTCCTTTAGACCATAATTTGGAAAGTATGAAATCTATGTTGGTTTACTATTTTCAAAATAGCATCTCCATAATAAGAGGGGCCCATAAACAGTGCTATCCATGAGTTGTTAGATAAGAAAGGAATTATATTGAGATATGAAATGTCTCCCTTGTCCTAAGAAACCTGGAGTTTACAAGAGGCATTAAGACCAATCTATGACAGAACATGAAATTAAAAAATGCTTACTCCTTGGAAGAAAAGTTATGACCAACCTGGACAGCATATTGAAAAGCAGAGACATTACTTTGCTGACTAATGTCCGTCTAGTCAAAGCTATGGTTTTTCCAGTGGTCATGTATCGATGTGAGAGTTGGACTGTTAAGAAGACTGAGGGCCGAAGAACTGATGCTTTTGAAGTGTGGTGTTGGAGAACTCTTGAGAGTCCCTTGGACTGCAAGGAGACCCAACCAGTCCATTCTGAAGGAGATCAGCCCTGGGATTTCTTTGGAAGGAATGATACTGAAGCTGAAGCTCCAGTACTTTGGCCACCTCATGCGAAGAGTTGACTCATTGGAAAAGACTCTGATGCTGGGAGGGATTGGGGGCAGGAGAAGGGGACGACCGAGGATGAGATGGCTGGATGGCATCACGGACTCGATGGACGTAGATCTGAGTGAACCCTGGGAGTTGGTGATGGACAGGGAGGCCTGGCGTGCTGTGATTCATGGGGTTGCAAAGAGTCGGACACGACTGAGCGACTGAACTGAACTGAGGACAGAACAACTCTCCACTTATGGAATAACAGCGTATTCTGAAACAGGTAATTTCAGAACACTGTCAGATTTGGGAGGAGGTCATTATAGGCTGGAGTAGTCAAATGAGAGGAGCAGCGATTGATCTGGAAACGGAGGTGAAACCACGGTAGACGGGGAGGAGGCACTCTGGGCCAGGAAACCCACTAGGTTTTTAGTGAAGAAAAAACACCATTGTTGAAGCAGTTCTAGAAAACTATTGGATTGATCAAAAGCTTCGTTTGGATATTCCAGAAGTCCATAGAGAAAAACCCCAAAGAAAGTTTTAACCAGCCCATACATTTGGAAACAATGGAGATAGAAAAGAAGGTGCTGTGATTTGTCACTCAGTCGTGTCTGACTTTGAGACCCCATGCACTGTAGCCCCCAGGCTCCTCTGTCCTTGGGGATTCTCCAGGCAAGAATACTGGAGGGGGAGCCTATCCCTTCTCCAGGAGAACTTCCCGACCTGGGGATTCAACTGGGGTCTCCTGCATTGCAGGCAGATTCTTTAGAAGCTGAGCCACCAGGGAAGCCCCAAAAGAGGGCACCTGAAGGCGGGAGAAGGGCCAGCCACATAAGCAGCTGCTCCACTTGTGAGATGAGCATGTAGAAACAGAGCCCCAGCGACGCGCCTAGGCCGCACAGATGACAGAGAGAAAGCAAAGCCGTGACCCTGCCCTCCTGGGCATTCCCATCCGTCTGCACTACCGCCTCCAGGAAGTATCTTAGTGCATACTAAGTTGTGTGAAATCTGTGTCCAAGTCTCACCACTTTCTCTCTCCCTCTAAGTGCCATAGTACACATTCTGCTCCACAGCCATGAATGCCCCACCTCACCACAGGTCACAGGGTCATGAAGTTTCTTCTCAGCCTTTGAGAACTCTTCTTCAGGAAAAGGTTTTGAAAACTGATTTATACTAAGCCTAATAAAATGTTGATGAATAACTTCTCTCTGAGGTCTTATTTTAAGATTTAACACCAAGAAATTTTACACTAAATGAAAGCGTCAACAAGACATGTTTTGGTGAAGCGAAGTCTTCCTGAAGAGCCTGAAAGTCTGGGCTCAGAGGGGGCCTCCGTTTGTGAAAACGTCTCCAGAAACACATCTATGTTCTATCGCCCTATCAGTATTGGAGGCGGGTAAATCAGCAAAGATGAGCAGAAAAAGAACACTGTTGGCCACCCACAGGGAACTAACTGGTGGGTCAAGCTGTGCAAATAACCTGCAACCATCACAAATCATTCTCGCAGCAACAAAGTATGGCAATGAGTCACCACACAACAAGCCTCCTGAGTGTTTGGGAATTGCTTCCCCTTAAAAAAAAAAAAAAAGAAGAAGTACTTAGTTTTTGAAGAGCAAATAAATGCAAAATCTTCAGGTTGAGGAGAAGACCTTCCTTAAAAGGACAGGACTCAGTCCATATACAGACCCCTTATTCTGGTGGTCAGTCAAGTGAGTATCCAACAGTGTGGATAAGCATCAGGAAATCCCCCTTACGGAACTGACCTGACACTATCCAGAACTGGTCAAATCCCATTACAGGAAAGATAATTTTGCTAAAACCTCAGAATAACTATTTTCCATCATTTTGTGCATTTGCCCTTCCCCCACAAATCAACACACTCTTCCTCTGAGGAGCTATTATCATATTAATACAGATTTCTCATTTATCTCTGACATTTCCAAGAATGGGATCCAGAAGAAGTAAGACTTGGTGGAAAAGGAGAAATCACTGTCCGCCTTCCCAGACCTTTAAAGGAGCAGCGGCACAGAGCTCTGGGGTCCCCCTCAGCTGCACATACAGTGGCTTTAAGAAAACGGGTCCCACTCCTGAGTGGACACAATTAGCATCCGTCTTCTTTAATTCCAGGTTCCCTGCAGGCTCTCAGCCTCCCAAGCACTGTTCCCCATTACACTGCTCTCTGAAACACCACAGTACCTGATAGCAAACCCAGACATCTTCCCGATTTGTGACAAGACTACCAATTGTCAAATTTCTGGCCAGTGACCTTTGGAAAAATTTAAGAGATACTAGTTTATAAAAATTCTCCATATCCAGTTAAAAACCATAACAATGTCCTTTAACCTAATTCAATGGCTCAAGAAAGTAATAGAATCACATTTCTTGGCTGAATCAATACTGCATTAAAGAAAGGTGCTATCATTGAAAAGTTATGAATACAAAGCAGCTCAATGATACATTAGTGTCATTGCTGGCTGTCTCATTCAGTTCGCTTGCGTCACTGAGCAGGAGCAGAAGGAACCCTTCTCACATTTGCATTTGTCAGTGAGATCCTTTTGGATTCTGCCCTGTGCAAAGGTGTTTTCCATCTTTCATTCAAAGCACTGCAAGTGCAAAAGAAGCAACCTAAAAATTGGGATGACCACTGAAGCTTATTTAATATTTGTTAGTACGTTCTTAAAGAGTTCATCTTTTAAAATGATTTAGTAACTTGCTTATCAAAGAAGGCAAATTATTCCTGCCACTCTTTCTTTGCCTGTATTCCAGGAAATCAAGGTCACTTAGCACAAAAATATAAAAAAGTTTATAAAAATTAAGCTTTTTAAAAGATCCATATCACTGATAGAAAAAGAACTCTAAAATCAGTAAGGAAGACACAAACACATAAATGGATATAACACCTGGAAGGAAGGCAGGTTTATTAAAATAGACATTCTTTTACGTCACTGTTGAGTAATAAATTAGCAAATTTTTTCTGAAAAATAATTTGGTAATTTCATTATCAAAATCCTTAAAAATGTTTTGCCCTATGATAAAGCAAGTTTACATCCAGTTTGAAAGAGGAAAGGAGGAAAACACTTCAGGCATAAGTAAAAATGCTGATGGGTGGTCTCTGAAAGTATTAATCATATCATCTGATTCCTGGGAAACTAGGCTCTGCATAGTAACCAACAGTAAGTTATCCAGAATGGGCACTATAGGTCACTACCAGCACAATACCTGGCACACAGCAAAAGTTTAAAAACTGTTTGTTGATGGGGTAAAGCACACAAATATATGTTACTCATTTTAAAAAGGGATATTTGGGGAATTTGGTGTCAACGTGCACACACTGCTGTATTTAAAATGGATAACCAACAAGGCCCTACTGTACAGCATGGGGAACTCTGCTCACTGTCATGCGGCAGCCTGGATGGGAGGGGAGTTTAGGGGAGAATAGACCCATGGATATGTATGGCTGAGTCCCTTCGTCCACCTGAAACCATCACAACATTGTTAATCAGCTATTCTCCAATACAAAATTAAAAGTTTAAAAATAAATAGAATAAAATCCAGTGTTACTCAAAATGGCATCTACCCACAGGCAATACCAGCTCTACCTGTGGGCTGATGGGGAAGCTCACCTGGGCCTCATTCTCATCTGCCCATTTGCAGCTTTGGAGGAAACCAGTTTTTAATAAGCCCTCTAGGTGATTCTGATGTAGACAAAGATTGTGGAGCACTAGAATATTATGCAGTTTTCAAAGATCAAAATCTCTTGGCTTCAATCTATTTTTAACAACCTTGTTCTCTACCACCAGAGTAAGCAATTTGATTCTCCCAGAGCTGAAGCCTGGTTCCTCTCTAAGCCCAGATTCCTCTGGAAACCCAACACAGAAAGAAGCTTAAAGGTATGGAAGACTTTATCGAATGTTCCTTGCCATGTTTTATTAGGATCCTGCCAGCAATTGTGATTGAAAATCTCCAGATTCTGGAGACTGTCAGAACTATGTTGAAAATCTGACTGGACTACTTATTTAACTTGAAGAAATTATTTAACTTCTCTGTGTTTCAATTTCTCTAGCTACAGAGTGGGGCTAAAGACACCTATGTGTCAACCCTTGAGAGTGGCCACGAAATATCAATAATATAAAGTCTATAAAGCTTTTGAATAGCATATAATAAATCTCTAATAAATATTAAACCCTTTTCCTTAGATCAGTATTGGTTCCCTTAAGATACTGTATCTGTACTTGGTAAACAGGAAGTTATATAAGCACATATCTTACCATTTTGGCATCTGTCCCAGTATTTGACACATGCTTAGTTATTCATAAATACTCAATGATTGGCTGATTGACAGGGGTCCGGAAGGTTCAAGAATTCAGTCCTTTGAACCTCACTGCACTGTATGAAACCACCTGGGTGAAAAGAGGCATGTTTAAGCCTGTCATCACCAAAAGAATCATGCCTGTGGATGGAGTGTGTTCCACACTCCTTTACCAGGCGCTGCTATCCTCTGACATCTGTGCTTTTCCTCTACAAACAATCAGTTCAGTTCAGTTCAGTCACTCAGTCGTGTCCGACTCTGCGACCCCATGAATCGCAGCACGCCAGGCCTCCCTGTCCATCACCATCTCCCGGAGTTCGCTCAGACCACGTCCATCGAGTCCGTGATGCCATCCAGCCATCTCATCCACTGTTGTCCCCTTCTCCTCCTGCCCCCAATCCCTCCCAGCATCACAGTCTTTTCCAATGAGTCAACTCTTCTCATGAGGTGGCCAAAGTACTGGAGTTTCAGCTTTAGCATCATTCCTTCCAAAGAAATCCCAGGGTTGATCTCCTTCAGAATGGACTGGTTGGATCTCGTTGCAGTCCAAGGGACTCTCAAGAGTCTTCTCCAACACCACAGTTCAAAAGCATCAATTCTTCGGCGCTCAGCCTTCTTCACAGGCCAACTCTCACATCCATACATGACTACTGGAAAAACCATAGCCTTGACTAGACGGACCTTAGTCGGTGAAGAAATGTCTCTGCTTTTGAATATGCTATCTAGGTTGGTCATAACTTTTCTTCCAAGGAGTAAGTGTCTTTTAATTTCATGGCTGCAGTCACCATCTGTAGTGATTTTGGAGCCCCCCAAAATAAAGTCTGACACTGTTTCCACTGTTTCCCTATCTATTTCCCATGAAGTGATGGGATCGGATGCCATGATCTTCGTTTTCTGAATGTTGAGCTTTAAGCCAACTTGGTCTCTTCAAATATCTGGCAAGCTGCCTTTCAAGCAGAAAACCCCTGGATGACATCTACCAAGCCAGAATGAGAGACAGCACTGCCGGGAGCCAGCGTGAGGAACTCCACCCATGGCAAAGGTCATGAGGAAGGAGGCTTGGCATATGCAAAGGCGTGATCAAGCCTCAGGAAACCCCCTGTTCCCAAGCATCTAACCCCAAAACCAGAGTCTGTTTTATGCTCTCACCTGCACCTCTGACTTTACGGGGAGCTCTCCCCCATAACTGTTTCTCTCAGAGAAGGAGTAAACGTGCAGCTCCAAGGCAATAAAAATTCTTGGGCATGACAAGAGTGTTTCAGCTTACAAACTCTTCTGAAGGTTATCTAGCCCACCTGTATAGGTTCGTCCAGCCACATGTGATTGTTTATAGCCTCTCAACCTGAGAGGCATGAGATGTTTTAGACTTATTAAAGGCGAATTCTTTTGGGGAGTAAGAAATTATTAGTATAATGGGTTGGTTAGGAATTATATTGGTGAAGGGTTTTTCATTTGTTGTGTCAATAATTGCTGCTAATTCCCTGCTCTGGGTGGGACAAGGATGTCTCAGGTCAAACCTCTCTGCTGACAGACTAGCTTGTGTGACAGGATTATCCATACTACTGCCACATGATTGTTTACTACCTCTTAACCATAAACAGCACAGAGAGTTTTGGAGTATTTTGAGAGTCTTAATTAGCATAGGGTTTTTTCTTCTTTTTGAGTCAATGATTGACACCAGGCCTCCGTATCCTTAGGCACCTGGGAATATATTAATCAATGTATTTGGAATATAGCAAAGGAAATATAGTAGTTTGATGTTAGCAATACTAGACGTTTTGAGTTAATGGATTTTCTCTTTTGTAATAGATCACTGTACTTTGTTATAAATCACTGTGTCCTTGCTACATAAAAATGTAACTTTATCACTATCTTAAGACTAAACAGATCTTAAGGGGAACATTGGTGAAAGGATTTTCATTTGTTGGGCTGATGTTTGCTGCTATATCTCCATGTTCCCTGCCCTTATAAAGAATATAACTAACATATAGGAGAAATAAGCATTAACCTTTAAGCATATAGGAGAAATAAGTATTAACCTTTAAGACTAATCATGTTAACCTTCGGTTAAATAGATTCCTTTCTAGATTGTAACTCACTACACCCTCACCCTATAGGAATGTAACTTTATTTGGAAGGTGGTGCCTGGTTTAAGAAAAAACACCCTTGGAAGAAATAAGTTTTTTGGTTATCAGAAAGAAAGGATCATAAAATGTCAGCAGGTCTCACTCATGGCCAGAAGATGATGTACCTTTTTTATACATTTATGTGAAGCACCTGATTTTGATAAAGGTCAGGACTGCTGACCCCTGCTTGACTTCGTATTCATCCCTATGTGTAACAAAAGGTATATAAGCAAACCCAAAAAATAAAGAAATTGGATCAGTTTCCGGAAAGACTGATTCCCCCATGTCACTTCTTTCTTGCTCCCGTTTTTCTGGCTGAATTCCCATCTGGAGCATGGATGCTATTCCATGTAATCCAAGTTACTCAGCCTCCTTTTCTCCACTAATCTTCCTACTACACTATCCATTTCTAATCTCTCTATATCTGTGATTAAATATGTATTTTTCGAAAGACGCCGACTCCATCCCCCCACCTTCGAATCACCTTGGATCCACTGGGGCTGGACCCCAGCAAGCACACAACTTCCAGATGACTGGAAGGGCTACTATTCAACATAGTTCTGGAAGTTTTGCCACAGCAATCAGAGCAGAAAAAGAAATAAAAGGAATCCAAATTGGAGAAGAAGAAGTAAAACACTCACTGTTTGCAGATGACATGATCCTCTGCATAGAAAACCCTACAGACTCCACCAGAAAATTACTAGAGCTAATCAATGAATGTAGTAAAGTTGCAGGATATAAAATCAACACACAGAAATCCCTTACATTCCTATACACTAATAATGAGAAAGCAGAAAAAGAAATTAAGGAAACAATTCCATTCACCATTGCAACGAAAAGAATAAAATACTTGGGAATATATCTACCTAAAGAAACTAAAGACCTATATATAGAAAACTATAAAACACTGATGAAAGAAATCAAAGAGGACACTAATAGATGGAGAAATATACCATGTTCATGGATCGGAAAAATCAATATAGTGAAAATGAGGATACTACCCAAAGCAATCTACAGATTCAATGCAATCCTTATCAAGCTACCAGCGGTATTTTCCACAGAGCTAGAACAAATAATTTCAAGATTTGTATGGAAATACAAAAAACCTCAAATAGCCAAAGCAATCTTGAGAAAGAAGAATGGAACTGGAGGAATCAACCTGCCGGACTTCAGGCTCTACTACAAAGCCACAGTCATCAAGACAGTATGGTACTAGCACAAAGACAGAAATATAGATCAGTGGAACAAAATAGAAAGCCCAGAGATAAATCCACACATCTATGGACACCTTATCTTTGACAAAGGAGGAAAGAATATACAATGGATTAAAGATAATCTCTTTATCAAGTGGTGCTGGGAAAACTGGTCAACCACTTGTAAAAGAATGAAACTAGAACACTTTCTAACACCATTCACAAAAATAAACTCAAAATGGATTAAAGATCTAAATGTAAGAGCAGAAACTATAAAACTCCTAGAGGAGAATATAGGCAAAGCACTCTCCGACATAAATCACAGCAGGATCCTCTATGATCCACTTCCCAGAATACTGGAAATAAACACAAAAATAAACAAATGGGATATAATTAAAATTAAAAGCTTCTGCACAACAAAGGAAACTATAAGCAAGGTGAAAAGACTTTGGAATGGGAGAAAATAATAGCAAATGAAGCCTTCGGAATGGGAGAAAATAATAGCAAATGAAGCAACTGACAAGCAACTAATCTCAAAAATATACAAGCAACTTATGCAGCTTAATTTCAAAAAAAAATAAAGGACACAATCAAAAAATGGGCCAAAGAACTAAATAGACATTTCTCCAAAGAAGACATATGGATGGCTAACAAACACCTGAAAAGATGCTCAACATCACTCATTATCTGAGAAATGCAAATCAAGACCACAATGAAGTACCATTTCACACCAGTCAGAATGGCTGCGATCCAAAAGTCTACAAGCAATAAATGCTGGAGAAGGTGTGGAGAAAAGGGAACCCTCTTACATTGTTGGTGGGAATGCAAACTAGTACAGCCACTATGGAGAACAGTGTGGAGATTCCTTAAAAAACTATAAATAGAACTGCCTTATGACCCAGCAATCCCACTGCTGGGAATACACACCGAGGAAACCAGAACTGAAAGAGACACGTGTACACCAATGTTCATTGCAGCACTGTTTATAATAGCCAGGATATGGAAGCAACCTAGATGCCCATCAGCAGACAAATGGATAAGAAAGCTGTGGTACATATACACAATGGAATATTACTCAGCCATTAAAAAGAATACATTTGAATCCGTTCTAATGAGGTGGATGAAACTGAAGCCTATTATACAGAGTGAAGTAAGCCAGAAAGAAAAACACAAATACAGTATACTAACACATATATATGGAATTTCGAAAGATGGTAATGATAACCCTATATGCGAGACTGCAAAAGAGACACAGATGTAAAGAACAGACTTTTGGACTCTGTGGGAGAGGGAGAGGGTGGGATGATTTGGGAGAATGGCATTGAAACATGTATACTATCAGGTAAGAAACGAATTGCTAGTCTAGGTTCGAAAAAGGATACAGGATGCTTGGGGCTGGTGCTCTGGGATGACCCAAAGAGATGATATGGGGAGGGAGGTGGGAGGGGGGTTCAGGATTGGGAAAAAGAGTACACCTGTGGTGGATTCACATCAATGTATGGAAAAACCAATACAGTACTGTAAAGTAAAAAAATAAAATTTAAATAAATAAATAAAAGAAAAAGAAACACTCAGAAGAACAAAAGGAATTTAGTAAATTTTTTTTTTAACTTGGCAATACAAATTGGAAAGATGACACTATGAGACCAACTGGAACACGGAGCAGAAAAATCCGTCAAAATGAGGCAGCAGGTCCTCCTGTGGGAAAACCCACTTTAAGGCAGACTCTATCTTCCAACATAACAAACCCTCCAAATTTCAAGCTAATTCCTAAGAGAAGAAACACACGCACACACACTGCTAGAGACTGTCTGATTTTGATTGAATCAGAGGGACAGAGTTGTTAAGTACTTACTTTGTTCATAGCACTGCAGGAGTGCTTAGGGGAACAGGTAAGACTTGGTCCCTGCCATGAAGGAGCATAAAGATCCACAGACAAGCACATGAACGTGTAAGTGAGGTGGAGACTTACAGTCACCTTACACAGGTTGGATTAAGATGCAGCCGGTGTACTGATGGTAGGGGAGAGGGCGGAGGCTACAATGTATTATCTTGAGATAAATACCTATAGATGCGTGGGTCCTCTGAAGCCTTGCTTCTTAGAGTGTGGTCTGTGGGCCAGTAGCATCACATGGGGGCTTGCTAGAAATGTGAAACCCAGGCCTTTCTCCAATTTTACTGAATCAGATTTCATTCTTGCCTTTTACCAGAATCCCCAGAAGATTCATGGGTACATAAACCTTTGAGAATTGCTATATAAAGCAGTTTCCAAGGATTGTTAAATGCAGAAAACTGATTGCAGCAAGTTGATTAAATGAGATGAGATACCAAGATAGTGTCTGCCAAGTTTAAAACAGGGGTCAATCATCCAAATTCAGCCCAGACATGTACTTTTATTAGGACTGTAAAGTGCTTTTAAACATTGAGAAATTTCTAACAGAACTCCAGGAACTGACACAATAGCATTAATCAACTACACTCAAACATAAAATAAAAATCTAAAAAAGAAAAAAGAAATCCAGATTTCCTGATTTTCTTAGGAAAGAAAATCAGACTTTTGGTAAAACTGGATCCCTGTTCTGAAAACACAAAGGTGATTGGGCTGATAGCCCAAAAGCAAAGGGCTGCACAGAGTGCCAGTTTCAGACAAAGGCGAGCCCATGATTGCCTCAGACTCAGGCCTTCATTCGTGACCTTACTACATCTCTGGGCTCCAACAGACCCTTCTTTTCTAAAAAGTTTATTGGAGCATAGTTACTTTACAATGTTGTGTTAGTTTATGTTGTACAGCAAAGTGAGTCAGTTTTATTTGTACGTCTATTCCCTCTCTGTTGCCACAGAACATTAAGTTCCCTGTGCTATAGGGCATGTTCTCATTGCTGTCTATTCTATACACGGTATCAACAGTATGTTAATATATACGTCAGTCTCAACCTCCCAATTCACGCCGTCTCCCTTTCCCCACTGATGTCCCCGTGTTTGTTCTCTATGTTTGCGTCTCTATTTCTGCTTTGCAAATAGGTTCATTTTTACCATTTTTCTAGATTCCATATATATCTGTTGATATACTCTATTTGTTTTTCTCTTTCTGACTCACTCTCTATGGCAGTCTCTAGGTCCATCTATTTATCTGCAAATTACACAATTTCTTTTTATGATTGAGCAATATCCCACTGTATATATGTGCCAGCTTTTCTTTACCCATTCCTGATGATGGACATTTAGGTTGCTTCCATGTCCTGGTTATTGTAAATAGTGCTGCAATGAACATTAGGGTACACATATCTCTTGGAATTATGGTTTTTTTCTGAGTATACACCCAAGAGTGGGATTGTTGAGTCATATAGTATTTCTATTTTTAGTTTCTTAAGAACCTTCACACTGTTCTCCATAGTAGTTGTATCAATTTACAATCCCAGCAACACTATGAGAGGGTTCACTTTCCTCGACACCCTCTCCAGCATTTACTATGTGTAGATATTTTTTGATGATGGCCATACTTACCAGTGTGAGGTAGTACCTCATTGTAGTTGTAGTTTGCATTTCTCTCATAATTAGTGATGTTGAGCATCTGTTCATGTGCCTGTTGGGCTGGGAGCCAACTCTGCTTCTGAGCAAGAGGGGAGAGACAGGACTACAGCTACAGAAGAATACAGAGCTGATGAGAGAATCCTTTCTATGAAGATGAACGTGGAGGAAATGCCAGTAGAAAAAGAGAGGAAATAGGAGATGGAGAAGGATAGGGGATATTACTCTGGAGGGAAAAAGAAAAAGGAGATGCTATCCAGAAGGGTTTAGCCCACCTCTCCCCCAAAGGCAGCTGAAAGGCTGAGGTGGCTCAGACAGAATCTTTCATGTGCTTACCCAGGAGGCTAAGGAGTTTCTGCCTGAAAACTCCATACATTCTAAACAAGCAAAGTCAAGACGATCAACTGAAAGTGAAGCAGTAGGAACAGGAAATTTGGAAGAAGAGCGAACGTTTAGGAGTGCAACTCACTGTCAATAATGGGGGCAGGAAGTCACTGAAATACGAAGGTGAATTTTCAGGTGATGGTGGGAATCCCGCCGGTGTCAGGGAACAGAGAAGAGAAACAGCAAGCTCTGGAGCATGTAGTGTGCCTGGATTCTTCCCTCTGACTACAGCAAGCACCCCAGGACTGAAGTGCCTGAGTGGGTGGGCTACGGTTTGCAGATTGAATGAAGAAGGTCAAGCAGGTACAGATGCTGCCGGTGGAGACAAGAGGGTCTGGAGTGACCTGCCACGAAGTCCTGGGTACATGGCAAGGCAAAGAACACTGTGAAAGCAACAGTAAGCTTAGAGAAGAAAGAGCAAACAGAGGAACTAAGGTACCAGGGACTCACGAAATAAGGGACTTAAAGAATCAACCAGCGGTCACTGGTGGAACTGGGATTTGAACTCAGGATCTCTGACTCCAAAACCTATACCCTCTGTGCTCTAACCTCCACCTCTATGAGTCACCCAGAAATACAAGGATATGTCTCCACGGTTCTGATATGGCATAAGTGGGGTCTGTGTGCCCTGGAACCCCTGATGGGAAGCACTGGAAAGTCGTCTGTACACAGTGACAGAAGGTGGATGCTTTCACTTCCGTTGCCTCCTCCACTTGGATTGTATTCCCCATTTCCTCAGGTCAGCTGTTTTTTAATATTCTATTAAAGTCTTCAAAGTAAGGCCAAGGCAGGGATATTATATATCATCATCCCTAAACCTGCCAGTTCAAAAGAGGATGAACAGCTGTTACCCCAGTTCTGTGTATGTTAAAGAAACAGAACTGTAAACACTGAGATTCTGGCCTCAAATGACCACTTCCATAACTGTAAAAACTCTCCTGCACCCCTGAAGATTCGTTAAACTGTCATGATGATTCTAACCATTATTTTCATTCTTACTCTTAACACTGAAACATTAAAACTTCAGAATGTAAATATCAAAAGTACTACCAAGATAGTGGGCCCACCAAAAATCAAAAAATACTTGTGGTGGATTCATGTTGATGTATGACAAAACCAATACAATACTGTAAAGTAATTAACCTCCAATTAAAATAAATTTATATTAAAAAAAGAAGCAAACTTAAATACATGCTTAACCCCAATTTGTATCACTGATCATGACTGTCAGGAGAGTGATTGTTTGCATTTCCATGCTACTTTTCTAACGTGATTTTCTCATGCTTTATTTTACTTTAGTTCACTTGAGTGATTATCAAATGTGAGGGATATATGCATATTACACCCTCAGTCATCCAATAATTAAAAATATAAGTTCAGATTTGGAAGGCGTGTATTTTCTAACATGTACGAGTTTGAAACAGTAATAGAGAAAACTGCCAGTAGGTGTGAAGTTTTTAAGCACTGCTATAGCAGTTGAGGAAAACTCCTTAATTGAGGAAGGAAGAAATAACCAAGAGAAGGAGATTGTTAGGCAATGAAGAAATGTATTCGGGTCACACTTATCCCAGAATCCTCTCCCTAAATCAGCGACTGAGGAGAGAAGAGGCATTCTGGAGGGTATACACCCACCCCAAGAATAACTGCAGAAAGATTTTGGAGAACTTAGTCACAGTTCACAAATTATTTGCATTCAGTAAGTCTCAGTTCTGTATTAGATAATTCTCTACCCTGGTAAAGGGAATAAAAACAGCTAACAGTGTTGACAGCTAGCCTAGGCGTGCATTTCACAAGCTCTATGTAGTACAGTCAGACCCCCCACTAAACTTCACTTACGCACTTGGTGTAGCTGCATAAAAACAGGCCAAAACGCACCGTAATCAGTATGTTAGTTTTTATCGCCAAAGAAAGTTTAACTCAATAAAGGCCAGTAAGTATCAATATGAAAGATATTAGCGAGGAATGCTAAACCATCAGCCTGAAGGAGGGGCCCTGATATACACACTGCTGTATTTAAAATGGATAACCAGTGGGGACCCACTGTGTAGCACAGGGAACTCTGCTCAACGTCACGCAGCAGCCTGGGTGGAAGGGTGGGGGTGAATGAACGCAAGTATGTGTATGGCAGAGTTCATTTGCTGTCCACCTGAGACATTACATTATTAATCGGCTATACTCCAGTATAAAATGAAAAATTTAAAAAAAAAAGAGAAATAAAAAGAGGTCCTGGTCCACCCATATATTTCATCAGCCACCTGAGAGATTTTTATTCATACCTTGGTGTAAACACTGTGTTTTGAGCATTCTGGCTCATGAAAGGATTCTGTGTACTCATATGCCTCCTGGAGTGAAAATAGATCAAATAGATCTAGCAAATAGATCAGACTGGTCCATGTCCAAGTAATCTTAGTCTTGTAGTCATTCAGTCACTAAGTCACGTCCGACTTTTTATGACCCCGTGGACTGCAGCACACCAGGCTCCTCTGTCAGCCCTATCTCCTGGAGTTTGCTCAAACTCATGTCCATGGAGTCATAGAGGCTATCTTATCATCTCCTCCCCTGTTGCCTTCTTCTCCTTTTGCCCTCAATCTTTGCCATCATCAGGGTCTTTTCCAATGAGTCAGCTCTTTGCATCAGGTGGCCAAAGTATTGGAACTTCAGCAAAAGTCCTTCCAATGAATATTCAGGGTTGCTTTCCTTTAGGATTGACTGGTTTGATCCCCTTGCAGGCCAAGGGATTCTCAGCCTTAGTTTAGCTATTTACAAAAATGTGCAGTTTATTAGCATGGATTCAGTTCTTCTTAGCTAACTCTTTCACTGTTTTACTAAGTGTTCAATTTTAAATTGTGGCCATCAAAAATAATTATTTAGACAATATTCATTGCACTTTTTTCATTTTTCTGTATTTTAAAAATTGAACCAAATGACTCATGCTGACACCCCTCCTCCCTTTCCTTGTGTCTCCCATGCGAGTGGGTTCCTTCTAACACTAACAGACAAGAATCTGATTCTGATGAATTTGGATGAGTCACCTCTGCCCAAGATTCTGTGCTGGGTGCTGTGAAGTTCAAGTAGACACCACAGTCAATTCCTGCCTGCAGAGAACTCCCAACATGTCACTAAACATAATCAGTCTATAAATAGGAGCTGAGACAGGGCAGGGCTTCTGTCCACCCTTCCAGCTCTGTCTTTCACCACACACTCTACCTGTGCTCCAGGAACACAGAAGAACTCATAATTAACCCAGAAGATTGTGCTGCATCAAGTTTCCACACTGCGGACTCTGTCAGAATAACCTCATTTCCCCACAAACGTCTTTATCCAACCTGTTTGCAATGCTTGCCTCATCTATGAAGCCATTTTGGAAGTAAAAGAAATGCCTGATCTGTCTTCTCTTCCTTCACTATATTCTAAACTGGCTTGGGTCATAGCACCCAGCAGGTGTAAACTAACACCTTCAGAACCCAGAGAAAGCAAATGCAAGGATGTGAATTGAGCTCCCATCACTACAGGCAGTTGGTGCTTGGTTCTCTAGAATCTTCTGAGAACATTTATAAAATATATTCCGTTACTGTGCATCTGGGCACAGAGGAGGGACACACTTATCCATGGGGATTTGTCTTCCATTGTTCCCGGGTGACCCTGAGGGCATTAACCGGGCCACCTTCTATACAACACAAATGTGAAAGCTTAGCAGATGTCCTCCTTGACCTCAAAAGATCTGCAAGGAAAGAAGCAAGTCTTATGCAGTATGGGTGTGATGCCATACCCTATCAAGCGGCCCCCATGTGAAACCAACCCAGATCCCCAGGCTGGGTCACGTGCAGTGCCTGGAGTCAGTGGTGGGGCTTAGAATGTAAAGCATAATTCACAACTATGACTACAGAAAATTCATCAAATGTTTCCAGCTTGTCACACACCTCACCAGAATAGTTCTGATACAGTTCATGACAGAGAGTACAATGGTGTAGGAGAAGATGCGTGTGTCTAGCATGTACATTTCCAATATCTACTCAGTTTCTCTGGCTAAAATGTGCTATGTTTTGATGCTGCCTGATTTCTTTCAGGCACCAACCTTTTTCTTGGGAAAACTCCAGGAGATAGTGAGGGACAGGCAAGCCTGTTGTGCTGCAGTCCATGGGGTCCCAGAGAGCGAGGGACAGGCAAGCTGGTGTACTGCAGTCCATGGGGTCCCAAAGCATTGCACACAACTTGGTGACTGAACAACAGCAACAAACCTGCCTTTTGACGTGTGTGTTGCATTTTCTGAGTAATATTGGTGAGGACTCACACTTATATCTCCTTTGCAAGCACAATTTATGAGCTCACTTTTATTATTTTTCAAACAATAATCTATCTTAAGAGCTAGCTGACAAGCCTAGAGCACATGCTGAGCCCCACAATGGCAATGTCCACCCTGCTTTCTAGTCTTAGATTCCGTATCTGTCTTCGTCTACTTTCCTCCCAACTCTCTCCATTCCAACCACACAAGTTCATTTTCATAACTTGGTCCATTAATCCAATTCCTTGGAAATTAGGTTTGAGCAAAAGTATGATAGTTTCCAAAAAGTAATAAGTGCCTTTGAGTTGATATTTAAGCATAAAAATGTTATGATTGAATGAGCAGGGCACAAGTAGGGATTTGTAGGGGTTTTTTCTCAATTCGCTGGCTCATTCTGAATGGAAGAAATTCTTAAACTGTGCTTGGATTAAAGATGAAAGGAGATACCCTGAAGGAATAAAATATAGACCAAAATGTCCACATCTGGCTCCACCTGCTTGAGAATGCTGCTCCTGGAGAGAAGCTGTGAGCAGTTCAAAACCAGACTAGGAAGTTTCCTTGGATAAAATTCTCAACCTCTGCTGGAAAATGACATTGCCAGATGTCTTCCATCTACTCCCATTTTCCCTAAACAGATCAAAGCTTCAATATCAACAAAAGAAAAAGGGTAGGAAGGGAGGGAATGTTTCTGAACCCTGCTGGGAAACAGGCCTGTCAATGATCTTGATGAAGTAGATCAGTGATTTCTCTCAATAAACTGACTGATACCCAGGCTTTCCAGAAAGCATTTAGAAACAAAAGGTAAAGCTTAGCCCGTTTTTCTTATTTCTTTGAAAGGCTAATTGCTCCTGCTGCTGCTAAGTCGCTTCAGTCATGTCCGACTCTGTGCGACCCCATAGAAGGAAGCCCACCAGGCTCCCCCATCCCTGGGATTCTCCAGGGAAGAACACTGGAGTGGGTTGCCATTTCCTTCTCCAATGTATGAAAGTGACAAGTGAAAATGAAGTCGCTAAGTCGTGTCCGACCCTCAGCAACCCCATGGCCTGCTCCTATATCTGCATAAAACATTTTTAACAGATTCCTAGGAGGTCCAGGAAGAAGAGGTGGCAAGAATACATGGAAGAACTGTATAAAAAAGATCTTCACGACCCAGATAGTCATTATGATGTGATCACTAATCTAGAGCCAGATGTCTTGGAATGTGAAGTCAAGTGGGCCTTAGAAAACATCACTACGAACAAAGCTAGTGGAGGTGATGGAATTCCAGTTGAGCTGTTTCAAATCCTGAAAGATGATGCTGTGAAAGTGCTGCACTCAATATGCCAGCAAATTGGGAAAACTCAGTAGTGACCACAGGACTGGAAAAGGTCAGTTTTCATTCCAATTCCAAAGAAAGGCAATGCAAAAGAATGCTCAAAGTACCACACAATTGCACTCATCTCACATGCTAGTAAAGTAATGCTCGAAATTCTCCAAGCCAGACTTCAGTAATACGTGAACCATGAACTCCCTGATGTTCAAACTGGTTTTAGAAAAGGCAGAGGAACCAGAGATCAAATTGCCAACATCCTCTGGATCATGGAAAAAGCAAGAGAGTTCCAAAAAAAATCCATTTCTGCTTAATTGACTATGCCAAAGCCTTTGAGTGTGTGGATCACAATAAACTGTGGAAAATACTGAAAGAGATGGAAATACCAGACCACCTAACCTGCCTCTTGAGAAATCTGTATGCAGGTCAGGAAGCAACAGTTAGAACTGGACATGGAACAACAGACTGGTTCCAAATAGGAAAAGGAGTATGTCAAGGCTGTATATTGTCACCCTGCTTATTTAACTTTTATGCAGAGTACATAATGAGAAATGCTGGACTGGAAGAAACACAAGCTGGAATCAAGAATGCTGGGAGAAATATCAATAACATCAGATATGCAGATGACACCACCCTTATGGGCAGAAAGTGATGAGGAGCTAAAAAGCTTCTTGATGAAAGTGAAAGAGGAGAGCGAAAAAGTTGGCTTAAAGCTCAACATTCAGAAAACGAAGATCATGGCATCTGGTCCCATCACTTCGTGGGAAATAGAAGGGGAAACAGTAGAAACAATGTCAGACTTTATTTTTTTGGGCTCCAAAATCACTGCAGATGGTGACTGCAGCCATGAAATTAAAAGACACTTACTCCTTGGAAGAAAATTTAATACCAACCTGGATAGTATATTGAAAAGCAGAGACATTACTTTGCCGACTAAGGTCCATCTAGTCAAGGCTATGGTTTTTCCAGTGGTCATGTATGGATATGAGAGTTGGACTGTGAAGAAGGCTGAGTGCTGAAGAATTGATGCTTTTGAACTGTGGTGTTGGAGAAGACTCTTGAGGGTCTCTTGGACTGCAGGGAGATCCAAACAGTCCATTCTGAAGGAGATCAGCCCTGTGATTTCCTTGGAAGAAATGATGCTAAAGCTGAAGCTCCAGTACTTTGGACATCTCATGCAAAGAGTTGACTCATTGGAAAAGACTCTGATGCTGGGAGAGATTGGGGGCAGGAGGAGAAGGGGACGACCATGGATGAGATGGCTGAATGGCATCACAGACTCGATGGACTTGAGTCTGAGTGAACTCCAGGATTTGGTGATGGACAGGGAGGCCTGGCTTGCTGCGATTCATGGAGTCGTGAAGAGTCAGACACGACTGAGTGACTGAACTGGCCTGAACTGAACTGAGGAGATCCAGGAGAGAGGATTCTTTCTTTTTCTAATATATTCATTTGCTTATTCCTGGTTGTGCTGGGTCTTCGCTGCTGCACCCCAGCTTCCCCTAGGCGCGGGGAGCGGGGGCTGGCCTTCCTGCACTGCACTGGCTTCCCGTGGCCCTCCTTACTGCAGAGCACAGGCTCTTGTGGCTCCGGAGGCTCCGGCTTCAGCAGTTGCAGCCCTCAGGCTGTTAGTCGCTTGCAGCATGTGGGATCTTCTCAGGCCAGGGATAGAACCCACATCCCCTGTATTGGAGGTGGACTCTTATCCACTCCCCCGCAAGGGAAGTGAGAGAGAGTATTCTTATTCTTCATTTCAGAACAGGACATTCTCAGTCACCTAGATAGTATGTGTTACTGTGTAAGTCCAGACATACCACCCTCCTTCTCTTCCACATTCACAAAGTGATAGGAGACCAGTGGATGAAGCTTCTGGCCTCACAAGAGGGGAAGATAGCAAAGAAGATGGATGAACAGGGAAATTTTTCAAAGTCTCTTAAAAACCAACTAAAACTACCTTACTAATGTTGCTAAGATGAACTCAAGTTGGCAGAGAAACTCTAAGTTCCTACAGGAGGATAAAGCCTGATTGATTCAATACTTTGTTGAGCTCCTGCCCTTCTAACTCGAATCCGCACTAGGAGGAAGGAAGGGAGTGAGGCACCAGAGAGAGGAACTTCCTGTCATCAGTGAGCCAGGTGATATATGAAATAATTTCATGTGCATGCTCTCACTTTAGTACATCTAATTGTTATGTGGTAGACTGGGTGTCAATCAGTGGAAGGTTACACAATTGTGGAGGAAGCTCACGTTTAGAGGAACAAGGCAGTAAAACTATGTCGAAGACTAATTCATGAGATAACCTTGAGTTACCCACAAATCTCTTCATGCCATGGGACCCTCACTGTTAAACTGAAGGGATTGTGCTATGTAATATTTAAGGTCTAATATTCTATGATTTAATGATAAACTTCAACAGAAACCTATTATTTGAGCCACTTTCCCCTTCCCTCTCCCTTCCACCTCACCGGTATTATCAGCACATATTTCACTAGGCTATCTCCTTTTATTTATGCTTGTAGAATGTGAAATTCTATTCAAGAACTGGATTGCAGGGGTCACTTCCTGACAAATTGCCTATAAGACACCATGAGACATTCAAAACAGTTTTCTTCCAGCCAAACTTTCTCTATTTATGTCTCGTAACAGACACTCTTATACACCAATAGCGGAATCCCAAGAGCTTCTGGAGTCACTTGTTTTTCTCTTTCTTTTTCAATCAATTTTTAATTGGAGGATAATTACTTCACAGCGTTGTGCTGGTGTCTGCCATACAACATCCTGAATCAACTGTAAGTACATGTATGTTTCCCCCCCTTGAACCTCCCTCCCACCACACCCCCACCTTATCCCTCCTGTTTTTAAGCAAGCCTAAGGTACCATGGTAATGGGCTCCAGACTGTGAAAGTCTTCCATGGAGAACCAGGTTCACAGAAAGGACGATGCTGTGCAGTAGTGAAGCCAGCTCATCACTCACCACCCCCACCTCCTAGGAGAACACGTTCAAAAGCGGGAAAGGAGTATGCCAAGGATGTATATTGCCACCCTGCTTATTTGACTTACATGTAACTTACATCATGCAAAATACCAGGCTGGATAAGTCGAAGCTGGAATCAAGATGGCTGGGAGCAATATCAACAACCTCAGAAATGCAGATGACACCACTCTAATGGCAAAAAGTGAAGAGGAACTAAAGAGACTCTATTTTTTCCCCCAGTGGTCATGTACAGATGTGAGGGTCAGGCCATAAAGAAGGCGGATGTGTTCAAATTTCAGTGCTGGAGAAGACTCTTGAGAGTCCCTTGGACTGCAACGAGATCAAACCAGTCAATCCTAAAGGAAATCCAGCCTGAATATTCACTGAAAGGACTGACACTGAATCTCCAATACTTTGGCCACCTGATGTGAAGAGCTAACTCTTTGGAAAAGACCTTGATTCTGGGAAAAACTGAAGCCAAAAGGGGAAAGGTGGTGGCAGAGGATGAGATGGTTAGGCAGCATCACCAATTCAATGGACATGAATTTGAGCAAACCATAGCAGATGCTGGAGGACAGGGAAGCCTGGCAAGCTGCAATCCATGGGGTCACAACGATTCAGACAAAACTGAGTGACTAAACAACAACAACAAGGCTTCTAAAGCAGAAGCAAATTTGTCTGAGGTACATGGGACAAAGGAGGACACAGATTTGGTCCCTGGACTCCAAAGACGAAGGTGAAGGATGTGGATGGTGGCAGAAGCAGTGATAAAGGCTCCTTCTGGCCCATAGCCTGGCCATGCAGGTGCCCCACCTCATGATTCATATCATGAGGAGACCCTAGGGTTGTAACTCAGGCAACTATTGAGATAAGAAAGATGCAAACATCAGCAGGGGCAGCCCTGGAGAGTAATATCCAGGATCAACACTTTTCTCCTATCCTTAGGGTAATGAGAAATGATAGCAACTAAAATCAATGAATCCTTAAATTGCTTTATATGTTTTGCCTTATTTAAATATGGCAATAATCCTATCAAGGAGGTACCACGATTATATGTCTTCACAGTGCTATCATCACCCTCATTTTATAGACAGAAAAACTCAGTAAGAAAAAGGTGAAGGCAATGGCCCAAACTTACACTGCTAATAAAGGTAGTGCTGATACTCACACTCTGCTCTTTGAAAAAAGTAGTCCTCTTTACAGACTTTCTGATGTCCTAGGTGTTGAGAAGGCTTAATTTTTAAAAGATATTCTAAATTCTAACAAGCTGAAGTGGGATGAATTCAGCATCTAGCTTGAGAATTGGGAGTCACAGCCAGTCTGTCTCTCCCCTCCTTTAGTTACCCTAGATGGTGAGCTGGCTGCTCTCTAGGATCATGTATCCCTTTCACGTTAGGTTCTTTTTTGACTTCGAGGCATGGTAGACAAAGCTGGGATTCTTTGTTTCGCGTGCGACTGTAGACATGGGAGACCTTGAACAGAAACCCTGACTGTTTAAGATGCTGATGGACCAGTGCACATCAGGGTCTCATGAGACAACCCCGCGGTACATAGTCCCACACTGGGCGTAGAGTGAGAGCCCCATTTGCAGGCTCGTTTCTGGCACCCTGTCCAAGTTCCCTCCTCTGAGCTATCAGCACGCATCATGCTACCTAGCACATTATGCTCACTGGGGGCCTGCAGATACTTCAAGCAGTGAAAATGCTGCTTGTGATAATACAGCTTTTAAGTCTGACACAAGAGTGTGATTTTAATAGATAAATAAAGCTGGATCATGCAGACATATATATTATGCTATATCTTGTTATTAGAGAATACATTACATATTATACACATAGATATAGACACAGTCACAGACGTAGATATAGGCACAGACGTAAACGTAGACGTAGTCATGGACATGGACATAGTCATTCACATAGACATGGAAACAGTTATAGAATAGATATAAACACACATAAATACAGTCATAGATATAAACACACATAAATATAGCCATAGACATACCCATTTGTTATTGCTCAGTTGCTAACTCTTTGTGACTCCATGGACTGTAGCCCGCCAGGTTTCTCTCACCGTGGAATTTTCTCAGCAAGAATACTGGAGTGGGTTGCCATTCCCTTCTCAAGGGCATCTTCCTGACCCAGGGATCGAACCCGTGTCGTATTGGCAGGCAGAGTCTCTATCACTGACCTACCAGGGAAGCCCCCTCATAGACATAGACATATACATACACACCCACATGGACATAGTCACGGACATACACATATGCACAGGGACAGACACAGTCATAGGCATACACATAGTCAGACACACGGACATAGTCACACATACCGACACAGGCGCAGTCACAGACACAACAGACGCAGACTCAGACTCAGGCACAGACACAGACACAAGAGACGCAGATTCAGGCACAGTCATAGAGACAACAAACGCAGACTCAGGCACAGACACAGTCATAGACACAAGAGACACAGCCTCAGACACAGGCGCAGTCATAGACACAAGAGATGCAGCCTCAGGCACAGGCGTAGACACAGACACAAGAGATGCAGCCTCAGACACAGGCGCAGTCATAGGCACAACAGACGCAGACTCAGGCACAGGCACAATAACAGACACAAGAGACGCAGATTCAGGCACAGGCACAGTCATAGAGACAACAGACGCAGACTCAGGCACAGGCGTAGACACAGCAGACGCAGACTCAGGCACAGGCACAGACACAGATGCGACACTGATATGCACGTGAACACACGTTCAGTCCAGTTTCTCAGTTGTGTCCAGCTTCTTGCAACCCCACGGACTGCAGCAGGCCAGGCCTCCCTGTCCATCACCAACTCCAGGAATTTACCCAAACTCATGTCCATTGAGTCAGTGATGCCATCCAACCATCTCATCCTCTGTTATCTCCTTCTCCTCCTGCCTTCAATCTTTCCCAGCATCAGGGTCTTTTCAAATGAGTCAGCTCTTCACATGAGGTGCCTAAAGTATCGGAGTTTCAGCTTCAGCATCAGTCCTTCCAGTGAACACTCAGGACTGATTTCCTTTAGGAGGGACTGGTTGGATCTCCTTGCACTCCAAGGGACTCTCAAGAGTCTTCTCCAACACCACAGTTCAAAAGCATCAATTCTTCAGTGCTCAATTTTCCTTATAGTCCAACTCTCACATCCATACATGACTACTGGAAAAACCATAGCCTTGACTAGATGGAACTTTGTTGGCACAGTATGAACACTCATTGTAAGGGTTCAAATCCAAGCTCACAGTTTTCAGGTCAGATTACATATACTTCCTAAACTTCCTAATCTGTACAGTGGAAACTATGGTAACTATGATATTAAGGGGGCCTAAAATTGAGAAACTTGGATTTTAACCATAGGAAACCCACTGGCTCTCTCAGCTGTCTTAAACCTGCCCCAGAAGTTTAGCCTGCACCCTGTGTGACAACCTACATCCCTTTTTATCTCAGGATATGGTTTAGATATTTATCCTTAGGATACGAATGTGGCCAGGTGTTTGCTTTGTAGGATCAATGTGATTTTAATACTCACTTTATTTTAGAAGTCCTGATGCTAAATGTTGGTTGAGACATTATTGCTCAGTGTATTACCCCTTGAATCATGATAACAGGAGCAGCATCTTGATCCAGAGAGGAATTATTTAATGTGCTGACTTACAAATATGCTAATATATAAAGGACCTAAAGATAAGATTCTGAATGAAACCCCAAATATAATAACTTATTTGTATGTTTCCCTCTCTTATTTATGGTTCTACTGTTTGCTGTGAGCTATGGGATAATGTGATATTTGGAAGAAGCTGAATTAGCAGGGGATATACAAAGAGAGCTTTAGTCTACCTAAATAAGGATTTTCCAATACTAATGCTCCATGGAAGGCATTCAGGTCCAGTTATTAGTGAGGAACTTAAGCCCCAATTATTAGTGAGGAACTTAAGCCTCATATTGACAGATCATCTGACTTTCTTCAAGAGGTGCACATCAAAATTTATCTAAGAAACCACCAAGTTTTTAAATACTGGAAGCCACCTAAAAATTTTTTTTTAATAACATGAGGACTAAATACTTCTGTCAGCAAGCCAAACTCAACCCAGCACAACCAGTTCCAACCTATAACATCAATTGTTTTAAAGGATCGCCTCCCTGAGCTGGGCAAGAGGGCATGTCTCTGTGCATTGTGAGGGGAGTAAATTTCTCATACGCTGCAAGCATAACTGCCTTATTCTTCCAGTCAAGCTGCAGAAATCATGAACAGTGATTCTTGGTGCCAGTTTCAAACAATGCTAACATTCCTAGTTCTACTGAGGATCAAGAGAGATCCCACCACAAAACACCAAATGGTACTTGGCATATACAGTGGATTCAAAAACATGCCTGCTTCCTTCTATGAATTATTATAATCACTTTCCAATCAACCTTCGAAAGAGTTACTCATCAATGTCTATGAGAACTTAACTCTTTTTGGAAATGGAATTGTGGGTTCACCAGTAAACAATGTTATGACAGCAGCTTCAAAATCATAAAGTTCTATCTGCAATTAGAAAGTCAGCAAGGTGGCTCTTCATTGGTGCAATAGATGCCAGAAGTCTTCCTGCAACTGTGTGCATTTTGTCAGCAAAAGGGAGAAGGTTGCACTCAGAGCTCTGGGATACCTTTCCTGTATTGTAAAGGAAGTACAGCTTCCATTCAAAATGCCAGTGATCTCAGGCAGAAAATGTGGATGGCATCCTATCCTTTCATGACGATAGATACTAATCACATGTTCCACCAGTATCAAACCACTTCACTGTGCTGGTACTAAGTGACCTCACAACTGAGTATGAGTAACTGCAACGTCCTCTGTGGGCAGCAGCAAAGAGAGGAACCACCGCCAGGAACAACCTAAGACGGGAACACGTCACATATCAAAACAAACAGGAACTCCAAGTCTGAAATACTCTGAACCCAGAATGAGATGCTGAGGACAAAAACAAGAGAGACCAAGACAGAAACAGAGGCAGAGATCTCAACTGGTTTCCAAAATGGAAATGATTCTGGTTGGCTTCCTAATTTCCTTGGGGTTGGATCAAAATCTCTGAAATTACAGAAGATGGCATGCCTGCCAAAGACCAGTGTCATTTAAGAAAACCTGCAATTTTCTTTTAACTCTCATTTCCATTTAAAGTTGAATCATTCTATCCTGCAATAATTTTCAGCATAAAAGTAGAAAGAAACCCATCTTTGTGACTGCCAGAGAGGTAATAAAACCAAAGGCAAAACAGGATTGAAAGCTCCTCCTAACAAATAACTTTTTTAACAGATCCACACAATGGAGGAGTGGAGTGGATTAAACTCGACACTCTTTCCTTTAATTGCAGGTGAATTAGCTGTGAGAGGAGACTGTGTAATAGACATCTAACAGCTAAATGCCATCAACTCTTTGTAAATGTACTGAACCCAATCTATGCCTACTAATTTCATCTTATTTTCCTATAAACAGATGAAATGTGATTCAAGGCAAAAAAATACAAATTAGAGGTTGACATGTCAGCCAGGGTACAAGGAAGACTGGGCTTCCCTGTTGGCTCAGCGGTAAAGGATAGCCTGCAAGGCAGGAGACATGGGTTTAATCCCTGGGTCAGGAAGATCCCCTGGAGGAGGAAATGACAACCCACTCCAGTATTCTTGCCTGGAGAATCCATGGACAGAGGAGCCTGGCCGGCTGTTGTCCATGGGGTCACAAAGAATCAGACACGACTGGACACAGACAAGGAAGACTGCAGGGAGTAGCGCATCTCAGCTTTCATAATCCTGAAAGTCACGGAATTTCAGTGCACACATGGAGAGAGAGCACATGGAAAACCCAAATCCAGCAACAACCCAGTGATGCCCACACAGCTAGTACATCACCTATCTTTGGCAGGACCTCTTCTCTAATTTGAGATCAATGGGTCTTAGGGAAACTTCCTACTGCCGTCTAATGCCTTACAAAGTAATTTGTTACTAATTTTTCTAGTAAATCCATTCTCTTGGAAGTCATAGGAGACCCAGTGAACCTCAAATTGGAAAAAATAAACTCTTCTGACCTTGACCTTCATTGGGTTCTGTCTCCTATTTGACTCTGCAGCTCTTTCTTCCTTCCTAAGAGCCCCTGTTTTCCTGGATATTATTAGTTTTCTTTTTTTCTCTCTGACCATTTATGCTTTGCCTTCTGTATACTCCTGCAACACATGTGCTACAAAAACAGCTGATGTTTATTAATCTTAATAAATTATATTATCTCATTTGAGCCTCACATCCACTCAATTACATAGGTATTATTACCCCATTATGTAGATGCAAAAACTGAGGCTTTAAGGTTAAATAACATGCCCAAGGACACAGAGTAAGAGGGAGAATCAAGATTTTAACTCATGTCCATCTGAATTCTGAGCTCACTTTCTCAACCTGTGTCCTACAGCACCTTTTCTTGACTTCTCAAGACTCACAAGCACTTCACCTCCTACCTCTCTGTGATTTCCAAATCTCATTTTCTCCTACCGCAAGTTTCCGAGGTATCAGGTCTGCTTTCTACATGTACAGCACCTTCATTAGATGTCCTTCTAGTTCTCAAAATGAGTAAGAAACTTCAGTTCATTTTCTTCCAAGACTCCTAACATCTTAGTTTCTGTTAACAGTATTTACTCAATGAGATAGTTTGGTAAAATATTGTTGGTAAATGATTGTGTTATTTATTTATTTTTTATCATAAAGAAAGGGTCTGATTAAAATTAATTAGTTATATGAAGGAAATAATCAGGATGGTGCTCTAGTCCATAAGCTACTCATTGACTGTTTATCCAATTCAAGATGGACCTAAAAAGCACTAAACTAACTGCAATGCAACTAAACAAGGACTTCATGCCGAGAATGAGTGACAATGATTGTTGTTCAGTCACTAAGTCGTGTCCAACTCTTTGTTACCCCATTAATGGTAGCACTACCCCCTCTAAGCCCCTCTATCTCTCAGTGTTTGCTCAAACTCATGTCCCTTGAGTCAATCCTGCTATCTAACCATGTCATACTCTGCCACCGCCTTCTCCTTTTGCCTTCAATCTTTTCCAGAATCAGAGTATTTCCCAAAGTATTGGAGCTTCAGCTTCAGCATCAATTCTTCCAAAGAATATTCAGGGTGGATTTCCTTTAGGACTGACTGGTATGGTCTCTTTGTAGTCCAAGGGACTCTCAAGAGTCTTCACCTTACCACAATTTAAAAAAAAATCAGTTCTCTCTTTCAGAAAATTGCAGAGGGAGGTAAACTTCCAAACGCATTCTATGAGGCCACCATCTCCCTAATACCAAAACCTGACAAGGATACTACAAAAAAAGAAAACTACAGGCCAATATCACTGACGAACATAGATGCAAAAATCCTCAATATAATTCTAGCAATCAGAATTCAACAACACATTAAAAAGATCATACACCATGACCAAGTGGGCTTTATCCCAGGGATGCAAGGATTCTTCAATATCCACAAATCAATCCATGTAATTCATCACATTAACAAATTGAAAAATAAAAGCCATATGATTATCTCAATAGATGCAGAGAAGGCCTTTGACAAAATTTAACATTCATTTATGGTAAAAACTCTCCAGAAAGCAGGAATAGAAGGAACATACCTCAACATAATAAAAGCTATTTATGACAAACCCACAGCAAACATTATCCTCAATGGTGAAAAATTGAAAGCATTTCCCCTAAAGTCAGGAACAAGACAAGGGTGCCCACTTTCACCTCTACTTTTCAACATAGTTCTGGAAGTTTTGGCCACAGCAATCAGAGCAGAAAAAGAAATAAAAGGAATCCAAATTGGAAAAGAAGAAGTAAAACTCTCACTGTTTGCAGATGACATGATCCTCTACATGGAAAACCCTAAAGACTCCACCAGAAAATTACTAGAGCTAACCAATGAATGTAGTAAAGTTTCAGGATATAAAATCAACACACAGAAATCCCTTGCATTCCTATACACTAATAATGAGAAAGCAGAAAAAGAAATTAAGGAAACAATTCCATTCACCATTGCAACGAAAAGAATAAAATACTTAGGAATATATCTACCTAAAGAAACTAAAGACCTATATATAGAAAACTATAAAACACTAATGAAAGAAATCAAAGAGGACACTAATAGATGGAGAAATATACCATGTTCATGGATCAGAAGAATCAATATAGTGAAAATGAGTATACTACCCAAAGCAATTTACAAATTCAGTGCAATCCCTATCAAGCTACCAGCGATATTTTTCACAGAGCTAGAACAAATAATTTCAAGATTTGTATGGAAATACAAAAAAACCTTAAATAGTCAAAGCAGTCTTGAGAAAGAAGAATGGAACTGGAGGAATCAACTTGCCTGACTTCAGGCTCTACTACAAAGCCACAGTCATCAAGACAGTATGGTACTGGCACAAAGACAGAACTATAGATCAATGGAACAAAATATAAAGCCCAGAGATAAATCCACACACCTATGGACACCTTATCTTTGACAAAGGAGGCAAAAATATACAATGGATTAAAGACAATCTCTTTAACAAGTGGTGCTGGGTAAACTGGTCAACCACTTGTAAAAGAATGAAACTAGATCCCTTTCTAACACCGCACACAAAAATAAACTCAAAATGAATTAAAGATCTAAATGTAAGAGCAGAAACTATAAAACTCCTAGAGGAGAATATAGGCAAAACACTCTCCGACATAAATCACAGCAGGATCCTCTATGATCCACCTCCCAGAATACTGGAAATAAACACAAAAATAAACAAATGGGATCTAATTAAAATTAAAAGCTTCTGCACAACAAAGGAAAATATAAACAAGGTGAAAAGATAGCCTTCTGAATGGGAGAAAATAATAGCAAATGAAGCAACTGACAAACAACTAATCTCAAAAATATACAAGCAACTTATGCAGCTCAATTCCAGAAAAATAAACGACCCAATCAAAAAATGAGCCAAAGAACTAAATAAACATTTCTCCAAAGAAGACATATGGATGGCTAACAAACCCATGAAAAGATGCTCAACATCACTCAATATTAGAGAAATGCAAATCAAAACAACAATGAGGTACCACTTCACACCAGTCAGAATGTCTGTGATCCAAAAATCTGCAAGTAATAAATGCTGGAGAGAGTGTGGAGAAAAGGGAACACTCCTACACTTTTGGTGGGAATGCAACCTAGTACAGCCACTATGGAGAACAGTGTGGAGATTCCTTTAAAAATTGCAAATAGAACTACCTTATGACCCAGCAATCCCACTGCTGGGCATACACACTGAGGAAACCAGAATTGAAAGAGACACATGTACCCCAATGTTCATCGCAGCACTGTTTATAATAGCCAGGACATGGAAACAACCTAGATGTCCATCAGCACACGAATGGATAACAAAGCTATGGTACATATACACAATGGAGTATTACTCAGCCATTAAAAAGAATACATTTGAATCAGTTCTGATGAGATGGATGAAACTGGAGCCGATTATACAGAGTGAAGTAAGCCAGAAAGAATAACACCAATACAGTATACTAACACATATATATGGAATTTAGAAAGATGGCAATGATGACCCTGTATGCAAGACAGCAAAAAAGACAGATGTGTATAGCGGACTTCTGGACTCAGAGGGAGAGGGAGAGGGTGGGATGATTTGGGAGAGTGGCATTGAAACATGTATACTATCATGTAAGAATCGAATCTCCAGTCTATGTCTGATGCAGGATACAGCATGCTTGGGGCTGGTGCACGGGGATGACCCAGAGAGATGTTGTGGGGAGGGAGGTGGGAGGGGAGTTCATGTTTGGGAACACATGTACACCCGTGGTGGATTCATGTCAATGTATGGCAAAACCAATACAGTATTGTAAAGTAAAATAAAGTAAAAATAAAAATAAAAAAAAATCAGTTCTTCGGTGCTCAACCTTCTTTGTGATCCAACCCTCACAGTAGTACATGAGTATCAGAAATGCCACAGCTTTGACAATATAAATCGTTGTCAGCAAAGTGATGTCTCTGCCTTTTAACATACTGGTTAAGTTTGTCATAGCTTCTATTCCAAGCCACAAGCAACTTTTAATTTTATGGCTGCAGTCACACTCTGCAGTGACTTTGGAGCCCAAGAAAACACAATAGAATGAGAAAGACTAGAGATCTCTTCAAGAAAATTAGAGATACCAAGGGAGACCACCTGACCTGCCTCTTGAGAAACCTACATGCAGGTTCCATATATGGACATAGAACAACAGACTGGTTCCAAATAGGAAAAGGAGTATGTATATTGTCACCCTGCTTATTTAACTTCTATGCAGAGTACATCATGAGAAACGCTGGACTGGAAGAAACACAAACTAGAATCAAGATTGCTGGGAGAAATATCAATAACCTCAGATATGCAGACGACACCACCCTTATGGCAGAAAGTGAAGAGGAACTAAAAAGCCTCTTGATGAAAGTGAAAGAGGAGAGTGAAAAAGTTGGCTTAAAGCTCAACATTCAGAAACTTAAGATCATGGCATTAGGTCCCATCACTTCATGGGAAACAGATGGGGAAACAGTGGAAACAGTGTCAACAGTGTCAGACTTCATTTTGGGGGGCTTCAAAATCACTGCAGATGGTGACTGCAGCCATGAAATTAAAACATGCTTATTCCTTGGAAGAAAAGTTATGAGCAACCTAGATAGCATATTCAAAAGCAGAGACATTACTTCATCGACTAAGGTCCATCTAGTCAAGGCTATGACTTTTCCAGCAGTCATGTATGGATGTGAGAGTTGGACTATGAAGAAAGCTGAGCACCAAAGAATTGATGCTTTTGAACTATGGTGCTTGATAAGACTCTTGAGAGTCCCTTGGACTGCAAGGAGATCCAACCAGTCTATCCTAAAGGAGACCAGTCCTGGGTGTTCTTTGGAAAGACTGATGCTGAGGCTGAAACTCCAATACTTTGGCCACCTCATGCAAAGAGTTGACTCATTGGAAAAGACCCTGATGCTGGGAGGGATTGGGGGCAGGAGGAGAAGGGGACGACCGAGGATGATATGGCTGGATGGCCTCACCGAATTGATGGACATGAGTTTGAATAAACTCTGGGAGTTGGTGATGGACAGGGAGGCCTGGTGTGCTGTGATTCATGGGGTCGCAAACAGTTGGACACGACTGAGTGACTGAACTGAACTGAAGGGAACATTTCATGGAAAGATCGGCTCAATAAAGGACGGAAATTTTATGGACCTAACAGAAGCAGAAGATATTAAGAAGAGGTGGCAAGAATACACAGAACTGTACAAAAAAGATCTTCATGACCCAGATAATCAAGAAGGTGTGATCACTCACCTAGAGCTAGATATCCTGGAATATGAAGTCATGTGGGCTTTAGGAAGCATCACTACAAACAAAGCAAGAGGAGGTGGTGGAATTCCAGTTGAAGTATTTCAAATCCTAAAACTTGATGCTGTGAAAGTGCTGCACTCAATATGCCAGCAAAATTAGAAAACTCAGCAGTGGCCACAGGACTGGAAAAGGTCAGTTTTCATTCCAATCCCAAAGAAAGGCAATGCCAAAGAATGCTCAAACTACTGCACAGCTGCATTTATCTCACACACTAGCAAAGTAATGCGCAAAATTCTCCAAGTTAGGCTTCAACAAAACATGAACTTGAACTTCCAGATGTTCAAGCTGGATTTAGAAAAGGCAGAGGAATCAGAGATCAAATGGTCAACATCCGTTGGGTCTTTGGAAAATCAAGAGAGTTCCAGAAAAACATTTCCTTCTGCATTATTGACTACACAAAAGCCTTTGACTGTGTGGATCACAACAAACTATGGAAAATTACGAAAGAGATGGGAATACCAGACCTCCTTACCTGCCTCCTGAGAAATCTGTGTGCAGGTCAAGAAGCAACAGTTAGAACTCGACATGGAACAACAGACTGGTTCCTAAACAGGAAAGGAGTAAGTCAAGGCTGAATATTGTCACCCTGTTTCTTTCACTTATATGCAGAGTATATCATGTGAAATGCCAGGCTGGAAGAAGCCAAAGCTGGAATCAAGATCGCCAGGAGAAATATCAATAAACTCTGATACGCAGATGACATCACACTTATGCCAGAAAGTGAAGAAGAACTAAGCCTCTTGATGAAAGTGAAAGAGGGGGGTGAAGAAGTTGGCGCCTGGTGTGCTGCAGTCTTTGGGGTTGCAAACAGTCAGACACGACTGAGCAACTGAACTGAACTGAAGAAAATAAAATCAGTGGACAAAGAAGTGTATAAATTGAGCAGGTCTGCCTTCAACGCTTACAAATCAGGAGTCCTTGACAGTAAAAGTCTAAGTCAAAACATTCTCAGGTCAGCTAAGAGACTGATCAGTTTGGGAATGGAATTTGTTAACAATCATTCATCTCGTAGCATCATCTCCCAAACTGGACAACAGTGACAGTCACCTGATCAAGGATGTTTACAAGCAAACCTTCTATGAGGCTGACAGCCTTGGCTCCTAAAACAGAAGCTAGAGTTGGCTTGGGCAACTTAAAAATTTTTAAAGAAATCATTGCATCTAAAATTTCTCTGTAAAGTTTATTGACACAATCTTAGTTATCCAATCATTCTGGATATATTCAAGTTTTTTAAGGTTACTTAACCTCCTGATTAAGGTCCGTCTAGTCAAGGCTATGGTTTTTCCAGTAGTCATGTATGGATGTGAGAGCTGGACTGTGAAGAGGGCTGAGCGCTGAAGAATTGATGCTTTTGAACTGTGGTGTTGGAGAAGACTCTTGAGAGTCCCTGGAACTGCAAGGAGATCCAACCAGGCCATTTTGAAGGAGGTCAGCCCTGGGATTTCTTTGGAAGGAATGATGCTAAAGGTGAAACTCCAGTACTTTGGCCACCTCATGCGAAGAGTTGACTCATTGGAAAAGACTTTGATGTTGGGAGGGATTGGGGGCAGGAGGAGAAGGGGGCGACAGAGGATGAGATGGCTGGATGGCATCACTGACTTGATGGACGTGAGTCTGAGTGGACTCCGGGAGTTGGTGATGGACAGAGAGGCCTGGCATGCTGTGATTCATGGGGTCGCAAAGAGTTGGACACAACTGAGTGAGTGACTGAACTGAACTGAACTGAACTGAACCTCCTTCTGATGCTGGAAAAGGTTGAAGGCAAGAGGAGAAGGGGACGACAGAGGATGAGATGGTTGGATGGCATCACCGGCTCAATGGACATGAGTTTGAGCAAGCTCTGAATGTTGGCAATGGACAAGGAAGCCTGGTGTGCTGCAGTCCATGGGTCACAAAGCATCAGACACGACTGAGCAATTGAACTGAACTCGGTCTTTTTCTGGCATCCCCCTGGTGGCACAGTGGTAAAGAATCCATCTGCCAAAGGTTGAGAACAAGAGGCATGGATTTGATCCCTGGGCCAGGAAGATATCCTAGAGTAGGAAATGACAACCCACTCCAGTATTCTTTCCTGGAAAATCCCATGGGCAGAGGAGTCTGCTGGGTTACAACCCATATGTCGCAAAGAGTCGGACACAAGCGAGCGACTAAGCCTGCGTGCATGCCATCTTTTTCTGAAGACTCACAGATGATGTCAAGTAAGAGGGAGAGTACATATACATAATCTAAATAACCTGGCTGCAGGATTTACTGATACTAAAAATTGGGAAGTAGACTAAACAGCCCACAAGGAGGGAGTGCTTAATGAAAACTGTCAAGATACTCGACTGGGAAGCTATTAAAAATGCAGTTTTGCCAATCTTGAGCTCCCAATCCATCCCCCGCCTTTTCCCTTCTGGTGTCCACATGTTCATAGTCTGTGTCTGTGACTCTATTTCCGCCTGGCAAGTAGGTCCGTCTGTACCATTTTCCTAGATTGCATCTATATGCATTAACATATGGCATTTGTTTTTTCTATTTCTGTCTTATATCACTCTGTAAAAAGTCTCAAGGTCCATCCACATCTCTGAAAATGGCACAATTTTGTTCCTTTTTATGGCTGCTGCTGCTGCTGCTAAGTCACTTGAGTTGTGTCCGACTCTGTGCGACCCCATAGCTGGCAGCCCACCAGGCTCCGCTATCCCTGGGATTCTCCAGGCAAGAACACTGGAGTGAGTTGCCATTTCCTTCTCCAGTACATGAAAGTGAAAAGTGAAAGTGAAGTTGTTCAGTCGTGTCTGACTCGTAGCAACCCCATGGACTGCAGCTCACCAGGCTCCTCCATCCTTGGGATTTTCCAGGCAAGAGCACAGGAGTGGGGTGCCATTGCCTTCTCCATTTTATGGCTGAGTAATGCTCTATGGTGACCTACATAGGAAGGCAATCAAAAGAAGGGATATATGCACACATATAGTAGATTTACTTTGCTGTACAGAAGAAACGAACACAAAATTGTAAAGCACCTAAACTCTGATAAATTAAAAAAAAACATAATTTTGCAGGCAGAGTTAGCAAAATGCTTTTTTAAAAATATGACTTGAGAGGTGAAAAAGTAGTACACAGTTGTATCTGTGACATAATTAAGACTACATAAAAGTGTACTTTATATGAAGAATATGAAAAAATGGAAAAGAATATGTAAAAGAATACATATCTATAACTGAATTATTTTGCTATACACCAGAAACTAACACAACTTCGTAAATTAACAACATTGTAAATTATTCAATAAAAAATTGAATATGAGAAAACAATTTTACTTGTCATGACAGAATTGTTGGTGTTTTTAAATTTAATTTTCATTTGTATTCATGTTTCTATTAGGTTGTGCAATAAATTGACATTTTTAAACAGCTGCTGCTTGCCCTATAGACATGAAACCTCAAAACTATTGTGGAGGCTTTGCAGGTGTGGCTAGACTCTCCCCATGCCCCTCCCTGGCGTCACAGGGCCACTTGAAATCTGCTTGGCACAAGATTGATTGAGCTCTAACAATGCAGGCTAGCTTCTGCGGTCATCCGAACAAAGCAACCAGAAAAGGGAAGAGTGACATTTTGTAATGAGACTAAAAAATGAAAGATCATGTTTCCACACCCACGTAGGCCATTTCCTGCCCCGTCTATTGCTTATCATTAGCCAATATCACTTGTATTCAACCATCAATTTGCCTTGTGCCCTTGGACAAAATATCCACCTTCTCTTTCCTCGTCAGTGTGCAGGCGAGCAAATGCACAGGCAGTGCACGCGGCCACTCTAAGGGCCTGTGCTAATCTAGCCTTGTGTAACTGCCCTGTCACCTTCATGAAAACAGAGTACAGAGTGCTGAGGAAGACTAAATTGGCATGGCCTTTCCTGCGGAGGTGTTGGTGGCATATATCAAAAGCCTTGAAAATGCCTCTACTCTTTGGCATAGCAATCCCATCTCTGGAGATGCCCCCTCCATCCCCAGCCAAGGAAGTAATCCGAGGTGGCCACAAAGATTTGTGAACCAGGAAATTTGCCTTAGGCATAATGACCAAAAAATAAAAATAAAAACATAGGTCAAGCAGGAAGGAATTGGTTAAGGAACTCCTCTGCAGACATATATTGTGAAATCACTAGAAAGTATTTTAAAAGAACACTTGATGACAAACACAACGTTCAGCATAAAACAGTGGGGTAAGAGGGCAGGTGGTTCAATCATCAAATAGACAGATAGATATGTTTATAAATATCAATCTATATATATGGGCTTCCCTGGTGGCTTGGTGGTAAAGAATCCGCCTGACGTGGGTTTGATCCCTGGGTCCAGAAGATCCCTTGAAGAAGGAAATGGTGACCCATTCCAGTATTCTTGCCTGGAAAATCCCATGGACAGAGGAGCCTGGCGGGTTACAGTCCGTGGGGTCATAAAAGAGTCCGACACCACTTAGCGACTAAACAGCAACGTATATATATGTAGAGAAAGAGAGTTAGTGAGAAAGAGAGACTAGTTATTTTTTTAAATAACTTATCACTGTCTATGTGATCTTTAGCAAGTTATTGAGCTTCTCTCTGCCTCCATTTGCTCACTGTAAAGTTGAAATAAAAATAGTACTTACCTGGAAGAACTATTTTGAGAATTGAGTTCATAAATTAGAGTTCTTCATCCTCATGCAGCTGACACAGCAAAACCCTTTTGTCTCTTTGCCCTTAAAGCATTTTCACACACGAGTTTGAAAGGTCTCACACCCTAAAGTTATTAAACAAAGGTGCCTATTTCCAAGTTCCAGGTGAAAAGATCAAGACACAGAGGTATCATAATTAGCCAGTGAGTTATCAGAACTGGAAGTAAAATCTCCCTTTTATTCCTCCTTTCTGGGGCTTATGCCATGATTTAAGAAATACTAAAGAATAATTTATGCTATTTGAGTTTTTTGCCATGTACATGTATTACCTGATGCCAAAAAAAAAAAATTACCTTTGCCATTAAATTTTTTTTTTAATGAAAGAACATTAAGGGAACATACAGTCGCATTAAAGGAAAGAAACAGACTCCGTTTCTAGTTCTCTGTCTGCTTGCCAACTGCCCAGCAGTGAAAGCACCCAAACCGTCCACTACCCGACAGTCTTCCCAGGTGGTGCAGCTGCTGCTCCCACCTGAGCACACAGCCCCTGAATAACGGCCTGTTTCCTGCGGAGGATCGAGGACGGCAGCGCAGGCACAAACGGGAGAGACTCCTTCGATCCGGGGGTTCCTGGTAGAGCGCTTCGCAGAAGCTGCAATGGGACGGCCCCCTCCACTGCCCGGCGGTTCCCAGGGTCGCGGGAAGCCGACTGAGACTTCACTGCTCCTACTGCGGCAAGTCACCTACACCCCTCTGTTAGAATAAAGCGACGTTGTCAATCTAACGAGAATTTATCAGTTTACTGGCAAAAGCGTGAGTATAGAGCAATAGGAAGGAATGATAAGCTCCACTTTCGACAATGGCGGGGACGAGCAGGGGCCCTAATGATACCAACCAGAGTTCTTGGCCTTTCTCAGTCAACAGGCATTGGCTAGAGGCCAGACAAGAAATTGGGGCAAGGCTTTACTGGGGTCCCTGCTGCTGCAGAGGGACTTGTTTCTGGGGAGCAGAAACAAGTGACAGGTTTGCTTGCTCGCTCTCTGAAGTGGGGAGGCAGGGAGCCTGTTCTTTATAGGGGTTGAGGGTAGGGCAGTGTTCCGCGGTTGGGTCAGCCTTAGGTGGTCGGCCAACCCCTCAGGTGTGCTGAGGTGCCTTAGGTGGTCGGCCAACCCCTCAGGTGTGCTGAGTTCAGAGGGCATGCACAATCCCCTGCTCTTGCTTCTGACGCCCAGTTTTTGCTCTGGGCTCTTCAGAAGTGGGAGTTGGGTTTTTGGTCTTTTGTATGTTCTTGGCCAGAATCTGTCCTAACATGCGCACAGTTACTTTTCAGTCCAGTATAGTTTCTTTGTATTCTGTTGCTGGAGAAGTGGTGAGTCCAGCTGCAAGCACTGCAGCAGCCCAACAAAGGGTCCCAGGTCCTAGCCTCTGTCACTAAATCTGGATGGAAAACATTCTCAAACAAAACATTTGCGAGGGATTGCATCAGTAAGTTCCACATGTTACTTGGCATTCTCATGTAGATTCAGCTTTTCCATAAGTGCAGTGAGCAGTGTTAAATTAATCCATTCACCTCTCTGAGTCACACTTGGCATCTAAAGAAAATCAGGCTCCCTTCTAACTCCAGTGATCCTTTAAGCAAAGGAAGACCCTCCCACAGCACTGGAAGTCCTAATGGAGAGACCACCTGAAATCCACACTACGATAAAAGACCACATTGAATGGAAGAAAGTAACACAGAAGCATCCCTTTCTTAGTCCATGTAGCTCTGCTGCTGACGCCAAAGCTGCTGAACGGAATAATAGTGTCTGACTCACTGTCGCAAAATGTGAAATACAAGAGAAAAAAGCAGAGGCAGGAAAGGCAAAAATCATTATCTTCAAACTTGAAAAGAATTGGACTCATACATTCCTCCTCTCCTGCTATCCATCAAGGATTAAAATACTTTCAGCTCATTGCTTCCACCACATCAGTGTGTTTAATGCTGTACAGGGAATGAGTCTGAAAGCCAGCAGCTAATGCTCACGGTTCATCTTGGAGTGTGAACGGGAAGGGAAAAGGGTAATTTATTTGGTTTAAGAAAAATAAATCTATTCTTTTTACTCCAAATAATTTCTTCTAGAAATACAGAGAAGGTGCAGGAATAAAATACATGGTGAAAAGCATGTGTAGAATCAGCAAAAAGCAACATCGCTGCCCAGCAGGCACGTGCAGTAGCTCCTGCTACTGCCCCTCAGCGCAGCTAATAGCCTCCTGGGTGGTGCTGAGGGCCACACGCCCTCCCCACACGCAGGGGTCCCCAGGAGTTCTGTGGTCTCGTCCCCACTCCCCCAGCCCCCCACACCAACCCCCTAAAGTGCAGGGGCTGCAGCCTCATCACCCCTCAGACTCCAGCTGTCCCACCGCATCTCCTCCCTCCAAGGGTCACCTTCCCCAGGACTGAACTGGCTCCTTGAGCATAAATACTGGGAGTTCCCATCTGTCTACTCTGTAGAGCCATGACCTGTAAACAGACCCTCACCTTAAAGCTGGCTTTCATTCTTTACCAGCTGAGCCGCCAGGGAAGCCCAAGTATACTGGAGTGGGTAGCCGATCGTTTCTCCAGTGGATCTTCCCGACTGAGAAATTGAACCAGGGTCCCCTGCATTGCAGGCAGATTCTGTACTAACTGAGCCATCAGGGAAGCCCTCATGACCCCCAGGTGTTTCCAAAATGATTTTTATTTTTTCTAGTTGCCAGCATTTAAGTACGATGAGAGCTCACAGGTTAGAGATTTCAGGCTTCTTCTAGAGAATTGAGATGCCTGGCGATCCAGTGCTCAGACACTAGAATAGCCTCACCTGGAGCAGCTGCCTTCCTTAGGAGGGCTTCCATGCCCCAGTCACCACGGGGACCCTCCAGGCAGAGTCCCTCTCTGACATTCCCTTCCAGGCTCTTCATGCGCCCGTGACCTGTGAGCGCCTCTCCGTCTCCTCACTGAGGCTCTCCAAGCCCTTCACGGTGCTGCTCCAGCTTCAACAGGCCAGGCCTCACTCCCACTCACCCTCTGCCTAAACACCTGCCACCAGCATGTAACATGCCTCTGCACTGATTTCCATGATGGCTTTTCAATTTTCATTTTATATTGGGGTATACTTGATTCACAATGTTGTGTGAGTCTCGGTGTGCAGCAAAGTGATTCAGTTATGCAAATGCACGTATGTATTCTTTCTCCCGTTCTTTTGCCCATTGAGGTTATTACAGAATATTGAGCAGAGATCCCTGTGGCTTTTCCGCTGTCTCCTCCTTATCCTTATCTGGCCTGGTAGAATCCATCACTCAGTGATGATGAAGCAACTCAAACAGTATCCCTTCTTGATTGTCTCCCCTACTAAGATTCTCATCACCCCTATTTCCGTACCATTACTGCACCACGTGCCAACAGGTCTTTATGTTCTTAAGGGTCAGCATCTCTAAATGCTGTTGGGCACGGGGCCTCATCTTGTCTTCTCGATGGACTCCAGCGAAAGTATGACAAAGACTGAACATTCTAGAAATATTTGTTTAAATAAAAGTAGATATCAAGGACCACGACTAGGATGCTAATACTATTCTGTGCCTACTCAGATGCCTTTTCCTTCAAAGGAAGAGGCCAAGGGGAAACAGCTGTGGTGTATTGCTCCAGGACCTCCCCAAGGGGAGGACGGCTCCACTGAAAGTCCTCACCATGTCTTCTCTTTGTACATAACAGTCTGGAGAGAGTGTCATCTTAAATATCTGGTTATCGGAAAATGACTTGCTTGCAACTCTTTTCCCCTCTGCAGAGAAGAAAACTGCATAATTCATAGAGGCAGCAGAATTTTGGTCAAAGGTTGCAACGTGATCTGTCTTGGGGGAAGGGGGACAAGAGCGGGTTTTGTGCAATTCTCTCTCTGACCCCATCACTAGCAAGCTACACTGCCATTCTCTGCAACCAGAATGGACTCAACTCTTGCAATATTGTTCTGCTGAGACAAGAATTGGATTGTCACAACCACAGTGTTAAAAATGTTACAGGCTTCATCAAAACAATCACATCAGCCATAAAATGGTAGGTGATCAAGGTTGACGCTCCACTCTCATCGTAACTTACTTTGACGTGCCTGGATGGAGAAACAAATTACAGGTAATTCCTAGCCCACCTTCCATTACAGCAGGAAATGATACGTTGCAGACTGCTGCAGTGGTAAAGAGAGAATGACTATTTTTCAAATGATAGGAAATAAGACTAGGAAAGAACTTGCTGGGTAAATTGAGATAATAGCTTCTGAGAATTGGAGCCATCCCAAAATTGTCCTGGGGAATATGGGGTTCAAAGAGATTAGCTGAAAAAGCTTGGTACACATAGCCTCCATTTGTTATGGAAATAGCATACAGTCTAGAATCTGTCATAGCTTCAGTTCTCCAAGGTCACAGGCATGACCTTGAGCAAGATGCAATCTCTTTGTCTGAAAAAAAAAAGTTTATGTCTTCATCCATAAACAAACAAACAAAACAAGGACAGTAGGAATCCTGGTACTAAGCCTACTCTTGCTTAATTTCATGAATGCTTTTAAGGGTTAAATAAGACAATGGATGCACAATAATTGGCCTAATATCTAAGACAGCAGATTCTAAATGATCAACGATGGTGACCTTCCCCATATCCACACCTCTGAAGCTTTCTGCCATTCAAAGTAAACTACCTCCCAAGCCCCTCACCCTCACTCATGCAGAAATACACACACACACACACACACACACACACACACACACACACACACAGAACACCTCTACCCCGACTCTATCACACATTCCATCCTTTCTCTTGTTTGTCCACCAGATAGACACTCCACTGGATGTGTGGTTTATGTACTAGGCTTTTACACAGTGTATTTCTATCTGCTGTCACACTCCCAGGTAGTACTAGTGGTAAAGAACCTATCTGTCACTGCAGGACACACAGATCCCTGGGTTGGTAAGAGCTTCTGGAGGAAGACATGGAAGCCTACTCCATGCACTCTCACTTGGGAAAATCCCATGAACAGAGGAGCCTGGTGGGCTATAGTTCACAGGGTTGCATAGAGTTGGACACAACTGAAGTGACTTGGCACACAGAGTAAGGTCAGACATATAAACTTTTGCTTCTGGATATTAAAACACACACACACACACGGGGCTTCCCTGGTGGTCCAGTGGTTAAGACTCCATGCTTTCAATGAAGTGGGCACAGATTCAGTACATGGATGAGGATTTCAATCCCACATGCCCTGCAGTAAAACCAATAAATTTTAAAAATTAAATATAAAATAAAAATACAAACACACACACCAGGAACTCTAATGGCTTCACAAGCATGACTCAAGGTAGAATGATTCAAATGCCCCAGGCTCCAGCTTTCTCCTTCTGGGTCCTCCCTAAAGAATGACTTGGAAATGCCTGGTCATGTCTCATTGCACTGCGTCGATCACTGCTGACAGATCACAGAACCATTTGGAAGCTGATGAGGTGTAAGCAATATGGTTCAGAACTCGACGACACAGGTATTACAGTGACAGATGGCACAGCCAGTAAAAGGATGGGGAGCACGAGATGCCTGATGAGTGTGAGTTCCATTAACGCAAAGAGGCTGTACTCTGAAGACTGTCTGAAAAAAGTAAACTGATTTTCATAAATCAGCAATGAGGGGTGAAGTCTTTTAATGACAACTGTAGACCAGAAAGTGTAGACAGCAGGCTGGTGGTGGTCCCTGCCCTCTCTCCATCTCTGGGTATCCTGGGCTCTGGGCCCTTTCTCTCAAAGGTGAGTTAGTGAGTGCTTTATTTGGGAGGAGGGGCACAGCCCCACAGAATGAACTGGTTTCCCCTGATGGGTGTTCTGCATGTAATAAAATCCCAAACAGAGAAAACTCGGGGCAGTGAAGGCCAGGCTCTGGGCCCCAGTGCTCTGACCGCACTAGTGCCTCAAGAACAGCTTGGCATCTCAGCTCACAGAACTGCACCGGACACGGCTTCAGCCGTGCAAGACCTTCTACACAATGCCTCTCATTCTATATCCCTCCCTTCTTTCTGAAATCCACACCTCTCCTGTCTTTCCCAATTGCCAACTCTCCCTCCAGGGGTTAACAAGGTCCAACCTCCTCTGGGTCATGGAAACCTTCAGGCCCAGAAACACTCATTTCTGGTCCTGGGTATAAGGCAATGGGATGGATTTCACACCAATGTGCAGTGACAGAAAGAAAGACCATGAGGAGATACTCAACTCCAGTGTGCCATTTGCTTTTTGCCTAGTTTATCCTTAGTTTTCATTATCTAAAAACTTTGGATATCCAATAAGGACCTATTGTATACCACAGGGAACTCTATTCCGCATTCTCTAATAACCTATATGAGAAAAGAATCTGAAAAAGAGTAGATATATGTATAACTGAATCATTTTGTACACTTGAAAGTAATGCAACATTGTAAATCAACTGTGCACCAATAATTTTTTTAAAGAATATGTAAATCAATAAGCAAGTTTGGATGTGTTTCAGAAAGACCTGTGTTGATGGCAACTAAATGTGAATAACATATAAAATACTTCAGACACCTTGTTTTTCAAGGATTAATTATCTACCAATAATGACTAAAGTCTGCATGTAAGATTCCTGTTTCCCCCACCACCACTTCTTTGTGGACTGTATTTTGGTAAACACACATCTTCAACTATATAGATGCCCTCCCCATGTCTGAAGCACCATGCAATAACTCCACTACATTATATATTCCCATTCAGGGGAAGTCCAACTTTAAGGGGGTACACAGTCAAATAAAGTCAAGGCAGACTGTTAGCTGGGCAGGTGCAGAGCTTGGCTATTATCCCAGCCTCACGTCTGAAGAAAGAACATTGAATGCAGGATCAGAAGGAGTGAAGGGCCCACAGGTGAAGTAGATGGGGCCAACTCAGGTCAATTGGCTTATGACAGGAAGTTGGTGTCCTCATAACAGGAAGTTCCAGTTGCTCCTGCAGCGAAATCATTCTTCTTAGTACCATGTAGTAGCTTCCCTGGGATATAAGAAAGGAGAATAAAACTACTTCCAACCAACATTTCTACTTCAATGTTCCTGAATTTTTACTAGGCTAAAATTTTCTTGGCTACAGACCCAGCTGTGGTTAAAAGAGCCTGGACTAAAGCTTGGCCCCCTGGGAAAGGACTAGGAAAATGGGGAAAAAAAATCTTAGCTTTTCTCTAATGTCCGTCCTTATTATGCTAATTAGTATCAATAAGTATAAGCCAATAGAGTTGTCACCTAAAGATAGGACAGAATATATTTGCTGTTTTTAGTCACTAAGTCATGTCTGACCCTTTTGCAACCCCACGCACTGTAGCCCACCAAACTCCTCTGTCCATGGGATTTCCTAGACAAGAATATATTGGAGTGGGTTGCCATTTCCTTCTCCAAGGACAATGTAGATAAATATGTTTTATATATTTTTTAATATTGAGAATAAATTAATATATAATATTGTGCAAGTTTGCGTGTACAGCCTGTTGATTTGATAAACTTATATATTGCAATACCATTACCGTCAGAGTGCTAGCTGACACCTCCACCATAGCACATAAGTATCCTTCCTTTCCTCTGGTGAGAACACTTACAGCCTGGTCTGCTAGCAACTCTCAAGTATATGATGCAGTATCATTAATGACAATCACAATAAGCAGCTCTCAAGTACATGATGCAGTATCATTAGTGACGATCACAACACTGGGCATTAGACCTCCAGATTGATTCATCAGTCCAACTGCAGGCTCATGTGCACACTCGACCCGACATCTCCCCAGTCGCCCCCACCCCCAGCTCAAGCCCCTCTCAGCCAGCACTCCACTCTCTGTTCCTATGAGGTCAGCATTTTTAGATTGCGCATACAAATGAGATCGTACAGTATTTGTCTTTCTCTGCCTCGCTTAGTATGATGCCCTCAAGGTCTATCCACGTTGTCACAAGTGGTTGGATTTCCTTCTTTCAAGTATGTGTGTGTGTGTGTAATTTTATCTATACTATTTAATATATTTTAAATATATATTCTATACAAGTTCTGTGTCCATTCATTCATTGATAGACTCAAGGTGTTTCCATATCTTGGTATCTGTGACATATGCTAGAATGAACATGGGAGTGCAGATATCCTTTCGATAGCCTGTTTGCATTTTATCAGATCTCTCCCCAGAAGCGGGCACTGGGCCATATGGTAGTTATATTTTTAATTTCTTCAGGAGCCTCCATACTGTTTTCTGTAGTGGCAGAACCAATTTGCATTCCCACCAAAAGTTCACGGGGATTTCTTTTTCTCATTATTCTCACCAACACTTGTTATCTCTTGTTGTTTTGATGATGGCCGTTCTGACAGGTGTGAGGTGATATCTCATTATGGTTTTGATTTGCATTTCCCTGATGGTTAGTGATGTTGAGCACCTTTTCATGCATCTGTTGGCTATTTGTGTATCTTTGGAAAAATGTCTCTGTTCCTCGGCCCATTTTTAATCAGACTGTTTGAGGCTTTTTGTTATTAGGTTACACCAATTAATTTTTATTGAAATATGAGGGGCTTACAATATTATATTAGTTTCAGGTCTACAACATACTGATTTAGTGGTGTTATAAATTACCTATCACACAAAGCTATCATAATATCATTCAGCTGTATTCCTTATGTTGTACATCTATGTGACTGATTTCTCTCATAACTGGAAGGCTATACCTCTTAATCCTCTTCACCTATTTGATGCATACTTTCATTCCTGATTCCCTCTAGCAACAACTGGTTTGTTCTCCACATCTCTGAGTCTGTTTATGCTTTGTTATATTGGTCTGGCCTTTTATACATTCCATATATAAGTGAAAATATTCAATATCTGTCTTTCTCTATTCAACTTATTCCACCTAGTGTAATACTAAACACACATCACAATATTCTTCAGGCCTATCTGTGTTGTTACAAATGACAAGAGTTCATTCTTTTTGTGCAACTGGGTATATACGAATTCGCATTTTCTTCATCTGTTCATTTGTCAAACAACTTAGGTTGCTTCCATATCTTGGCTATTGTGAATAATTCTGCTATGAACACCAAAGTGCATATATATGTTTTATAGTAGTATTTTCATTTTATTCAAAGGCTTATGCAAGAGTGGAACTGTTGGATCATATGGTAGTTCTACTTTCAGTTTGCTGAGGAACTTCCATGCTATTTTCCATTGTGGCTGCACCAATTTAAACTCCTACAGTGTACAAGAGCTCCCTTTTCACTATATCCTCACTGATACTCCTTATCTCTTGTCTGTTTGATGACAGCCATTCTGACAGGTGTGAAGTAGGATCTTCACAGCACAACTGTGGTTTTTATTTACTTTTCCCTGATGATCAGTGATGCTGAACATCTTTTCATGTGTGTGTTGGCCATCTGTGTATCTTCAATGGAAGAGACTGAGGTTGCCTTCCCAGTTTTAATTGGACTTTTATGTTGAGTTGTATCATGTTATCTGCAAATAGTTTCACTTCTTCCTTTCCAACCTGGCTTCCTTTTATGGTTTATTTTTCTTCTCTGGTTGCTGTGGCTAAGATTTCTAGTACTATGTTGAATAAAAGTGATGACAGTGAGCACCCTTCTTTTGTTCCTGTCCTTAGAGGAAAAACTTTCAACTTAATCTTGAGTATAATGTTAGCTGTGAGTTTGTCATAGGAAAGCGAAAGTGTTAGTCACTCAGTCGTGTCCGACTCTGTGACCCATCGGCTGCAGACCACCAGGCTCTTCTGTCCATAGGATTTTACAAGCAAGAATACTGGAGTGAGTTGCCATTTCCTTCTCCAGAGGATCTTCCCAACCCAGGGACCAAACCTGGGTCTCCCACATTGCAGGCAGATTCTTTACTCTCTGAGCCACCAGTAAGTAAAGAACCTTTATTATGCTGAGCTAGGTTCCCTTTATACCAATTGTGTTGGGAGCTTTTTTTTTTAAATCACAAATGGATGTTTATTAAATGCTTTTTCTGTATCTGAGATGATTTATCTGTATTCTGAGATGATTACACGATTTTTGCCTTTTGTCTTGTTAATGTGGTGTGTCACATTGATTGATTTGCAGATGCTGAACTATCTTTGCATCTCTGGGATAAACTTACTTGATTATGATGCATGATCCCTTTATTATATTGCTAAATTCTGTTAGAAAATATTTTTGACTATTTTTGCATCTATGTTCATCAGGATATCAGCCCATTATTTTCTTTCTTGTGATATTTTTGTCTGGTTTTGTTATCAGAAAACTGCTGCCTGTCTCATAGAATGAGTTTGAAGTACTCCTTCTTCAATTTCTTGGAAGAGTTTGAGAAGGATAGGTATTCATTCTTCTTTAAATGTTTGGTAAAACTATCTTGTGAAGCTGTCTGGTCCTGATCTTTGTGAAAGTTTCTTCATTATTTGCCGGGGCCCAGCCCTGGTGGATCCAAGGAATTTGAAGCGGGGACGGTGTTGGCAAGGAAAGACTTATTTATTTATTAATATAAGATTAGATTAGGAAGAAATAGTGTAGTAAGAAAATTAAGTGGAGAGAAGAGGCTGATTAACTTGGGTTACATGGAAAACCAATAAAGTTCCAGACAAGGAGCTTACACCGTCTGTGTTAGGCCGCCGGCGCCCGTTTGAATATCGGAGAGTGCCCCGCCTTGGGCTCTGTCTCTTACGGATCTTAAAAGCCGGGACAAGTAAGTAGATATAGTGACCCTCCACTCCTCAGATGGGAATTCAGCCTGAAATTAGAGTAAAGAGGAGACATGGGGGAAACCAGTCCAGTGACTGGCTCCCCTTCTATTGTCCTTCAATGCCTTTTATACTTTTGATTATACACAGAGATCAATGGGTAATACAAAATTATGTAGCGTTCGCAGCCCAGACTCTTTCTGTATATCTTTTTGTATACAAAAGGTCTCAGGTGATTTACATTATCTTCTGGCCAAGAGGCTTGTTAACACTTTTTGGCTCTCCTCCTTAATGAATGCTAATTTCGTTTCCCCTAAGTGTTTTTCTTTAATCTGCATCTCCTTAAAGAGCTAAAGTTACATCTCTATAGAACAAAGGCACAGTGGGTTATAACAAAGAAGGTACTTAACTCAAAGATCTAATGTTGCTAATACCAGGTCTACTACTTGTTTTTCTGTATACCAACTATATCTAAAAATAAAGGATATGAAAATTTGGCAGCAAGTATTGGCTCAACAAATGAAACCTTTAATCAGTCCTATTCTAAAGATTTTGACTCCTCGGAAGCCCCATGTACCTAGGATGTTTTAGGCTTCCTGTGCCTCCTGCGGTCAGGAGGCCTCAAACAATCACATACGCAGCTGTACGAGTCCTGCAGGCAGGCTAGAAAGCCATCAGAGGGGTTTTTGGATTGAAACACTCTTTCGAATGCAGAAGACTAAAGCCCTGAATTGACTTTTTCCAGAGAATGTCAGGAGACTGGAAAAGCAGGCAGATTCTTATTTTTTGAGGTATATGCTCAGGAAATGCCAGGGGGAAAACCTGAGATCTGACTCGACCTTGCCCATCAGATCTCTGCCGCATGACCTTGTCACGGGTGGAATTCCTCACGCTGGCCTCCAGCAATTATTGATTCAGTTTCATTATAATTAATTTTTACATATTTTGGATATTATCCCTTATCTGAAATATGTTTTGAGAATATTTTCTCCCATTCCACAAGTTGCTTTTTCATTTTGCTGAAGTTCTTGCTTTTCAAAAGCTTTTGTTCCCAGTAGCCCCACTTGTTTTGCTTTTAATTCTTGTATTTTTCTTGGTGTCATATTCAAAAAAGTATTGCCAGGGATAATGTCAAGGAGACTTTTCCCTATGTTTTCTTCTAAAAGTCCTATGGTTTCAGGTCTTATGTTTATGTCTTTAACCTATTTTGAGCTAATTTTTGTGAATAGCATAAGATAGGGATTCAACTTCATTTTTTTGGCATTAAAAATAATAGTAGTAGGATTTATCATATATCACATATTTAGGGACCACTGAAGAGAGAAATCGAGACTAGTGTGGTAGTCGCTGGCTTATTACTATGAATGTTTCTCAGACAGCAAGACTGAGGCTGATCCTAAACATTTGTCCTAAACCTGACTTTGTTATTACCTGAGTCCAAGAAGAAAGCACATTTTAAAACGGTTCCTTGATCAGATCTATCTTTAAACAGAGTTTGTCTGGTACCTTTGCTGTATCAGAGGGGATATAAATGTTCTTTTAGTGGAAACTTTTCACACTTTTAAATAGTCAAGTTTCTACCCCAAACTATTTTACTCTGAGCATGACTTCCATAGTCATTATGCCTGGTTTGGAATATCTATTAGCAAGGAAGGCAGGTTAGCAACTTCTCCAAAGCTGAAGAACCAAGGCAATCACTCCCAATATTGACAGTTAGTAATTATATATGGCAAATTAACCCAATTCAGCTACTAATAGGTACATTTCAAAAACTATTTTGTCTTGAATAATTCAACTGAGAAATTTTCTATAAAATTCAAACATTCCGTGGTAACTCTGTTGGTTCTTCTTCGTAGCAGATCAAAATTAGAACGGCCTTGACCTGTGAAGCCAAGTTGAGAGACCAAGGTGGCCACTTGTTCGTGAAATGGTGTGGATTCTGTTTTCCTTTCCAAGGAAAATCATGTTACTGCCCTTGGGTATCTTCTCAGCCTGGTGAAGTAAGGTTTCTGCCTATTTCAAATTTCATGAGAAAATGTAAACATTATCCAAAGAGCAGCAAAACCCTGAAACCATAGTTAAGTATGAAAAATTATTTTCAGTCCAAGTGCTTGTCAGAAAGTATAAACTCAAATGCACTGACACTCAGGACTTACCGCAATTTTGGTCAAGGGAAGTATTTCTGGAAAATTGCATGAAGAAAAAGTAAACCATCTACTCCTCTAACATTCAAAACAACTTATCTTCAGGCTGAACCATATCGCTACAGAAGTATACACACACACACACACACACACACACACACACACACACACACACGGTGGGGGGGGGGTGCTTCTCTAATGCTCAGATGGTAAAGAACTTCCAACGCCAGATACTCGGGTTCTATCCCTGGGTTAGGAAGATGCCCTGGAGTAGGGAATGGCTACCCACTCCAGCTATTCTTGGCTAGAGAATTCCATAGACAAAGGAGCCTGGCAGGCTACAGTTCATGGGGTCACAAAGAGTCAGACATGACTGAACAACTTTCATGTATATATGCCAACTTCTTCTCTGCACCTTATTTCCTCAAGGAAAAATTAAAAACTGTTTTACTAAGTCACATATTATTATATCATCCCCTCACACTGAGAAATGTTTTATACAGTTACTGTTGAGAACATCATTCATAACAGTACTTTATGTCAACCTAAGAATAACCTGCGGGTAAAAATCAATCTCACCGATTAATAAGATATTTCTTCCTTTGAACAACTGATTTGTCTAATCTGACAGATGCATGAACTTTGTGCCTTGATTGTTTTTCTCTTTTTTGGTTGGCAGACAGTTCAGAGGTAAATATTGGCACCATTCACCCAGGGCCTTACAGTGTGCATTCTGCATTTAGCTTTACACTTAGCTTAGCCTTGTATTTATACCTTCATTTTTATTGCTGCTGTGATTTTCTCTGATTAATTACTTCCATCTGTTGTATAGCTTGTTGTCAATATTTTTAATTTTGAGAAAGGTAAGATTTTAAAAATAACAATTCACTTAACTAAGCACCTGTTATTTTCATACCGTTTTCTTAGGCACTTTGATAACTTTTCTATAACTTATCTTTTAATCCAAATACCTTACTGAGGATCTGGACATTTATTTTAAACCCAGGCAAGCATTCATCAATAGCAAAAACAATGAGAAATTCTCTAGGGATTTTCAAGATTATAAAGGAAGCTACACTGGGAATATTTAGAACCTTATTAGTGTTTCTCCCTGAAAGAAACGTAGGTTTATATGAGTCATGATTTTCATATTAAGTGCATTTTATTTAATTGTACATTTATAAAAAATAAATCATAACTTACAAAAATAAATGAAATCAAATCTTGTTCCATAATGACTGAGGGAAACTTTGAGAGACAAACTCAAGTTTTGATCAAATGTTCACCAGATCAAATTGGGACTAAGAAAAAGAGAAAATTATTGAGTTATTTCCTTGATATTAACTGCACTTTAAAGAGAACCACAAATAAATAAATAAATAAATAAATAAATAAATAAATAAAGAGAACCACATTCTTCTCTGTCAATAGCAAATGTGCTGAGTATTTATAGCAGTTAAGTCTCTGATCCCATCCTCCAGTGGCTTGAAAGTCTCATTCCATTTCCTGAATCCTATCACAGAAGAAATACAATTTTATTATCTTTTTAGCTAAATGTGTTCACCTTTCTTCATCTCTTCTTTTTACTGAACATCTAAATCTGAATGCTCTCTTGTATTTCTTTATACTCAATATACTTTAGCTAACTATTCCAATATTTCGGGATTAGTGAACCCAATTTACAAGGCTAACTGAAATTCTTGGCAAATTTGCATGCTAAAATGGGACGTGAATTTATAATTTCTTCTAACTTAAAATAAGATGGCAATGTTGCAGACTTCCCTCAGCACGGTCCCTTCAGTGCACTGCACCATTCAGGGTGCCTGCATCTGTACTTCCACAGATCTTCATCTCCAAAGCAGCACTGCAGCCATTAATTATGCAAGGGCGGCAAGGGCACCACTTTCACGCCTGCCACAGGGCCAAAGCACATCATGCAATCCATCACCCCAAGTTCATGGCTATCTTCCCTGGCAGTGACTGATAGAGGTCATTCTCATCAAAAAACTCATGATGCAAGGAATTCAACAGCCTCTTCCAGCAAGACACTGGACGTGAGCGCAGCTCAACAGTTGGTTTTGTCATTTGATGTCATGTGAGAAACTCACGCCTAGAGCACATTCAAGCAGAATGAATGTTGTTTTCAAAGGACATAGCATAGAATCAATCTGATGACTGGCCCTCAATGAAGACTTAAAAGGATCGAGCAACTTAGAGATTATGGAGTTTGTGAGGAAACTTATTTGGGGAGAACTGTTCTCATATTGCGACTCAGCCTCACTTTATTCTCCTATCACTAAGACAGAAGGGTTAAAATAAGCTCTCTTCAGCTCAAGCCAAGACAGAAGCTTTACTTTATTCATATTAGTCAAAAACAGAAAATAGTCCACACACCCATCGTCAGAAGATAAAATATGCTACAGTCAGAAAACACGCCTCATCAATAATAAGGGATTAATGATACATAAAACAGCAAAATGTGTCTCAGAAACATGCTAAGTAAGAGAATCCACACACAGAGGAATACGCACTGGATGACTTCATTTATCTCAGGTTCCAGAACACCAAATCTGGCGTATATTGAATAAATAAAACAAAAAAGTGGTCCTGGTAGGCAAATGTCGTGGGAATCAACATTGAAGAAATATGAAAGAAATTTCTTGGATGATATCTATATCTTCATGGGACTTTGGATCACACAGGTGTATGCATTTCTCAAAACTCAATATAAGTACATCTGATATGTACATTTTATTGCATGTAAATTTTACAGTAAAAACATAAACATATGGTGAACATTAGTTAATGATATACATGCTGAGGTGTTCATGTGGACATATACAGATTGTCTGCTATTTATTTTTAAAGTGCATCAAAATAAGATGAATAGGTGGATGAATAAAGGGATGAATGAATGGATGCCTGTGCAATAAGATGAGCCCTGTGCAATGCTGTAGTGAGGGCAGGTGTGCGGATATTCACTTTTTAACTTTATTACATATTTGAAAATTGCCATGATAAAGAAAGCTGAGTGCCAAAGAATGGATGCTTTTGAACTGTGGTGTTGGAGAAGACTCTTGACAGTCCCATGGAACTGCAAGGAGATCCAACCAGTCCGTCCCACAGGAAATCAGTCCTGAATATTCATTGGAAGAACTGATGCTGACGCTGAAACTCCAATACTTTGGCCACCTGATGCGAAGAACTGGACTCATTGGAAAAGACCCTGATGCTGGGAAGGATTGGGGGCAGGAGAAGAAGGGGACAACAGAGGGTAAGATAGTTGGATGGTATCACTGACGCGATGGACATGAGTTTGAGTAGGCTCTGGGAGTTGGTGATAGACAGGGAAGCCTGGCGTGCTGCACTCCATGGGGTCGCAAAGAGTGAGACACGACTGAGGGACTGAACTGAACTGATGATAAACTAGTGAGGAAAAAAATACGATAGTGGCTTCAAAAGGACTCCCAACATAACTTGATATCAATATCCTGAAGTTAAAGAAGCACAGTGGACTGTCTATCTCTGGTCTGCAAACTCAGACGGCAGAAGTGACAGGCTGGCCAGATGTTTTGGCAGTGGAGAGAAGGTTGCTGCTGTGTGCAGTTTGCCTATCTGAGTTGCAAAGAAAGAGAATGCATGAGTGTGTTTCCTGTGGACCAGATGTGTATTCTACAAGAAAGAGCCCAACGTGGAGACATCATGACTCCTGCACATGAGGACCTGCACAAGGGGTAGGGGTGGGGGTGGGGGGAGGCTAGAGGAATAGAAGGCATTATCCCCAAGAAGGGAGGCTATAGTTACATGGATCCAGCAAGAAAGCCTCTGAAAAGCCTACACAAGTATGAGTGACTGAGAATATCCATCCACCAAGCCCAGAAAACATAGTCATCTTATATGACTACTGGTCAAGGAAAAGCATCTTCCATCTTTCCCCTGATTTCTGATCCACTGCAGCCCTACAGTAATCTTTAAGAGCCGCTTGCTCAGGGAAGGTAGTGAGCAAGTCAATGTCATCCTACCTTTTTCTCCTGAAGGTATAAGCCAGCTTCACAATGCCACCCTCACCAGAAAAAGCTGGCATGGGTGCTGGAGAGAGAAGAGCTATCTTAGAATAAAGTCCGAATTGTTACATTACATGATGCTGGACAGTCTAACTTCTTAATCAAAATGCCATCTTTCAACTTAGAGACTTTAGGACTCTCAGCTGTGCAGTAGTGATCAGAAAAGTTCTGGCTCATGGTGGCTGGTGGGAAATATCCCATACTAAGCAAAGTTTAAAAGGACAGTAGATGTAGTGGCTGCTTTCCATGCCCCAGATGCCCTTCTGAAGGTCACTAAACCCACTCTGCCATGAGCACTAGGCCATCAGAAGCCATCTCCTCCAGAGAGCTGTCTGCAGCAGAATGGAAGCCACCTTGAGACAGGCTGAGACCTAGGACCCTTTCCTGCACTGCTGGCACCTGGACATACCGCTCCTTCAGCAACAAAACACAAACTATAAAGAACTAAAAATAATTGCATGCATGCACAGTTGGGGCACATTATGGACAAAGGATACAAAAAGACCAAAAAACCTTTACTGACACTTCTAAAGAGCCAGGGACAAACACAGGGTGTCAGGAGCAAAAGCAAAAACTGCACATGCCCCCAAAACTCAGCACCACTTAAGGGACGGGCAAGCCACCTAAGCCACCCCTCCTGCCTGGCCCCTGGACACGCCCCCTACTCTCACCCTGTATAAGGAAGTAGCTCTCCCCATCTTGTGAAGCAAGTGAGCACGGGAATCTGTTACTTGTTCTCACTCCCCCTTGTTGCAGCAGGAGCCAAAAAAGCCTTGCCTGAATTTCCCCTCCGGCCTCTTATCAATTTCTATTAAGGAGACCAAGAATCCTGGTTGGTATCAACGTCATCCAAACTACATCACTGACCACTGCTCCACCCTAGTAGATGGAGGTTAGGCTTGACTCAGGAATACAAAAGGTAGGATTTCAAGGAAGAAAGGGGACTCATATTTTTCATGCAATTTGTGCGCAAGCCCGTGAATCAAGGTTATAGCTAATCTTGAGTCAAGACAACGTCCGTACTTAGTTTTCTTTCCCTGCCCTGTCATGCATCCTTCATTCTCCTTCTCCTAAAGGTATCCTTTCAGTGAGTCACTTGCACAAGAACCCTCAACGTGACTCTGCTCTTAGAGACCCCTACCTAAAACACATGGGACAAAAATTAAGGTGTATTTTTATTAAATTGTACCCATTCTAGAATATGAAAGCAAAGACAGATCTCACGAATGTATGACATGAAAGCAAAGGCAAGCTCTCCTCTCTTAGACAATCTAGGACAATCTCAGCGTTCTGTTGGTCACTGCCTCCCCAGTAACTGCATACCAGCATTTCCCAGGGTCTAGGAAAGATCCAGCCTTTCTTCGTTTTTCCAACATACCCATCTGACGTTAGACAGTTATCAGCTTAAAAATAAGTCAACTTTTCATTGTATTCTTCATACAAAGTTCAGTCTTAAAATGTTAACCTGTTCAAGACTTATGGACATGGGCCATGGGAGGAAGGAGAGAGCCAGACGCGTGGAGACAGCACAGAAACACGTACACTACCAAGTGCAAACAGACAGCCAATGAAACTGCACTGTGTAAAGCAGGGGCCTCAAATCAGGGCTTGGTACCAACCTACAGGGTTAGAAGAGGATGCGAGGTGGGAGGGAGATTTAAGAGCCACACGTATACACGTGGCTAATTCATGCTAATGTATGGCAGAAACCAAACCAATACTGTAAAGCAATTACTCCTCAATTAAAAATAAGCAAATTTTTATAAACATTAACCTGTTCATCTTTGCGGGGTTGGTGGGGGGGCGGCGGTGAAAAATCTCTATACCCTTCTTGTACAGAAGTCTCAGGGAGATGTTGCACCAAAAGTTAAATGTAGGTTCCAGACTTCTTTGATATAATAATACAATCTGCAGCTGGTGGACAAACTTTTTCTTGGCAGGCACTGTAGTGGAGCCAGGACAGGCAGATGGCTAAAGCACTGCTTCTAAAGCATTTCTCAGAAAAGCATAGAAACCATCATGTGTTACATTAAATAAAGCTTAGAAACCATATCAAAGGGAATGCAACCACTTAGGAATCATGCTGTTCGAAAATACGACATTTGATGAGTGCGCTGACCATCATAACAGGAGACCAGCTCCATGGAGACTCCCAACGGAGCTGAAGTGTGGTTTGATTAGCGTCGACTTGGATGATTTGTTTAAATTTTTGCTCGAGTATCGTTGATTTACAATGGTGTGTTAGTTTCAGGTGCACAGCAAAGTGAATGCGGTACATATACATGTATCCACTCTTTCTTAGTTTATTTTCCCCTAAAGCATATTACAGAGCACTGAGCAGAGCCCCCTGTGCGGTACAGTAGGTCCCCATTAGTTATCTATTTCACATGTAGTAGTGTGTGTATGTCAGTCCCAATCTCCCAACGTTTTCCTCCCCCAATCCCCTGATAACCATACTTTCAATGATTAAGGTTAAAATCCAAATGCTATCAAAGCAACTATAGCATAAATGACAAAGTCCTTTACCTTGGGAATCTATTTGTATACCCCGGTGAGGTTGAAATTCTGGAAAACACAGTCACTTCTTTTTGGGGATAAATTGGCCCTGGAAATGAACAGGCTGGACTTAACACACAAAAGGACCCTAAGGCTGGGAGGAAATACAAGGCGGGTGGGGAGAACCGTGAGATACAGAGCAACAGTCACAATGGATGGGGGCCGCCAAAAGGAGCTGGAGAGCCAACACTCAGCTGCCAAGGACACATGCCCTCAGGACCCGTTCTCTGTTCTCACTGCAAACCCTGACTATGTTACGCATTATCTGAAGACCAGCGTAAATCATGATTTCAACCCAGAAAAGTCAGACCTTTGTAGTATGTTCTAGGATCATCTTTAACATATCCCCAGCTAGGAATTTGAGAGGATCGAGTCTCTGCATATGATTTATATAATTGGTTCAAGTACCTTCCACAGTTTCTGTGCCCTGATTTCTATAAGTGTCCAGAGGGAATTTTATTTATTATAAACTTTTTTTATTTTAAAAAAATCTTGTAAGTAGAATTTCACTGAGAAATAGCAATATTATTTCATGCCACCCCACTTCTGGGAAGTCTTTCAACTCTCCTCTATTGTCCTCTGAATTAAGGCCTAGATAAGTGAAGTCTTAATTGCACGATTCTATGCTGAAAATTTATTAAGCACCTACCACACACAAGGTTCGATCCCTGCATTGGCAAAATCCCATGGAGAAGGGGATACTGGCTACCCACTCCAGTATTCTTGCCTGGAGAATTCCATGGACAGAAGAGCCTAGTGGGCTATAGTCCATATGGTTGAAAAGAGTCAGATATTACCGAGCAACTATCACAGCACCACCACCACCACCACCACTTGCTAGAAATGGTGTCAAATACAAAAATGAGTAGAAAAAGCCCAGGCTTTCTAGGATCCCAGTCGAGCAGGAAGAAAAGGCAAGTAGGCTGATGACGGCAGCACAGCATTGTCGCTGGTGAGAGATGCTAAGGGGTCCCAGAAAAATGGCATCTAAGCCAACACAGCAGTTTCACGGAAAGTTTCCTGGGAAAAGTCCTGCCTGTGAACAACGTAGAAGCAAGAAAAAGAATTTATCTCTTAGACATGGAAGAGGGCAGGTGACAGGAACACTTGCCCGCATTCCATGTGAGGAAGGACATTTATGCAAAAACTCTGTTGGGAGTAAGATGGAGCTCTCCAAGGTAGCATTCTAAAAAAGCCTCCAAAAAGCTCTGGTCCAGTGACTGCGCTGCCTAACAAATCACCCCAAATGCAGAGGCTAAAACATCAACAAGCATTTTCCCTCTTGTGGCTTCTGTGGGCAGGGCAGGCTTGTTTTTGCCTAAGGTCTGTCTGAAGTCTCATCAGAAGAGGTGGCGGCTGGGCCGGGGAACTTGCAGGTTCACCAATGCACATGGTGGTGAGTGCTAGTTGCCAGCTGGGGCCACCAGCTCCTCTGCATGCTCTCTAATTCTATGGACTATAGCCACGAGGCTCAGCGGTCAGTATGGCGGTCAGAGGTGGCCAGAGACCACCTCTCTGCGGTCACTTGGCATGCATGCCGTGGAGTTCTTCACAGTGTGGCTAGGTTCCCAGGGCAACATCCCAAGGAGAGAGCCAGGCACATGGTCTGCTATTGTTATAACTTCATTTTGGAAGTCAGGTAGCATCACTTCTGACACACGCTATTTGTTAGAGCAGTCTCAAGCTTCCTACCAGATTCAAGGGAAGAAAGTCTCCCTTTTGGTGAAAGAGTGTTAGTCACATGATAAGAATCACATGTGGCATGGGGCAGATCTCTGTACATGCACTGTACATATATTCATACCAGTTATATTCCCAGGAGGCACTAGTGGTAAAGAAGCCACCTGCCAATGCAGGAGACACAGGAGACTCAGGCTTCATCCCTGGTTGGAAAGTTCCCCTGGAGTATGAAATGGCAACTCACTCCCATATTCTTGCCTGGAAAATCCCATGTACAGAGGAACCTGGTGGACTACATAGTCTATGGGGCAGCAAAGAATCAGATACGACTAAGTGACCAAACAGACACACACACACATATAATATGTATGTATTTGTATGGCCATCTTTTAAAAAATACAGTATGCCATATCTAGACTATTAATATAAAGATAATTTTTGAATATCCAGCTTAAGTATGCCATTCAATGCATAAAAATATATAAAAATAACAGAACAGAAAATATTAACAAATACACTTGGGCAGTAATAAAACATACTGTGTTCATGTCACTCTTACTGCAGCATTTAAAATAAAGAACCAACAAGAATCCACACAGGGAGCTCTGCTCAATACTTGGTAATAACCTAAATGGGAAACAAACTTGAAACATAATGGACACATGTAAATGTATAACTGAATCACTTTGCTGTACACCTGAAACTAACACACCATCTAATCAACTATATTTCAATATAAAATAAAATTAAAATTAAAAAAATATTGTGTGTGAGAGCTAAGTCAACTTTCTATTGTCTTTGTTTTCAAACACAAGCCTTATCTACATATAAAAATACAATCTATCCTGAATCCATCATAGAATATCTTTCAGAAACTTGAGCTTTTACAAACTCTGAAGAAAATATGTCATGCACGTCCTAAAACTTGTTGCAATAAAACAAAGCAACAATAACTCAAGTTCCAATTTTATAGATCGATGGCCAGGAAAAAGTCATCTCAGAGTCTGGGTTGTGGCCTTCCAGGCCCTCGCCTGAGAAAAGCTTTGACAAATCGCTCCCCTTTGGCACTCCATGGAGCCATTCATTGAACTTATCCGAACTTTATCATAAAAGGTTCCTGGGCAGTTTTGTAATAGGAAGCCAGAAGTCATAATCACACAAGTAGCCACAGTTTTCAATCTGTCCTGGGGCAGGAGTGGCGATTCATACGTGGCCAGCATGGACTCTTCATACCCAACCAAACTTACAAATAAAGAGCATCACCTGGTTAGGTGCCACTACACTCTTCCTCCATTCTCCCTTGAGGTTTAAAGGTGAGGCCTGCCTGAGCCTTTCATCTGTGACGCTGCTGCTACACTGACATGCTTTGTACCAGCCCCAGTGGGGGAGGGGCCTGGAACCACTGAGCAGAGGAGAGACCCCAGCGTGGACCCTTCAAGGTGCCAGGTTCCTACTGCCCCTGTGCCATCCCTGATGTAGCCTGGGAAGTGTGACCCAGAAATGGGGGGTCATAGGCTGCTCATTAAACTTCAGCTCCAATCTTAAGTGTGGGTTAAGCAATTTAATGCCAGAAGTTTCTAATCTAAACGGCTTGAAAGCATCATGTTGGCAATATTAAGAAACAATTACATAGTCCATAAACATTTGCAACTAGTTAAAGAGTAAGAAGGGGAAAACGGCTCCAAAGATCAATCTCTTTCAATCTTTGAAACTTCGCAGGGTAGCTGGGATAATAACCCCTGCTCGCAATAGTTATACTAAAACAAGAATGTCATTTAGACATGAAGCTAAAACATTGTGGTAGCTGTAGAACTGGTGCTTTTTAAGAAGAATAACTGGAGAGCATTAGAAACTCAATCCCAAAGTGACAGATCTAGGCATAAACAAACCATTTAAGGGAAATTGTAGCTTTTCTAGAGGCCAAATGGCAAAAACATCTATTTACTCTCAGTTCTAGTGAATATTTTAGGTTTAAACATTAAACGGATTGTGAATGCAAAGACATAGATCAACCCCAAGGAAATAATCATAACATATCATTTATAAAACTCTCTGACCTTTACAAGTACTGACTGGAAGCCACTCTCAGCAGTCATCTAGCAGATGGTTAAAGAATATGGCTGTGTGATACAGTGAACACTCTTCATGTGAAACGGACTTACTAGCCTGGTGGGCTGAAGAGCAGGTGTTTTCTGGAGTCCCAGTTCACTTGGTGTTGTTGTTGTTCACTTGCTTAGTCATGTCCAACCCTTGGTGACCCCATGGACCGCAGCACACCAGGCCTCCCTGTCCACCACCAATTCCTGGAGCTTGCTCAAACTCATATCCATTGAGTCAGTGATGCCATCCAACCATCTCATCCTCTGTCATCCCTTTCTCCTCCTGCCTTCAGTCTTTCCCAGCATCAGGGTCTTTTCAAATGAGTCAGTTCTTTGCATCAGGTGGCCAACGTATTGGAGGTTCAGCTTCAGCACCAGTCCTTCCAATGAATATTCAGGACTGATTTCCTTTAGGAGGGACTGGTTGGATCTCCTTGCAGTCCAAGGGACTCTCAAGAGTCTTCTCAAACTTCACAGAGCAAAAGTATCAATTCGTCAATGCTCAGCTTTCTTTATGGTCCAACTCTCACATCTATACATGACTAATGGAAAAACCATAGCTTTGACTAGATGGACCTTTGTCGGCAAGATAATGTCTCTGGTTTTGAATATGCTGTCTAGGTTTGTCATTGCTTTTCTTCCAAGGACAAGTGTCTTTTAATTTCCTGGCTGCAGTCACCACGTGCAGTGATTTTGGAGCCCCCCAAAATAAAGTCTGATACTGCTTCCACTGTTTCCCCATCTATTTCCCATGAAGTGATGGGACCAGATGCCATGATCTTAGTTTTCTGAATGTTGAGCTTTAAGCCAACTTTTTCACTCTCTTCTTTCACTTTTATAAAGAGGGTTTTTAGTTCCTCTTCACTTTTTGCCTTAAGGGTGGTGCCATCTGCATATCTGAGGTAACTGATATTTCTCCTGGCAATCCTGACTCCAGCTTGTGCTTCATCCAGCCCGATATTTCACCTGATGCTCTGTATCACTTAGTGAGATCCAGTTACAAAAGAAAAACTCTACTAGTCTGTATCTAGCCTCAGCTTAGATGATCTAAATAAATCCTCAAATATTTAAGGTTGTATTCTTCCCCCCTTGCAGCTCTCTAAGATGGGGTCCAGCATATTAGAAGTATGGCTTGAGGACTTCCCTGGTGGCCTAGTGGCTGAGACTTTGTGCTCCCAATGCAGGGCACCCGGGTTCAATCCCTGGTCAAGGTACTAGATACCACATGCCACAAGTAAGACTCACCACAGACAACTAAATAAATATTTTTTTTAAAAGTATTGTCTGGATGACCCTGTAGCAGTGTGAGTGGGAGAAGATGGAGTCCTCGAATTTCCAGTTGTTCTCTGGAGGTGCTGTGACATTCAGAGCTGCTTCTGCATTTCCCAGTACTTTGGAACTGAGCCCTGGTGAAGCTGGGCTGTGGATAGGGAGGAGCTAACGCACGTCCACCTGGATGGAGCCCATGGCTCCGACCACTCCTCTCTGCTCCTGCAGCCTCTTCCACTGAAGACTCTTGGCACTCTTGGTTCTTTTGCACTCCTCCCAGAAAATTCAGGAATATTCTTGATCCTCTGCTTTCAAGCATAGAAATCAGAAAGCTGGGAGCTCTGCCCAAGCTCATCCATTTTTCTGTCCCCTGCCATCACCTCCACCATTGCTGCTTGGTCTCATATCAAGCAACAGGGAGCTGAAGGCCAAAACAGTCAAATCAGGGAACACAAAGAGTGCCCACTCACTCGTTCTCACATAGCCTCTGTTTCTCTCCCTATGACACATTTGGCACTACAGGCCCATTACACCTGCACCTTGACATATTGTTAAATTCCTTTTTCAATACCATCTAGCTTTCAAAACTACCATTTTGCTATGGCAGTTTTAAAAGAAATATTAACACTGGAACTCAAAGCTGAAGGATTCATCTTGAAGCCTTTAAACGTCTCTGAAGGGGGTGCCTCAGCAAGTGTATTATCTTAAAAATTTATGAGGTGACTCCAGGACACACTCAGGGCTGACCACACGGAGCTCAGCCTTTTCTTCCCTGAGACCTAAGGCTCCTGGATCTGCATGTAGGAAGCTGCATCAAACTAACTTAAGAGGATAATTGGACATTTACTGTTTACACAACAGCACCTCCATTTCTCTCTAAATTGGCATAGAAAGATACCTGGAATAACGTCCACCTAATATAGGGTCTTCCCTGGTGGCTCAGAGGTTAAAGCATCTGCCTGCAATGCGGGAGACCAGGGTTTGATCCCTGGGTCAGAAGATCCCCTGGAGAAAGAAATGGTACCCCATTCCAGTATTCTTGCCTGGAGAATCCCATGGATGGAGGAGCCTGGTAGTCCATGGGGTCACAAAGAGTCGGACACGACTGAGTGACTTCACTCACTCACTCACTCACTCAATATGAATTATAACTACATAAGGATAGTGGGATTTGGGATGCATATTTTTGCTCTTCCACCTTACTTTTCAACACTGATTTTTTTTCTTAATGATATTTATAAGTTTTATAAAATAAATAATATATTTAAAAAATAAAAAGACAAACTCAAAGAAAGACAGTGTCAAAGAATGTTAAAACTAGTGCATAATTGCACTAACCTCACACACTAGCAAAGTAATGCTCAAAATTCTTCAAGCCAGGCTTCAACAATATGTGAACCATGAACTTCCAGATATTCAAGCTGGATTTAGAAAAGGCAGAGGAAGCAGAGGTCAAATGGCCAACATCTGTTGGATCATAGAAAAAGCAAGAGAATTCCAGAAAAACATCTATTTCTCCTTCATTGACTACGCTAAAGTCTTTTGACTGTGTGTATCACAACAAACAGTGGAAAATTCTTCAGGAGGTTAGAATACCACACCACCTGGCCTGCCTCCTGAAAAATCTGTATTCAGGTCAAGAAGTAACAGTTAGAACTGGACATGGAACAACAGACTGGTTCCAAACTGGAAAAGGAGTACGTCAAGGCTATTAAACTTATATGCAGAGTACATCATGAAATGTAGGACTGGATGAAACACAAACTGGAATAATGATTGCTTGGAAAAATACTAATAACCTTGGATATGCAGATAACACCACCCTTATGGCAAAAAGCAAAGAGGAACTAAAGAACCTCTTAATTAAAAAGAAAGAAGAGACTGAAAAGGCTGGCTTAAAATTCAGATTGAAAAACAGAAGATCATGGCATCTGGTTCCATCATTTCATGGCATATAGATGGGGAAACAGTGGAGACAGTAACACCCTTTATTTTCTTGGGCTCCAAAATCACTGCACATGGTGACTGCAGCCATAAAATTAAAAGACACTTGCGCCTTGGAAGAAAAGCTATAACCACAGCATATTCAAAAGCAGAGACATTACTTTGCCAAAAAAGATCCATCTAGTCAAGGCTATGGTTTATCCAGTAGTCATGTATGGATGTGAGAGTTGGACCACAAAGAAAGCTGAGCACCAAAGAACCAATGCTTTTGAACTGTGGTGTTGGAGGAGTCTCTTGAGAGTCCTTTGGACTGCAAGGAGATCAAACAAGTCAATCCTAAAGGATATTAGTTCTGAATATCCATTGGAAGGCCTAATGCTGAATCTGAAGCTCCAATGTTTTGGCCACCAGATATGAAGAGCCAACTCATTGGAAAAGACCCTGATGTTGGAAAAGATTGAAGGCAGGAGGAGAGGGGGATGACAGAGGATGAGATGGTTGGATGGCATCAGTGACTCTGTGGACATGAGTTTGAGGAAGCTCCAGGACGTCATGATAAACAGGGAAGCCTGGTGTGCTGCAGTCCATGGGTCACAAAGAATTGGACAGGACTGAGTGACTGAAATGAACAATGTTAAATAAAGCAATATGAACAGAAATTAGGGGTAAATTATATTTAGAGAAACATAAAAAAGACAAATATTTTACAATGGCCGATTGCTCAATATCTTATTTCCCTTCCTCAAAATTGTAATGAGACATGACTTATTAAAGATTTCAAAGTCATGAATTTCTAAAGGTACAAGTTACTTGGGGACAGACTGTCTCTCAGTAGAAGAGTTCACATCACAAGATGATGGCATCACCTCTTTGACAAAGGTATATGTGGTTAAACTGATTCATTTCAAGAAGCTAAAGAGAATACAGGAGCTACTTTGCACATAGGGAGGAAAGAAAAAAATGGAAGAAAGTCAGTTGAGTTGAAACATTTTCTTCTCTACAGTGAGAATCTTTCAGGATGGCAATGTAGACAGTCCTGGTTTCTCTCTTAAGTTTCATTCATCCAGAATTGTATCCACTAAAATAATGATCAGATCAATAATCTGAAATTAACATGCTCAGCAGAAGGAATTTATTATTATGCATAACTCCCAGGCAGAAGAAACAGAGGTATATTCTTTATAATCAGTGGGTGCAAACTGAGCCTTGAACAGCTGGGGCTAGAAAGAAGGCATCATCATAGATGCAAGGCCCCTCCTTTGCATAAGATGAGTAGGAAAGTAAGGAATGAAACCTGGGACTTAAGAGAAAGAAGATTTAGATAGGCAGGCAAACAGTAAGTCAAAAGATATGAGAAATTATATGAATGAAGCTGGAAAAGCATAAGATAGGAAAAAGGCAGCCTCTAGTTCAGTCAGGATTGGAGGCAAATTGAAGATAAAATTAAAAGGTAGACAATGTGGTTATCTGCTTCTGTAATCTAGGATTAAGGCTATTAAATGTAGCTTCCATCACACTGATTTAGAGTTATTCCATTAAATAACTATTTCCATCAACTCTTATGATAAGAGTTAAGAGTTAAAATTAGAGATACCAAGGGAATATTTCATGCAAAGATGGGCTCAATAAAGAACAGAAAGAGTATGGACCTAACCGAAGCAAAATATATTAAGAAGAGGTGGCAAGAATACACAGAAGAACTGTAGAAAAAATATCTTCATGACCCAGATAAGCATGATGGTGTCATCACTCACTTAGAGCCAGACATCCTGGAATGTGAAGTCAAGTGGGCCTTAGGAAACATCACTATGAACAAAGTTAGTGAGGGTGATGGAATTCCAGTTGAGCTATTTCAAATCCTAAAAGATGATGTTGTGAAAGTGCTGCACTCAATATGCCAGCAAATTTGGCAAACTCAGCAGTGGTCACAGGGCTGGAAAAGATCCGTTTTCATTCCAATTCCAAAGAAAAGCAATGCCAAAGAATGCTCAAACTACCACACAGCTGCATTCATCTCACATGCTGGCAAAATAATGTTCAAAATTCGCTAAGCCAGGCTTCAACAGAACATGAACCATGAACTTCCAGATGTTCAAATTGGATTTAGAAATTGCAGAGCAACCAGAGATCAAATTGGCAACATCCACTGGATCATCAAAAAATCAAGAGAGTTCCAGGAAACATTTACTTCTGTTTATGCCAAAGCCTTTCATTGTGTGGATCACAGCAAACTGGAAAATTCTGAAAGAGACGGAATACCAGACCACCTGACCTGCCTCCTGAGAAATCTGTGTGCAGGTCAAGAAGCAACAGTTAGAACTGGACATGGAACAACGGACTGGTTCCAAATCGGGAAAGGAGTATGTCAAGGCTCTATATTGTCACTCTGCCTATTGAAATTATATACAGAGTACATCATGCGAAATGCTGGGCTGGATAAAGCACAAGCTGGAATCAAGATTTCCAGGAGAAATATCAATAACCTCAGATATTCAGATGACCCCACCCTTATGAGAGAAAGTGAAGAGGAATTAAAAAGCTTCTTGATGAAAGTGAAAGAGGGGAGTGAAAATGTTGGCTTAAAGCTCAACATTCAGAAAACTAAGATTATGCCATCCAGTCCCATCACTTCATAGCAAATAGATGGGAAAACAATGGAAAGAGTGACAGACTATTTTGGGGACTCCAAAATCAGTGAAGATCGTGACTGCAGTCATAAAATTAAAAGATACTTGTGCCTTGGAAGAAAAGCTATGACCAAACTAGACAGCATATTCAAAAGCAGACATTATTTTGCCAACAAAGATCCATCTAGTCAAAGCTATGGTTTTTCCAGTAGTCATGTATAGATGTGAAAGTTGGACCATAAAGAAAGCTGAGTGCCGAAGAACTGATGCTTTTGAACTGTGGTGTTGGAGAAGACTCTTGAGAGTCCCTTACACTGCTAGGAGATCAAACCAGTCAATCCCAAAGGAAATCAGTCCTGAATATTCACTGGAAGGACTGAGGCTGAGGCTGAAGCTCCAATACTTTGGCCACCTGATGTGAAGAATTAACTCACTGGAAAATACACTGATGCTGGAAAGACTGAGGGCAGGAGGAGAAGGGGACAACAGGAGACAGAGGATGAGATGGCTGGATGGCATCACTGACGCTATGGATGTGAGTCTGAGAAAGCTCCGGGAGTTGGTGATGGACAGGGAGGCCTGGCGTGCTGCAGTCCATGGGGTCGCAAAGAGTCGGACATGACTGAGTGACTGAACTGAACTTGTGTTAACATGGGAGGCCCCATAACAGGGATCTTACTGGAATTCTTTCACTTGTTAAGGTGGCCACTTTTAGGTGCTGTAGACCCCACTACCCATAACAGTCCTCACAGACCCTTCTTTCCTCACAAGGGATCGAGTAATTTCTCTGAAAAACAATGGCTAGAACCTTGTCATCTTCCTGGTATTCCTGCCCAGTAAGCAAAAAAATATGAAGGGAATGATGGTTTTTTTTTATATATGTAAATAGCTGTGAAGAGAAGAGAGGCGAAAAGCAAAGGAGAAAAGGGAAGATATAAGCATCTGAATGCAGAGTTCCATAGAATAGCAAGAAGAGATAAGAAAGCCTTCTTCAGCAATCAATGCAAAGAAACAGAGGAAAACAACACAATGGGAAAGACTAGAGATCTCTTCAAGAAAATTAGAGATACCAAGGGAACATTTCATGCAAAGATGGCTCAATAAAGAACAGAAATGGTCTGGACCTAACAGAAGCAGAAGATATTAAGAAGAGGTGGCAAGAATACACAGAAGAACTGTACAAAAAAGATCTTCACGACCCAGATAATCATGATGATGTGATCACTAATCTAGAGCCAGATATCTTGGAATGTGAAGTCAAGCGGGCCTTAGAAAGCATCACTACGAACAAAGCTAGTGGAGGTGATGGAATTCCAGTTGAGCTGTTTCAAATCCTGAAAGATGATGCTGTGAAAATGCTGCACTCAATATGCCAGCAACTTTGGAAAACTCAGCAGTGGCCACAGGACTGGAAAAGGTCAGTTTTCATTCCAATTCCAAAGAAAGGCAATGCCAAAGAATGCTCAAACTACCGCAAAATTGCACTCACCTCACATGCTAGTAAAGTAATGCTCAAAATTCTCCAAGCCTGGCTTCAGCAATACATGAACTGTGAACTCCCTGGTGTTCAAGCTGGTTTTAGAAAAGGCAGAGGAACCAGAGATCAAATTGCGAACATCCGCTGGATCATGGGAAAAACGAGAGAGTTCGAGAAAAACATCTATTTCTGCTTCATTGACTATGCCAAAGCCTTTGACTGTGTGGATCACAATAAACTGTGGAAAATTCTGAAAGAGATGGGAATACCAAACCACCTAACCTGCCTCTTGACAAATCTGTATGCAGGTCAGGAAGCAACAGTTAGAACTGGACATGGAATAACAGACTGGTTCCAAATAAGAAAAGGAGTACGTCAAGGCTGTATATTGTCACCCTGCTTATTTAGCTTATATGCAGAGTACATCATAAGAAATGCTGGACTGGAAGAAACACAAGCTGGAATCAAGATTGCCGGGAGAAATATCAATAACCTCAGATATGCAGATGACACCACCCTTATGGCAGAAAGTGAAGAGGAGCTAAAAAGCCTCTTGATGAAAATGAAAGAGGAGAGTGAAAAAGTTGGCTTAAAGCTCAAAATTCAGAAAACGAAGATCATGGCATCTGGTCCCCTCACTTCATGGGAAATAGATGGGGAAACAGTGGAAACAGTGTCAGACTTTATTTTGGGGGGTTCCAAAATCACTGCAGATGGTGATTGCAGCCATGAAATTAAAAGAAAACTTTTAATTAAAAGAAAACTTTTTCCTTGGAAGAAAAGTTATGACCAACCTAGATGGTATATTCAAAAGCAGAGACATTACTTTGCTGACTAAGGTCCGTCTAGTCAAGGCTATGGTTTTTCCTGTGGTCATGTATGGATGTGAGAGTTGGACTGTGAAAAAGGCTGAGCACCAAAGAATCGATGCTTTTGAGCTGTGATGTTGGAGAAGACTCTTGAGAGTCCCTTGGACTGCAAGGAGATCCAACCAGTCCATTCCGAAGGAGATCAGCCCTGGGATTTCTTTGGAAGGAATGATGCTAATGCTGAAGCTCCAGTACTTTGGCCACCTTATGCCAAGAGTTAACTCATTGGAAAAGACTCTGATGCTGGGAGGGATTGGAGGCAGGAGGAGAAGGGGACGACCGAGAATGAGATGGCTGGATGGCATCACGGACTCGATGGACGTGAGTCTGAGTGAACTCGGGGAGATGGTGATGGACAGGGAGGCCTGGCATGTGTGATTCATGGGGTTGCAAAGAGTCGGACACGACTGAGCGACTGAACTGAACGGAACTGGACAAGTCATTAAATGTAGGTTGGCGCCTCACCATGTCTAGACACTTCTAGCACAGGGTCTATGCCACCGAGCTGGACCCTGTGGAGCCTTCGCATGACAGACTCCTCCATTCCTGAGTCCTCTGTCTGCCTCTTGTTTGCAGAAAAACTTTTGCCGAGGAATAACTTTATTCAGACAAATGAGATAATGCAGAAGCAATGGAAAGCAGTCAAAAACAAATAGTAACTAAACAAAGTCAAGAACCTTTAATTCTTCCTCAAGGGCTATAGATAGTATCATGAGCCATGTCCTGTAAGCTGTTTTTGCAGATACTGAAATCCCTATTAAGTGGGAGAAGTTAACTACGTGATGGACTGCAAGTAGATCAAACCAGTCCATCCTAAAGGAAATCAGTCCTGAAGATTCGTGGGAAGGACTGATGCTGAAGTTGAAGCTTCAATACTTTGGCCACCTGATGCAAAGAATTGATTCACTGGAAAGACCTTGATGCTGTGAAATATTGAAGGCAAGAGAAGAGTGCAGAAGAGAATGAGACGGTTACATAGCTTCAAAGACTCAATGGACATGAATCTGAGCAACCTCTGGGACAGTGAAGGACAGGGAAGCCTGGCGTGCTGTAATCCATGCAGTTGTGAAGAATTGGACAGGTTGAGCGACTGAACAAGCTGCTCCATCTTACACAATTCTGAGAACTGGTCTCAAGGAAATGGAAACAAAACAACTCTGGAACTGAAGATTAACTGAACTTTAAACAACTGAGATGAAGCTGACCCAATCAATTTCACGACAATAGGAGCTGACTGCTGTTTGGCATGTCATTCCCACCACCACTTCGGCCTGTGCATCCCTGTAACTCTCCCGCCCTGTGGTCAGAAGAGGGGAGCTGGCTTTCGGGCATGAGTCTACCTTCTTCCCAAGTTGCTCCTGAATGAAGTGACCTTTCCTTTCCTAACAACACTTTCCTCTTGAGCATCAGCTTTCAAGGGGTGAGTGGCTGGACCTGAGTTCAGTAGCAGCTACAGTGGACAAAAGACAGAGAGGTTCCGTTTTCATGGTGCTCACACAGTAGCAGGAAAGAGAAATAGTATCAAGCAAATACATCTGACAAGGGCTATTTTCAAAATGCCAAAGATTTCACCTTAAAAGTCATTTGAGAAGACACTCATACTGTCTTTGCATGGCAATAATTTGAGTGGGTAAGTGTGTGAGTGTGTGCACGTCTGTGTATTCAGTTATTGTAGTAGACGTATTACTTTGTTATGGTCATTACATTGCAACTCGGTCATACCATCTCATGGCAAAGCTGCTCTAGTTTCTCTGACCAGCGGTAAATGAGGCACTGGAAGAGACACATATGCCTTCCTAGGTAAGATGCTCCTCTGTGCTCCACACACTTGGGATCTAACAGTGGAGGCAGGCAAGTAGACTCATGATGATGGTAGAAGAGAAAAATATAAGTCCAAGAGGAGAGGTAAAGATCCAGCCACTATGAAAGCATCAACGCCCAGGGTGGTCAAGTGACTTGACTGAAGGCACACAGCTTCCCCCTGGGAGAACTGAAAGCACAGCAACTGCTTTCCCACGCAACCCCAGGGTGTCCATATGACAGCAGCATCTGCCAACCTCCCCGAACAGGGCGAGTCCCTCCTGCAGGGCTCCCTCCCTCCTGCAGGGCTTCCTCCCTCCTGCAGGGCTTCCTCCCTCCTGCAGGGCTCCCTCCCTCCTGCAGGGCTCCCTCCCTCCTGCAGGGCTTCCTCCCTCCTGCAGGGCTCCCTCCCTCCTGCAGGGCTTCCTCCCTCCTGCAGGGCTCCCTCTCTCCTGAAGGGCTTCCTCCCTCCTGCAGGGCTCCCTCTCTCCTGAAGGGCTTCCTCCCTCCTGCAGGGTTTTCTCCCTCCTGCAAGGCTTCCTCCCTCCTGCAGGGCTTCCTCCTTCCTGCAGGGCTTCCTCCTTCCTGCAGGGCTCCCTCCCTCCTGCAGATCCAGGATTGACAGTCGGCAGTGAGGGCAGCAAACTGAAAGCTAATGGGACTAGATTCTATTAGAAAATTTGGAAAATCTTTCACTTTTGTGCTATTTTTCCATATACAGAATGAGGCATCAAGACTGAAGCCAACGCTCTGTCCTGCAGGGAGGAAAGAGGAAGAAAACTAGTGTTTCCTGACCTCTCATTTGACACAAGGCCCTGTATTGAACCCTACATTATGTGTATCCTTTAATCCTCATGACATCTCTGTGTGGTAGAAATCACCCTCAACTCACAGATAAGTACCTAAGTTAAAAGAGGTTAAGAACCTTGCCCAAGGTAACACGTGCAAGAGCCAGAATTCAAAGATAATCCATCTGCTCCTACCCTCTGTGCTGCTCAGAAGGCAACCACTGGAATAAGTTGAGTTCCTGACTAAAAAGGTACAGTGTGGTCCAAGCCATGAGAAGCAGCGCCAAATTATTTGGAAAGTCCTGCTATCACTGTGAGTAAAAGCCCTCGTTGGAACTTTTAGGACATAATCACTAAGACAATGTATGTTTTACAAATATACGATTTAATTTTTCTTCCGATAAATTGTAGCTTTAAGAAGTTTGCTGCAATTATACCCATGTAAAGAGCACAGAGAGAACTACATACCCTTCAAGGTGAAGGAAGAGCTAAAGAGAGCAGGGATCTGCGTGTAGGATAAGCTGCAGCACCTGGCACTCACACAGACCACAGGCACTCTGCAGGCCCGACCCCGCCTCAGCAGCGCCTCCCACCCTCTTGCTGTCCTGGACCAGTGCCCGTTCACCCAGCTCTTCTCACACCCTTGAACCACCCAGCCATCTGCATATTCTATCTGCTGCACTCATGCTTAACAGCCCAGAGTACCAAGGGATGATGGACCTTCGAGGCTGATGTTACCTCAACAAACATGACCAATTACAAGCTGTGGGACCACAAGTCAATTCTTTCAACCCCCTCCCTCTTCACAGAGAGATGAGGCAGGGAGGGTGTGGGGACATTCGGTGGTGTCTACAGCTGAGAAAATGTTTCCCCTTGCAGAACCAAAATGCTGCAGTGAGAACCAAGCACTCTGGGCTCGTCATGTCCCCTCCTGTCGCCCACCCTGCCCATCCTGGGTTGTCTGCAGACTGGAAGCTGGTAAGGTATGGCAGGAGGAACACTTGTTTGCTGCTCTTAGAAAGGGCAAAAGCAACCCTGGAAAACTGCCTACCCAAGAAAACGGTGGTTTGTTTCACGTGAGTAGTGGGCTTTGGGCATCGAAATCAACTGAGTCCTTGCTCCAACCCCTAGTAGCTGACTTGTGACCCTGAACAAGTGGCTTGCTCTGTTTGAATGTCAGTCTAACTTGGAAATAAAACCGCTACTGGCCAAGCCACCCTGACAGGGAAGGTGTGAACTCTGGCGGCATCTGGGATATGAAAAGCATCACTTAAACATCTGTCGTCATAACTTTAAAGCGATTGGAGCTGCCTGGGGGAAAAAAAAATCAGGAAAGTGGAAGGTGGGTCTATTCCCGCTCCTTGAAAGCAAGTTATTTGTGCCCTCAAGGGAAAAAGTCAGTGAGAATTCAACTTCTTAATAAAACAGTTTTTCCAAGCCTTTTCTCACATCTATGTTGGTCCTGATTCTCTGAAGACAGTTTGAAACTCACTTCATAATTCATACCCTCTTCTTTTCTATGACTCCAATCAATGAAGCTAATATAATTTCAAAATCCGTGTAACAAATGAAAATTACTACTCCAATTCCATTCAACTACACAGCAGAACATTAAAAGTCAATGTCTTATACATCTGTCCTTTCCTAATGTTTAGCACAGTAAAAAATAGAAGCTCAATAAATAATAGCTGAATGAATAACTAATGAAATCCCATATCTCTGTGTATGTGTGTGTGTGTGTGTGTGTGTGTGTGTGTGTGTGTGTGTGTGTGTGTGTACATCCTGGGCAATTTTTCAAAATAATTAGACATTTGAGGTTGAGGTTACCTAAGACCAAACCTTCATTTCTTATAGAAACTGCATGAGCATTTATCATACATACAAAAAGTATTTTAACAGAATCAAGAATTTTTATCAGGTGCATTTGATACACTTAAAGAGAAAGAAACATTAATCATACTGCTTACTGTAGTGTGCTACAGCTTTTCATGCCTGAATGGTATGCCCTACAAATTGCATACTTCCTCTATATCAAATATACAGACCTTGGGGAATTCCCTGGCAGCCCAGAGGTTAGAACTTCATGCTGTCATTACCAAGGGCCCAAATTCAGTTCCTGGTCAGGGGACTAAGACCCCAAAAGCCATGTGGTACCATCAAAAAATAAAAATGAAAAAAATAAAAGCAAATATACAGACCTTGGCAGAAGAGCTAACACCAGTATATTCACTGCATTTGGTATTGTAAGAACACCAACAATTTAGCAGGTCAGCTCAGAACAAACAGAAGGACCTCATGCTGAGATCTCAATACTTTTATGACGATAAATTGAATACTGTCCACCCCAGGCTAGAAGATCACGTGGTACACAATTTTTATATTGCTCAAACCCAGCATCTGCCCCATGTAATGCTGCCTCATATCCTGTGTAGAAATGGAGACGTGGCCCTCATGGTACCCACTGGATACAAAAGCCCTCTGTTTATGTAGTGGAGGATGCTGGTCGTATACGTGTGGCCATCTTTGCCATGGAAAATCTCCCTGGCAATTCTTTTTCAGAATGGTTTCCATACCAGCATCGCAAACTACTGTATCACCAGATTTAAAGACGTTCAGCTTCAACCAGAGTTTCACATACTTTGGTGAGGCCCATGTTGCTGAGTGGGAATGGGAGCCATTCAGTGACAGCCACCAGTTCAACTACTTGCCATGTGGCCATCTACATGGCCTTGAGACAGACGGGGACCTAGGACCCTCCACTGCAGTGCTTGCGCCTGGACACACCTCTCCTCAAGTAACAAAATACAAAGAACTATGTGGGACTAAAAAAAAACTGCATGCATGCACAGTTAGGGAAAATTCTGGACAAGAAGATACAAAAGACTAAAAAATCCAACTGCCACTTCTGAAGAGCCTGGAGCAAAAAACTGGATGTTGAGACCAAAAGCAGGAAACCGCACATACCCTCTGTACTCAGTACAACTTAAGGGGTAGGCAAACCACCTAAGCTGCCCCTCTAGCCCCACCCCTCCACACACCTCTACCCTCACATCATTTAAGGAACCAGTCCACCCTATCTCAGGGAGCAAGCAACCAAAGGAACCTACTGTTTGTTCCCACTCCTCTCTGCCGCAGCAGGGGCCCCAATAAAGTCTTGCCTGAATTTCTTGTCTGAACTCTAGTCAATTTCTATTGATAGTTGGAAAGGCCAAGAATCCTGGTCAGTATCAGTCTGAGCACTTCTTCTTCACCAAGGATCAAACTATGAGTTAGAAAACCAGTACTTTTGCCCTTAATTTTTAACTTTCATTTTTAACATATTTATTAACGCATCATTAAAATTGTGTGTTGGTATACTCAATCCAGTTTTCTAGTTTCTGTTCCCTTCTGTCCTATTCCTCTACTGAAAAAGTAAATGGAATAGTTCATTATGTCACCAAAGGAAGATGCCATGTCACAACTCTCTCCTATGAATTATTAATGTAACATGTGAGTGGGAAGTCCTGATTTAAAGAAGTGTGGGCAGAGAAGAATCAAGAGAACATGCATGCTGTAGTCCTCTGGGCAGTCTTTGGTCATGTAAATATAACAGGATCACCCATCCTATGCAACACCCAGGTCTGCAAAGAAAATGCAGCAATTTATTGGATTTTATAATTAGTCTTCCTAAGGTATTAGTTGATAGTAATGATAAAAGTATAAAGATGGGGTTTCGGAGAAAAGGTTTTTTATCTCAACAGAAATAATAGATTAGAAACACTTTATGCATGGGATGGGGGGGTTGGGAGGGAGGTTCAAGAGGAAGGGGAGACCTAGCACTGATTCTCCTTGCTGTGCGGCAGAAACAGCACAACACTGTGGAGCAATTGTCCTCCAATTAAAAAAAATAAAGAAACACAATGCAAATTTTTGATTGCATTTTTCTTCATCAGTAGAACTTTTTCTAGTAGTTATTTTTCTATTAAAATATTAGACTCTACTACAAATCCAACCTTTTTTTCTTACTATCTGAAAGCCTAAATTTATTCCATTTCATGAAAATTGTTTCTTGCAGGTTTATATAGTATTATATGGATTATAATAAAGGTACTATATGGATTATAACTGCAATACTTCTCTTTACCATACCACTGAAAGACCACTGCTAAAACCAAACAAAAAAATTGACGAGTTGTCTGTCTAGATTCGAGGTAGGCAAATAAAAGATATGCGAACATCTTAACACTAGCAACTTCATTTGCTGCATTAATACTTTCATCTTTTCAAATGAGTAAAGATTTAGAAATATGTGCTCTTTTTCAGTATGTCCTTACAGCATGTAGACTGGTAATGTTAGCCCTCTCCCACTGACAAAGAGCTTGCACTGACCTAAGTAACACACATTCTCACCTTTAGCTTTACTGTCTTCCCCAGAATTATCCTTTCTAGATCCTATTCCCTCACAGTCCTGCTTTCTGTCACATAATCTGATTAGCTAGTCATAACCATTTTACTATAATATTCTTATTTAAGAAATAGTTGAATTGTAACCTACTTACTTGGGCTTCTACTCTAGCCAAGATAAGTATCAGGGACTGGATTTACTCTCCTGCCTGGAACAACCGAAAACAAAACAAAAAACCAAAAGTGGTCATCAGGCAACAAAAGACAAAAATCTCTGAAAGATGGGAAACAAGTATGTCATCTACGAAGTAGGTCCCCAGATTACTGCCTACGGTAATTTTTCAGACCATGGTCCAGAGAGAGAGAGACTCCAAGGACAGCAGAGGTGAACTGAAAAAGGACGCTGTGCTGAAGAAAAGAAGTCGAAGTTGTGGGTCCAGGGAGACCGGAGACCGAGACGGCTAGAGTCACACGGCAGATACCAAGAGGAGAAAACTACACAGAGAGAGACCTAAGCGGGTCTTCAGAGGGTTCTTCTCAGTCTTGAGCTGAGTGCTCATCAGCATATGCCTGTGAAGGAACCATCCACACCAGGGAAAGAATCACCTAAAGGGATCAGGAGTGCGGTGGCTGGTATTCACACAGCACCAGAAACAGTGCCTGATCACTCCAGCCAGCTCTTTTATCCAGACTGGAAAACTCCACAAGTGACTGAGCATTCCGTAAGGTATTCAAAAGGTTCTACCTCACTAGAGGGGAAAATTAATTTCACGCAAAACACTGTTCTGGAACCCCACCAACAAACCCTATAAGCAAGACCTGACAAGGTCAAGCTGTTTATAAAGCAACTATACCAAGTTCTAGAACAAAACTTGAGAATATTTACAAGAGTAGGAAAACATACAACACCCCAGAAGGTAAAACTCACAGGGTCTAGTAAACACTCAAAACTTACCAGACATTCAAAAATCAGGAAAATGTGACACATAGCAAGGAGAAAAGTCCATCAGTCCAGATGACTGAGGAGCGACGCAGATGGCAGAATAAGTAGGCAAGGGCCTTTGAGCAGTTATTGTAACGATATTCCACATGTTCAAGACACTAGAATATGTGGTCGAAGAGATGTCAAAGGTATAAAAAGAATTCAAATCAACATTCTAGAAATGAAATCTGTAATATGAGAGATAAAAGATAAAATGGATGGAATTAAAGGTAGATATGGAGAAGGCAATGGCACCCCACTCCAGTACTCTTGCCTGGAAAATCCTTTGGGCAGAGGAGCCTGGTAGGCTGCAGTCCCTGGGGTCGCTAAGAGTCAGACATGAGTGAGCGACTTCACTGTACATTTCAGAAGAAAAAACTAGTAAATTTGAAGATATAACACAGAAAATATCTAAAATGAGAAGCAAAAGAATGCATAGAAGAGAGACAGATGAAAGAGCGCCAGTGAGCTTTAGGGACCCTTTAAGTGGTGTAATATACACGCAAATGGAGTTCCCGAAGGAGCTGAGGAGAGTAAAGACAGAAAGAATACCTGGCCAAAAATTTCCCCAATTTGATAAAAATGAAAAACCCAAAAGATTCAAACTCAAAAACTCAAAGCACAAGTAACATGAGGAAAACTACACCAAGGCACATCCTAACCAAACTACTCGAAAACTGCATGTGGAAAGGCATCCTCATCATTCACGGTCACTTCTGGACCATTCGCTCTTACATTTCCCCTAGAATTCTCAGCTTCGAACTTTATGTTATCACAGTAAATTATCTGCTAACCCTCAATATTGTTGTCATTTACTGCCCATGGGATAGTCCCTTTTTTTCAAAATTAATTTACTTTTTAAATTGAAGGATAACTGCTTTACAGAATTGTGTTGTCTTCCTGTCAATACATAAATAATCTAACACTTTGACATCTCAATTTCTTGAAAATCTCTTTTATTTTAAATTAATGAAAGTTTTAAATTCTATACTGCTTCACAATTTTCAAAGTTTCACACAGGTGATCTCATATAACCCATAACAACCTTTTCTAATTCCCAACATTTGTTTTCCCCATTTTAGTCTCCTTTTTTGTTTTATTCATTAATTTGCATATTTTTTAGATGTCGCATTTAAGTGACATCATACACTATTTGTCTTTCTCTGTCTGACTTACTGCAGTTAGCATAATACCCTTCAAGTCCATACAGGTTGTTGCAGTTAGCAAAATTTCATCCTTTTGTGGGTGAATAGTATTCCATTACACTGTAGATGTAATGGAATGCTATGTATACAGTGTATATGTGTGTGTGTGTGCACACACATATGTTCTTTATCCATTCATATGTTGATGGATACTTAGGTTGCTTCCATACCTTGGCAACTGTAAATAACATTGCTATGAACATTGGTGTGCATATAAGTTTTGAAATTAGCAGTATTTTTTTTTCTCAGTTATATACCCAGGAGTAGAACTGCTGGGTCTTATGGTAGTTCTATTTTTAATTTTCTGAGAAATCTCCCCACACTGCTTTAAACAGCAGCTGCATCAGTTTATTTAATACATTCTCACCAAGAGGTTTGGAGGGTTCCCTTTGCTCCACATTCTGGCCAACATTGCCATCTGTGTTCTTTTTGATTGTGGTCATTCTGATAGGTGTGAAGTTGATATCTCATCGTGGTTTTGATTTGCATTTCCCTAATGATTAGTGATACTGAGCATCTTTTCATGTGCCTGCTGGCCATCTGCATTTCCTCTATGGAAAAATGTTTATTGAGTTCTACCCGTTTTTTAACCAGGTTGTTTTTTTGACGTTGATTCGTGTGAGCTATTTATATTAACCTCTGTTAGATATTACCCCTTATCACTTATATCATTTGCAAATATCTTCTCCTATTCATTGTTGGCTTTTCATTTTCCTTGACCAATTCTTTATCATAGATTATATCCCCCACTGCTGCAGTGGTCCTGCCTAGAACTTGTCATTACAACTCGCCCTATCCATATCTCTATTTTATGCATCCCAATTGCTGCCTTGCTTCATATTTCGCTGAGAATATTGAAGCAATTTAGATAGAACTGCTGCCGCTGCTAAGTCACTTTAGTCGTGTCTGACTCTGTGCGACCCCATAGATGGCAGCCAATCAGGGTCCCCCCGTCCCTGGGATTCTCCAGGCAAGAACACTGGAGTGGGTTGCCATTTCCTTTTCCAATGCATGAAAGTGAAAAGTGAATGTGAAATCGCTCAGTCATGTCTGACTCTTAGTGACCCCATGGACTGCAGCCTACCAGGCTCCTCCATCCATGGGATTTTCCAGGCAAGAGTATTGGAGTGGGGTGCCATTGTCTTCTCCATCAGATAGAACTACCAGAGGCTTTTTCCCAAACCACATCTAACTACCCACTAGTTTCGGAACTGTCTCTTCATTTCTAAATGTTACTGTAAAGGAACCAGACAGATAGCCCCTTCTTTTGTATCCAAGTCTATCTCCCTTTCCACTTCAAGGATTCACACCAGTAGTCTTCTGTTCTCCTTCCTGTATCATTGATGAGTCCCTCTTGCTGGATCATGGTCCTCAACTTGTCAACAAGTTGTTAATTCAGCTCCTTGAAAAACAATAATAACACACACACAAACCTTATCTTACATAAAATCATTTTCCATAATTGGAAATAACTTATTTTGATAATTGTTAATTAAAGGGAAAGAATTAGGCTTTAAGGAGAAAGTACAATTGATCACCCATTGATGAATAAAAATTATTCTCTATTAACAGCAAAACAAAACAAAAAACCAGCTAAAAATGTAGGAGGAAGTGTTAAAATTTGAAAATCATAACTTAAGTTATTCCAATTAAATAACTAATTAAGGCACTAAATAAAATACCGAAACAAAATATCACACAGAGCCAAAATATCACTACACAGATTGTTTGCTAATTGCCAGAAAGAAACTATACCTTTTAAACAGAAATACCCTTTGGGAACAATCTTAACCAAATAAAACAGAAATTTAGAATCACTAAGACAATTTGATATTCATGCCTCCTAATGAAATGCAATATGGAATACACAACATCACCCATGAAGTATTATTGACAAAAGTATTTAACTTTAATCTAGTTTTACCTTTAAATTTACTTTTATTGGTTAAAATCAAGGCTAAATATTCTCAAAAAATTTAAAATAACACTTTACTAGGCCCTACTTTCCAGCTTGTTCACTGTTCTTTGTAGCAAAGCTTCTTGAAAACATCATGTAATTGCTGGCTTCAATTCCTTTCCTCCAATTCCCTTTTGAACTACTTCTGGTCAGACTTTCACCCCCAACATGCCACCAAAGCCATGCATATTCAAGTCGCCAATGTCCTCCAAATTCCTGAAACCAATGATCTGCTCTAAGTCCACAGCACCGTGACGCCGCAGGAGCACTGGTGTCTGACCACTCCTCCGCCTCGTCATCCTTTCTTCACTTGGACTCGAGTATCAGGCTCCTCTTTCCCTGCAAGTTGCCTGTGAGTCTCTTGTGAAAACTCCTCATCTCTCCTGGACCTGTTAACAGGAGGACTTCAAGCTTAATCTTTAGAGCTCTTCTCCTTGTATGTACTTATTTCTCTGGGGATGTTGTCTGTCTCCTGGCTTTGACTACCATCTCTGTATTATCTCTCTCACATGGACCTTTCTCCAAAGAATCGTATCAACAACTTCATTATAAACTGTAAATCATTTTGCCTACATAATAGCATCCCCTTGGATGTCCAATATCACCTCAAGCATTACCTTGTCCAAAAATGAATTCTTGATGTTCTTTCCCCAAACTTGCTTCCATATGCTCTTTAGTCTTTCAGTTCAGCTCAGTCGCTCAGTCGTGTCTGACTCTGCAACCCCATGCACTACAGCATGCCAGGCCTCCCTGTCCATCACCAATTCCCGGAGCATATTCAAACTTGTGTCCATCGAATCAGTGATGCCATCCAACCATCTCATCCTCTGTCTTCCCCTTCTCCTCCTGCCTTCAATCTTTCCCAGCATCAGGGTCTTTTCCAATGAGTTAGTTCTTCGCATCAGGTGGTCAAAGCTTTAGCACTTCGCATCACCATCAATCACTCCAATGAATGTTCAAGACTGATTTCCTTTAAGATTGACTGGTTGGACCCCTTGGCTGTCTAAGAAACTCTCAAGAGTTTTCTCCAGCACCACAGTTCAAAAGCACTGGAGCTGACACATTAGAAAAAAACCCTGATGCTGGGAAAGATTGAAGGCAGGAGGAGAATAGGGACAACAGAGGATGAGATGGCTGGATGGCATCACCGACTCGATGGACATGAGTTTGGGTAAAGTTCGGGAGTTGGTTATGGACAGGGAGGCTTGGCCTGCTGCAATTCATGGGGTCACAAAGAATCGGACACGACTGAGTGACTGAAATGACTTGTGTTTCTTCCAAGGCCCACTGTAGTCAAGCATTAGTGTTCTTTCTGATGTAGCCAGCATTAACTATAGCTCTATTAGCTGTTCATTTGTAGCATAAAATGGACCCAAATGCAGAGGACTGTTTTTGAATTGAGCCATTGTTTCATGAATATTAGAACATAAATCAAGGCATATTGACTGTGTTTTTATGTAGATAAACATGATAGCATTGCCTTCAACAAACTGTAACTGGAGGGAAAGGGGCAGGGCACAACTTTTCAAAGAATGACCTAGCCCAAAGATACAACATAAACTGATTAGAGTCAAATGGGACCAATATGGCAGACAGACTAGACCTTGATCTTGAGTCAGCAAATGAAACGACACACCCAGAGGTGCCATGACAGTTCCAGGGCACTGTTAAGAGACCAAGGAGTGGGTCATGGTGCAAACCCAGGAAATCTCCGCCCCTTCCTCAAGATAGTTGGAATAGTCCTCCCAATCATTCATTTCAGTTGCTCAGTCATGTCCAATTCTCTGCGACAATCCCAGCATCAGAGTCTTTTCCAATGAGTCAACTCTTTGCATGAGCTGGCCAAAGTACTGCAGTTTCAGCTTCAGCATCATTTCCTCCAAAGAAATCCAGGGCTGATCTCCTTCAGAATGGACTGGTTGGATCTCCTTGCAGGCCAAGGGACTCTCAAGAGTCTTCTCCAACACCACAGTTCAAAAGCATCAATCCTTCGGCACTCAGCTTTCTTCACAGTCCAATTCTTGTATCCATACATGACCACAGGAAAAAACCATAGCCTTGACTAGATGGACCTTTGTTGGCAAAGTAATGTCTCTGTTTTGAATATGCTATCTAGGTTGGTCATAACTTTCCTTCCAAGGAGTAAGTGTCTTTTAATTTCATGGCTGCAATCACCATCTGCAGTGATTTTGGAGCCCCCAAAAATAAAGTCTGACACTGTTTCCACTGTTTCCCCATATCTCCCATGAAGTGATGGGACCAGATGCCATGATCTTCGTTTTCTGAATATTGAGCTTTAAGCCAACTTTTTCACTCTCCTCTTTCACTTTCATCAAGAGGCTTTTTAGTTCTTCTTCACTTTCTGCCATAAAGGTGATGTCATCTGCATATTTGAGGCTATTGATATTTCTCCTGGCAATCTTGATTCCAGCTTGTGCTTCTTCCAGCCCAGTGTTTCTCATGATGTATTCTGAATATAAGTTAAATAAGCAGGTTGAGAGTATACAGCTTTGACGTACTCCTTTTCTTATTTGGAACCAGTCTGTTGTTCCATGTCCAGTTCTAACTGTTGCTTCCTGACTTGCATATAGGTTTCTCAAGGGGCAAGTCAGGTGGTCTAGTATTCCCATCTCTTTCAGAATTTTCCACAGTTTATTGTGATCCACACAGTCAAAGGCTTTGGCATAGTCAATAAAGCAAAAGTAGATGTTTTTCTGGAACTCTCTTGCTTTTTTGATGATCCAGCAGATGTTGGCAATTTGATCTCTGGTTCCTCTGCTTTTTCTAAAACCAGCTTGAACATCGGAAAGTTCATGGTTCATGTATTGCTGAAGCCTGGCTTGGAGAATTTTGAGCATTACTTTACTGGAGTGTGAGATGAGTGCAATTGTGCTGTAGTTTGAGCATTCTTTGGCATTGCCTTTCTTTGGGATTGGAATGAAAACTGACCTTTTCCAGTCCTGTGGCCACTGCTGACTTTTCCCAAGTTGCTGGCATATTAGTGCAGCACTTTCACAGCATCATCTTTCAGGATTTGAAACAGCTCAACTGGAATTCCATCACCTCCACTAGCTTTGTTCATAGTGATGTTTTCTAAGGCCCACTTGACTTCACAGTCCAGGATGTCTGGCTCTAGGTGAGTGATCACACCATTGTGATTATCTTGGTCTTGAAGATCATTTTTGTACAGTTCTTCTGTGTATTCTTGCCACCTCTTCTTAATATCTTCTGCTTCTGTTATGTCCATACCATTTCTGTCCTTTATTGAGCCCATCTTTGCATGAAATGGTCCCTTGGTATCTCTAATTATTTTTTTAAATTTTTATTTATGATCTTTTTTTAACTTTACAATATTGTATTGGTTTTGCCATACATCAACATGAATCCGCCACTGGTGTATACGTGTTCCCAATCCTGAACCCCCCTCCCACCTCCCTCCCCATACCATCCCTCTGGGTCATCCCAGTGCACCAGCCCCAAGCATCCTGTATCCTGCATCAAACCTAGACTGGTGTTCCTTTTCTTATATGATATTATACATGTTTCTATGCCATTCTCCCAATCATTCCACCCTCTCCCTCTCCCAGAGTCCAAAAGTCTGTTCTATACATCCGTGTCTCTTTTGCTGTCTTGCATACAGCGTTATCATTACTGTCTTTCTAAATTCCATATATATGTGTTAGCATTCTGTTGTTTTTTTCTCTATTTCTTTGCATTGATCTCTGAAGAAGGCTTTCTTATCTCTTCTTGCTATTCTTTGGAACTCTGCATTAAGATGCTTATATCTTTCCTTTTCTCCTTTGCTTTTTGCCTGTCTTCTTTTCACAGCTATTTGTAAGGCCTCCTCAGACAGCCATTTTGCTTTCTTCCATTTCTTTTCCATGGGAATGGTCTTGATCCCTGTCTCCTGTACAATGTCATGACCTCCATCGATAGTTCATCAGGTACTCTATCAGATCTAGTCCCTTAAATCTATTTCTCACCTCATAATCATAAGGGATTTGATTTAGGTCATACCTGAATGGTCTAGCGGTTTTCCCTACTTTCTTCAATTTAAGTCTGAATTTGGTAATAAGGAGTTCATGCTCTGAGCCACAGTCAGCTCCCGGTCTTGTTTTTGTTGACTGTATAGAGCTTCTCCATCTTTGGCTGCAAAGAATATAATCAATCTGATTTCAGTGTTGACCATCTGATGATGTCCATGTGTTGAGTCCTCTCTTGTGTTGTTGGAAGAGGGTGTTTGCTATGACCAGTGCCCTCTCTTGGCAAAACTCTATTGGCCTTTGCCCTGCTTCATTCTGTACTCCAAGGCCAAATTTGCCTGTTACTCCAGGTATTTCTTGATTTCTACTGTTGCATTCCAGTCCCCTATAATGAAAAGGACATCTTTTGGGGGTGTTAGTTCTAAAAGGTCTTATAGGTCTTCATAGAACCATTCAACTTCAGCTTCTTCAGCATTACTGGTTGGGGCATAGGCTTGGATTACTGTGTTATTGAATGGTTTGCCTTGGAAATGAACAAAGATCATTCTGTCATTTTTGAGATTGCATCCAAGTACTGTGTTTTGGACTCTTTTGTTGACTATGAGGGCTACTCCATTTCTTCTAAGGGATTCCTGCCCACAGTAGTAGATATAATGGTCATCTGAGTTAAATTCACCCATTCCAGTCCATTTTAATTCACTGATTCCTAGAATGTTGACGTTCACTCTTGCCATCTCCTGTTTGACCACTTCCAACTTGCCTTGATTCATGAACCTAACATTCCGGGTTCCTATGCAATATTGGTCTTTACAGCACCAGACCTTGCTTCTATCACTAGTCACATCCAAAGCTGGGTATTGTTTTGGCTTTGGCTCCATCCCTTCTTTCTTTCTGGAGTTATTTCTCCATTGATCTCCTGTAGCATATTGGTAACTTACCGACCTGGGGAGTTCCTCTTTCAGTATCCTATCATTTTGCCTTTTCGTACTGTTCATGGGGTTCTCAAGGGAAGAATACTGAAGTGGTTTGCCATTTCCCTTCTCCAATGAACCACATTCTTTCAGACCTCCCCACCATGACCCGTCCATCTTGGAAGAAACATAATTCACATAAAATTCTCTTAACAATTAATTTTTACCCCTAACATTTTTCTAGAACTTACTGTGTACAGAATGATGAACTAAGTAATATTGAGAGAGTTAACGGAATTCATTGATAAGATTTCTGCATTTGACTTTATCATAGAACATTGGACTTACCTCTGGCTTCTGCTGATAAAGTGCCAGATATCTTCTGCTGCTTTTAAAAATAATTAGTAAGGAAAAGTCTCTTAGAGAATAAAAAATATTATGAATTGGATGCTGCAGTGATTTTAAAAAAGATCACAAATTCTTTGATACTGCTCCCATCAAGAGGTGAGCTCTATACCACTTTCCCGTGAATAAGAGCAGGCCTGTGACTGCTTTGATCAACAGAACAGAAGGGAAATTCTGTGATTTCTGAGGCTGGTTCAGAAAAGGCCATGTGGTTCTACCTGGGTCTCTTAGAATTCCCTCCTGATGCTTCCTCTTGGGATGCTCCCATGCAGAGCCAGATGTGAGAAGTGTCACACACATGGAGAGTCCATATGCATGTGTGCCTGTCAATGGCTCCAGTCCAGTTCAGACTCGGCATCATCCTAGCCCACGTATCAGACATATGAGTACAGAAGCCAGCAAATTAAGTCCAGCCCCGGTTCATCTGAGCCACGGTTCAACCATCTGAGACTTCCCGGATAAGATGCCAGACTTAGTTCAAGAGAGACAAACCACTCCTCTGTTAACCTGAATTCCTGACCCACAGCTATTATTTTACACTGCTACATTTTAGGGTGTGTTGTTCTTTAGCAATAATTAACTGGAAATGGTGCTTCATAAATGCCATAAATGGTAATAAAATATCTAACATTTAGATAACCCAGGAGATGAATATTTTTTTCATGCTCTACAGAGCTCATCTGAATAGACAGGAAGATTTCTGGAGATAGAAAATTGGACTCACTACTCAGAAAAGTCTTCAATGAGATGCTAGGAGAACTCATTTTATCTTTACATACCTCAAAATGCACACATACTGTTTTAACTACATTTGCTAACTTACCAGTCAAATCAGAAAGACCAAGGAAAGTATCAGTTTTTGATTGTCCTGTCTTCATCAGTTTCTGGATATGAGAGAGATGAACTGGAGAGCAAAAGTGTAGGTTAATGGCTTTGCTCTGTTAACTAATCAACACTAGTTGCCAAGTGGGGGAGGGAAGTATTGGGAGTTTGGGATTAGCAGATGCATACTATTATATACAAGCTGGATAAACAACCAGGTCCTACTGTGTAGCACAGGGAACTATATCCAATATCCTGTGATAAACCATAATGGAAAGGAATATGAAAAAGAATATATATATATATATATGTATAACTGAATCACTTTACTGTTTAGCAGAAATTAAACACAACATTGTACATCAACTATATCACTGCAGATGGTGACACAGCCATGAAATTAAAAGACGCTTACTCCTTGGAAGGAAAGTTATGACTAACCTATATAGCATATTCAAAAGCAGAGACATTACTTTGTTGACTAAGGTCCATCTAGTCAAGTCTATGGTTTTTCCAGTGGTCATGTATGGATGTGAGTGTTGGACTGTAAAGAAAGCTGAGTGCCAAAGAATTGATGCTTTTGAACTGTGGTGTTGGAGAAGACTCTTGAGAGTCCTTTGGACTGCAAAGAGATCCAACCAGTCCATTCTAGAGGAGATCAGTCCTGGGTGTTCTTTGGAAGGAATGATGCTAAAGCTGAATGAAACTCCAGTACTTTGGCCACCTCATGCGAAGAGTTGACTCATTGGAAAAGACTCTGATGCTGGGAGGGATTGGGGGCAGGAGGAGAAGGGGACAACAGAGGATGAGATGGCTGGATGGCATCACCAACTTGATGGACGTGAGTTTGAGTGAACTCTGGGCATTGGTGATGGACAGGGAGGTCTGGTGTGCTGTGATTCATGGGGTCACAAAGAGTTGGACACGACTGAGCGACTGAACTGGACTGAACTGGATACTTTAATAAAAAACTTAAAAATATATCAACCCTAGTGTTACAAAATTATTGCTATTTAATAGATATAATATCATGGGCCTTTCTCACTGTTGGAGAGAATATGCAAACTCTTAAGTTTTAAAATTTCAGAGCTTAACACATGTTAAAGAACAAAGACCACAAAAGTAAAACTAAACAATATTCACAATCGCCACAATCTTAGTTTTTTTTAATGTACAAAATATCTTTTAATTGTTAAGACTTCTTCATAACCTCAGCTTAACCAATATTTTCTTTCTAAAAGATTTTTTATTGCTAATTAGCTCTCAAAAAAGCAAAAGTTATCTCTTTTGCATCAAAGGTTCTAATTTTCCATAGCTTTAACTTTTAATACCCTATAAAGAACTCTGTACATTTTTGCTGAATTTTAAAATTCTACCACTCTGTAAGGTAAAGAACTAAATGCTAAGTGAAATGTGAAACCTAAGTCTTCCTTGAAAACATGTGCCTCTGAGAAAAGAAAAAAAAAAAATTAAATGTGCCAAATATATCACCACAAAGAAAGGAAAGACATTCTTCCTCCTGTCTACTCCAGGAATAACCTCCCCAGGGAGAATTTTGAAAGGATTTGAGCATTTTAAATGCCCTGATCTAAATTAGTTAATTAAAAATATGAGTGAGCAAAGTCCACTAAGGTTAAAAGGAGAAGAATAGTCTGCAATCACTTATCACAGTGCCCTGTTCAAGGATTTCAAGATACCTGATTAACAGTGGCAATTCTCATTTAGATTCCCTATCTGATGAAGCAGAGTTGTTATTGATCCAACAGTTGACCTCACTGCAGGCTTAGGGTGTGACAATAATAATCTCTTCATACAGTGTGCCTGCAGTCATTGACAGCTTGAGTAATGATTAGATGAAATAGATGATTAAATAGCTAATTCCTAAAAACTCTCATTCCATTTCTATTGATGTTTCAGACTTTCCACATACTTCATATCTTACCTTCTTATCCTTCTTTCTTCATTTCTTCCTTTCTTCTTTTAAAATGATTTATGAATTTTTTTAAGTTTTAGTAGAGTTAAAATTGTTAGGGAGGAATAAGTTTTCCTCTACCTCTCAGATTCAGTGACCAGAGGCATGTAAATTTAACTGACCAAAGACATATTAATATTTAAATAAAAGATGTATTAATATTCTGCATCCACAGGTGTTCAAAGGAAAAAATGAAATTCAAGCAGTTAGACTCAAGTGTTTACATACCATTTTAATAAAGGAAAAGCAGTTACTCTTCGAGGAAAAATAAACTACAGAAAAGTTACTAGGGAATATACAGGGAAAACTAATAGAAGAGAAGGGTTATTTTAATAATTTTGTTGATGCAATTCATCTCAATGCAGTCCCTCACAGAGAAAAAGTTATGCCTAAAAGTGAACAGGACCCTGGGTTACCAAGTCCAAGCTCAGTCTGCTTGCCACAATGGCAGGCCAGTGAATCTGAGAGACGAGGTGTTGAGGCAAATAATATGACTTTATTTGGAGAGCCAAGAAGAGAGCAGACTAATATCTTAAAGTAACCATCTAGTCAAGGTTTGGATGCTAGGTTCTTTTACATAGCCAGAGAGAGAGGCAATAAGGAACTAAGGTCAAAAGGCAGAACAGAGAGGGAGGGGCAGTGGGGACATAAAATGAAGAGAGGGAGAGGTGAGCAAGCACAATGAAAGGGCCTTCAGTCTCCAAACGTCTGCTCAGGGTCCAGCTGGGAGAGGGCTGCATCCTTGCTTCTCTCCTAGAGTCACTCACAGGTGGGCAGGGTCAGAGTTGTTCCCTGTGAGTTACAGAAAAGTCCTCTATTTTAGTGGTCAAGCAGAGAGGCAGGGTCCTTTGAGGTAGGACATTATAACAAAAGCAACCTAAAAATGAGGATTATGGTCAAAGAAACAGACCCAACAAGAAGTCAAAAGTAGACTTCCCTGTTACAGCTGTGGGGCACTCTTGGATACAAATCCTTTCTACGTCCTCCAATTCTTCCTTGTAAGAAGTAGGGCTCATTCAGCCTCCATGACCTTCCCTGTGTTCCAAAGGGCAGATTTAAACAGTTGCTAATCATGCAAGAGAAACAAAGAAGGAGCTGTCAAGAAACAATGCTGCAAAGGTAAAGAAGGGCCCCGGTTTATCCTCAAGGAATATGCCTAACGCTCTCTCTCAGATCATCCACAGGGACTAAAGCTCCCACCCAGGAGGAGAATGGTAACTTCAGGCTGAGCATAATATCCTGGAGTGACTCTGATCTTACCACCAGCCAATCAGAAACAGTCCTGCATGCACTAAAAGATAATAGCAAAGACTCGCACCCCCTCCCCAAATGATTCTCCCTTTAAAAGCTGTCATAGTCTTGTGCTCAGCCAACTCCAGTCAAGTCCAATCCTGTGTGACCCGTGGACTGCAGCCCACCAGGCTCCACTGTCCATGGGATTTTCCAGGCAAGAATGCTGGAGTGGGTTGCCATGCCCTTCACCAGGGGATCTTCCCAGCCCAGGGATGGAACCCACGCTCCTGCATAGCTGGCAGATTCTTTACAACTGGGCCACGAGGAATCTGTGAGCAGAATCGTCAGTTCAGTTCAGTCGCTCAGTCATGTCCAACTGCAACCGCATGGACTGAAGCACTCCAGGCCTTCCTGTTCATCACCAACTCCCAGAACTTGCTCAAACTCATGTCCATAGAGTAGGTGATGCCATCCCATCATCTCATCCTCTGTCATCCCCTTCTCCTCCTGCCTTCAATCTTTCCAACATCAGGGTCTTTTCCAATGAGTCAGTTCTTTGCATCAGGTAGCCAAAGGATTAGAGTTTCAGCTTCAGCATCAGTCCTTCCAATGAATAATCAGGACTGATTTCCTTTAGAATTGACTGGTTGGATTTCCTTGCAATCCAAGGGACTCTCAAGGGTCTTCTCTAACACCACAGTTCAAAAGCATTCATTCTTCAGCACTCAGCTTTCTTTATAGTCCAACTCTCACATCCATACATGACTACTGGAAAAACCATAGCTTTGACTAGACTGACCTTTGTCAGCAAAGTAATGTCTCTGCTTTTGAATATGCTGTCTAGCTTGGTCATAGTTTTCTTCTAAGGAGCAAGTGTCTTGTAATTTCATGGCTGAAGTCACCATATGCAGTGATTTCAGAGCCACCCCCCAAAAAAAATTTGTCACTGTTTCCACTGTTTTCCATCTATTTGTCAAGAAGTGATGGGACGAGATGCCATGATCTTAGTTTTCAGATTGTTGAGTTTTAAACCAACTTTTTCACTCTCCTCTTTCACTTTCATCAAGAGGCTCTTTAGTTCTTCTTTACTTTCTGCCATTAGAGTGGTGTCATCTGCATATCTGAGGTTATTGATATTTCTCCCAGAAATCTTGATTCCACTTTGTGCTTCATCCAGATCAGTGTTTCTCATGATGTACTCTGCATATAAGTTAAATAAGCAGGGTAACCATATACAGCCTTGACATACTCCTTTCCCATTTTGGAACCAGTCTGTTGTTCTGTGTCCAGTTCTTACTGTTGCTTCTTGACCTGCACACAGATTTCTCAGGAGGCAGGACAGGTGGTTTGGTATTCCCATCTCTTTAGGAATTTTCCATAGTTTGTTATGATCCACACAGTCAAAGGCTTTGGCGGAGTCAATAATGCAGAAATAGATGTTCTTCAGGAACTCTCTGGAAGTTGGCCATTTGATCTCTGGTTCCTCTGCCTTTTCTTAATCTAGCTTGAACATCTGGAAGTTCATGGTTCATATATTGCTGAAGCCTGGCTTGGAGAATTTTGAGCATTACTTTGCTAGTGTGTGAGATGAGTGCAATTGTGCAGTAGTTTGAGCATTCTTTGGCATTACCTTTCTTTGGGATTGAAATGACAACTGACTTTTTCCAGTCCTGTGGCCACTGCTGAGTTTTCCAAATTTGCTGGCATTTTGAGTGCAGCAACTTAACAGCATCATCTCTTAGGATTTGATAAAGCTCAGCTGTAATCCATCACCTTCACTAGCTTTGTTTGTAGTGGTGCTTCCTAAGACCCACTTGACTTCGCATTCCAGGATGTCTGCCTCTAGGTGAGTGATCACACCATTGTGATTATCTGGATAATTAAGATCTTTTTTTGTACAGTTCTTCTGTGTATTATTGCCACCTCTTCTTAATATCTTCTGCTTCTGTTCATACTATTTTTGTCCTTTATTTTGCCCATCTTTGCATGAAATGTTCCCTTTGTATCTCTAATTTTCTTGAAGAGACCTCTAGTCTTTCCCATTGTATTGTTGTCCTCTACTTCTTTGCACTGATCACTTAGGAAGGCTTTCATATCTCTCCTTGCTATTCCTTGGAATTCTGTGTTCAAATGGGTATATCTCTCCTTTCCTCCTTTGCCTTTAGCTTATCTTCTTTTCTCAGAATCTTAGGAAGCGGTGTTTGCACACAAGTCCAGCATCTCCCCAAGTTGCCAGGCTCCTGAATAAAGCAACCTTCCCTTTCCAATCAACACTTGTCTCTCAAGGTTTGGCCTCTGAGCAACAACAGTTGAACCTGAGTTTGGGAACATGGTTGGAAACATCTGTTTTAGGCAGATTAAGGGCAGGTAAAAAAACTCTTCCTGTATCTGTTCTCAACTGCCTTCAGTTCAGTTGCCTTCAACTCGAAATAGTTATTTTGCCAAAGTGGCACATTTGGGAGACAGATTCTAGACCCCTTCAAATTTCTTAATTTCATTTTGAAAGAGGAAGGAAAGGAGCAGTTTCAACATTTGAAATAAAATTACATAGCTTGAGGACAGAATATTAGAACCAAATGGGTCCAAGATGGCAGACAAGTTGGCTTCCACCAGACCTGGAGCCTCAGTACACACTCACAGTAACACATCGGCCTGCTAAGTGGCACACCCACAGGCACTGGGACAGTTACAAGGCTGATTATCAACGACCAAATTGTGGATGATGGCCCAGTTCCTGGAAATCTCTGCCTCTTCCCTAAAATAGTTGGAATAATTCTCCCACAGGTTAGTCTGTAAAGTTACCCAGCTCTTAAAGCTAACCACACTACATTTTGAGGTCGCTCTCACCTTCTGAGATAGCCCATATTCGGTCTGTGAAGTATGTTTCTCTCTAAATAAATCCACATCTTACCTATCACTTTGTCTCTCACTGAATTATTTTCTGGGATGATACATCAAGAACCTGAGCTTCATTAAGTCTCGAAACCAGGCAGGAGATCTTACCTAGAAGACCATGAATTTTGACCAGGTTCGAGTCTCAACCACGTGGGTTCAAGTCCCAGTCTGAGTTGCATGATTTCAATGTCATCGTATCTTAGGGACAGTGACTGAGAATGTCTTCTACATTCACTATACAAAATGGTAATTTAACACAATAATAGAGAACTTGACCAAATATTACATTTAAAAGACTGTAATTTTCATGAAGAATAGAATGTAGACGTGAAATCAATGCTTTCAGAACTTTTTCTACTAAGAATTCATAAAGTGTCTGAGAGTAATAGGCTTGGGCTGCGTCAACACAATACCAAAACATCTGCAGGAGGAGAGGAAAATGCAAGCAATAATCCTGCTACCTTGTCTTCACAAAACTCAGCCGTTTGACATTTCCTTTTCCCAGACATCTAGATGTTGATGGAATTCCTTTTATTTCTCTGTATGTATATGAGCGTCTTCACCTGCTCTTATTTTAACAATGAACCACATTTCCTGGAATGGGATTCTAATCTGATTGTCTCCCCTACCCACTTTTTCTCTTTTTTCAATCTTTATGTATATATACTTTTATGTGCACATATGTTTGAAGCACAAATAAAAAATAGTATACTGTTTTTATCTTCTGATTTTAGAGTAAGACAAGTATAGAACAATGGCTGGGTGGTCTGAAATTTCTTTGCAGCATCTAGCACACCAGGTGCAGTCAATACACATTAAGCCATCAAACAAATCAGAATTCCAAACATTGAAGAATATGTTATAGTCAGCTGCTTTTGCAGCAGGGTGAATTTTAGAAAAAAGACTCAATTGGCTTTATCAATCACTAATATGCATACAAATTTCCTGGGGATGTTGTTAAATGCAGATTCTGATTTAATATGTCTGGGAGGGGGTGCCAAGACATTGCATTTCTATCCAAATCCCAGGTTACACTGATGTGCACTAGTCCATAACTGAGTGCATGCAGGCTGACTGCTCACAAGGGGGAAAGGCCAAATCTTCCCCTTCACCAGTCCTAAAAACTATTGAAAACAAGATTCCAAAATTGAAACCAAGAAGGACCCTGTGGGCCTTGCCAGATACAAAGCTTTTCTGAGTCCCCTGTTTCTTATTTTTGGGAAAAGACTTCAGCCTCCTGGACTTTCTTGAACACCAAAGAGTAGATTGAGACAGCCACTAATCAGGGAAATAAGGAAATGCAGAAACAAAAGACAAACAATCAAGAAACTATAATGCAGCAATTAAGACAGGATCCTGGTTCCTCCTCAAGGGATAAACATAACAGTATCTTCCAGTTTTTCTGCAGGAACTGAGGGCCCCACCCAGGAGAAGAATGGTAACTTCAGGCTGAGCACAAATCCTGGAGTACCACCCTGTTACCTCACCACCAACCAATCAGAAGAAAACCACACCCCCTGCAGCACTCACCCCAAATAGTGCCTATAAAAACTTCCCCCTGAAAACTGTTAGGAGTTCAAGGCTTTTGAGTACAAGCCACCCATTCTCCTTGCTTGGCCCTGGAATAAATCTTTTTCTGCTCCAAACTGATGTTTCAGTTTGTTTGGCCCCACTGTACTTCAGGAATAGGAACTTGTGTTCAGTAACAAAATTACATAAAGTGATGTCTTAAATGGTTTCCTTTACCACTCTATCCAAATCATCAAGTGGTGTTTGAAACGGGGGGAAGACTATTTATTTAAACAGTCTTTAACTCAGGTCCTTTGGAAAAAACACTGCTGGGTTGTGTGTGCCGTGCTGATCTGACGTGGACTCTAGCATGGATCTTCACCTAATAGGGAGAAAATATGCATTTATAACTAACTAGGATGAATTCAAAGCCCAATTGCCATGAGAAATATGCTAATCATGGGCTTCAGAAATTCAGAAGTATAAGCAGAACTGTGTTTGGACACTTACTCCTAACCAAAGTTTCTTGAAATAAAATGCAGGGACAGAATATTCAATTTTCTGAAAAGACTCCCATATCCAATAATTTAATGATCATGAGAATTCTCATTTTGTATATCCTCTTTCAATTTATCCTAAATAGATCTGCATTTGATGAAAATGCCAAGACAATATATAAAGAATACTAACAATTCCCCAAACGAATACCTGCAAAACTCAGCTTTCCAAATGTGTCTATAACCATTTGCCTGCTGGCAAAGTTTAACCATCAGCTCTGTGGGGTGAGAGGAGCTCTGATTTGTAGCATTTACTGATTTTCACGGTGTAAATACTCTCACCATGGCTGATTTCAGGCTACTAACGTGAGATCACTGAAACCCTCAAACCAACAACCCTCACATGTATCTGTAGACATTTCTGTTTAGTGGTGACAAAGCATGCAGATTTTGGAGAAAAACTGCCTGTATTTAAATGTGGTTCAGCTATGAAAACTTTGGTAAGTTATCCACCCTGTCTGGGCTCCAGTTTTTATGATTCATTTTATTTTGTAAGAAGGGAATTCTGATTGTTATAAAAGAAAATCTGACTTTTATAAACTATAAATTGATGTGAATAAGTTATTAAATCAATGTGTATTACTAAGTGCTGACTATTATTGTTTACCATACAATTCTATTGAAAATAAATCTCTGGGTAACTTGTTAATGACAGGGTCTACTCACAAGGTCTTTCCATAAAGTAATATTTCTTGTATCATTTTAGAAATAACTTAAAGGCACTTCCTCTTGGATACTGTTAAGACTGTGAATCTTAAAATAAGATGCTCTGCATGGTCATGAAAATAATGGTTCTTTGGACCATTATATTCTGAAAGATTTGGCAAACATATTCATTTGTATTAAGTCTTACAGATTACACCACTCGAGATTTAGACTTATTCTGTTTTATCTTGGTTTCTAATTACATGATACCATAATAAAATATTAAAACTGGAATACCACTGTAAAATGTACTAGTCAAGGAGTAGGAAATTTTCCTCCACCCTTCTGCCTGGTCTAAGAATTAAATTGATATGAGACAGACTAACAAGAGAAATTTAAACCAAATTTCATACCATGTATACATGGAGACACTCAGGTAAAACCAGGAACTTGCTAAAATGGCCAAAGCCCTCACCTTAAAAACCATCCTCAGCTGAAGTCAAAGAGGATATTGTGGTAGGGGTTTGGAACTTCACAGGGAAAGAAGGCAATTCACATAAAGATGGAAAAGTAAATGTTTGCTGGACCAGCAGAGACAATGCGACACAGAGCAGAATTTTAACAGCCTTTGCTGGGTTCCTCCCTGTCCATACACGTAGTTCACACCATAGTTGTTTATGCTGACATCTCCCTTCCTGGAGCAGTAACGGGGTCCAGCCCTGGTGGATCCAGTGTAATTTGAAGGGTGGACGGAGTCGGCGAGGAGAGACTTATTTAATTAGAAATATAAGATTAGATTAGGAAAAAATAGTGTAGGAGAAAAATGAGTGGAGAAAAGAGGCTGATTAACTTGGTTTACGTGGAAAACCAATAAAGTTCCAGACAAGGAACTTGCACCGTCTACGCTGGGCCACAGGCGCCTGCTTGAATAGCGGAGGGTGCCCCGCCTTGGGCTCGCTCTCACGTGGGTCTCAGAGGCCTGGGCAAGTAAGTAGATTCGATGAGGCTCTGTGTTCCAGGGATCAGCCTGAAAAGGAGAGGTAGGGAGAGGGAGCAAGAGAAAGAATTGACACAGGGGTCAATTTTGCCAGGCTTGTGCAAAAACCCCTCCTACTTTATTATTTATAAGGCATTTATATACCCTAAATTTTACATAATGGAAGATACAGAATCATGTAGGGGCAGCAGTCCTGACCCTTTCTGTATATCTTACACAAAAGGTCTCAGGTGATTTACATTATCTTCTAGCCAAGAGGCTTGTTAACACTTTTTGGCTCTCTTCCTTAATGAATGCTAATCTCGTTTCCTCTGAAGTGTTTTTCTTTAATCTGTATCTCCTTAAAGCACTAAAGTTACATCTCTATACACAAAGGCACAGTGGGTTATAACAAAGGAGGTACTTAACTCAAAGATCTAATGTTGCTACTAGTTTTTTCTATATACCAACTATATCAACAACAAAAGACATGAAAATTTGGTGGCAAGTATTGGCTCAATAATGAAATGCTTAATCAGTTTTATTCTAATGATCTTGACACCTCTGAAGCTCCTGCATTCCTAGGATGTTTTAACCTTCCTGAGCCTCTCGGGGTTCAGCTCAGCTCAGTTCAGTTCAGTCGCTCACTCGTGACTGACTCGTTGTGACCCCATGAATCCCAGCATGCCAGGCCTCCCTGTCCATCGCCATCTCCCGGAGTTCACTCAGACTCACGTCCATCGAGTCCGTGATGCCATCCAGCCATCTCATCCTCAGTCGTCCCCTTCTCCTCCTGCCCCCAATTCCTCCCAGCATCAGAGTCTTTTCCAGTGAGTCAACTCTTCGCATGAGGTGGCCAAAGGACTGGTGTTTCAGCTTTAGCATCATTCCTCCAAAGAAATCCCAGGGTTGATCCCCTTCAGAATGGACTGGTTGTATCTCCTTGCAGTCCAAGGGACCCTCAAGAGTCTTCTCCGACACCACAGTTCAAACGCATCAATTCATCGGCACTCAGCCTTCTTCATAGTCCAATTCTCACATCTATACATGTCCACAGGAAAAACCATAGCCTTGACTAGATGAACCTTAGTCGGCAAAGTAATGTCTCTGCTTTTGAATATACTATCTAGGTAGGTCATAACTTTTCTTCCAAGGAGTAAGCGTCTTTTAATTTCATGGCTGAAGTCACCATCTGCAGTGATTTTGGAGCCCCCAAAAATAAAGTCAGCCAGTGTTTCCACTGTTTCCTCTTCTATTTCCCATGAAGTGATGGGACCAGATGCCATGATCTTCATTTTCTGAATGTTGAGCTTTAAGCCAACTTGTTCACTCTCCTCTTTCACTTTCATCAAGAGGCTTTTGAGCTCCTCTTCACTTTCTGCCATAAGGGTGGTGTCATCTGCATATCTGAGGTTATTGATATTTCTCCCGGCAATCTTGATTCCAGCTTGTGTTTCTTCCAGTCCAGCGTTTCTCATCATGTACTCTGCATATAAGCTAAATAAGCAGGGTGACAATATACAGCCTTGACCTACTCCTTTTCCTTTTTGCAACCAGTCTGTGTTCCATGTCCAGTTCTAACTGTTGCTTTCTGACCTGCACACAGATTTCTCAAGAGGCAGGTCAGGTGGTCTGGTATTCCCTTCTCTTTCAGAATTTTCCACAGTTTATTGTGATCCACACAGTCAAAGGCTTTGGCATAGTCAATGAAGCAGAAGTAGATGTTTCTCTGGAACTCTCTTGCTTTTTCCATGATCCAGAGGATGTTGGCAATTTGATCTCTGGTTCCTCTGCCTTTTCTAAAACCAGCTTGAACATCAGGGAGTTCACAGTTCACGTATTGCTGAAGTCTGGCTTGGAGAATTTTGAGCATTACTTTACTAGCATGTGAGATGAGTGCAGTTGTGTGGTAGTTTGAGCGTTCTTTTGCATTGCCTTTCTTTGGAATTGGAATGAAAACTGACCTTTTCCAGTCCTGTGGCCACTGCTGAGTTTTCCAAACTTGCTGGCATATTGAGTGCAGCACTTTCTCAGCATCATCTTTCAGGATTTGAAACAGCTCAACTGGAATTCCATTACCTCCACTAGCTTTGTTCATAGTGATGCTTTCTAAGGCCCACTTGACTTCACATTCCAAGATGTCTGGCTCTAGATTAGTGACCACATCATCATGATTATCTGGGCCATGAAGATCTTATTTGTACAGTTCTTCTGTGTGTTCTTGCCACCTCTTCTTAATATCTTCTGCTTTTGTTAGGTCCATATCATTTCTGTCCTTTATCGAGCCTACCTTTGCATGAAATGTTCTTTTGGTATCTCTAATTTTCTTGAAGAGATAGTCTTTCCCTTTCTGTTGTTTTCCTCTATTTCTTTGCATTGATCTCTGAAGAAGGCTTTCTCATCTGTTTTTGCTATTCTTTGGAACTCGGCATTCAGATGCCTATATCTTTCCTTTTCTCCTTTGCTTTTTGCCTCTCTTCTTTTCACAGCTATTTGTAAGGCCTCCCCAGACAGCCATTTTGCCTTTCTGCATTTCTTTTCCATGGGGATGGTCTTGATCACTGTCTCCTGTACAATGTCACGACCTCTGTCAATAGTTCATCAGGCACTCTATCTACCAGATCTAGTCCCTTAAATCTATTTCTCACTTCCACTGTATAATCATAAGGGATTTGATTTAGGTCATACCTGAATGGTCTAGCGGTTTTCCCTACTTTCTTCAATTTAAGTCTGAATTTGGTAATAAGGAGTTCACACTCTGAGCCACAGTCAGCTCCCGGTCTTGTTGACTGTGTAGAGCTTCTCCATCTTTGGCTGCAAAGAATATAATCAATCTGATTTCGGTGTTGACCATCTGGTGATGTCCATGTGTCGAGTCCTCTCTTGTGTTGTTGGAAGAGGGTGTTTGCTATGACCAGTGCTTTTTCCTGGCAAAACTCTATTAGTCTTTGCCCTGCTTCATTGTGCATTCCAAGGCCAAGTTTGCCTGTTACTCCAGGTATTTCTTGAGTTCCTACTTTTGCATTCCAGTCCCCTATAATGAAAAGGACATATTTTTTGGGTGTTAGTTCTAAAAGAATTTGTAGGTCTTCATAAAACCATTCAACTTCAGCTTCTTCAGCGTTACTGGTTGGGTCATAGACTTTATAACTGTGATATTGAATGGTTTGCCTTGGAAAGGAACAAAGATCATTCTGTCATTTTTGAGATTGCATCCAAGTACTGTGTTTTGGACTCTTTCGTTGACCATATTGGCTACTCCATTTCTTCTGAGGGATTCCTGCCTGCAGTAGTAGATATAATGGTCATCTGAGGTAAATTCACCCATTCCAGTCCATTTTAGTTTGCTGATTCCTAGAACGTCGACATTCACCCTTGCCATCTTTTGTTTGACCACTTCCAATTTGCCTGGATTCATGGACCTGACATTCCAGGTTTCTATGCAATATTGCTCTTTACAGCATTGGATCTTGCTTCTGTCACCAGTCACATCCATAGCTGGGTATTGTTTTTGCTTTGGCTCCATCACTTCATTCTCTCTGGAGTTATTTCTCCACTGATCTCCAGTAGCATATTGGGCACCTAATGACTTGGGGAGTTCCTCTTTTGGTATCCTATCATTTCGCCTTTTCCTACTGTTCATGGGGTTCTCAAGGTAATAATACTGAAGTGGCTTGCCATTCCCTTCACCAGTGGACCACATTCTGTCAGGCCTCTCCACCATGACCCGCCTGTCTTGAGTTGCCCTGCAGGCATGGCTTGGTCTCATTGAGTTAGACAAGGCTGTGGTCCTAGTGTGATTAGATTGACTAGTTTTCTGTGAGTATGGTTTCAGTGTGTCTGCCCTCTGATGCCCTCTTGCAATACTTACCATCTTACTTGGGTTTCTCTTACCTTGGCGTGGGGTATATCTTCATGGCTGCTCCAGCGAAGCACAGCCACTGTTCCTTACTTTGGATGAGGGGTATCTCCTTACTGCCACCGTTCGTGACCTTCAACGTGGGATAGCTCCTCTAGGGCCTCCTGTGCCTGCATAGCCACCAGTCCTTGGGTTGCTCCTCCTGGCGGCCGGCCCTGGCCTCAGGTGTGGGTGTCTCCTCCCAGCTGCTGCCCCTGGCCTCGGGCGTGAGGTGGCTTCTTCTGGCCACCCCTGATCTCGGACAGGGGGTGTCTCCTCCTGGCCGCCACTGGCCTCACACTCCGGCTAGCTCCTTTCAGCCACCGCCCCTGACCTCAGACGCAGGGTGTCTCCTCCTGGCTGCTGCACAGCTGTAAGAGTCCTGCAGGCAGGCTAGAAAGCCATCAGAGGGGTTTTTGGATTGAAACACTTGTATTATGTCCAGAAGACTTATTATCTAAAAGCTCTAAATTAACCTTTCCCAGAAAAAGTTGGTGAGGGGATAGGTCCCCTGTTAATGTTAGAAGAGTGGATGAAAAGCATAATGTAGTACGGCAGGCAGACTCTGGTTTTGGGGGTGGATGCTCAGAAAATTTCAGAGGTTCCCCCTGAAGCCTGATCATGCCCTGTGTTTTGTCAGGCTTCCTTCCTCATGACCTTTGCCATGGGAGGGGTTCCTCCTGGTGGCTGCCAGCAGAGCAGGTCCTCTCTCTACATTCTTGTACGCAGTTAGGGAGAAGATCAAAGGTTCTTCTTGGGTCTTTTGGGCCTTGATTATTTTCAGCTAAAATACTCCACATGCCAAAGAGATACATTTTGGGATTGAAAACTTTACTCCCCTACACAATGCTTTGCATGCAGTCTTAATTCCCACTGCCATTCACCTTACATATAAATCAGACTATAAACCACTTTGGGGCAGATTTAGGTTCTATCCATCACTATTTCTCCATTGCCATTTCCAGAACTTGGCTCTTAGCAGTTGGTAAGTATTTGTTGAATTAAGATGATTTCATATTCTTTCCCCCAAATAACTTCCATTAATCTATTCCCATATGAAGCAAAAGAAGGATTCCAAAGCCAAAATCCTGAAAGCTATACTCTTTTTGAAAATCATAAGATATATTAGAGTCCTTTGGATGGCAAGGAGATTAAAACCAGTTAATCCTAAAGGAAATCAGTCCTGAATATTCATTGGAAGGACTGATGCTGAAGCTGAAGCTCCAATACTTTGGCCACCTGATGCGAAGAACTGACTCACTGGAAAAGACTCTGATGCTGGGAAAGACTGAGGACATGAGGAGACAAGGGCAACAGAGGATGAGATGGTTGGGTGGTATCTCTGACTCAATGGACTTGAATTTGATCAAACTCTGGGAGACAGAGAAGGAAAGGGAAGCCTGGCATGCTGCAGTTCATAGGGTCACAAAGAGTTAGGACTTAGTGACTGAACAACATCAACAATGTATATCAGCATATTAAAGGACCAGCAAAGTGTTGTAGTTAAGAAACTTGCCTAAAACTATTTAACTGAAACTTTTATATCCAAGGAACTCCTATTAATAGCACAATTATAAATGTAATCTTCCAGCTTGGAACATTTTTTGAGAGTGAAATGGAGCACTGTTACTAATTACTAATTACACCAGAAAATAGGCATAAACTGGAACTATTTAGTGTAATTGTGGGCATACAGTCATCCTATCTGTGAATGTCATTAGGAAGTGGAGAAAAATGTGGAAATTCCACAACCACTGTTACATGGATCAAAGTGAAGGAAACAACAGTTGGTTGTAATCCCTCATTTTAGTCACAAAAAGCACGAGGTCACAGAGAAGTTAACCCACTACCCACTTGCAAGTCCCTCAGCACCCAGCAAGCAGGCAGAGCTGTGAATAAAATCCTGTGGAGAAGGCAATGGCACCACACTCCAGTACTCTTGCCTGGAAAATCCCATGGACAGAGGAACCTGGAAGGCTGCAGTCCATGGGGTCGCTGAGGGTCAGACACAACTGAGCGACTTCACTTTCACTTTCATGCACTGGAGAAGGAAATGGCAATCCACTCCAGTGTTCTTGCCTGGAGAATCCCAGGGACGGGGGAGCCTAGTGGGCTGCCATCTCTGGGGTCGCACAGAGTTGGACACGACTGAAGCGACTTAGCAGCAGCAGCAGCAGCACTGGAAAGCATTTTCCAAATCAGTTCTGATTCAATTCTAAAATGAAAACATTGATTATTTTACAATCTTCATGAAGTAGAAAAGAAACTCTAGACTTAGATGCTTCTCACAAAATATCCTTTTGTCATTTGTGTACATGCAAATGTAAATAAACTGTCAGCCAGGAATCTTCTTCTCTTTGGAGAGCTAGGAATAATTGTCTGAGCTCTCAGTAACCCCATTCTTTAATGGAAGGCCAAAGCTCTGCTCCGAAGTTTCTGCAAATTCCCACGGGCCTATCTCATGGTCTCTTCTGCCTTCTAGGCTCATAGTTTCTCCACGATTTGTAATATCAACTTAGTCATAAAACTGGGTTCAGTTCTCCCAAAACAGATTTACTTTCACTTGTTGTCAAAGTATCTTGAAAAGTTTTATAAGAGGAAAAAGGAGGAATTAACTTAACAGCAAAGCATATGATAGTCACAATTAAGCCACAGCATTTTGAAAAATGGGTTTTCCACATGGCTCAGTGGTAAAGAATCCGCCTGCTAAGCAGGAGACGTGGGTTCAGTTCCTCGTCTGTTTTCTATGTCTGCATCTCCATTCCTCCCTTCAAATGGGTCATCAGTACTATTTTTCTAGATTCTATATATATATATATATATGTGTGTTAATATATGACTTTTGTTTATCTGTTTCTAACTTTACTCTGTATAACAGGCTTTAGGTTCATTCACATCACTTTAACTGCCTCAAATTTGTTCCTTTTTATGGCTGAGAAATATTCCATTGCAACTATAATGGGAAGGAGGTTCAAGAGGGAAGGGACATATGTATACTTATGGCTGATTCATGTTGTTGTATGACAGAAACCAACACAATACTGTACAGCAATTATCCTCCAATTAACACACAAGAAAAAAGTTAAAAAGGAGCTTCCTCAGATGTGAGAGTGAGGAGGACATTTCAAGGCCCATTTAAGGACCTACTCTCCAACTCTTGGTTAGTGGAAGATCAGGCTAAAGAACTCAGCAAGAAGAAACTTGGGTGACATTCAACAGAGTTTAGGCTTTAGACTGGAGGGTACAGGCTCTAAAACTCCAAAGTGTAGGAGCCAGGGAGCTAAAATCATAAAACAGATGTAGGAGGCCTCATGTCGGACTGCAGAGTAGTTGCCTTGTCTATAGAGAGAACCCCTATTCACTTCAGCCTTCTGGTGCCAGGCTGGGATGCAGACCTGTTGTGGCCAGATATCCAATTTCACAAGAGAAACCAAAAATCTACATTTCTGTGTAAAATAACTTCAGTTTTAAGGACTGACAACCTCCACACAGACAAAGGAGATTCACTGACTATTTATAAGCAGAGGTGTCACAGCATCAGATTTTCATTTTAGAAAGACTAAGTGTGCATCTGTAGAGAGGATTAGCTGCAAAAACCTACCCCTAACCACCTATTATAGTAGCCAGTACTAGCCTACTGTGAGTGGACAAGTGAGCCTCAAGAAGTCTAATCCAGTGATGAAACTGAACATAAGCATTTATAAAGAAGAAATATTTAGGTAGTAGTAGGACTCAACTTGTAAATGAATGGAAGTATGGGATAGTAAGTGAGAGCGAGCGGTTCAGAACTTTTTCTGTCTAAAATTGCATGGCATTGAATGGAAAATCTAAGTCTACACCTAAACATGTCAACTGTAAAATTTCTCGAATATATCCAAGAGGTAGTGAGTAACACTACTCAAAATAATTGTTAAGATCATGTGGCAACTTGAAAAAGTGACCACACATAGATGTCAAGTGGGGAAATGACTATAAATACAAACACACACATGTATATGTGCATATCTGCACCAAGATGACAAAAATATCCATGGATATGCAGATTACATAGGCTTCCCAGGTAGCTCAATGGTAAAGAATCTGCCTGCCAATGCAGGAGACACGGGTTTGACCCCTGGGTCTGGGAGATCCCATGGAAAAGAAAATGGCAACCCACTCCAGTGTTCTTGCCTGGGATATCCCATGGACAGAGGAGCCTGGCAGGCTACAGTCCATGGGGTCACAAAAGAGTCCAACACGACCTAGTGACTAAACAACAACAAAGCCAATGACTCATGCAAAGGGCAAATGTAATTTTTAAAAATGAAAATGGTATAATTTGTTGAAATGACAGGATTTAAAATGTTTTTTTTTCATTTATTTTATTGTGATCTTGTAAAAATTGGTTTACAGTGAAAATAATAAACACAAAAATGACCAACAATTTCTGTGGGAGTAAGAAGACAAGCTTGCCATAAACTAAAGAATTACGGAAGATGTGCTGGAGGACATGAGGCTTGAACAAGCCCTGGAAGGGCTGGAAAGTAATTATCGCCTCAAGATAAATGGTTCCCCTGCTTCTCCATGAAAAATTGCACTCCTTCCAGGAACAAAAAAAATACAATTCTCCTATACATTGTAGTAAAAGATGAACAAAGCCAATTGCCATCTTGAAACTTTTCTGATTTGCATTTAAAAATTCACTCTAAATTTCCAAAAGATGAACCTTGTTTTTGTTCAAAATGTTACTTGATATGATGGAATTTTCAGGAGCCCAGAGATCAGAAAACCTGAATGCAGCAAAGACCCATCCATTAACCAGCTGTTATGCCGCAAAGCCATTCTTCCTTTCAGGGCTTCCATTTTTCTTTTGTAAAATAGAGCTGCTGAATTATTTGACCCCTTAAGTTTCTAGCCAATGATAAAATACTGTATATTTTTCTCTAAGAGTATTCAGATTCCTCACATAAAAGCTTAAGACTTATGAAGCTACTGACACACCCTGTTCTGTGTTTTTCTTTTGTTGGTGATTAAAGTATATATTCAAGATCATCCATGCCTTTCTAACAAATGAGTTCATCACTCAGAAGCAGCCCACCAAAAGAACAGTGGAATGATCTATTAAAGGCTCAGCCAAGGAGCCAGCTCAGGAACACCACGGTGAGGAGGTGAGACTCCGACCCACGGAGGCAGCGTATGTGCTGTACCAACACCTGAGAGATGATGCTAGGCCTCCAGTAACTCAAAAAGTCCAAGAACAGAGTGGCAGAAAGAGAAGTGTCCCCTCTCATCATCACACACAATAATCCGCTGGTGGGGCTTGTGCTTCCACTTCCACAATCCTAGGCTCTGTGGGGCTGCAATTTCCAGTTCCCAAAGGAGGAGCACCTAGCCCAGGAGACGCGATGCTGCTTTCACTGAAGTAGAAGCTGTATCTACCACTGGGATGGTTCGAACTCTTCATGACAAGGGCAATCAAAGAAGTCAGTTGCTGCTGAGACAATCGACCTTGATGACCCCGAGAAGTTAGGTATGTTTCTACACAGTATCTATGAATATGAGATCTTCATGAAGGCATTTCTTAGTGTTTCCACTCAGTAGTAACCATCATTGGCCGATTGTAACACAAAAGCATCAGGGCATCGAAGGGCTTAAAATCCTCAGAATGAAGGTCTGGGTCAGTGCACTAGGGAAGCAGATGGTGGAAGTACTTGCAGAGTGTGTGTGTGTGGGGGGGATCTACGACAGAAGTGGAGGAGAGAGACGGTAAATATCCACTAGCACCTCGGGGCAGCAGCAGCAGAAGCGGGAACTGTAGGTGCTTCCACTGTACTTCTTACCTCCTCCAGGAAGACGCAACCTGAAGATGACTCTGTGAGCAGCTGGGCTTTCGTACCTCCGCTTTCCAGGAGATGTGGCGTCCTCTTACTCTAAGCATGCCATGCCGTCCCCAGGGTTTAGTTTGTGAACCAGGTATAACTAGAGGGCATAAATGAGTCCCAGAGGTGCAAGGGGCAGACTATAAGACATCTTTGTGGAACTTTTCATACTGGGTTGGCTTCACTGTTCTTGCAGACAGTTCCCATCACAACCAACCTGCTCAGTGCAGACCCATGAGCCTTGGCTACCTGAGGGTAACTAGCCACACGCAAGTCTCTGCCTTCTCCTGCCCCTTTCCAGCTCAGCTTCAGATGAAATGCCACATCAAAGAGCATTTGCTTTGGCATGTGAGAAGCCACTGAAGGTGTTGAATGGTGCACGCCAGTTGTGCTGAGGAGCAAAAGGGTGGGGCCAGCTTTGGCCAGTAAGAGCCAGGAGATGGGAGAGAGGCAGACAGATAAATTCTCTTTCCTTCCTCACTCCTGCAGAATGTCCTGCATCATGATTTCACCGTAGAGCCTGCCAGAGTAGGTGGACCTGCTCAGTGACCTGCCATCTCTTTCAGCTCTTGGTGAAGTAACTGTCAGCATGTGACCTCACATTGCCTCACCCCCTTGTTCTCATTCCTGATGCCCTGGGCTTATACTTCTCAAATAAAACATTAGAACTTAGTCCTTGGCTCAGATTCTCTTTCCTAAGAACCTTAGTCAATAACTACACTATCCAGATTCCACTCACATTGTATATGACCATGCAACTGAATTCTTGTCACTGGAATATGAGAAGACACCGAGTATACCACTTCTAAACTTGGCACATAAAGATTTGCTCTTGGGACATCCCTGACGGGCCAGTGGTTAGGACTTCTCCTTCCAGTGCAGGAAGCATGGGTTCAATTCCTGGTTAGGGAGCTAAGACTCCACACAACCGGTGGCCAAGTAAAACAAAACATAAAACAGAAGGAATGTTGTATCAAATTCAACAGATTTTTTAAATGGTCCACATCAAAAGACTGAAAAAAAATTGTTCTTTTTTCCTATCAACTGAAAACGAAAAATGAGAGGGAAAACCGGGGTGACTTAGAAGCCTGTATAAGACAGAGCCTCTCTGAGCCTGAGTCTCTAAGTGACAGTGGAGAAGCACATTCTGCTGACCCATTAACTGTCCCTGACCATTAGATGAACTAGGAATAAGCTCCTGTTTGAACTAGCACATATTTGAGGTCTATTGCTCATGCAGTCAGCATACCCTACTGATGTACTTATGTTGTCATTAAACAGTAACTACAACGAGTAAAGATTAAGGTCCTAAAAAAAAAGGCATAGCACCAAGGCAGTAAGTCCCATTTTCTTTTTTTCCATCTGCCTACTAGAAACCACATTTTATTTGTAAAACTGTGTAAATGAAATAAAACAACAAAGTTATGACATGTTTCCCCAAAATCTACTGTTAATAGGTTAGAAGCCTCTCCCACACTCACCAACTCTTCTCTTCATACCTCCAGGGGGAAGAAAAAGCCAAGAGATCTGAACTGGCAGATGCTGACCTGCTTAGATAACTTTCTGCTGATTTTACTAACAAAGGCTCCAATCATAGGATAGGAAAAGAAAAGAAACTAAGCTAGATGCAATCACTGAAACAATGATAAACTAATAGAAATATGAACTAAGAGATGGAACTAAGAACTGGACTAATTCTTCATTTCTACCACCCATGCTACCCACAAATGAGAACAATTTTTTCTCTGAAAAGCAAAACGATTCCCATGGGAAGAGCACCTCAGTTTTTGATACTGGTAGATGATGCCCTCTGATCTTAAAGTGGGAGAACACTGTGCCATATCAGCATCCATCCCCTTGCAATAGCCGCTTCCACAAACAACCCAAATACCTCTGCTCAGCTCACTCTGCCTCCTGGCACCCACACGCTCTCTCCCTAAAGGTAAGCCTGTGACACAGTGGAAACAGTACAGTTCCTGCCTTTCTCTCCCAGTGCTCTATTCAGGTAAGAACAGAACAGATGCTGGGTCAGCCTGGGCTGAGGATGAGTGGGAGCAGCTCAGTGGAAATGCTAAGGAGAAACCAGCCCAAACCAAAGACCGGGAGGAGGCGGGTCAGGAGGATGAGATGAAGTCAACACCTGTGGCCTCTGGCTGGGGGCAAAGAAGAGGATCATAGATCTCAGTCACACTAATGGGACATCTTATTAATTGTTTTGATCTATGTATACTTGATTTACAACGTTACATTTCTAGTGTACAGCAAAGTGATTCAGTTTTATATGTGTGTGTGTTCTTTTTCATGTCTTCCACTGTGGTTTATCAGAGGATACTTAGTTCCCTGCGCTACACAGTAGGACCTTGTTGTTTACCCATCATACATTAGTTAGTTCGCATCTCCGAGAATGGGACATCTTAAATGAAGGGAGAACTTGACATTGCCTATCTGTTCACTCAGCACAACTTACTGAGGGTGTACTCTCCACCAGGTGCTGTCACTGGGAATGTTGCAAGTGGCAAGATAACTTGCTATCTGCTCTGATGGTCCTCGTGGTCTAGTTGAGAAAGTCCACAACACACTTTCAATAAGTTAGAGGTGCCAAGGGATTCATTTCCACCTGCTTTCTGCAGAAAAATGAATTGCAGAAGAAGTGAATCTCATTATCTTAAACATCACTTTTAAAACCTCTAAAAAAGTCCTCTTGTGGCTTAAGATATAAATCTCAAGACCTTGAACTAAAAATCAAGACACAAGTTCTGATAAACAGTCATTCTTACTGTCCACTTAGATTTTTTTCTTTCTTAAGATTTTAAAATACATTATCTGATGTGCTCCCATTAATTAGGTATAGAAAAATAAGACCCCTATCTTCAGCTAAAGAAAAACACAAACAAACCTCAGAGAGGTTATATCAAGTTATATACCTCTTTTTCCATTTTTGTTTATGTTAGACATCCATATTTACACACATATTTTTGGCATTTACTAAATACTTGGGGGCACATTTATTAACTATCCACACGTTTATCAGATAGCCAGTACATTTATTTTTTTATTTTTTAATTTGAATATAATTTCTTTCATGAATTTGCATGTCACCCTAGTGCAAGGGCTTCTAATCGTCTCTGTATCATTACAGTTTTAGTGTATGTGCTGCAACGTGAGTGAGTACCAGCGAATTCATTGTTCATCCACTATCCGTCAGAGTGTGTGTGTGAGTGTGTGTGTGTGTTAGTGTGTGTGTGAGTGTGTGTGTGAGTGTGTGTGTGTGTGTGTGAGTGTGTGTGTGTGTGTGTGAGTGTGTGTGTGTGTGTGTGTGTGTGTACTGCTTAAGGCTGGAAAGAAAACAAGGAACAAAGCAGACCCTCACCCCAAAACCCAAGGAAAACACTTTCTTTCATGAGGTTTGCCTCCTAGAATGGAAAAAAAGTTTAGAAAGTCTTAAATGAATACAATAAATATTTAGTAGAAGTATAGAGAAGTTCAAAAAGAACAACAAAGGAGGGGAGGGGGAAAGGAAGTGTCAGATGGGGGTGCAACTTTAGACAGGGAAGGACTAATGAGAAAATAACAGGTGAACAGATAGCCGAGGAGGTGGGGAGTGCACCATGTGGGTTACAGGGGCAAAGCTCTCCATGAGAGCTCATGCTGGCCTGTCCAAGGGGCAGCAATGAGGCCAGTAGGTTAGAGTCAAATAAGCAAGGGGGTGAGTAGTAAGAAAAAGGGTTACAAACAGAAAAAGATAGAAGGATCATGGAAAACCTGGCTTTACTCTGTCACTGTAACAATGATGGCTTTCATTCAAAGTAGGGTGGGAAACCACAAAAGGCTGCTGAGGACTGGAAAGACATAATCTCGCCTGTATTTTAGTAGAATCACTGGCTGTTTTGCTGCGGAGAGATTGCAGAGAACTAAGGGAAGAATCGTGAGAGTAAAGTGGTCTTGGAACAACCTGAGTGAGGAGCCCACGATTAACGCAGAACAGTAACAGTGAAGGTGCTGAGGATGGCCAGCTTCTGCATGTATCGAGAAGGTGGAGCTGACAGATTTTCTGATGGACGGCCTGGGGAAAAAAAAGGAAAATCTGAGATACCCTGAATACCTGTAGTCAGGAGGAGAGACACTGGGACAGAATCCTCAAACTTAGCTCCTTGAGGACTACAGACTACAGGCCATGCCTAGTTCCATGTAATTGTAATCTAAACGTACGATATACAGTTCCACTTTCTGAAATAACAGTGAGGAGAAAGCAAGCAAAAAGCAAATAGAAAAGGAAGGATAATTCTAACTAGGAAGAAACTGTAACAAGGCTTCATCCATTTTGCAAGTCTGGTTGTATGATTTTGGAATTCTCCAAAAGCAGAGTCTTCAACAAGGTTTTGGGTGCAAGGAGTTTATTGTGGAGACCATTCTCAGGGAGGAGATGAAGCGGGTGGTGGAAGGAGGGAACACCAATGCAGAGAGGCATGGTAGAGCTGGTTACCACCATGGGTCACTGTGGTTCAGTCCCACTGGAGGCTGCCTGAGAAACCACATAGAATGCATGTCAGAATTGTCCCTGTGACAGTTCTGGAGCATTCATACTGATCCTCATATTCCCTTAGCTGTGGGCTGCTTCCACAGACATTGACCCTCCAACATTGGTGGGCCATCTTTGCTGTACTGAATAGCCTTTCTGGGCATCAAAGAAGGCAAATAAATATATAAATAAATAAAGGAGAGAGACCCCCTAGTAGACACCTGAGATGAGGCCGTGTAACCCTGTGAAGCTGTCTAGCCTACTTGACCTTACACCAGGCAGGAAGGCGGTGACATGTAGGCCATCATAAAAGGCTGAAGCATCAGGTCACACACCCACCCCAGTGCCTGGTCTCTTCTTTCACCTGCTGACCCTTCACTCGTCCTGTTCTCCTCCCACCACCACTATACTCCCAAACATCCCTCCTTTCTCTCAAACCATCACTATGACCAACAGTCAACGTCCATGAGAAATGTCACTCCCTTCAAAAACCTAGGAAAATTTCCAGTTAGAAGAGCCCCTCACTATTCTTAATGCCTGCATCATGAACATCTCTAACTTTGGACCCTTAACTCCAATCAATGCCTTATGGATACTTCAGTTCAGTACAGTTCAGTCGCTCAGTCGTGTCTGACTCTTTGTGACCCCATGGACTGCAGCACACCAGGGCTCCCTGTCTATCACAGACTCCTAGAGTTTACCCAAACTCATGTCCATTGAGTCAGTGATGCCATCCAACCATCTCATCCTCTGTCGTCCCCTTCTCCTTCTGCCTTCAATCTTTCCCAGCATCAAGGTCTTTCCAAATGAGTCAGCTTTTTGCATCAGGTGGCCAAAGTATTGGAACTTCAGCTTCAACATCAGTCCCTCCAATGAACATTCAGACCTGATCTCCTTTAGAATGGACTGGTTGGATCTCCTTGCTGTCCAAAGGACTCTCAAGAGTCTTCTTCAACACCACAGTTCAAAAGCATCAATTCTTCGGTGCTCAGCTTTCTTTATAGTCCAACTCTCACATCCATACATGACTACTGGAAAAACCATAGCCTTAACTAGGCAGACCTTTGTTGGCAAAGTAACATCTTTGCTTTTTAATATGCTGTCTAGGTTGGTCATAACTTTCCTTCCAAGGAGCAAGCATCTTTTAATTTCATGGCTGCTGTCAACATCCGCAGTGATTTTGGAGCCCAAAAAAATAAAGTCTGACACTGTTTCCACATCTATTTGCCATGATCTTTCTTTTCTGAATGTTGAGCTTTAAGCCAACTTTTTCACTCTCCTTTTTCACTTTCATCAAGAGGCTTTTTAGTTCTTCTTCACTTTCTGCTATAAGGGTGGTGTCATCTGCATATCTGAAGTTATTGATATTTCTCCCAGCAATCTCGATTCCAGCTTGTGCTTCATTCAGCCCAGTGTTTCTCATGATATACTTTGCATATAAGTTAAATAAGCAGGGTGACAATATACAGCCTTGACATACTCCTTTTCCTATTGGAACCAGTCTGTTGTTCCATGTCCAGTTCTAACTGCTGCTTCCTGACCTGTACAGAGATTTCTCAAGAGGCAGGTTAGGTGGTCTGGTATTCCCATCTCTTTCAGAATTTTCCACAGTTTACTGTGATCCACAGAGTCAAAGGCTTTGGCATAGTCAATAAAGCAGAAGTAGATGTTTTTCTGGAACACTCTTGCTTTTTCAATGATACAATGGATATTGGCCATTTGATCTCTGGTTCCTCTGCCTTTTCTAAAACCAGCTTGAACATCAGGAAGTTCGCGGTTCATGTATTGTTGAAGCCTGGCTTGGAGAATTTTGAGCATTACTTTACTAGCGTGTGAGATGAGTGCAGCTGTGCAGTAGTTTGAGCATGCTTTGGCATTGCCTTTCTTTGGGATTGGAATGAAAACTGAACTTTTTCAGTCCTGTGGCCACTGCTGAGTTGTATAGTTAGATCTTTATATATATGAATAATTTACCTTCCTAAGTAGATCATAAATACTTGAAGGCCACAGTTTCTTGTATCCACTCTGTTGATGAATCTTACTCCATACACATGGCTTTGACCTTCTCTGGCAGCAAAGGACAAGGACAGGAACTAGGTAGATGGTTGCCACGAACGCTGCCATCTCAAACCACCTTGGAAAGACACTAGGTGAAGGAGCTTCTTTTTTTCAGAGGATAGTTATTATTTTTTAGCAACAAAGTATTTTTTAAAATTTTTATCGGCATATAGCTTATTTATAATGTTAATTTCAGGTGTACATCATCAGTTACATATATACATATACCCACTTTTTAAGATTATTTTTTTTCCAATATAGGTCTTTACAGCGTACTGAGTAGAGTTCCCAGAGCTATACAGCAAATCCTTACTAGTTATCTATTTTATATGCATAGTGTGTTTGCATGAATGAGCTTATTTCCCCAGCAAACTGAAAAGCATAACAGGCCACTCCATAGGGAGGGGTGAGACTTGATATAATGGCGGATTCATGTTGATGTATGGCAAAAGCAATACAATATTGTAAAGTAATTAGCCTCCAATTAAAATAAATAAATTTATTTAAAAATAAAATATTATTTAAGATTTAAAAAAGAAATAATGCTACATGCATTTTAGACTGGACACATCTCTCGTCTCTTTAAAATATCAGGTGTGAGCTGAACAAAGGCATGGGACAGGAAATTTCATTCTTCGTAGATGGTATTCTGCAAATAGAAGACTCTGCTGGCACCAGGAAAGCGGGTAAAATGACTGGTCCTTCTCCCAGATAGACAACAGCTTCAGGCACAACTGGGAATAACAGTATGTAAGCCCTGATAGAGGAGTGAGATGAGGTGGAAGGGAGGGAGCCAGTCCCTTAAGCATATTAAAAGCAACCCTGGATGTGATAAAGGCCTGGTGATTATATTATTTTTAATATCCTTATCAGATAGAGATACATACTGATGTCCTGATGTACAGATGTGCGAGGCACTATGAGTCTAGAATTTGCTCTAAACTATATCCATCAAAAAGGACCCAAAACATTGATTTTGTTGAAAGTAGGTCACAGGGACAAGGGTACAATCTCCCTATTTTTGTTTATTTAGAAATTTTCATTATGAAATATTTTTCAAAAGAGCCACACGCTGGGTCAGAAAGTTGTATACAGCTGAGATACCAAGCTGTGAGCCTCTGACTATAGCAGCTGCTACAGCACCAATAAATAGAAAATTCATGAACCTTTATTGCTCATCATCACTGAGACTTTGCTGTGTGGAGTGGGAAGGTCCCTCAGATTGAGGGAGGAGAGTCTTGGCACAGTGAAAAAGATGATTGCAGCCTTTGTTCTCTGCACAAAATGCCCCCAGACGCCACCATTGTCTCCCTCTCCTTCTTGATACAGCTGACAGTCTCTCAGAGCCATAGACCCCCTGCCATCACCATACCTACAACAGTCCCCTACCAACCACAACATGAATTCTCCCACCAACCAATTCATGTTCATCCAATTCTGGCTATTTCAGTACATTTCATTCCTATCCCAAAATAGGTCCACATCTGATACATTTTCCATTCATATCACTTAACCTAACAATGTTTTCCCAAAATATCCTGTTTATCTCCCCTGTCCAGGAATAACTACCCCCTGGACCAGCTATTGTTTGTCTAAATTTACCTTCCCTACAAAATGAACTGACATCTGCACTGGCCCAAAACCTTCTCTCCAACCAGTGCCTGTTCACTTTCCACCCTGATAGGTGACCTAGCCTAGTACTGAGCTGACTCCTGAAAACTGTCTTCAGTTTTACTTATTGAGTAACTGATTAAATACTGGGGTTTAAGCATGAGAACTTCATTCATCCAGTAGATAACTGTTAAGCACTTATTACCTGCCATATCCTAGATCTATAAAAATAAATACATTAGGTATCAACCTCGAAGAAGGTCAAAATCCAGGACAGGAGATAAGTGTACACACCTACGGTAGGTGTATACTACGTAAATGTGTATGCCCGAAAAACTGGCAACATCCATGAATACACTCAATTTGATCTTTGGGAGTCTGGAGGTGGGGCAATGAGGAGGAGAAAACGCTCGATTCTGCCTCTACACAGCGGAGCAGCAGCTTGTCAAATGAAGTGTTACTCACTCAGGTGTCCGACTCTTCGTGACGCCATGGACTGCAGCCCGCCGGGCTCCCCTGTCCATGGACTTCTCCAGGGGAGAATACTGGAGTGGATTAGCCTATCCCTTCTCCAGAGGATCTTCCCGATCCAGGGATGAACCGGCGTCTCCTGCGTGCATTGCAGGCGGATTCTTAACCCACTGAGCCACCAAGTAAACCCACATCTTGACATTCCGTTGAAATCACTTCAGCGCTCCAGGGCCCGGCAAGGCCAGAATTCAGGGGCCAGGAGAGAGAGGGATCGCCACTTTGGACGACGAGAAAGGGAGCAGGTGCACCGACGACGGCCTCCGGGCCAGAAACGCACGCGCCCCCGCCATGGCTCCTCTGGGCGCCTGAAGGAGGGTGGCGCGGCCTCACGTGGGGCGCGCACTTCTGCTCCTCCTCCTCGTCCTGTCGCTGCTGATGAGCACGACGCTGCCCGTGCAGTGACGGTCGCCTGCTGCTGCCGCTCCCCGCGGGTGCTGGCGGCCGCGTCGCCCCTGATGGACAAGCGGCAGGAGGGGCGGCGTGCACCAGGGCGCCGCGCGGAGGCGCGTTCTCCTCGGCGCTCGGACCGCCGCGGGGAGCCGACGGCCCGAGAGGAGGGCACCTCACAGGTGGAGCTGCCTCCCTCGAGGACGGGAGAAGCAGGATCTGCTGTCCCACGTGGCCAGGCCTGCTGGACAAGCCGACCTGGTTGGTTCTGAGGAGGCTGAGCTCCTGGGGCGTGAGGGCTGCAGGGAACTGCGTTTTCCATTCGCGCAGAGTAGCCAGCATGCTTAGAGCGAGAGGCCTGAAAGCCTTGGAAGCCGGGTGGACAGACGTTGAGCGCTTGCTGGCAGGCCCGGGTAGGTCAAACAATGTGAAGACTGGAGATATAAATTGTAAAAACTGTGCGAAGCTAGAATTAATGAAAGGAAGTCATGAAAGAGAAGGTGGAAGGAATAGAATACGAAGGTTCTTCGAGCTACAAACTTTGAGGTTTATTCCGCAGAAATTGTAAAGTCACAGAAAGCTTTGAAGCAGGGCTGTCAAGTAATAATTGAGTTTGGAAAATGTTTCCCTGTAACAGAGTAAGGACTGATTTGAAGGCTTGGGGTGAGGCAGGAGAGGCAGAGCAATGCAAGCAATATCAGTAGGAACAGTTCAGTTCTATTGCTCTGCTAAGTCACTTCAGTCGTGTCCGACTCTGCGGGACCCCACAGATCGCAGCCCACCAGGCTCCCCCATCCCTGGGATTCTCCAGGCAAGAACATTGGAGTGGGTTGCCATTTCCTTCCCCAATGCATGAAAGTGAAAAGTCAAAGTGAAGTCACTCAGTTGTGTCCGACTCTTCGTGACCCCATGGACTGCAACCAGGCTTCTCCGTCCATGGGATATTCCAGGCAAGAGTACTGGAGTGGGGTGCCATCGTCTTCTCCAGTTCAATTGCTCAGTCGTGTCCAATTCTTTGTGAGCCCATGGACTGCAGCACACCAGGCCTCCCTGTCCATCGCCAACTCCCAGAGTTTACTCAGACTCATGTCCATGCAAGCAGTGATGGCATTCAACCATCCCATCCTCTGTCATCCCCTTCTCCTCCCGCCTTCAATCTTTCCCAGCATCAGGGTCTTTTCCAAGGAGGCAGTTTTTTGCTTTAGGTGGCCAAAGTATCAGAGTTTCAGCTTCAGCATCAGTCCTTCCAATGGATATTCAGGACTGATTTCTTTTAGGGTGGACTGGTTGCATCTCTTTGAAGCCCAAGGGACTCTCAAGGATCATCGCCAACACCACAGTAGTCACAGGATGACTGTAATTTGCAGAGGAGAGATGATGGGAATGTGAATACAGGCAGTGGCAGCTGAGATGGATCAGTTCAGTTCAGTTCAGTCGCTCACTCGTGTCCAACTCTTTGCGACCCCATGAATTGCAGCACGCCAGGCCTCCCTGTTCATCACCATCTCCTGGAGTTCACTCAGACTCACGTCCATCGAGTCCGTGATGCCATCCAGCCATCTCATCCTCAGTCGTCCCCTTCTTCTCCTGCCACCAATCCCTCCCAGCATCAGAGTCTTTTCCAGTGAGTCAACTCTTCGCATGAGGTGGCCAAAGTACTGGAGTCTCAGCTTTAGCATCATTCCTTCCAAAGAAACCCCAGGGCTGATTTCCTTCAGAATGGACTGGCTGGATCTCCTTGCAGTCCAAGGGACTCTCAAGAGTCTTCTCCAACACCACAGTTCAAAAGCATCAATTCTTTGGTGCTCAGCCTTCTTCACAGTCCAACTCTAACATCCATACATGACCACAGGAAAAACCATAGCCTTGACTAGACGGACCTTTGTTGGCAAAGTAATGTCTCTGCTTTTGAATATACTATCTAGGTTGGTCATAAATTTTCTTCCAAGGAGTAAGCATCTTTTAATTTCATGGCTGCAATCACCATCTGCAGTGATTTTGGAGCCCAAAAAAATAAAGTCTGACACTGTTTCCACTGTTTCCCCATCTATTTCCCATGAAGTGAGGGGACCAGATGCCATGATCTTCATTTTCTGAATGTTGAGCTTTAAGCCAGCTTTTTCACTCACCTCTTTCACTTTCATCAAGAGGCTTTTTGGCTCCTCTTCACTTTCTGCCATAAGGGTGGTGTCATCTGCATATCTGAGGTTATTGATATTTCTCCCGGCAATCTTGATTCCAGCTTGTGTTTCTTCCAGTCCAGCGTTTCTCATTATGTACTCTGCATATAAGCTAAATAAGCAGGGTGATAATATACAGCCTTGACATACTCCTTTTCCTATTTGGAACCAGTCTGTTGTTCCATGTCCAGTTCTAACTGTTGCTTCCTGACCTGCACACAGATTTCTCAAGAGGCAGGTTAGGTGGTCTGGTATTTCCATCTCTTTCAGAATTTTCCACAGTTTATTGTGATCCACACAGTCAAAGGCTTTGGCACAGTCAATAAAGCAGAAATAGATGTTTTTCTGGAACTCTCTTGCTTTTTCCATGATCCAGCAGATGTTGGCAATTTGATCTCTGGTTCCTCTGCCTTTTCTAAAACCAGCTTGAACATCAGGGAGTTCACAGTTCACGTATTGCTGAAGCCTGGCTTGGAGAATTTTGAGCATTACTTTATTGCATGTGAGATGAGTGCAATTGTGTGGTAGTTTTAGCATTCCTTTGCATTGCCTTTCTTTGGAATTGGAATGAAAACTGACCTTTTCCAGTCCTGTGGCCACTGCTGAGTTTTCCAAATTTGCTGACATATTGAGTGCAGCACTTTCTCAGCATCATCTTTCAGGATTTGAAACAGCTCAACTGGAATTCCATCACCTCCACTAGATTTGTTCATAGTGATGCTTTCTAAGGCCCACCTGACTTCACTTTTCAAGATGCCTGGCTCTAGATTAGTGACCACATCATCATGATTATCTGGTTTGTGAAGATCTTTTTTGTACAGTTCTGCGTATTCTTGCCACCTCTTCTTAATATCTTCTGCTTTTGTTAGGTCCATACCATTTCTGTCCTTTATCAAGCCCATCTTTGCATGAAGTGTTCCCTTGGTATCTCTAATTTTCTTGAAGAGATCTCTAGTCTTTCCTATTCTGTTGTTTTCCTCTATTTCTTTGCATTGATTGCTGAAGAAGGCTTTCTTATCTCTTCTTGCTATTCTTTGGAACTCTGCATTCAGATGCTTATATCTTTCCTTTTCTCCTTTGCTTTTCACCTTTCTTCTTTTCACAGCTATTTGTAAGGCCTCCCCAGACAGCCATTTTGCTTTTTTGCATTTCTTTTCCATGGGGATGGTCTTGATCCCTGTCTCCTGTACAATGTCACGAACCTCATTCCATATTTCATCAGATCTAGGCCCTTAAATCTATTGCTCACTTCCACTGTATAATCATAAGGGATTTGAGTTAGATCATACTTGAAAGGTCTAGCGGTTTTCCCTACTTTCTTCAATTTAAGTCTGAATTTGGTAATAAGGAGTTCATGATCTGAGCATCAGTCAGTTCCTGGTCTTGTTTTTGTTGACTGTATAGAGCTTCTCCATCTTTGGCTGCATAGAATATAATCAGTCTGATTTCATTGTTGACCATCTGGTGATGTCCATGTGTAGTCTTCTCTTGTGTTGTTGGAAGAGGGTGTTTGCTATGACCAGTGCATTTTCCTGGCAAAACTCTATTAGTCTTTGCCCTGCTTCATTCTGCATTCCAAGGCCAAATTTGCCTGTTACTCCAGGTGTTTCTTGACTTCCTACTTTTGCATTCCAGTCCCCTATAATGAAAAGGACATCTTTTTTGGGTGTTAGTTCTAAAAGGTCTTGTAGGTCTTCATAGAACCGTTCAGCTTCAGCTTCTTCAGTGTTACAGGTTGGGGCCATAGACTTGGATACCTGCAGTACTTAGATGCAATCTCAAAAATGACAGAATGATCTCTGTTCATCTCCAAGGCAAACCATTCAATATCACAGTTATCCAAGAGATGGATTAGACCGGCCTGTAAATCTGTTAATCCACCTGATTTAAACTTTGCTCTCGCCACCCCCCCCACCACCAAAAAAAAAAAAAAAATTAGTACATTTCCTCTAAGAAGTTATCCTGGGAGTTTCTCAGGGAAGATCTGGTAGTGGATGACAAATAACCAGGAAAGCTGCAAAAATGTGTGCCCTGCTGTGCCCTCAGTTCCTGGGATGCTCTCCCATTCTCTCCCTCCCCACAACGCCCTTGGCAAGATCAGTTTCTTTATCATCATTGTCCTCTTCGGCCCCACTTCTGGGCTTCTTTCTTCCTTGTTTGGAGCTCTGACCTTTACTACTCTCCAGCTCTTGGTTTTATACCTAAAATGATGGGCTAGTGGCCCAGACACACCTGCCTGAGTGAACAAGAAGGTGCCATTGACACACAGCCACGGTGATGCCCAGAAGTCAAGACGGATTTTGACCAGGATGAAAGCTTCCTGCCTGCTGCCCCTGTTTTCTGGGATTTTTAGGGTTTGGAGAAATCGCTGTGGTCTGTTTTAAAACTCTTGAATGCCCATGTGAGATTGAATGCCATTTAGATAAATGAGCCATTTAGCCTGATGGTTCACATAGCAGAATTACTCGGTTGGTTGCTCTAGAATGTGTCTATTTTATTTTTAAAGTTCAGTTGAAGTTAGTTTTGGCCAAGGACTTTGCAAACTTTGATAGAAGTCAAGTTCCAGGTGGTAAGGTCCTGGACAGTCATCAGTAGGTATGGTAAAGGCATCAAGAACATTATAGCTTTAAGTAGCTGAGTGTTTATTGAGCACAAACATGGGGTACTCTATTCTAAGATAATCACTGATGCATAAGACAGTTTATTCTTTGGGAGGAAACGAGTCAAGTAATTCATCAAGGCAGACAACTGCACAGCCATGACTTGTGTGTTGCTCAGCAGGATGTAAGAAGGATTCTTGCCACCACTGTGTCAGTTTCGGCTACTTCATCCTTCTCTCTCTGGAAGCATGGCCACTTCCACTCCTCTCCCTGTCTCTGACACTCAGCTTCCAAGAAGCAGGACCCTGTGTACAGCTATCCCAAGCATCTCACTTCAGCACACTTCTCCTGGTCAGCACCTTTTCCAAAATACCTCTTGCTTTGTAATTTCCCTTTTCTCCACCTTCTCCAGTTTCTTTCAAAACAAGACCACTAACCAGTCCATCTTCTCAGCCATGTGTTAAAGGAAAAGCTGTCAAGTGGCTGATTAAAACAGTCCACTTTACAGTACGTGTGGTAGGAGGCTTAACCTCCCTGGCAGCTTTCAGAAGAATCTGTTATTCCGTGTGAGTCTGATTTGGTAGGATGTGTGAGGGAGTTATTTTTGAGGTCAAGGGAGTTACACATTTTCCTCATCTATTCATACTGACCAGACCCTCCTCACCCAGTTTGTCTTCCTCACAGAGATTCGCTTCCGAACTGTGCACGCTATGGCTTTAACCCACCAGGCTATAAAGAACCTCAGCAGGAGACCTGGCTTGGTTGGAAATTTCTTGCCATCTGTGCCTGAGTTCTTTGCCTTGAGCCGTGTGCACACACTTGAAATTCTTCTAGATAGGCTTGTATGGCTTCTAGGAAAGATAAAAGCTGTACCGATTTCCTGTTGCACTGTTATCTTGGTCAAATGGCAGAATGTCTAGCTTGGAAGTCAGTATCACATGAAAACAGTGTGAACTGATGACCACAGTGCACACCCTCTAATGAGATTAAATTAACATGGAGATCACAAGCAAGGGAAGAGCTGCATCTTTACGATATTACATGCCAGCATGAACCCACTGTATACAGACAAACCAGACCTTAACAAAATCCAAACAATATCCATAAAAGGAAACAAGTAGGAAATACACACACATACAGAGTTTCTCCTTAATGCTCTTACGGTCAGTTCTGCCTCCAATTTCAGATCAGATGCTGTTGGTTCAGTTGCACACCAGATGAAATCACGGTTTGCATCCAGGGACTTTGTTGTAACAAATAAATATTTCTTTTAATGCAAGACATTTAGCCTTGAGTATATACAGTGAAATTCCCTTGAATAAAATACCTAGAGAGAGTCCAATCCTTTGGTCACCTGATGCAAAGAAGAACTGAATCATTGGAAAAGACCCCGAGGCTGGGAAAGATTGTGGGCAGAAGGAGAAGGGGGCAACAGAGGACGAGATGGTGGGATGGCATCACTGACTTGATGGACATGAGTTTGAGCAAGCTCCAGGAGTTGGTGATGGACAGGGAGGCCTGGCGTGCTGCGGTCCACAGGGTTGCAAAGAGTCGGACATGACTGAGCAACTAACCAAACAACAACAACAAATGTTATATCAAATATGCTGTCTCATAAATATGATAAATATGTTTATAAACAGATACTCATTTTTAATTTTTAGTAAATAAGCAATTTATATTTTGTTATATTAGGATGGACACACTCCAGAAAGTACAACTTATTTCCATGGTATCCAGAAACACCAATGGTAAGTCCTCATAAGAGCACTCATTCTTGAAAGGTACGTTGCTGCTGCTGCTGCTAAGTCGCTTCAGTTGTGTCTGACTCTATGCGACCCCATAGACAGCAGCCCACCAAGCTCCCTTGTCCCTGGGATTTTCCAGGCAAGAACACTGGAGTGGGTTGCCATTTCCTTCTCCAATGCATGAAAGTGAAAAGGGAAAGTGAAGTCGCTCAGTCATTGAAAGGTATAGAAAGTCATAAACAGTCATCTAAGCAATGGTCATGGAGAAGGCAATGGCACCCCACTCCAGTACTCTTGCTTGGAAAATCCCATGGATGGAGGAGCCTGGTAGGCTGCAGTCCATGGGGTCGCTGAGGGTCGGACATGACTGAGTGATTTCACTTTTACTTTTCACTTTCATGCGTTGGAGAAGGAAATGGCAACCCACTCCAGCGTTCTTGCCTGGAGAATCCCAGAGACTGGGGAGCCTGGTGGGCTGCCGTCTATGGGGTCTCACAGAGTCGGACACGACTGAAGTGACTTAACAGCAAGCAGTGGTCATGAGGGGTTTTTCTAAGTTAGCATATTAACATTTTATATTAGATACACATTTTTTAAAACAATTTAAGTGTAACTTGCAGAGAATATGTCCCCTTTACTCTTAAATACTAGAATGTGTGTTTCTGAAATCCAAAGGCTCTCTTCTAGAGCCTACAATTAGCAAAATTAGAAAATTAACACTATTCTAATACTATCTTGAAGTGAAGTGAAGTGAAGTCGCTCAGTCGTGTCCAACTCTTTGTGACCCCATGGACTGTAGCCTACCAGCTCCTCCCTCCATGTGATTCTCCAGGCAAGACTACTGGAGTGGGTTGCCATTTTCCTTCTTCAGGAGATCATCCCGACCCAGGGATCAAACCCGGGTCTCCAGCATTCCAGGCGGATGTTTTAACCTCTTACCTCAAATCTTACTCCGATTTCACCAACTGTCCCAATGTGTCCTTTACAGCAGAAGAATGTCCCAGCTCACGCGCTGCACTCAGTTGTGGTAGGTGTTCAGTTTCCTGCAGTCTAACCTGGTTTCTCTGTCTTTCCTGATCTTGTCATTTTTCTGTACATCTGTGTCTCTTTTGTTGTCTTGCATACGGGTTATCGTTACCATCTCTCTAAATTCCAAGTGCATAGTCTAGTTATCCAGTAGAATGTCGCTCAAGTTGGTTTTGTCTGATGCTTTCTCATTATTAGATTTAGCATAAGCATTTCTGGCAGAAGTGCCAGAGGTGAGATTGTGTTTTTGAGATGAGTGTTAAATAGTGAGAAGCCAGCTTGCAGAACCTAAGGCCAGATGAATTTATCTTTGCATCAGAATTGGGGGTTTAGAAGATGAAGGGCAAAGGACTGTCCTCTAGCAGCTAGTATTCATCAAGTACTTCCTAGGTGCCAGGCACTGTTCTAAATGCATTCGGTAGGTTAGTTCAATCTTCCTCACAAGCTCCTTGTAGTTATTCTGTTCCCATTTCTCAGATGAGAGAGACGGAGGCACAGAGATGACAAAGCTAGAAAGTGGGGCAGCCAGGATTCTAATCCAGGCAGACGGAGTCGACCGCATATACTGTAAGAAGAAGAGAAAATGAAGGCATAAATCTTGGGAAAAGACAGCCTTGAGGTGAGTTCAGAACCTGCTGACTCGAGGAACAGCCGGCATGGACTGGTCCTGGCAACTGCAGTAGAGGTCGTGGCTTGTGGCCGTGGCGCTCCCGCCCCCTGCTGGCTGCATGCGCTTATTGTATGCTTCCAAGTATTGAACGGGATGGAGGCGGCACCTCCGTGCAGAGCCGTGATCACCGACATTTCTGCAAAGTTCCTGGAATTACGCCTGATAATGAGCAAGCATCCGGAAGTAGCTGGCATTCTTTCCATTTTCCCCCTTGCCTCTCAGCTCTCTTTCACGTTCTAAAGGTTGCTCAGCAGAACTTCTCTTATGCAACTGCTCAGGAGTTTTTTTTTTTTTTTTTTTTTTTAACCATGACAAATTTGGAATCCACTGAAGCAGCAAGGAAGCTAAATTAATCAGAACACAATCCCCAGATAAGATAATCATTGCAGCTGAGGGACGGTGTTTGTCCTTGGGAAATATTTGAAAAGAGCTGAGCAGCTGAAGCAAGTCATCTCACAGCGGGCTCTGAAGAGCTGCAGAGTCACTGGGCAAACAATATGATCCAGAGGGAAAACTCTGAATAAATCAGAAGTAGCCCTTGCTTTCTATCAGACTCCTCTTCTCTTCAGAGGTAAAAGGCTGTCCTCAGATTCAAAACCTCTGCAGCTTCTACAAAATTCCATTGTTTTTTCTAGTAAGGGGAAGTAGAAGGAAGATAGAGCCAGAAGACAATGGAAAGGATAGTGCACTGATTTTCTCAATATACCAGAAACGGCCTGGCAGAAACAAGACAAAGTGAAAGTTTAAGTCTGTGTTTACATTGTCAAAATATATTCTATAGGGAAACGTGATGGCAAATTCAACAAGACGATGGCCATTATTAAGCCACTTTTAATCTCTAAGGTGAGTAAGCTCTTTGCTAGAATTTTGAGGATGCTGATACAAGGATGTCCTGCGTGAGTGTTAACTTGAAAACTTCTAAACACCTCTCTGTCAGGTCCTGAAAGACATAGCTACATTTGCATACTGCTGCTACCAAGCAGAGAGCTGAAACCTTTGGTCCCAGGTCAAATCAACTCAGTAGATGAATGCCTCAAGGGAGGTGCTCAGGCTAAGCAAGCTTGTCACCTCAAGGACTTCTTGTTTATTTCCATAAAGCATCAAGAGCTCCATGAAAAATTAATCAGAACTCGACATCTTCAGTCATTCTGGAAACTGCTGCCCTGCATCAGTCGTCTATTACTGTAACAGTGCTGGGAAGCCACCATGAAACGGAAATAGACTCAGAGCCGTAGAAAAACAAACTTAGGGTTAGTAAGGGGGGAAGGGGAAGGGAGAAGTAGGAGTTTGGAGTTAACAGATACACACTGCTGCTGCTGCTGCTGCTGAGTCGCTTCAGTCGTGTCCGACTCTGTGCGACCCCATAGACGGCAGCCCACCAGGCTCCCCAGTCCCTGGGATTCTCCAGGCAAGAACACCGGAGTGGGTTGCCATTTCCTTCTCCAATGCATGAAAGTGAAAAGTGAAAATGAAGTCTCCCAGTCGTGTCTGACTCCTTGCGACCCAATGGACTGCAGCCTACCAGGCTCCTCCATCCATGGGATTTTCCAGGCAAGAGTACTGGAGTGGGGTGCCATCGCCTTCTCCGAACAGATACACACTACTATATGTCAAATAGATGAGCAACAGGGACCTACTACGTATCACAGGGAACTCTGCTCAACATTCTCCTATAACCTAAATGGGAAAAGAATCTGAAAAAGAACAGATAACATATGTCTGTGTGACAGAATCACGTTGCGTACACCTGAAACTAACCACACTGTAAATCAGCTAGACTGCAATTAAAAAAAAAAAAAAAGAAGAAAAGAAAAGGAAAGAACCATCTGAGGCATGTACCAATGGCATTAACCGTTCACTGCTTTCCCGCGGGTCACTTGGATGGCTCTGCTGGTACTGGCTGGGCTCAGGTGTCTGTATCTCTCATCACCCAGCAGTCCAGGCCAGGGATGTTCCGAGGGCAGTGTTCTCAGCAAGCGGACAAACGGGAAACACAAGCCCATCGCAGACCCAGCCTCGGAAATGGCACTGTCGCAGCTCTGGCATGTTATGAGCCAAAACGGTTCATGAAGCAAGTGTAGATTCAAGGGAACAGGACTGTCTTTTCTTTGAGAGGAGATGCTGTTTCAAGGAGAAGGGTGTGGGTACAAGGACGGGCTGAAGAATCAGGCCCGTGGCTGAATTCTGCCACCTTCTTCACTTACTCTTCTTAACAGGGCATCTGCAAATAGTGCTCTTTAGATTGCCCTGGCGAGACTCAATAACAAGGAAATGCTTAAATTTTAAGGACAGCTCTTTTCCTTGTGACATCTGGAGCATCTTAGATCACTGAAAAGATCATCTCAGAACCTTTGGATCTGACATGAATTGCCACTTATTGCTATCAACTCCTTATTACTACCTGGTCCAAACTTCAGTAGAGAAGAGTCTAGAGTTTAAGTAAAAGCAGGAAAATGTCCCTAATTTCATCTCCTACTGTGTCACAATATTCGGTATATATACATTTAAATTTTGCTTTAATTTTTAGAAACCTGAGAAAATAAGATGAAAAAAATGAGGGTGTCACAAGTTAATTTCTTGATCAATTGTAATTGGAATCTTTTTTGGATGAAAATTAAAACACATGTACTCTCTGGAAACTATTTTACTTGAAAGAAAGAACCAAGGGATTGTTTTTTGCTTTGCTTTGGGTTTCTGAATGATCATGTTGAATTCTTTTTCTATATGTTCATATAATGACTAGTTTGTTCTCAAATGACTAAGCTTTACCCAAGTCATTATTTCCTCCTTCACAGTCTCTTTTTCCTCTTCCTCTTTCCGTGAATGTCCTGTTACTTCACTAAAAATCTGTAGATGGAAAATACCTCTTCCCTCAGTTTACAAATGTATAAACAGGATTTAATAGGAGAATCTAATATTTAACTAATCTTTCTCATGCTATATAGCCCAAGTATTAATAAATTTGTAAGAATGAGCATAAAATGTACTGTTTCTTTTTACTTTTTTCCTTCTAGTTTGTCAAGATTAGAGTAACAACATGATAAACCATAATATACTTATCCTGGTATTTCCATCTTGCTGTGTTGATGATATACCGGGCAGCCCACTTTTCCCCAAAAGGATGAATACATATTTAAAATATTAAACCCTTAACAGAGACACATGTAGAAGCAATTTGAGATCCTCTTCAGTTACTTCCCAAGTCCTCTGAATCTTTTAATTTAGCCCTCTGACCAATGACCTACTCAACTCACTGTCATACAAGTTCTTTTTTTATTGCGCCTAACAGTTACCTGCCTGTGTGTGTGCTGAAATGTAAAAAAACAATTTCAAGGAACAAAACCATCTCTCATAACCTCTGTCTACTGATGCCAACCATATTGATTGCTTGACCTTTACTAAGTCTACTGACTACATGGTGTATAATATTTGCGGATTAAAGATGCTGACTTGTTTCTTTTCTAAGTCAAATTTAAACTCTGACTACCTAGAATCAAACCCTGCATGCAGTCTCAACCTGCCCCTGCTTTGCACAACTCTCTGACATTTGAGCACCACCTATTGATTGAATTTTTAGCAGCTGTCATTCAACCACACCCAGCTTTAGCTGGGCCAGCACTGGAATGGCAGACTCCCAAGGTCTGAAAATGACCCAGTTAGACACAAATGTGTATAAGCTCTCTGCAGACATATGTGGGCTCAACAAGGTTATCAGTTTAACTGATAATTCTCATCCAATTATGACTGTCAAAATTAACAACAGTTTTAGTAGCAAAGGCATTCAGAGTATGGATTTTCCTTTTCAAGAGAGGAAATACACACAAACCATTCAGTTTTCTCATTTCTAAGAATTTGGAGTGTGAAATCCATAGTTTAAAATTTACTTCTGTATGATACTTTAAAACTAGCATAACAGTTGGGGTTTGTTTAGCTTCCAATTAAAGAATAATTCTCCATCTTTCCAAAAGGATTTGCAAGCACTTTAAAGATGGCAAATATTTAAAGTTAAGTACATTGCTTACCTCTGACAGAATATTTGCAAGCCATTCATAATCTCAAAAATCAAAGATAACTATTCCATTTTCAATCAGGAAGCAAGTAATGGAAATAATCAATGGAGCACCACTGCTGATTTAATATGAAATGCAGATTGGAGCACAGGCATCTTAACGCCTTGCATGGTTTAACTCAGTTCATACGGCTGGCCCCAAGACACTCTGAGCAGTTTTCCCACTGCTAAGAAAAAAAGTTCTTAAGTTAAATTGAATATTAGATATTCTCACCTTCTGCTTAAAACAGAGTTAAGATGATCAAACACTTTTAGTATGTTACTAACTTTGTGTTCTAGAAATCAGTCTTGTAAAATGAAATTCAGATGTGAAGAACAGAATCAATACTTCCTGCCATCAGGACAGTATTCTTTCCATAAAGCCAGTGGTGACCTGGAACCAATTCATGCCGGCCTTCATGAGGTGACTATGGGTACTTCTTTTTTATCTGTATTTAGTGATATTGTGCTGGTAGCTGGAAACTGAAAGCAGTGGGAGTGTTTATGGCACAGAAATCGGTCAGCACTGCTTGTTCGTTTGTGGGTTAGAATCAGGGCGATGAAGCTGTCCTGTACATATCTGCAGTTTCAAGCACACATGTGGCTACTGGGCAGTAGAAATACGCCTGGTGTGACTAAGGAACTAAATCTTTCACTTTATTTAATTTTAATTGAAATAACCATTGTGGGGAGTAGCTACCATTTGGGGCAGCTCGTTTCCATTGTGATGTAACTATTGATGGCATCTGCCAAGGTTCATGGGATGACGTAGCGAAGACTTGAGGAGAAAGAGGAGCCTGACAGAGGGGTCAATTCAGGTCTGAGAAGAGTGAAATGGAACAGCAGAGCCCTTCTTGGCTCTATCATCATCTTCTGAACCTGCTGTCTACTCATTCAGTCGGTCACAAACCCAGAGCAGTCAGTTGTGGAGCAGGTGGATGAAGGCACCTCCTCACGAAGGTAGCTCATAAAGGAAAGCAGCCCAGCTGACCCAAAGTTAGTCCGACTGAGTTTTAGTATGCGGCAGAAACACCCGGAGGATTTGCTGAACCCCAGGCTCCTGGGTCATCCTCTGCTTAGGAGGTCTGGGCTGAGAGCCAGGAATCTGCCTTCCTAACACATTGGTGGTGATGTTTACACGTAAGGTCCAGGGACCAAACTAGAAAACCATTGCTTTCAAGCTGATGTATGTCCATCTCCACATCCTGCTTCTTCAATTACAGTCTTCATGCTTTTCACTCAGACTGAAATCCTGCTATGTTTCCTGAGATGCTACAGCAAATATCATTACTCTTTGTTGGTTAAATCTGTTCTTAAGGTCTAAAGTTAAAGCTACAAGAAACCTAACAAATGCTCCTAGTTTGCCGCTTGCTGGGTCCTTGGGGTGTTGTTCCCACTGTGCCGGATGCCACTCTGGGACATGAAATTTAAAGACTTTCTGCTCATGGGCCCAGCTGTTTATGAAAACCGCAGACACCAACTAATCGCTTTCCCTCTCACTTTCTCTCCCTCTCTCTCTTTCCCTCTCTCCAACCCTCACAATATCTTCCGGTAGAATACACTTAACAAAGCACAAAGGGCAAAAACAACCTTCATCTGCACTTTGCGAGCTCCTGGACAATACAGGCTTAGCAGGAGCGAACTGGTTTTCTTTCCCAGAAGGAAAATGATATAATGGGCTCTTCCCCAAATGGAAACACATCTATGGAGATCCAAACCTAGATTCAGGTAGAAATGTGGATCACAAGAGTGAATAGCTTCTCAGAGGCTTTTCAAAGACTATCTTAGTTCGAGTTTAATAAACTGAGAGTGAACGGCTTGGTGCTTTCTCTTACTCCATCCCTCCTCAACCAGAAGGTGTTCAGGAGGCAATTGTTCAATTTAACCATTTAAAAAAAGACTTTTAAAAAGCAGTTTTAGGGTCACCACAAGTTGAGGGGGATGGTACAGAGGTTTCCATAGACCCTGCTCTTCCACAGACATACCACCTCCCCCTCTATCAACACCCTACCAGGTAGGACGTTTGTTTCACGGGACGAGCACAGTTTACATCAGGGTTCACTCTTGGGGCCGTCTGTTCTGGAGATCTGGACAAACTTACGGTGACAGGCAGCCACCATTGCAGTAGCGTGGAGGGTCGTCTCGCTGCCCTCGAGAGCCTCTGCTCAGCCCTTCCTCCCCTCGGCCCACGCAACCGCTGATCTCTCTATCAGCTCCAAAGCTTTGCCTCTCAGGAAGTCATATTTGAAACTAATCCTAGGAGAACTAGGATAAAGAAAGGTTAACAAAGACAAGCTTAGTCATCAAGACAGAAATGGCAGCTAAAAACACACGTTGGTGACATAAAGAGAAATTATCCTGCAGGAGAGATACAGAAGGCTAAACTTCTGAGGCACCAGCTATTGTGACTGCTCAGCATTTTATTTCTGATCTGGACATTCCTCATTCTCTAAGACAGGCTTCTGTTATTCTAATCAGCACATTGTCAGGAAATTAAGAAACATTTTTAAACTGAGAGCAGAGGTACGAAACTCCATTCTTTCATGCGGCTATTTTTATCTGTAGGCTAAACCACTTCTAGACTAGGAAAAAATTTCCTTAGCTTTCCACTATAAACAAGAGATTACATTTAAACTCAGAGCAGAGTACTGAATAAATAAAAATAAGAATTCCTTGTTATTTCTCTTTGCATACAGATTATTTACAATATGGATACTTGCATACTTTTAAATACCATCTCAGTTCAGTTCAGTTGCTCAGTCGTGTCCAACTCTTTGCAACCCCATGAACCACAGGATGCCAGGCCTCCCTGTCCATCACCAACTCCCAGAGTTTACCCAAACTCATGTCCATTGAGTCGGTGATGCCATCTAACCATCTCATCCTCTGTTGTCCCCTTCTCCTCCTGCCTTCAATCTTTCCCAACATCAGGGTCTTTTCAAATGAGTTAGCTCATTTTAAATACCATCTACATTAGCTTTAAATAGTATTCCTAGTGGGAAAAACATTGGTGTGTGTTCAAAAGGCAAATTAATTTTAAGGTTAGACTGAACAAAGTATTTTGAGATGGCAAACCAGACTGTTCCCCTCACAACGTGTGCATGCTCAGTCATTCAGTCACGTCCGACCCTTTGCACCCACGTGGACTGTAGCCCACTAGGCTCCTCTGTCCATGGGATTATTACCCAGGCAAGAATACTGGAGTGGGTTGCCATTTCTTCCTCCACGGTTTTTCCCAACCCAGGAATTGGACACACGCCTCCTGCACTGCAGGCAGATTCTTTACCACTGAGTTGCCTTGGGGAGCATCTTTCCCTCTCACACATGCTACAAACACTTCAAATGCATACATGGGTCAGTTTTTACAAACCCCCTCTCTCTTCTGCATAGATTATCAAAAAGTTGACTTACTTCCTAAGAATATTCTCCAGTCTAAAAAAAGGATCAAAACTGAGGTTAATGGCATGCCTACAAAATAGCAATGATGTATATAATTTCATACCATATGTGTATACTCCACATCAAGAAACCACATTATCTGTCTCCTTTCTCATTTTCATACATGCACCAGGTCCTGCAGTCACTTCTTCCAATTTACATCTTTTTCACCTTTAAATGATATATACTTTAAAACACCAAAAGGAAGAATTGAGTTCACATTCATAGTAACTGATTTTAGTTGTTCACTGGGACTAAAGAGCTCTCATTCCAAAAGTACTGCACACTCTGACTTCTAAGATAAGAATTCTCCTTTAAAAGAATTCTGAATGAATAGTGCCTGTAACACAGAAGTAGTTTGGTGCCAGAACTTGAAAAGATAAGATGTCTATATCTAGTATTTTCTTGATAATAGAGCAGGTATCTATTACTTATTTGCTAAAATTTCCAGCAATTATCTATAAAGAGGAAGATATTCTAGCACCTCCCCCACTTTATCCAGTCAACTTTTTCCATTTCAGAGCTTCTGTTAGTAATGAGCTGAACTCCAATACTTTGGCCACCTCATGTGAAGACTTGACTCATTGGAAAAGACCCTGATGCTGGGAGGGATTGGGGGCAGGATGAGGAGAAGATGACAGAGGATGAGAGGCTGGATGGCATCACCGACTCGATGGACATGCGTTCGGATGAAGTTTGGGAGTTGGTGATGGACAGAGAAGCCTGGCATGCTGAAATTCATGGGGTCGCAAAGAGTAGGACACGACTGAGCGACTGAACTGAACTGATACTTGTTAATATGAGTGTGAACACCAGTAAGCACTTAATACTTTAACTTTAGCACTTTATATTAGCTCTTTTAATTAGCAAAATGATTCACAGCAACAATCATTTTACAACTGCAAAAACTGAATTTTAAAAGTTTAATTGTCCTGGTTCACACAGCTGGTGATGGCAGTGCTGAATTCCAAACTCTAAACCTTTAAAGCTCATGTGTGTAACTCCATGCACTGGAGCTTACCTTGAAAACTGTAATCCGAGTGAAAGGGCTCAAAAATAACAAGATGGTAGACTTTTTCAAAGTTTAATGAGGTCCAAATGTCAACTTAAAGTTCCCCATAAGAATTATTCATTACAACTATCAGCTCTTGCAGGCTTACAAATAGGTTAAAAAGGAAATTAGCCAAAGTAGATTTTAATCACTTAAATGGCTTCCCACTCCTCTCCCCATCAACAGGTGATTTGTTTCACCAAAACAAATTCTGCCAGGAGAATTAGATAAATAAGCCACCTGTAATTGAACAGTTCTTATCTAGTTTTCTTGGAAGTTAGCAGAATTGGATACATGGTTTCTATCCCTTTAGCTATAAAAAGTTAATATTTCAACTAATATGTTATAGCAAAGAAAAGGAACTAGTAGTGGCATTTTTTTCTTCTGTCTTTACCATGTTCAGCTATTTGCAACTAAACAAGTAATACCAAATGCATGTAGGCTGCTCAAAAACATGAACCTTGACACTGCAAGTTATTTATTTTTTAAAAACAATCAATGTGACATTATTCCTTGAATATTTATATATTATTCATTATTTTACCCACAGCACCCAGAGATTTCATCAACCCAACAGTTGTTCTACAGTTACCAATGAAACAACTTTCTTCTTTGAGAAATTCAGCTGATGGGTGTCATTTGAACTTAGAGGAAAGAAAATGTTAAATAAAGAATGGGGTGAGGGATAAAACTTTCAGTGAATTTACTTTAGAAAAACTCTGGAGTTTTGGCCAAGATGACAAAGTAGGAAGATCCTGAGTTCATGATCTATAGACACACAAGCATTGCAACTTCTTACAGAGAAACTGTCTACTAGAATGACCTGAAGACTAGCAGAAAAATATTTTCCACAACTAAAGATAGAAAGAAGGAACCACAGATGGGTAGGAGGAGTGGAGACAGTAAAACCAAAACCCATATTCAGAGTAAGCGACCCACAAACAGGAGGGTATTCGCAACTTCAGAGGTTCTCCCCAAGGAGCAATGAGTCACAACCCCACACTGGGCTCCCCAGCCTAGACTCCTGCACTGGAAAGATGATCCCTGAGAATATTTGACTTTGAAGCCCAGCAGACCTTGCATACAGGAGGACAAGAAGGCTGTAGGAAGCAGACTCCCCTCTTCAATGGTGCATGCACAATCTCATACATCCCACATCCCAGCACAGAGGTAGTCATTTGAAAGGAGGCTGTCAGACTCACGTGCTGAACTTGGAGACCCCCCCTCCACCCAGAGATGCAGGAGGCAACTGGAGCCCACCCTGGGGTTATTAACACACTGACACAGTTTGCAGCCATACTGGGGAGTTCATTCTGTCACGAGGACACTGGTGCTGGCAGGCACCATATTGGAGTCCTCCTTCCAGCCTACTAACACTGGAGGCTCACCCACTCACCAGCAGGCCAGCATGAGTCCTGGGACACCCTGGGACACCCTGGGACACACAGTCAGCATTGTGAGGACCCAGGTCCACTCACCAGTGGACAGGCACCAGCCCAGCACCCCAGGTCCCCAGTCACCTGCACCAAGACTTGGCCTTTCCCACCAGTAGGGCAGTACCAAGTCCAAGGCCCCCAGGCCCACTGTCAGCCACTCTGGAACCCCGCACAGCTCCACAGCAGGCTGGCACCAAGCATGGGATCCGTAGCCAGCTGCTTCAGGGTCTGGTCTATCCACAAGCAGCATAGCAGCCTTCAAACGAGGCAGGACCTTGAGGCCAGTCTGGCGGGAGGCTGCCCTGAGTGCCCGTGTAGGCATAGTTCCCCAGCCCCACCATAGCATCAGGGCCTACGCAACCCACACGGAGCCCCTCAGAACGCAGAGCTGCAGATGACTACAAGGGAGTTTGCTGGATGCCTCCTACAAAAGGCTACTTCTCCAAGACTGGAAACCATAATTGCCCTACCTAATGCATACACAGAGAATTGGGCGAAATAAGAAGACATAAAAATATGTTCCAAACAAAGGAACAAAAGACAGAGATCTCAGAAAAAGAAAAAGTGGAGATAAGCAATCTACCCAATAAAGAGTTCAAGGTAATGGTCATAAAGATGCTCCACAAACTCAGAGGAATGGATGAACACAGTGAGAATCTTAACAGAGAGTACTAAAAACAAAAGCAAAAAACACTGAACAGTTTTTTTTCAACAGCTGAAATTAAACACACCAGAAAGAATCAACAGGAGATTAGATGGTACACAGGAACAGAGCAGTGAACTGGAAGAGTAGCGGAAATCACCCAAATTGAAGGGGAAAAATAAAAGAATGTTTTTAAATGAGAACAGTTTAATACAACATTGTAAATCAACGATAATTCAGTTAAATAAATAAGACAGTTAAGAGGCTTCTGGGACATCAAACATATTAACATTTGTATTACAGGGGTCACATAAAGAGAAGATAAAAAAAGAAGCAGATAACTTATTTGAAGACATAATAGCTGAAAACTTCCTTAACTTGGAAACAGGAACAGACATCCAGGTCCAAAACACACAAGAGTCTCAAACAAGATGAACCCAAAAAAGTTCAGGCCACAACACATTATATTATTAAAACAACAAAAAATAAAGAAAAGAGTCTTAAAGCAGTAAAAGAAAAGCAACTAGTCACAAAAGAGGGAACTTGCCTAAGAGAACCGGCCGATTTTTCAGTTGTAACATTACAGGCCATACTGGAGTGCCACAGTATTTTCAAAATAATGAAAGGAAAAAAATCCTACACTCAGCATGCTCTACCGGCAAGATAGATATAAGAGATAATGACTTTTATAGACAAGCAGAAACTGAAAGAACTTATGCACCACTAAACTGGTTTTATAAGAAACGTTAAAGGGACTTCTGTAATAATAATAAAAGAAGGACACAACTAGAAATAGGAAAATTACAAAAAGAAAAATCTCATTGGTGAAGGCAAGCATACAGTAAAGATAGTATATCAACCACCTGTAAAACTGGTAGAATAGCTAAAAGACAAAAGTAATAAAACTATGCATGCATGCTGAGTTGCTTCAGTCATGTCTGACTCTGAGATACTACGGACTCCAGACTCCTCTGTCCATGAGATTTTCCAGGCAAGAATACAGGAGTGGGTTTCCATGCCCTCCTCCAAGGAATCTTCCAGACCCATGGATCAAACCCACATCTCTTACAACTCCTGCATTGGCAGGTGGGTTCTTTATCACTAGTGCCACCAGTAAAACTATGTATAGACACGATAATTAGTTAAGGGGTAACATAAAATTAAAATATGTAAAATATTATATTGAAAATATTAAACATGGGGGGAGGTATAGAAATGCAGTTTTTTTTAGAATGTGTTAGACCTTAAGAGATCATCAACCTAAAATAATAATGTATATACATTTATAGGTTATGGAGATCAAGAAGCAACAGTTAGAACCACACATGGAAGAACAGACTGGTCCCAAATTGGGAAAGGAAGAAGTCAAGGCTGTATATTGTCACCCTGCTTATTTAACTTATAGCAGAGTACATCATGTGAAATGCCAGGCTGGATGAAGCACAAGCTGGAATCAAGATTGCTGGGAGAAATATCAATCACCTCAGATATGCAGAAATATCAATCACCACCCTTATGGCAGAAAGCAAAGAGGAACTAAAGAGCCTCTTGAAAATGAAAGAGGAGAGTGAAAATCTGGCTTAAAACTCAACTTTCAGAAAATTAGGATCATGGCATCTGGTCCCATCACTTTATGACAAATAGATGGAGAAACAGTGACTGACTTTATTTTCTTGGGCTCCAAAATCACTGCAGATGGTGACCGCAGCCACAGAAATTAAAAGACACTTGCTCCTTGGGAGAAAAGCTATGACCAACCTAGATAGCATATTAAAAAGCAGAGACATTACTTTACTAAAAAAGAAATTAAAGATCAAATCCCTGATGAACATAGATGCAAAATTTCTCAGCCAAAAGTTAGCTCATGGAATTCAACAATACATTCAAAGAATCATACACCATGGTCAACTGGTATCTTGAAGGTGGCTTTTTTCATCAACTAGGAGCACTGCTAAATAAGACAGGAGCTACAATTCTTTCTCAACTGTATTCAGGCTTTATAGTTTCCCATAACAATAGAACAAAACCCCTAAACTTTACTCTAAATGGATCATCCCTGTGGCCAACTCCTGTAATCAAAGGCATATCATCTGGCTTCCACCCAGATCAGAAATTCCGACTCTGACCTATCTCTGTAGTGGGGGACATCAGATAACCCTTATGGCTTTGGCTATTCACAGCCCAATGGAGGAGACGTGGATCACGGTGGCCAACAAAATGAGATGAGACAGAATGGATGCCAGAGAGACAACTAGAATAATTATTTTGTATGGTTTTCCTTTAATAATTGCTTATAATAATGTGTTTCCTCCCAACAGAAGCAATGTCTAGCAAGGAAAGCCTAGACTAGCTGATTCATAACCCATAAAAGAAGTGCAACTGAGTTTCCAAATTCTTTCCCTAGCAAAATTAACAATAATATAGAAACTCATGTGCTTCTTTCATGAAGTTTTATCAGCTACAGTGAAGGAACCTGGATAACAGTCCAGCTAATCTGTGAGCAGCTGCTACCGAAAGCATTAAAAAATTACTTTTTCGACTGTTTAAGTATTGTCTGCACTTAATCTGCAAATATCCAACTGTTAATACGAGGAGACTTCACTCAAACAAAGCAGCTCCTCCAGCACCCTGGGCACACTGCCCCATGTGAGCACGCTCTTGGAGTGTTGATTAAGAATTTCATATTCACACTAGGCTTTGTTAGAAAATGTCCTTAAGCCCAGCAGAGCAGCCCGACTTCTCTGCTAATTGCTCTGATTCCCAAATGCAAGGAGGGGCTTTTTGGAAGACTCTATTTTGTGCAAAATGTAAGTTTCCCAACTCCTAATAAATGAACTTATCTGTTCTTTTCAATATGAGTTCCACGTGGGAGTCAATGGCTTTAACCATTAGCACATTGGTCTCCATTGGCAACGTACTTTCATTTCTCCATTTTATCCTTTTGTTTCCAAGTATAACACGGGACTCCTGAGAGTCCCTTGGACAGCAAGGAGATCAAACCACTCAATCTTTCTTTTCTGAATATTCACTGGAAGGACTGATGTGGCAGTTGAAGCTCCAGTAGTTTGGTCACCTGATGCAAACAGCTGACTAGTTGGAAAAGTGCCTGATGCTGGGAAAGATTGAGGGCAAAAGAAGAGGGCATCAGAGGATGAGATGGGTGGGTGGCATACCTGATACACTGGACACAAAGTTGGGCAAACTTCGGGAGATGGTGAGGGACAGGGAGGCCTGGCGTGCTGCAGTCCATGGGGTCGCAAAGAGTCAGACACGACTCAGGGACTGAACAATAGCAAAACCTGGTGAGGAAGAGTGTGTGCTTTGCAGTGTAAGTCTCGTCTGTGAGACACATCTCCATCAGCTGTGTAACCTAAGTTATACCGTCTCTCTGTTGAAGAATAATTTTTTGAAAAGATATAATCATGACTCTCACACAAATGAATACAAAGTGAATGTGTATCAAAGAGCTTATTTAGACATCAATTGAGGAAACTAATAAGATATCACAGTCATCTCAAAGGATAATTAAAAGAACTGCATCTATATAAGCAATAAGAATCACTGAACTGAATTAGCAGAGGCAAATATGTCTATCCTCAAAGCGATAAGGAGTTTTATTTTGGACACAGCTTATTTGCGTTTCTAAGGAGAATAATCATAATTATTATCTGTTTTTTGAAGGTTACACAGTTGTGAATTCACACAAAGACAGTGAAAGATAGATAATTCTAGAGAGTATACTTAACAGGACTTTCAGTAATATTGGGGTGAATGTGGGGGTTCGGCCATTTCACTGTCTTTCACAGTGTCTTTCCTGAATATATCTACCAAGTTAAAAAGTCATCAAGAGAATGAAAAATAAGTTATAGCTGAGAGAAAATAAATAGTTGCAAGAGACATATCTGACAAAGTTGTTGTTTATTCACTAAGTTGTTTCCGACTCTTTTGTGACCCCATGGACTGTAGCTGGCCAGGCTCCTCTGCCCATGGGATTTCCCAGGCAAGAATACTGGAGTGGGTTGCCATTTTCTTCTCCAGGGGATCAAACCCATGTCTCCTGCATTGGCAGGCAGATTCTTTACCACTGAGCTACCAGGGAAGCTCATCTGACAAAGTACTGGTATGAAAATATACAAAGAACTCTTAATACTCAACAACAGCAACAAAGTAAACAATCTCAGCAGATACCTTAAAAACATACCAACAGTTACCTCACCAAAGAAGATATACAGACGGCAAATTAGCACACCAAGAGATGTTTTACATCATATGTCATCAGGGAAGTGCAGATTAAAACAGTAACAAGATACCACTACATAGTTTTTAAAATACCCAAAATCCAAAGCACTGACAACACCAAATGCTGGCAAAGATATGGGACAGAAGGAATTCTAATTCATTGCTGGTGGAAATGAAAATGATATAGCCACTTTGGAAAATAGTTTGATGGGGTTCTTTTGTTGTTGTTGTAAAACTAAACATACTGATATCATACAATCCTGAAATCAGTCCCTTTGGTATCTACCGAAGGAGTTGAAAACTTATGCCCACAAAAAATACTACACACAGGTGTTTACAGAAGTTTATTCATAATTGCCAAAACTTAGAAGCAACTAAGGTGTCCTTGAGTAGATGGATTGATGAATAAACTATGATACATCAGATGATAGAACATTATTCAGCACTAAGAGGAAATAAATTATCAAGCCATGAAAAATTACAGAGGAATTTTATATGTTCATTACTAAGTGAAAGAAACTAATCTGAAAGGCCAGTTATACATTGTACTATTTCAACTATATGATATTCTGTAAAAGACAACACTATAGAGACAGTAAAATGATCAGCGGTTGACAGAGGTTAGGAAAAACAGGGTGATGAATAAGTGGAATACAGGATTATTAAGGCATTGAAACTACTCTGTATGAAGCTATAATGAAGGAAACATGTCATTATGCATTTGTCTAAACCCATAGAAGGAAGATCACCATAAGTGAGCCATAACGTGATCTATGGAATGGACTTTGTGTGGTAATGATGTGTCCATGTCGGCTCATCACTGAAACAAGTGTACACTCTCATGGGTGATGGCGTTCTCACCCATGGGTAAGGGTAAGGCATTCTCACGTGTGTGGAAGAGGGGACATATACTACATCTCTGTACCTTCTGTCCAAGACTGTGGTGAATCTAAAACTGCTCTTAGAAATAGAATCTATTAAAAATAAAATGTCCAGACATAAGTTAGGAATGACTTCACCCAAAAGACATTGCAATAAGGAGAGAAGAGACTTTTGAATAAGGATAGGGTCACTGAATCTCTGAAAAGGACTATTAGCTCAGTTGGTAAAGAATCTGCCTGCAGCGCAGGAGATCCACGTTTCATCCCTGGGACTGGAAGATCCCTTGGAGAAGGAAATGGCAACCCACTCCAGTATCCTTGCCTGGAAAATCTCATGGACAGAAGAGCCTGGTGGGCTACAGTCCATGGGGTTGCAAAGAGTCAGGCACTACTGGGCGACTGACACTTACTTACTGACCACAATATCTGCAGCATCACATAAGCTGGCAGACAAAGACTTCTCCTTTATAGAAGAAGTAAATAATGGCTGGAAGGGCTGATTGTGAGAAGTTCAGAGGAGCAGCAGCCTGACTGGATAACTGAGAGCGTGCACCACATTTCAGTGCTCAAGGAAGGGCCAAGGCTCAGGAGCCTGGAAGAAGGAAAGAACCTTGAGCCAAGTTTGGTCACATCAAGTCAATGGATGTTTTCTTTAGTTTGGTCAATGAGGACAAGTATTTCAACTCATTTACTTGTAAGATAAAGAATAATGTTCAGAAGGGTTTGTCTGAGCTTTTCCTAGGTTAGACAAGGGGTTCACCTTTGAGTCTCATCTAAGCCATATGGAGAAGGGTGGGTCTTGGCAGTAAGCCATTATCCAGAACACAAAAGAGTAAAGAGATTTCTTAGCCCCCCTGTTTTCTAGGATCATGGGGCTCAGGTAAATTTCAACACTGTTAAACTGTCCTTTGTTCAAGATAAGTGAATATCACTCATCACTTGACAGAACAGCGTAGATAGAGATGAACCAGGGTCTAAGTAACAGCTTCCTGAGCACTCTTGCTGTCATTGTTCCTGCAAAAGCGGTTCAGCCAGCTATTGAGGGGTGGTGACAAAAATCCATTGTTTAATTTCCTATATGGTAGGATTTCAAGAGCAGTGCCTAGAAAGAAAAATAAATATTAGTATAAGATGTTGCAGTAAGGAATTGAACCCTGAGGGGATCTAGCCCACTGGATTCTAAGAGGTTGATGGATAGATATACTTCAGTTTTCTAGCACTGCTCACTCAGTTTCTTGAAGCTAAGATTCAATGCTCTTGATAATGAGCAGTCTTGGTTATCTGTTGGTTTGTGACCTGAGTATAAAGGCCCAGACAGTGGCTTGTCCATGGAGAAACCCACTTCATGCATGGCTCACTGCAGTGAGAAGTCCTTCCAGATATACAGCAAATCATCAGGCTTCAGCTCACAGAGGTTCTTCAAATCCTTGGAAAGGCCACCTAGATGGCTGACGGGAATCTGAGTGCCCAGGTTTTAGGTCTTGATGACTTCAAGTCAGAGGAAAGAGAGAAAAAATTGGAAATGTTACTGAACTCAAGTTTGGCTGCTCATTACTCTTAAGCCAACAATCAAGAGGCAAGTGTCAGTAGAAAGGAAAGATTCTTTATTCAGAAACATGGACAATCTGGGGAGAAGGTGGACTCATGTCCAGAGACCAACACCAAAGATTCTGCTCGGCTTTTAGGGATAAAGACATACAATTTTAAAGTTTTAAAACAACTTTTAAAGGGATAAAGGGGAAACAATCTCAGTTAATTGTTAATGTACGGGGTCAAATTTCTTGTCAATTTTTCATTACGTATAGGTCTGCTGACTTCTCCTGATCTTCCTTTGAATGTTGTTTTGCCCACATGGAGAGTGAATCAATCTTTAATGACTTAATTCTTTATTCTTACTCCTTTTAATCCAGGAAAGGAATCAACAGGTTAGGCAAGACATTGAGTACATTCAGTAAAGAAAATTTATGAGTTAGTTTAACTGTTGCTTAATGATCTTATTTTTAGGATTAAGGTTTAAAGGGAACAGAAATAAACAAGCAGGAAAGGGGGCAAAAGAGCTTTTTACAAATCCCCCCCTTGTCAGATATCATTCCATTTCTATGGGATTAAGGGCAAAGGTCCATCTTCTGGAAATTCTTCATGCTGACATAAGGAGCTGTATTCTTAGAGTGGAAGATATTGACATGGGTCTGGATCATCCCTTTGCTGACAATTTCAGTTGCCTGGTTACATATACAGGCAGTGAAGCTAAAGTTATTTTGATGCCATAAAGATATAGATTATCATGACCAATGGTGTTGATCCCACTCTTTCATCAGACACCAAGTCTATGACTCTACTGTCCTCATCATTAATAGCTCAAGCCTACTTTTCCATGACTCTGGGAGGCATGGGAGATTTCAGCTTTTCTACAAGCAAGAGTCAGGAACATAAAGGGGCCTTTGTACCTGGAGAAGTCTCATAGGGTCCTGCTTGGTTCCAGAAACATTAGTTTGGAAGCTTGAAGCCATATATTGGCATAAAGTGGAAGAACTGAAAATTAAGTAAGGATTGATCATTTATGCAAGATGATTGGACACAGTTCAATTTGTAGGCAGATAACACAGAGAGAGGGGCTTCCCTGGTGGCTCAGTAAAGAATCTGCCTACTAATGCAGAATGGAGAAAGAAATGGCAACACACTGCAGTATTATTGCCTGGAGAACTCCATGAGCAGAGGAGCCTGGCGGGCTACAGTCCATTGGGTCACTAATGCAGGAGACAGCAGTTTGATCCCTGGGGTGGGAAGATCTCCTGGAGAAGGAAATGGCAATCAATTCCAATATTCTTGCCTGAGAAATCCCATGGACAGAGGGGCCTGGCAGGCTATAGACCATAGGGTTGCAAAGAGTCAGACACAACTTAGCAACTCAACAACAAGAAAAACACAGAGAGAAGTTAACTAAATCTCTGCCAGAGAAGTCAGAGTTTGCATCCATTTGTTGTCTGCAATTTACAAAGACGTTCAAAATAGCTCAAAAACAAGAAACAGTCAGAATCTGATAAGCCATAAGGGTGTGTTATTATTTTCTCTTGAAACACAAAATTCTTCTCTACATGTCAAAGAGGGTTGATAACAGTATAGGCTTCATGGTGTGGCCTTTGGTGAACTAAGCAGCCCAGAACAAAAAGCATGCCAGACTTATTCTTTCACACAGTGCTGTGTACAAGAGTGCTGAACAGATGTGAACTATTATTGTTACATTATTATTGGTACTATGTTAGCTAAACTATCTTTGTTACATCTGGGTTTTTTTTTTTTTAATACAAAGATCGTATTTGCCCATTTCCTATTATTCAAGATAAACTCTTTTAGTAATTTGGTTTACTTCTTTCAAAATTGCATTTATTTGCATAAAAATATACAAGCCCAATGAAGAAGGCAATGGCAACCCACTCCAGTACTCTTTCCTGGAAAATCTCATGGATGGAGGAGCCTGGTGGGCTGCAGTACATGGGGTCTCTAAGAGTCTGTGCGACTTCACTTTCACTTTTCACTTTCATGCATTAGAGAAGGAAATGGCAACCCACTCCAGTATTCTTGCCTGGAGAATCTCAGGGATGGGGGAGCCTGGCAGGCTGCCATCTATGGGGTCGCACAGAGTCAGACACGACTGAAGTGACTTAGCAACAGCAGCATATAAGCCCAAATGTCTAATAATCAGAGAATAAATAATCAAATGGCTTGTCTACCCAATGGTGTCATCAATGGTAGCCAAGACAGTCTAAAATTGGTTTTAATGATGTATAAATACAAGACACAGATGTATAGAACAGTCTTTTGGACTCTGTGGGAGAGGGAGAGGGAGAAGGTGGGATGATTTGGGAGAATGATATTGAAACATGTATAATATCATATATGAAATGAGTCGCCAGCTCGGGTTCGATGCATGGTACTGGATGCTTGGGGCTTGTGCACTGGGACAACCCAGAGGGATGGTACAGGGAGGGAGGGGGGAGGGTGGTTCAGGATGGGGAACACGTGTATACTTGCGGCAGATACATGTTGATGTATGGCAAAACCAATACAATATTGTAAAGCAATTAACTTCCAATTAAAATAAATTTATTTAAACAAATAATAAAAAACCATAAAATTGCACAGCCAAATAAATAGGATAGATAGATGGATTTATAGATGGATAGGGAGGGATTGGGGGCAGGAGAAGAAGGGGACGACGGAGGATGAGATGGCTGGATGGCATCACTGACTCAATGGACGTGAGTTTGAGTGAGCTCCGGAGTTGGTGATGGACAGGGAGGCCTGATGTGCTGCAGTTCATGGGGTTGCAAAGAGTCGGACACGACTGAGCAACTGAAATAAACTGAACTGAACTGAGCTGAGGTAGATTATTTTATCTGTTTAAAAATAACAGAAAGGACACTTGTTATATCTTTAGATGTTCCGCTTCCTCTCTTATTCAATAATATTTTCTGAGTGTCTCCACAAACAGTCCTTGAGAACATACTCTTAAAGTTATAGCATAAGACATATTTCCTCTATGTAATTTTTCTGTTAACCTCTGACTCTCTCATTGAGAATTATGTGGTAGCGGGTGCAACATTAAACTGGCAAGCACATACAGCATGAACCCAAATAAATCCTCATTTAAGACAAAGAAGAGTCCAAACCACAAACGCCATGATCAACAGAGGACGGGATGAGAGAACTAATACAGAGAAAGTTGGCTAGAGGAAACATGAAGGAAACATTTGTATTGTTCTCCAGTTCTTGGAATGAACTGATTTGAAGGAATGAGGTTCTTCTCTCACCTCAGAGGTGAACTGGAAAATCAGAGTGGTCCTTCTTCCATTCCTACTCCTTAAGGAGTAATGCTACTGTCTAATTCAGCTAATTCAACTAGCCTCTTCATTCCCAGCACTTAGTACAGTAGGTACTGAATAATTATTTCATCAACAAATAAGTGGACAAGTGAAACTATAATGAAAGAAAATGAAATTTACTTGATTATTGAAAATCAAAGATGAAGTTTGGATTCATAGCAATTTGGATATCCTAATTCCAAAGTATTACTAATGTCCTCATTTTACAAATAAACTGAGATCTAGAATGATTAGGTAATCTTCTCAAAAGACTAAATTTCAGAAAAGTAATACAAATGACCCTTAACTATATGAAGATATAAATGTAAATTAAACTATTTTTTGCCTATTAGACTCTTTTGGCATGGTGTAAAAGACACGTTCATATATCATTGCTGGCAGAAGTATAAGGTGGAACAACCACCAATTTGGGACTATATATCAAAATTACATATCTATATAACTCTCAATCCATAAAATCTACTTTTGGAAATTCATCCTACAGAAATACCTATACCTATATGAAATGGTATATGAATAAAAATATCCATTGTGGCATAGTTTAAAACAGCAAGCAGTTAAAAGAATCCCTTTTATCAGTCCACAGGCTAAAAACTATATTTTTTTTTCTTTTACTGAATGTAAGCATACCTTTATACCTTAAATTTGATGAGATTTAGATCTAGGTAAAATCAAACAATTGTAGTAAGTTCAGAGATGTACTTACATTTCCTTTGGTATTAAAATTTCATGAAGATGATACCTTAAAGTACAGCCAACAACTTTCCTTTATTTTCATCTCTATCTTCTAACATCACAATGTTAAGGATTTATGAGATAAACTATTTTTGATGAAAACAGTATAAAATTTGATGAAAACTCTGCAAAATACTAGGCTTCCCAGATGGCACCAGTGGTAAAGAATCCGCCTGCCAATGCAGGAGACACAGGAGACTGGGGTTCAATCCCTGGGCAGAGAAGATCCCCTGGAGGAAGTCACAACAACCCCCACCAGTGTTCTTGTCGGGAGAATCCCATGGAGAGACGAGCCTGGTGGGCTACAGTCTGCGGAGTCACAGACAGCCAGACATGACTGAGCATCTGAACACAACTATAAAATAGTAAAACATGAACAATGGCACTATTAGCTCTCTGAGTTGAAGCGTGAAGTGTTTGGTGCATTCCACCTACTGAGGAGTCCAGTGTAATTTGCCTGAACCAGGTGTAACCCAGGCTAATATACTATGGCACTTCTAGAACTGTAGTTGTCAAAGTCTGGTCCTTGATGACAGAATCAGCATCTCCCCGAAACTTACAGGAAATGCAGATTCTCTCACCATACCCCAGACCTCTTGAATCAGAGACGGGGAGAGTTAATCTGTTCATCAATAGCTTGACACACCATTCAGGTAATTCCAACGCATATCAAAATTTGAAAAATACTGATCTCAACCATGAAGTACCATGGGGAAAATATGAGGGTGCTCTCTGTATCCTGCCAAGGCAAGGTCATCAAGTGCCTCTATCGGTGATAGAGACAACCTAAAGATTATAGCATATTATCTACTGTGCAAAAGGAAGGAAGGAAGAAATCGTGTTTTAACTGGCTTCATATAAATTTTTTATTAATAAAACTGAAAATCTGGATGTGTAAGAAATTAAGAAGACTAATTACCTATGGCTAAGGGGTGTTGGTGGATTGGGGAGGGGAGACAAGGAAGAGGAGGGAGAATGGTAACTATGAACTTTTTTGCACTTTGATTATTTTAACCATGTGAATGTATTAACTCTAAGATGGAGAGACAGATACAGAAAGAGATAGCTTTTTCTGAGAATGCATATTTCCCAAGTAGTAGCTAGAAAGGATTACTGCCTTTAATTGCTTGCTACTCCATCTTTTCCATCAAGACCCTGGAAAATTGTGGTTTAATTTTTTTTCTTGAGTTCCTAACGACCTATAACAATCTAGTAACTAACAGACACACATCCACTCCCATGGTCACACACACACACACACACACACACACACACACACCCCTGCATCAAGAAAGACTGGCTCATTTATTGCTTTATTCTCGAGACAATTAATTTCTCAATTGTTATTTCTAAGTTTAAAGACATTCCCTGCCCATGTGCAGGAGTTTGCCCAACTACAGAAAGGCACATTTCTCCACAAGCCACCTGCCTAATTTGGAGTAATCATTTAGGCAGATCTAAGCTTAAGATGGGAGAAGGCAAAGGCAACCCATTTCAGTACTCTTGCCTGGAAAATCCCATGGATGGAGGAGCCTGGCCATCTACAGTCTATAGTGTCGCAAAGAGTCAGACACAACTGAAGTGACTCAGCACACACGCACACAAGCTTAAGATACTAACTGTGCAGATATCAGGTCACAGGGATCAATGACAAGTAAATAAGATAAAATAGTGCACCTTTTTGTTTTGTAATCCGAGAATCAAAGTAATGTCCAACAGCATAGATAGTTTCAAATGTACAGCACCTGCTGAGACCAAGAAATGTCTTATGATGTGGTGCTATCTTTCTATGGGATTATATTGCTGTTGTTAATTTGATGTGTGACCTTCGATAATTACTAAGGGATTCAGTGTTCCTTCTTACTAAAAAAAAAAAAAAAAAAGATCATACTCATCTATCTCACTGAAATGTGATGGGAATTAATTAAGGATTTTTTTAAATGGGTAATTCTTTTAGCTCTTCAATTCCAGACATTATGCAAAAAGCACATAGTCTTGTCCTAAATGTCTTACTATTTTGTCCTATTTTCAGTGTAGTCATATTTAGACAGAGTTAAATTCCAAGATCCCTGCCTGCTGCCAAACTCCAAAATGGAATCAACAGCTATGACCTCACCTTAATCTCCAGAAGGACTGGAAAACTACAACTCCAGGTGGGTCTTTCTGGCTTGTGTCCTCAGGAGACCTTTCTGGCCTATGCTGTGGAACTGGAGGCCTAAACTTGCTGTATTTACTGTGCTGCTTGGTTTGATCTGAATTAGCCTCCAATAAGTATCTTTGAAGTCCATGTATTTCCTGAGACTGCTGCCCTGAAGATGCCCAAAATGAGCCATGAGGGCTATTAAACTCTGTCTTGACCTGTTGTGGAAGCTGAAATGAACCAGCAGTAGTAGGAAAAGAGAACAAAAGAGACCATAGCCAGGATGGATGCAATTGCTATCAGGGCATGTCTTATCTATTTCAGAGACAGGCTGTAAAGATCTTGGAAAAGGTTTGCCAAGTGCTTTGAGTCCTAAAGAAAAAATATTAGTGGAATCCTTTGAGACAAAGAAGAAAAAAGAGGTTTTTTTTTTTTTTTTTTTTTGTTTGTTTTTTTAAGGTGGGCAAAAAGAGCAAAGGAGATAATAGAAATTCAATTCACCAAATATTTATTGAGTGCCTGCTGAGCACTGGGCCCTGGGCTCAGGACCAAGATATGTAGATGTTTTCAGGACAGCACTCTGGAGGATGAGTGGGAAGACCAATTTAATAACAAGGCATTCTAAAAATTTAAAATAAATTTCATGGAGGAGGTGTTTCTGTTCTATTGCTTATTTGTGTTCCCAGCAACGAGCAATGTGCTTCACACAGAGGAGGTTCTTAATAACACCAAAGACATGAATGAACAAATAACTGGATACATAATACTAGGAAGAAACTTGTTTATATCTTAGTTGGCACAGTCCCCTACCAGTGACTTTAAAGCTGTTGTCCTCATTGGGGTGGTATCTTTCAGAAGCACTGTCCATAGAGTGGGTTTCCCTGGTGGCACAATGGTAAAGAATCTACCCGACAATCAGAGAAGGCAATGGCACCCCACTCCGGTACTTTTGCCTGGAAAATCCCATGGATGGAGGAGCCTGGTGGGCTGCAGTCCATGGGGTCGCTACAAGTCAGATACGACTGAACGACTTCACTTTCACTTTTCACTTTCATGCATTGGAGAAGGAAATGGCAACCCACTCCAGTGTTCTTGCCTGGAGAATCCCAGGGACAGGGGAGCCTGGTGGGCTGCTGTCAATGGGGTCGCACAGAGTTGGACACGACTGAAGTGACTTAGCAGCTTAGCAGCTACCTGACAATATAGGAGATACAGGTTCGATCCCTGGGTCAGGAAGTCCCTCTGGAGAAGGAAATGGAAACTTACTCTAGCACTATTGCCTGGAAAATTCCATGGACAGCGGAGTCTGGCAGGCTAGAGCCCATGGGGGTCCCAAAGAGTCAGACAGGATTGAGCACATAGACACATCCACAGGGGGTTTCCTTTGAAGTTTATTAGTGGCAACTCCTCCCACCATTGGCAGCCTAGGCTGAAATGCCACTGCTATGGGCAATATTTGTGTCTCCACAACCTGCATATGTTAAAATCTATCCCCCAATATGAGGGTATTGATTAGGAGATGAGACCTTTAGGAGGTGATTAGGTCAAGAGGGTGCAGGATGAGTGAGCTGATCTGAAAGGACACCCTTGCCCCTTCCACCACAGCGAGAAACAGCATCTATGAACTAGGAAGCAGGCTCTCACCAGACTCCAAACTTGCAGTCGCCTTGAAACTGGACTTCCCAGCCTCCAGAACTGGGAACAATAAGTGCCTGTTGTTAAATGAACTCAGTTTATGGTATATTTGTTACAGCAGAAAAGACGAACACAAATACTAATCGTACAAGTAAGGAGACTATTGTTCCATTTTGTTTAGAACGTTCCTTTATTTAATAGTGAAAGCCCTTCTTTTTGGAAAAGACTTCCATGCAAACAGGGATGATGGTTCACTGTTATCAGGGACTTCCTCCAGACTTTTCTTCCAAGATTTTCCTTCCATTTTAGTGTCACAAAATTGAAAATGTTAGGCTGTAACTTCCTGGAATAAGTGATCTCCCTTCTACAAAAATGAAGCTCTTCTCTTTCTTTATTTCTCTCCAAAACGTTCACATTTTTAAAAGTTATCTGAATCCTATTTCCTCTATCTTCAAGAATCCCGATTTACTTTTATCATATAAGTTTTAAAGCTGCAATATAGACAGAATTAACTAATATAGTCCTCTTTTTATAGGTGAGGAAACTTGAATCATAGAGAGAGAATTGGCCAAAGTCATCTAAGTCTCTGAACTTCCAGATTAGTCCTATTTCCTAAAATGTAGCTTTTAAAAATTATATGATATGGTCAACAAGCCCAAATTTATAAATGTTTTGTTCCTCTTCTACTAGATTTGACAATTCCTAATAAAATTAATCACAGTGCTTTTAAGATTAATTTATAACTTGATCAACAGTAATCTGGCTTTAAACAGAATTTGTCCTTTTAGTTAATTTTTATTGGAGTATGATTGCTTTACAATGTCATGTTAATTTCTAGTGTACTGCAAACTGAATCAGCCATACGTATGCATGTTGTCATTGTTTAGTCGCTAGGTTATGTCCGACTCTTTGCAACCCCGTGGACTGTAGCCCACCAGGCTCCTCTGTCCATGGGATTTCCCAAGCAAGAATACTGTAGTGGGTTGCCGTTTCCTTTTCCAGGGGATCTTCCCAACCCAGGGATCGAACTCATGACTCCTGTGTTGCAGACTGACTCTTTATGGCTGAACCCCCAGGGAAGCCCGCACATGCACAGACCCCTCCCTCTTGGACTTCCTTCCCATTCAGGTCACCACAGAGCATGGAGCAGAGCTCCCCGTGCTGCACAGCACGCTTCCATTCGTGACCTACCTTACGCATGGCAGCAGTAGCACGTGTGCCTGCGCCAGTCCCCATCCCCCAATTTCTCCCACCCTCCTCTTTCCACTTGGGTATCAGTTTGTTTGTCCTATATGTCTGAAGCACAGACTTTAGCTTGAAAAACTAACATCACATAAGCCCTTCTATTCATAATTATAAACGTCCTTTAACTCCTCAACAAAATAGGAATTTTTAAAAGTGTTCTTCTACGTCATTGATTGTGAAGCCCCTCTACTTACAAAAGCCCATTGTTGTCTACTGGATTCCATGTTGATTCTACTGGTTGAATAATGTGAAGAGTAACATGCTCCATGTTTATCAGTTTAGCAATGTCATTTAAACTCTGTAGTAATCCTGTCAGGCAGTGTTAAGGATGAACTGCTCCCTGAAGAGGTCGTTTTTTAGAAAAAGTTGCCCTCTGAGAGTTGCACTGAAAAATCAATACAATGCATAGTGATAGAGATATGTATGCGAAGTTGATTTATGAAGGTCGATTGAATCGCAGACATGCATAAATAGCAAGTTTGAGGAAAGATATTTGCCAATGAGTGGTTCAATGCTAAAGAAGGTTACTGTACAAGTCAGAGGAGGTGACAGTCCTGTTGCAGAAAAAGATACATCAGGCTACCCTGAACCTGCGGCTCTGCAACGCAAGCCATGTAAGTCCCCTACGTATGAACCTTCAAGGTGGAAACTTTCAAAGATGTGAACCTGTGTTCGTATGTTCAGTCACATTAGGCCACGTGTCTGTTCGTATGTTCAGTCACATTAGGCCATGTGTCTGGTGTGCACCATCACATGTGTGCATCCTCTGCAAGTGGCTGCGTGTTCGTGTACTTTAATTTGCAGCTCTGCATAGAGTGACTAGCACACTGTCCTTATTTCCAGCCACGGTGTCCACAAGCAAGCGTAAGAGCAGTGGTAATATAGCTGGTATTGCTCAGAAGCATCAGCAGTTGTACTGCACTTCTGTACTTTTCAAGGTACTGTACTGAAAAACCAGGGCTTTCCTAGCATCTCAGACAGCAAAGAATCTGCCTACAATGCACGAGATGTGGATTTGATCCCTGGTTTGGGAAGATCCCCTGGAGAAGTGAATGGCAGCCCACTTCAGTATTCTTGCCTGGAGAATCTCATGGACAGAGGAGCCTGGCAGCCTGCAGTCCATAGCACTGCAGACAGTCAGACACGACTGAGCGGCTAAGCACAGTGTAAGACTAAAAGTCTTTTGTTTTTTGTGTCTGTTCTTTAATGTATTATTTGTATGAAAAGTATTATAAACCTGTTACAGTAGAGTACTCTATAACCAATTGTGTTAGTTGGGTACCTAGGCTCACTTTTTTTGACTTATGAACAATTTGGACTTACATACATGCTCTCAGAATGGAACTCATTCATGTGCATGAGACTTGATATATTTGAATTCTGTTCTCACCTGACGACAATCTGACTGAATTTCCAAAATAGCTTGCCTACACAGGCAAGTTTGTCCTAGCCAAAGAATACCACTGTCCATTCCCAGGGACCCTGACCTTTCATGTTCATGCTGGTTTATACATTAGTCTGGCTGAATTTGGTTAACAAATTGTGACTACAAGAAGATATCTTGTCAGGACAGGGAAAACCGTAGTCTCCGTGGACTGTGGAGAATTCCTCCAGAGGCCCCCAGGCAGCCAGACATTTATCCTAATGATGCAGGGCCCTTGGTTCCGCATCTTGCACACAAATGTCACGTGATAATACTGCCCTCATTGTATACCTGAGAAACAAAACTGGGAAGGTCAATACCCTTGCCAGGGTTATTCAGTGAGTGCCATATCGTGAGTTGGAATGCAAACCTTTGGCCCCAACTGCAGTGTCTTTTCCTATTCTGATTTTCTGGTAACACAACGGGTGTCCCATCACACATGCTGAACTCCAGTCTTGGCTGAAACCCACGTGAGCTTGGACCATCGTGAGGATGGCAGTGTCCTGTATCTGCCAAAGGCCTTTTTGGAGGCCACAGAAGCCTGCTCAGTGCCAATGTCATTATATATTTGCCATGAAGTGATGGGACCAGATGCCATGATCTTCGTTTTCTGAATGTTGAACGTTAAGCCAACTTTTTCACTCTCCTCTTTCACTTTCATCAAGAGGCTTTTTAGTTCTTTGCTTTCTGCCATAAGGGTGGGGTCATCTGCATATCTGAAGTTATTGATATTTCTCCCAGCAATCTTGATTCCAGCTTGTGCTTTCCAGCCCAGCGTTTCTTATGATGTACTCTGCATAGAAGTTAAATAAGCAGGGTGACAATATATAGCCTTGACGTACTCCTTTTCCAATTTGGAACCAGTCTGTTGTTCCATGTCCAGTTCTAACTGTTGCTTCCTGACCTGCATTTGGGTTTCTTAAGAGGCAGGTTAGTTGGTCTGGTAGTCCCATCTCTTTCAGAATTTTCCAGTTTTTTGTGATCCACACAGTCAAAGGCTTTGGCATAGTCAGTAATGCAGAAGTAGATGTTTTTCTGGAACACTCTTGCTTTTTCCATGATCCAATGGATGTTGGCCACTTGATCTCTGGTTCCTCTGCCTTTTCTAAATCCAGCTTGAATATCTGGAAGTTCACGGTTCACATATTGCTGAAGCCTGGCTTGGAGAATTTTGAGCATTACTTTACTAACATGTGAGATGAATGCAATTGTGCAGTAGTTTGAGCATTCTTTGGCATTGTCTTTTTTGGGACTGGAATGAAAACTGACCTTTTCCAGTCCTGTGGCCAATGCTGAGTTTTCCAAAGTTGCTGGCATATTGAGTGCAGCACTTTCACAGCATCATCTTTTAGGATTTGAAATAGCTCAACTGGAATTCCATCACCACTCTAAGAACTTGAGATGCTTCCTAAGGCCCACTTGACTTCACATTCCAGGATGTCTGGCACTAGGTGAGTGATCACACCATCATGATTATCTGAGTCATGAAGAAAGATCGCTTTTGGATAGTTCTTCTGTATATTCTTACCATATCTTTTTTTTATTTTTTTTTAATTGAAGGATAATTTTGCTACAGAACTTCATTGTTTTCTGTCAAACCTCAACATGAATCAGCTGTAGGTATGCATATACCCCCTCCCTTTTGACCCTCCCTCCCATCTCCCTCCCCATCCCACCCCTGTAGGTTGACACAGAGCCCTGTTTGAGTTTCCTGAGCCATACAGCAAATTCCCATTGGCTATCTATTTTACACATAGTAACATAAGTTTCCATGTTACTCTTTCCATACATCTCACTCCCTTCTCCCCTCTCTCCATGTCCATAAATCTATTCTCTATGTCTGTTTCTCCATTGCTGTCCTGTAAATAAATACTTCAGAACCATTTTTCTAGATTCCATATACGTGCATTAGTATACAATATTTATCTTTCACTTTCTGACTCACTTCACTCTGTATAATATGTTCTAGGTTCATCCACCTCATCAGAACTGACTAAATGCATTCCTTTTTTATGTCTGAGTAATATTCCATAGTGTATATGCATCACAAATTCTTTATTCATTCATCTGTCCATGGGCATCTAGGTTGCTTCCATGTTCTAGCTATCGTAAATAGTGCTGCAATGAACAATGGGATACATGTGTCTTTTCCAACCCTGGTTTCCTCAGGGTATATGCCTAGTAGTAGGGCTGCTGGATCATAAGGTGGTTTTGTTCCCAGTTTTTTAAGGAATCTCCACACCATCTTCCATAGTGGCTGTATCAATTTACATTCCCACCAACAGTACAAGAGGGTTCCCTTTCCCCATACCTTCTCCAGCATTTATTGTTTGTGGACTTTTGATGATAGCCATTCTGACACATGTGAAGTGATATCTCATTTTGGTTTTGATTTGCATTTCTCTAACAAAAAGGAGTACGTTAAGGCTGTATATTGTCACCCTGCTTATTTAACTTATATGCAGAGTAACATCATGAGAAATGCTGAGCTGGAAGAAGCACAAGCTGGAATCAAGATTGATGGGAGAAATCTCAATAACCTCAGATATGCAGATGACACCACCCTTATGGCAGAAAGTGAAAAGGAACTAAAAAACCTCTTGATGAAAGTGAAAGAGGAGAATGAAAAAGTTTTCTTACAGCTCGGAACATTCAGAAAACGAAGATCATGGCATCCAGTCCCATCACTTCATGGGAAATAGATGGGGAAACAGTGGAAACAGTGTCAGACTTTATTTTGGGGGGCTCCAAAATCAAGGCAGATAGTGACTGCAGCTTTGAAATTAAAAGATGCTTACTCCTTGGAAGAAAAGTTATGACCAACCTAGATAACATATTGAAAAGCAGAAACATTACTTTGCCAACAAAGTTCTGTCTAGTCAAGGCTACGGTTTTCCCAGTGGTCACATATGGATGTAAGAGTTGGACTGTGGAGAAAGCTGAGCACTGAAGAATTGATGCCTTTGAACTGTGGTGTTGGAGAAGACTCTTGAGAGTTCCTTGGAATGCAAGGAGATCCAACCAGTCCATTCTAAAGGGAATCAGCCCCTGGATTTCTTTGGAAGGAATGATGCTAAGGCTGAAACCCCAGTACTTTGGCCACCTCATGTGAAGAGTTGACTCCTTGGAAAAGACTCTGATGCTGGGAGGGATTGGGGGCAGGAGGAAAAGGGAACGACAGAAGATGAGATGGCTCGATGGCATCACCAACTCGATGGACGTGAGTTCGAGTGAACTCCGGGAGATGGTGATGGACAGGGAGGCCTGGTGTGCTGCGATTCATGGGGTCGCAAAGAGTCGGACACGACTGAGCGACTGAACTGAACTGAATAATGAGCGATGGTGAGCATCTTTTCATTTGTTTGTTAGCCATGTGTATGTTGTCTTTGGAGAAATGTCTGTTTAGGTCTTTTCCCCACTTTTTGATTGGGTTGTTTGCTTTTCTGGAATTGAGTTGTAGGAACTGCTTGTATATTTTGGAAATTAATTCTTTGCCAGTTGTTTCAGTTGCTATTATTTTCTCCCATTCCAGGGGTTGTATTTTTACCCTGCTTATAGTTTTCTTTGCTGTGCAAAAGGTTTTAAGTTTAGTCAGGTCCCACTTGTTTATTTTGTTTTTATTTTCATTTCTCTAGGAGGTGGGTCTTAGTGAATCTTGCTTTGACTTATGTTATTGTGTGTTCTGCCTATGTCTTCCACTAAGAGTTTAATAGTTTCTGGTCTCACATTTAGGTCTTTAATCCATTTTGAGTTTATCTTTGTGTATGGGGTTAGGAAGTATTCTAATTTCATTCTTTCACATATAGCTGTCCAGTTTTCCAAGCACCATTTATTGAAGAGGTTGTCTTTGCCCCATTGTATATTCTTGCTTCCTTTGTCAAAAACAAGGTACCCATAGGTACATGGGCTTATTTCTGGGGCCACATCATCTTAATATCTTCTGCTTCTGTTTGATCCATACCATTTCTGTCCTTTATTGTACCTATTTTTTCGGTAATAAGTGAGGCAGAAGGTGGTACAAAATAAGGTTGGACAGGGAGGACCCCCAATTATCAGATGCTCAGGTTTTGTTCCAAGAGCAATGGGGTGGCCCACTGCAGGAGTTAGGGAAGTTCTCAAGCCTGCTGTCACTTCTAAAACCAAATGCAAATTCAAGGGTCCCCAAACTATAGTCATTTATGATGCCAGCTGCAACTTCATGGCTCCCTGGGACCACCATCAGATCCAACAATGCACTAGAAGGACCCAGAAAACTCACTGAAAGCTGTTACACCTTAGTTCCAGTTGATCACAGTGAAAGGATACATATCATAATCAGCCGAGGACCGACAGGTCTGGGGAAGAATTCAGGAAGGATCCCCTCATGGACTTTCCAGCTATCCTTTTGCTTCAGTGTCATGCACAATGCTAAATCCTCTTGGCAGTCATGTGTGCCGACACACATGGACTATTACTAATCAGGGAAATGCACATGAGCATTGGGTGTCCAGAGTTTTCATGGGGGTGAAGTGAAGTGAAGTCGCTCAGTCGTGTCCGACTCTTTGCGACCCCATGGACTGTAGCCTACCACGACCCTCCGTCCATGGGATTTTCCAGGAAAGAATACTGGAGTGGGTTGCCATTATCTTCTCCAGAGGATCTTCCCAACCCAGGAATCAAACCTGGGTCTCGCACATTGTAAGCAGATGCTTTACCATATGAGCCACCAGGGAAAAGGCACTGTCATCTAAACATGGCTGAGTGCCTGTGTAGCTGACCTTCAGTCTCCAGGCCTTCTAAAGGTCAAGCTGATGCCATGATCGTAGAAGTGAAGTGAAGTCGCTCAGTTGTGTCCAACTCTTTGCGACCCCATGGACTGTAGCTTACCAGGCTCCTCCATCCCTGGAATTCTCCAGGCAAGAATACTGGAGGAGGTTGCCATCTCCTTCTTCAGGGGAGCTTCCTAAGCCAGGGATTGAACCCGGGTCTTCCGCATTGCAGGTAGACGCTTTACTCTCTGAGCCATGAGGGAAGCTACCATGATCATAAGTCCCCCATAAATCACATTGGTACACCATGGGAAGAGACCAAAATATAGGAAAACAAATACAAGAGTTTGGGGCAGATTTTTTGGACTCTTTTCTATTAAAGGTTATTATGAAATATTAAGTAGATTACTGTGCTTTACAGTAGGTCCTTGTTGGTTATTTTATATATAATAGTGGGCGTATCTCTTAATCTCAAACTCTTAATTATCTTCCCCACCCTTTCCCTTGTGGTAACCATGTTTGTTTCCTATCTCTGTGGGTCTATTCCTGTTTTGTAAATAAGTTCATTTGTATTTGTTTCAGATTCCATATATAACTGATACCATATGATATTCATCTTTCCCTGTCTGATTTACTTCACTTAGTATGATAATCCCCAGGTCCATCCATGTTGCTGCAAATGACATCATTTTATTCTCTTTATGGCTGAATAATATTCCATTGTATAGCACATTCTATTTATTCATTTATCTGCCAGTGAACATTTAGATTGCTTCCACGTCTTGACTACTGGAAATAGTGCTGTTATGAACATGAAGGTACACAAATCATTTTTGTGTGTGTGTGCTCTTTATTTTTAATTTTTTAAAAAATTTTACAATACTGTATTGGTTTTGCCATACATTGGCATGAATCCGCCGCGGGTGTACATGAGTTCCCTATCCTGAACCCCCCTCCCACCACCCTCCCCATATCATCTCTCTGCGTCATCCCAGTGCACCAGCCCCAAGCATCCTGTATCCTGTATCGAACCTAGACTGGTGTTTCATTTCTTACATGATAGTATACATGTTTCAATGCCATTCTCCCAAACCATCCCACCCTCTCCCTCTCCCACAGAGTCCAAAAGTCTGTTTTAAATTATGATTTTCTCCAGATACATGTCCAGAAAAGGGAATGCAAGATCATATGGTAGCTCTGTTTAAAGTGTTTTAAGGAACCTCCATTCTGTTTCCCACATAACTGCCACTTCATGAGAGACCCTAAGTTAGAACCACTCAGTTAAGCCACTCTTTGTATAGGATAAGAAATGTTCATTATTTTAAGCTCCCAACTTTCAGGGTAATTTGTTATGCAAGAACGGATAGCTAGTACATATATAACAAGCCACTTGAACACCCAAAAACAGAAAACCAAGTGTTTTCAGAAGCTCAAACATGAAGCAGAGACATGTCTCTCTTGCTTTTCAACACACTTCAAGGATTTACTTTGCAGGTAGTTTTTTATTGTATTATTTTGTTTTGCACTTCACTTTTTAGCTTATGTCTTTCTGACACAAATATATTGGTATAATAAAAGGTGGGCACACTGATCATGAAAAGCCAGGACCTAAAAATGTTAGATGTGTTTCAAAGGGACTATCCCTAACCCTGTAAATGTGATTTATTATCTCACCAGGAAAGAGGGCAGAAATGCAGTTCTTGGCTTTAGGGAGCTCAATAGAATGCAATGTGGACTCCTGAAGTACAGATATAAAACAAGTCACCAACAGACACTGCCTCCTTCCTGCAGGCATAATGCTATGCATCTGAGTTCTGAGTCATGTCACATGCCATAATATTATCTGACTAAAGTATGGGTACAAAAATTAAACAAAGCACAGAGTTTATCTTTATGAAAGCAGAGATTAAAAGTTGAAATTAAAGAACCTGAGGACTGGGGTGGAATAGTGTGAAAGAAATTAACAGTTTTCCATAAAAATGTATCACCTTAGCTGAATTTAATTTCTATTAAATTCTAAGGAATTAAAGTCATAATTCTCAAATTCTTCTATTATTCTCTTTGCTTCCATCGTTTCCTTTCAAATGTTTTACCCTGCGTAGTCCACATACCCATAACTACACATTTCTGCAAATTTCCATAACTCAACAAAAGAAAGGTGAAAAGTCTAAATTCTTTGGTCACAGTCAGCTTGCTGAAGGAAAGTGTAAGCTTAAAGTTAAATTTAAGCAAAAACCTGCACCCCACATGCAGAGATGACGAGTAGACTTTCTTTGAGTTTCTGTAAAAGAATCTGCATCACTGTGGCCCCTTTTGAACAGGCTTCCACGTTTACAGAACTAGGCTGCTTAGTTCTGCACATCCTGAGTGGGAGCTAACCCTGGTCCCACTGTTTACAAGACCACATTCCCTTCACTGTGCCGAGACCCGGGTGACCAGTGATCACTCACACGGGCCTCCCTGCCCTGCAGCTGGCGCAGCAAATCCTTAAAGGCTCACTGCCAGAGAAGACATTTTGAAGTTGCTACAAAGGACTGATTATTTCTGTGAAAATTACAGCCCAAAGTTCCATTCAGACTTCCTTTTTCAATACAAGGAAGAAACAGAATAAAAACTTTCACCACCAAAGGTTTTCATTCTAACTCATAGACACCGTCCCTAAATTCAATTCTACCAGTATGAAGATGCTTTTATTTTCTCAAATATTCAACTCCGTTACTTATTCTCAGCTGCCATCTAAAACCAGGAATTATTTTTAAAAAGCAATCCAATTGCTAATTGGTTTCTGTTATTTACCGAAAGATAATATTCAGATAAAACTGTTTAGAACATGGGAATTTAAATTTCATCTTCTAACCTGTCAGGATCTCTTTTATTAAATACTTATTGTAACAGTTCAAAATCTTAATCTCCTTTTACTCATCAGCTCATTCACTGAAGTATTTTATTCAAATCCTTTATTCCCAAATTATAGTTACTAATCCACAAACAAGTGGCTAGGACAGAGATGAAATGCAAAAGATAAAAAGAAAGAAACATTGTACAGGGCAGTTGAAGCATTAAGTTAAATCTGTAAGTGGCATGCACACTTAGGAAGGTGGCTAGGGCTTGAGGGAGGCCCAGGAGAAAGGGGGTATGTGTATACACACACACACACACACAAACACACATATGTGGCTGATTGGCATTGTATGGCAGAAGCCAACACAACATTGTAAAGCAATTTTCCACCAGTTAAAAGAATTAAACGTTTTCCTGTTCCATCATACTAATTATATATTTTAAATATTAAAATATTTGGGTGGAGAGAAAGAGATGATATGTAGCTTTTTTATAAATCTGCAGATCTTCCTTTATCAGAGGAAAAGGTGATAAGTCACACTGCATTGAAAATAATTCAGTTTTTGATTTTCAAGTAGAGTTTCATTTATTAATAACCTTCCATCTTAATAATGTGTAAATAAAACTGAGAGCTAGTGGGAAGCTGCTTTCTAGCAGGGAGCTCAGCTCAGTGCTCTGTGATGACTTAGACGGGGAGGATGTGGGGACTGGGTTCAGAAGTGAGGGCACACATGTAAACTTACAGCTCATGCACTTGGTTGTAAAGAAGAAACTGACATATCATAAAACAACTATACAATAAAATATTTTAACTTCAGTTCAGTTCAGTAGCTCAGTCGTGTCTTGACTCTTTGTGACCCCATGAACCGCAGCACCCCAGGACTCCCTGTCCAAAACCAACTTTCAGAGTTTACTCAGATTCATGTCCATTGAGTCAGTGATGCCATCCAACCATCTAATCCTTTGTTGTCTCCTTCTCCTCCCACCTTCAGTCTTTCCCAGCATCAGGGTCTTTTCCAATGAGTCAGTTCTCTGCATCATGTGGCCAAAGTATTGGAGTTTCAGCTTCAATATCAGTCATTCCAATGGGTATTCAGGACTTATTTCCTTTAGGATGGGCTGGTTGGAACTCCTTGCAGTTCAAGAGACTCAAGAGTCTTCTCCAACACCACAGTTCAAAGGCATCAGTTCTTCAGCGCTCAGCTTTCTTTATGGTCCAACTCTCACACCCATACATGACCACTGGGAAAACCATAGCCTTGACTATATGGACCTTTGTTGGCAAAGTAATGTCTCTCCTTTTTAACATGCTGTCTAGGTTGGTTATAATTTTTCTTCCAAGGAGTAAGCGTCTTTTAGTTTCATGGCTTCAGTCACCATCTGTCGTGATTTTGGGGCCAAAAAAATAAAGTCTGACACTTTTCCCATTGTTTCCCACTGTTTTCACTGTTTTTTTTTTTTTTTAACTTAAAAAAGTTTTAAATGAATGAGTCAGAGGGGATGCAATGTACAGCATAGGGAATATGGTCAATAACACTGTGATAATTTAGTATGGTGACAGATACAACTAGACTTATCATGGTGATTATTTTGCAGTGTTTAAAAATATTGAATCACTATGTTGTACACCTGAAACTAATATAATATTGTAAGTCAACTATACTTCAATTAAAAGAAAAGAATCTTCAGTCTTAGCTTTCATGCTTAGTTTTAACAAACCATAAGATAGGTCCATTTTATCATGAGAAACGCTTGGATGGAAGAAGCACAAGTTGGAATCAAGATTGCTGGGAGAAAGATCAATAACCTCAGATATGCAAATGACACCACCCTTATGGCAGAAAGTGAAGAGGAACTAAAAAGCCTCTTGATGAAAGTAAAAGAGGAGAGTGAAAAAGTTGGCTTAAAGCTCAGCCTTCAGAAACTAAGATCATGGCATCTGGTCCCATCACTTCATGGCAGATAGATGGGGAAGCAGTGGAAACAGTGCCAGACTTTATTTTGGGGGGCTCCAAAATCACTGCAAATGGTGATTGCAGCCATGAAATTAAAAGATACTACTCCTTGGAAGGAAGGTTATGACCAACTTAGATAGCACATTCAAAAGCAGATACATTGCTTTGTCAACAAAGGTCCGTCTAGTCAAGGCTATGGTTTTTCCAGTGGTCATGTATGGATGTGAGAGTTGGACTGTGAAGAAAGCTGAGTGCTGAAGAATTGATGCTTTTGAACTGTGGTGTTGGAGAAGACTCTTGAGAGTCCCTTGGACTGCAAGGAGATCCAACCAGTCCATTCTAAAGGAGATCAGTCCTGGGTGTTCATTGGAAGGACTGATGCTGAAGCTGAAACTCCAATCCTTTGGCCACCTCATGTGAAAAGTTGACACATTTGAAAAGACCCTGATGCTGGGAGGGATTGGGGCAGGAGGGGAAGGGGCCAACAGAGGATGAGATGGCTGGATGGCATCACCAACTCGATGGACATGAGTTTGAGTGAACTCTGGGAGTTGGTGATGGACAGGGAGGCCTGGCGTGCTGTGACTCATGTGATTCACACTTAGACTAAAGCTCTTTCATATGTTTTCTAATTATTGAATATTTAGGTCTTTCTAAATGAAGATAATATGCACCTGGGGCAAACTGTCTTTTTAAAGTTTGTATGAAGTCTCATTACAATAAAATTGAAAACCAGAGCAATGTTAAAATACAGCACATTGTGACAAAGAAGCATTGAAGTCTCTGGACTTTTTATTATAAATGTGGTTTTCTTTCAAGATGAGCTTTGCCTTTTTTTTTTTTAAATCAAATAGGTCCAACAAAGGAAGACCTACAGATTCCAGAAGAGAACTGCAGAGAACTAGGCCATGTTAATAGAGAAGCCTTTTAACTGGGTGCATCCAAAAGATAGATTGTTTACGTTCCCCATAGTTGATTAAAATAACTCTGTGTGAATGGGGTGGTCATTCTTAGAGCCACAGACCATTCATTATGCCACTTGGACATAGCAGCAATCAGATCTATCAAAGTCGGGTCTTTCTGCCCTAAGGTCCAAAAGCTGGGATGGCCCAACCTGCAGAAGCCTCCTGTAGCGTTTGGCAGTGAGAAAGTCTAGCTCCACCACCATTAACTGAGGCATGGCCTCCGAAACTCCCTGAGCGGTGCTTCATGAATTGTGCTGTGTATCACATACAGATCGGGATTGCAACATACATACTGCTGAATCCCACCTTCTGGGTTTCACGTTCAGTCTGGGGTAGGTTTTGAGAGCACATTTCCAGGTATTACTGATGCTGTTGTTCTTGGAGCCACACCTTGAGAACAGTGCTAGAGAAGTGTCAGGGGAGTAACAACTTCTACACAGCTTTGGAGCATGTACAATATAGAAAAGCAGAGACATTACTCTGCCGACAAAGGTTTGCATAGTCAAGGCTATGGTCTTCCCAGTGGTCATGTACCATTGTGAGAGCTGGACCATAACAAAGGAAGCAGAGCAAAGAACAGATGCTTTCAAACTGTGGTTCTGGACAAGACTCCTGAAAGTCCCTTGAACAGCAAGGAGATCAAACCAGTCAGTCATAAGGGAGATCAACCCTGAATATTCACTGGAAGGACTGATGCTGAAGCTTAAGCTCTAGTATTTTGGTCATCTGATGGGAACAGATGACTCATTGGAAAAGTCCCTGATGCTGGGAAAGATTGAGGTCAGAAGGAGAAGAGGGAGTCAGAGGATGAGAGGGCTGGACGGCATCACTAATGCAGTGGACATGAACTTGGGCAAACTCAAGGTGGGGATGGTGAGAGACAAGGAGGCCTGGTGTGCTGCAGTCCATGGGGTCCAAAGAGTCGGACGTGACTGGGTAGCTGAACAACAAGAACAATATAGGCCAGCATTTCTCAGTTGTGAAGTCACCTGGGGAGTTTTTGAAAATCCTAATGCTTAGGCCTCTAAATCCTAATTGGGGGCAGGGGAGAGGCAGCCCAGACAGCATTCTCTTTGAAAGACCCTCAAGTGATTGCACCTCTCAGTTCAGTCACTCAGTCATGTCCGACTCTTTGCGACCCCATGGACTGCAGCATGCCAGGCCTCCCTGTCCGTCACCAACTCCTGGAGTTTACTTAAACTCATGTCCATCAAGTCGGTGATGCCATCCAACCATCTTGTTCTCTGTTGCCCCCTTCTCCTGCCTTCAGTTTTTCCCAGCATCAGGGTCTTTTCCAATGAGTCAGTTCTACGCATCAGGTGGACAAAGAATTGGAGTTGCAGTTTCAGCGTCAGTCCTTCCAGTGAACATTCAGGACCAATTTTCTTTAGGATTGACTGGTTTGATCCCCTTGCACTCCAAGGGACTCTCAAGAGTCTTCTCCAACACTACAATTCAAAAGCATCAATTCTCTGCCACTTAGCTTTCTTTGTAGTCCAACTCTCACATCCATACATGATTTCACCTCTAGCCAAGGTTAAGCTAAGATATGAAGATCCTGTGACGCTGGTTCTCAAACTTTCCAGTGTATTACAGTCACCTGGGAAATTTTTTATTTTTATTTTTTTGTTGGCAAAGTAATATCTCTGCTTTTTATTTTTTAATTTAAATTTATTTATTTTAATTGGAGGCTAATTACTTTACAATATTGTATTAGTTCTGCCACACATCAACATGAATCCATCACGGGCATACACGTATCTCCATCCCACATACAAACATTCTGGGATCACAATTTTTAAAGTCTGCAGGTGATTTCTAATATGCAACAAAGCCTAGGAACTGTTGGGCCTCCATAACTGAAATTTTCACACTATAAGGAGATAGAAATTTGGAGTTTCTTGGTGCCTAGTGGATAAAACTCAAGTTTCCCTTGCCATGGCCAGTGTTAGAGCCTTGAAGAGGTAGCTGAGGCCCCACAAGCTGTGGCCAGAGTGGATAAATAAATAAAACAAAGTAATAAATAAAATGACAAATTGATCTAAGTGATAAAGTCGTCATAGTCGTTAGATTTTTTTTCCAAAATTTAAGCACTTTAATAATATTTTTTATGAAGCCACTACAAATAATTGAAATATATAGATGATTGTGGATGCATTTTTAAGTAAGTTAGAATGTGATTTTTTTACATATAATTCATAAAGAGAAAATCCATCTTTTTAAATGCACAGTTCTATGGGTTTTGACAAGTGCAGCCACCACCGCAATCAAAGTATAGAATACTTCTGAACCCCTAAAGTGTCATCTTGTGTTCCTTTGAAAGCAGTTTTGATTTGCCAGTAAGTCAGGATATTCTGCCTAACTGCCTCCTCTGCGCCATCCTCAGTGTGCTGCCCAGCCCTCTCTCTGTCCTGCAGGAAGAGGCTCCAGAGAGCACGGCAGGAGAAGAGAAGGGGCAGGGGTCGCGCAGCACCCATCCGCCTCCTGACAGGTGAGCTCAGCTCCTCTGAGCACATAGACATGCGTATGAGGCCATAATATAGATTATTACATATGCATAGAGTATTACAATGGAATCGTCACAAATGTGACTAAATTTTCACCCATAAGATGTGAGTAAAAGGAATGGTCACCTCTGGAGGGTGTTAGGGAACCAGCTCAGTATCTGAAAACTGGTGAGTAAAGGGAGAGAATGAAGCATCCAACCCTGCTGCCTTTTGTGAATGGCACCACTGCGTGCCCAAACCCCGGATGTGGGAGTCTCTCTCCACTGGGGTAGAAGGATCTGTGAGCACTACAATACCATCACGTTGCAACTCTTAGGGACTGAGGACAATGAGGTTCAAAGTCAGCTGATGTACAGAAAGAAAGAGAAGACCATGCATCGTGCACCTTTAGAAGGAAGAACGGATGAAACATTTCTGTAAAAACACAAAGAAATGAAAATCTGACTCTGACCAAGGCTCTAGAGCCAACTAGCAATTTACATGAAGACCGGTGGCTGCAGAAACATGTCAAACTGCGGCGTGTGGATGCAGTCAGTCAAAGTCAGCCTATAGGAAATTCCACAGGAGAAAAGACAGTTCTTTCAATAAATGAATTCTGAGGGACAGAGACACAAATAGATCAGGAACCTGTAGTTTAAAAAAGATACAGAATATTTACTCTGATCAAGTACAGTATATGGGCCTTATTTGCGTACAAATTCAGGTGAAGTTTAACATGCATGATATTTACATAAAAATTGTAAATCTGAAAACTGAGTATATCTCATTTGAGTTTAGATGTAGGAACTTAAGGAATCAATGCTATCTCTTCAGTATACTAATGGCATTTAAGTTACATCAATATATTTTTTAAAGGGATTTGTCTTTTAGGGCTATTTACTGACCCATTGCTGGATAGAGTGACCTGACAGAGATTTGCTTCAAAATGATACAGTCGTGGAGAAAGTGACTGGGGTACCGGAGAACCAAGGCTGGTCATAAAGCAACAATCGTTAAGCCTGGGGGGTAGGCACCTAAGAACTCATCACACTGTTTTGTCTACTGTTTCTGTGGTTGAAATCTGCCACAAAAAAAGTTCACAATGAAAATAAAAGGCAAGAAAAATGTGCTTGCAAATGTCCATAATAGCATTATTGATAAGAACCTAGAACTGGAAAAAAAAATCCATCAATTGGTGAATGAATAAACAAAATGTGATATATCTTCTCTCTGTGCCTACAATGACCTCATCAATAGGTTTTGAGTACCCCGAATAACACCATTCGTGACCTTCCCTGCAAAGACTGAAATGTGAAGATTCTAGGCAGGCTTCCTGCTCAAAGAACAATTCTCAACCGACTCAACATAGTATCCACCAACATTTCACTCACTGAGGGAGGAGCAGTTCTGGAACTGTGAAACACGGGTGGTCTTGGGTCCTCTAGCACCCGACATTGAGAGGCATTTTGTGTGATGTTGCTTTACAACCTCTTCTTTCACACTGAAGTTGAGGTTTCAAACCTTGTCTCCTTAAATCCCTGGGTAATCCCAGGTTACTCAGATGAACTGAAAACATTTGGGCATTACTTGGATATCTAAACAACTTAGTCAGTGACAAAATAAAAGATCCTTCAAGGAGAAGTTATTTGGGGGATTTCAGAGTATTGAGGGAAACATTTTGTTGTAAAGATGGAAGTTCTCAGGACCTCTTAGGAAGCAGAAGATAACATCAGACACATTGATACACAAGGTTACCAGAAAAAAAGCATGGTTAATTAATACTTGATTCCATTCAGCATATTCTTTGGAATTACCTTCTCTCTAAACACCATCAACAAAGACATCAGAAAGATTTTAAAAAATCAATCAGCAGGGCCATAGTAGCTTAGATTCATGTCTAAATGAGGTCGTAAATGTGGTGGAGGGTAAGTTTGTGAAGTTTCTGAAATATACAGTACTAAATATATTTAAAAAATCAAATTCCTACATCAGTACTTATTTACAAAACTGTAAGATGTATTTACAGTAAGATATTATATTTATTTTTAAAAAGATATTTTTATTTATAACTATCTTATTTATTGTAAGATATTGTAAGATATTGTATCTCAACAAGCATACTTATTTGTTAATATAAAGGCAAGTTCAAGTTGACTTCCAACATGCAATTGCCCATTTCCCAGACATGGTAGTTCAAGGAAATACCAGTGTTATTTCCACTGCAGAATTTAATCAATCAGCATTACACCAGATCCATATAATATAGCAACATTAAATGAAACTATTCCACAAAGCTTCTCACCAATATTAACAGTAGAGTTACAGAACTGCTTCACATTTCCTGGTTAATTTACTTCCAGGCTGGATAGCATCTTTCAAAAAAATGGAAAGAAAAAAAAAAAAAAAAAAAGGCAGGTCAGAGACCAAAACAGCCAAGGCTGGGATCTAAATACTCTCTCAACGAGTATACCTGTTTCCCTTCCTCTCAGATCCTGATTCCTAAGTTTAATAGTTGACCAGCTATTCTTTCTTCAATGTCTAAACAACCACTTTCTCTACACCTTCCTTCTCTGAAATTAATTATTGGCTCTGCATAGCTCAGCTGGTAAAGAACCCACCTGCAATGCAGGAGACCCCGGTTCGATTCCTGGGTCAGGAAGATTCACTGGAGAAGGGATAGGCTACCCACTCCAGTATTCTTGGGCTTCCCTTGTGGCTCAGCTGGTAAAGAATCCACCTGCAATGTGGGAGATCTGGATTTGATCTCTGGGTTGGGAAGATCCCCTGGAGAAGGGAAAGGCCACCCACTCCAGGGTAGCCTGGAGAGTCCCATGGACTGTATGGTCCACGGGGTCCCAAAGAGTGGGATATGACTGAATGACTTTCACTTTCACTGAATATTTTAATAAGATGAATTAAAGTATATTTTTGGCTTAGAGTCTAAACTGAGAAATTTGCCATCTACCTACAGATAATTAGAGGCACCCCAGAGGGTTAAAATTTACTGCTTGAGGAATGTTCTCAGTCAACAATAAACATGGTATGGGGGTGCTATTTCTTGGCAGGAAACTGCTGTCAACAAGCTCATAGGGACCTGTCATCAGGGTGCCACACATGAGGTGAAACCATGGCTAACACCAGTGAGCTATATTCTCCCAAGAACAAGTTGAGAGAAATTTTCTGTCCTCTACTTGGAATAACTCTGCTTATTAAATAAAATGAAATTTCTCTCCAAAAAGGGACTTTGCCTGTGAGTTGACATGGATACAGCAAAGTGAAACAGAGTGTTCTGTACACAGGGCCAGCAGGAGCTGATTAACAGGCAAATATTGACCTTTAAGCCAAGTGGAAACTACTCAGACAAAATCCAGAAATAAATATAGGAACCCAAGCATGTTCATTTGTCATCTTACAAAGACATATATTACAAGTTATATGGCAGCAATTATTCCAATAAAAAAGATAAATAAAATAAGATATTTTAATAAACATAAAAAGATAAATAAAAAATAAATTGTTTGATTGGAATAGATTTTCTGAAATTTTAGTTTACAAAGGAGAGTGAGCGTAGTTGAAAACCTCCAGTGCACCCTAAATATAAACATAATGTGAATAAATTGTCACTTCTGTAAAGAAGACCACCAGCTCCCACACACTGACAGGTATAAGCACAGTGTGGACATTGCTCTGTGTGGGGAAAGAATACAAACCAGAAGCATATCTGTGTCAGCCCACAATGGCCTTCACCTAAATAGAAAGAAAGAAGTGAAGTCACTCAGTCAGGTCTGACTCTTTCGACCCAATGGACTACAGCCCACCAGGCTCCTCTGTCCATGGGATTTTCCAGGTAAGCATACTGGAGTGGATTGTGAGTACTGGATTGGATTGCCATTTCCCTCTCCAGGGTATCTTCATGACCCAGGGATGGAACCCAGGTCTCCTACATTTCAGGAAAATGCTTTACTGTCTGAGCCACCAGGGAAGCCCTTCACTTAAACAGGAATTAATCTAAAGGTATACGTGAGCACAGTTTTGATACAACAGCGTGTGTGTGTGTGTGCTAAGCCACTTCAACAGTTGCCTTCAGGCTTGAACTGGGCATTTTCTCCAGCAGCTCCCAAAAGTATCAGTTTCAGAGTCACCTTAAACCTGGCTGTGATGTGAAGAACTAAGTGTTTGCTAACCTAAGAGTTGTATGGAAACCACAGAAAACCAAAGTTAGGAACACTTACAAAATTGAACAACCATATTTCCCAAAAACATTGCTACAGCACTTTAAATAATTTACAACAAAGCTATGAAAATAATATTCACCAGGACACATATATTAAATAAAAACATCACTTCATGCTAGTGTCCAGAGCTATGTACAGTGAATTCTAGCGTTTTCTCCTTTTAATCACAAGCATCAGCTACACACACACTGCTTTCCTCAAATATGCTGCAAATGAAGCACATCTCCAACTTGAGGATTTGCCCTTTGCGACCTCCACACAGAGGGGTCTGTCCCTTGAAAGTGTGTTAGTCACTCAGTCATGTTCGACACTTTGTGACCCTCTGGTCTATAGCCCTCCAAGCTCCTGTCCATGGAATTCTCCAGGAAAGAATACTGGAGGCTATTTTACTTTGTAGATAAGTGCAGAGCTTCTTAGCTTGTAGTCCTACTTGTTTATTTTTGCTTTTTGGCATCAAATCTACAAAAGCCCTGTCAAGATTATTATCAAGGAGCTTACTGCCTATGTTTTCTTCTAAGAGTTTTAGGGGCTTCCCTGGTGGCTCAGACGGTAAAGTGTCTGCCTGCAGTGTGGGAGAGCCAGGTTCGATCCCTGGGTTGGGAAGATCCCCTGGAGAAGGAAATGGCAACCCACTCCAGTACTCTTACCTGGAAAATTCCATGGACTGGGGAGCCTGGTAGGCTATAGTCCATGGGGTCACAAAGAGTCGGACATGACTCAGTGACTTCACTTTCACTTTTCTAGGGTTTTATGGTTTCAGGTCTTATGTTTAAGACTTCAATCCATTTGGTGCTGACTGTTTTGCTTGCAGCTCTCCAATTTTCCCAACACCATTGGTTGAAGAGACTATCCGCCCCTCATGTGTACTCTCAGCTCTTTGTCATAAAGTAATCGACTGTGTGCACGTGGCTTTATTTCTGGGCTACCCATCCTGTTCCATTGGTCTATGTGTCTGTTTTATGGCTCTGCTGCACTGTTTTGATTACTATAGCTCTGTAATACAGTTTTAAATCAGGCAGCATGATACCTCCAGATTTATTCTTCTTTTTCAAGATTGCTTTGGCTATTCAAGGTCTTTATGATTTTATTTCTGTAAAAACTACCATTGGAATTTTGATAAGGATTGCATTGATTCTGTATATTTCTTTGAGTAGTATGGACATTTTAACAATATACTTTATGCTTCTAATCCATAAGCACAAAATACCTTTCCATTTATTTGTGTTTTTTGTGTGTTTCATCAAAGTCTTATGGTTCTCAGTGCACAGGACTTTCATCTCTTTGGCTAAATTTATTCTGAAATATTTTATTCTTTTTGATCTAAATGGAATTATTTTCTTAATTCTCTCTCAAATAATTCATTAGTGTAAGTTAAAAAAATAAAAAAAATAAAAATCATGATAATTTTTGCAGTCTCAAAAAAAAAGAAAGAAATGCAACTAATTTTGTATACTGAAAACAAAAAAAAATTGTATCTTGAAACTTTAACTGAATTCATTGATTAGTTCTAGCAGTTTTGTTTTGTTTTGTTTTGTTTTAATACAGTCTTTTGTTTTAATACAGTCTTTTGGGCATTCTATATATACCCCTGAAGAGGTAATTTCAAGTTGGTGTCTAAGATATCATCTGATAGTAAGACAATTTTACTTCTTCCTTTTCAACTTGGATGCATTTTATTTCTTTTTCTTGCCTAACAGCTCTGGCTAGAATTTCTAGTACTGTATTAAGTAAAAGTAGTGAGAGAGGGAATTCTTGTCTTACCCTTGATCTTAGAGGGAGAGCTTTCAACCTTGCACTGTGGAGGATGCTAGCTGCAAGCTTGTCATATATGGTTGCTTTTGTGTTGAAGTGTGTTCCCCCTGCGCCCAGTTTGTTGAGATTTTATCATGAATGGATGCTGAATTTTGTCAAATGATTTTTCTTCAACTATTGAGATGACCATATGATTTCTGTCCTTCTTTTTGTTAATGTGGTGTATCACACTGATTGATTTGTAGATGTTGAATCATTCTTATATCCCTGATAAAAATTTCACTTGACTATGGCATATCATCCTTTCAACATATGATTTTAATTTAAAAAAATATGTTTAAAACACATGAACTTTTGTATATACTATTACCTATGGCTAGAATACAGTTAGAACCCTATATGGAACAACTGATTGGTTCAGGATAGATAAAGGAGTATGACAGGACTGTCTGCTGTCATCCTGTTTATTTAAACTATATGCTGAGCACATCATGAGAAGTGCCGGGCTGGATGAGTTACAAGCTGGAATCAAGGTAGACAGGAGAAACATCAACAACCTCAGATACACAGATTATACCACTATAATGGAAAAAAGCAAAAAGGAACTAATGAGCCTCTTGATGACGGTGAGGGAGGAGCATGAAAGAGCTGGCTTAAGACTAAATTTTTTTAAATGTATTTTTACCTTAATTTGCTTTACAATACTGTATTGGTTTTGCCATACATTGACATGAATTCACCACGGATATACAGGAGTTCCCAATCCTGAACCCCCCTCCCACCTCCCACCCCATATCATCTCTCTGGATCATCCCCATGCACCAGCCCCAAGCCTCCTGTATCCTATGTCAAACATAGACTGGTGATTCATTTCTTACATGATAGTACACATGTTACAATGCCATTCTCCAACTAAATATTTTTTAAAAATTTAAGATCATGGCATCAGCCCCATCACTTCATGGCAAATAGAAGGGGAAGAGGTGGAAGCAGAGACAGAGCTCCTCTTCTTAGGCTCAGAAATCAGAAGATGATTGCTTTTTAGAAGGAAAGTGATGACAAACCTCGATAGTGTGTTGAAAAGCAAACAGATTACTCTTCCAGCAAAAGTCCATGTGGTCAAGACATATAAAGCAGAACGCCAAAGAATTGATGCTTTTGAACTGCAGTCCTGGAGAAGACTCCTGAAAGTCCCGTGGAGAACAAGGAGATTAAACCAGACAATCGTAAGGGAGACCAATCCTGAAAATTCACTGGAAGGACTGATGTCGAAGCTGAAGCTCCAGTATTTTGATCATCTGATGCAGACAGACAACTAATTGGAAAAGTCTCTGATGCCGGGGAAGATTGAGGGCAGAAGGAGAAGAGGGCGTCAGAGGATGAGACGGCTGGACAGCATCACCAATGCAATGAACGTGAACTTGGGCAAACTTCAAGAGATGGTGAGGGACAGGGAGGCCTGGTGCTCTGCAGTCCATCGGGTCACAAAGAGTCTGACACAACTGAGCATCTGAACAACAACATGGTTAGAATGGTTCCTCAATAACTATCAGGATAAAGATCCAAGATATTTAGCAGAAGGTAAACATTCAGCAGGACCAAGTCCTCCCTGGTTATTGGTGCCTTCTCTACTCCCACATTCTGGTGATCTTCCATAATGCATCTTTAATTTTCCTGTTCAGGCATCATCTCCTCTTCAAGACCTCTGTAGCCACCTAGGGATATTTAAGCAAAGAGCTGTGACATTTCCGTAAGTGAAACAGCATTTAGGAAGCCTATGTGTATGGAAAGAGCCAGGCATATTTTTAGTACTCAAGAAGGTTGGTGTGGATGAAGACATAGAGTGAGAGAATTTTGAGAGATAACCAAGCCAGTCCATGCCTTCCCCAAGCCAAGGGGAAGCCATGGATATGACTTATTGCTGAAAGGATAATGCAGAGAACAGATCCCTGGTGGATCATCGGAGATATGCAAGGAGAACGCACAGACCATGTTGGGAGTCTGCTGCAGTTGTTCAGGTGAAAGATGATGATGAACCTTGGACACGGTGTTGGAAGTAAAGATTTCAAAATATCAAATAAAGCAGATATGATAAAAAAACTTTTGGAAGGTAAAATAAGCAGCATTTGGTGATAGGATAAATAAAGAGTATTAAGAGGTGGAGACATATAGGAGACCTGAGTTCCCCCCTCTATAGAGGGCAGGACGGCTCACAGAGAGAACACATGAAGAGAAGCAAGACTTCGGGATTTCAGCTTCATATCCTCTGAAAATATAACCTGGAATATAAAAGAAATAATAACTCATTTTCTAGAGCAAGAACAGTGCTGAAACATAGCTAATTACTCACACAAAAGCTAAATTTTCTGGGTGGGATATTTTTTCTCCATTGATGGATAATTTGTTAAAATCAAACTACTGCCTCGTGAAGTCTAGAGAAAAGAGAATAGCTAAGTAAGCTAAACCAATAAGTGAGAAGTACTCATCCTGATAGCATCATGTGGGCTTTCCAAATGACTTTATTCTTGTTTGTTTATATGAAAAGAGTCTCTGAAAGAAAAATACATGAATAGCAGCCTTACTCCAAAGGAAAGATATATTTAGTCCTCCCAAATTGATATTTTATCTGTGATATTATTCATCCCAGTATTGATTCTTTTCCTGAGCTATCCAATTTTTCTATCTACCTTCGTCAAATCACCCAAATAATTACAGAGTTTCTTTCTCAGTTTGTTATGTTGATTTACTGACTGAAAGTTCCTTTTATATCAGATTTTTTTTTCCATTTTAAATTCAAATTCCTGTATATTCAGGAGGCAGGCCTTCCCAATTTTCACAACTAAGAGTATCTTGCTGTGTCATTGCCTCAAAAATATAATTTTAAACTGGTATGTATAATGAATATTATTTGAGTGATTTTATCAGTGTTATACTGGCAATAACTCAAAATTATTTATAAAAATAGTAGCTCAAAAAATTGGAATAGATGAAAAATAGAAAAATAATATGGACTATTGAGTATGGATTAACATCAAGGACTAAGTTGTTCTCTAGGGTAAGTACCCCCCAAAAGCCATAGAGCATTTTCGTGGTATCCTTATACTGACACCTAATACTAGCTATCTGTAGCCTGCTCAAGTGACTTCTGTCTTTGGGACCAAAAGGAAAGAAAGGAAAGCATAAATAGGACAAAAAGCAAGCCTCAGACTGGAAGAAAATATTTGCAAATGAAGCAATTGACAAAGGATTAATCTCCAAAATATAAAACAGCTCATGCACCCCATTATCAAAACCAAAACAAAACCAACAAACCCAATCAAAAAATGGGCAGTAGGCCTAAATAGGCATTTCTCCAAGGAAGACATATGAACGGTCAAAAAACATGAAAGGATGCTTGACATCAGTAATCATTAGAGAAATATAAATTAGAACTACAATGAGGTATCACCTCACCCCGGTCAGAATGGCCATCTTAAAAAAATCTACAAACAATAAATTCTGGAGAGGATGTGGAGAAAAGAGAACCTTCACGAACTGTTGGTGCAAGTTTTAATTGATACAGCCACTGAGGAGAAACGTATGGAGTCTCCTTAAAAAATAGAACTGACATATGACCTAGAAATCCCACTGCTGGGCACGTGACCATTTCAGTTCAGTTCAGTTCAGTCGCTGGTCATGTACGACTCTTTGTGACCCCATGGAGTGCAGTACAGCATGCTTCCGTGTCTGTCACCAACTCCTGGAGCTTACTCAAACTCATGTCAATTGAGTTGGTGATGCCATCCAACCATCTCATCCTCTGTCATCCCCTTCTCCTCCCACCTTCAATCATTCCCAGCATCAGGGGCTGTTCAGATGAGTCAGTTCTTCTCATCAAGTGGCCAAAGCATTGGAGTTTCAGCTTCAGCATCAGTCTTTCCAATGAATATTCAGGACTGATTTCCTTTAGGATGGACTGGTTGGATCTCCTTGCAGTCTAAGGGACTTGGTAACAATGACCCTATATGTGAGACAGCAAAAGAGACACAGACGTAAAGAACAGACTTTTGGACTCTATGGGAGAAGGCGAGGGTGGGATGATTTGAGAGAATAGCATTGAAACATGCATATTAACATATGTGAAACAGATCACCAGTCCAGGTTCAATGCATGAAACAGGGTGTTCAGGGCTGGTGCACTGGGATGACTCTGAGGGATGGGATGGGTAGGGAGGTGGGAGAGGGGTTCAGGATGGGGAGCACATGTACACCCATGGATGATTCATGTCAATGTATGGCAAAAAACACTACAATATTGTAAAGTAATTAGCATCCAATTAAAAAAATAAATGAATAATAATAAAAAAAGAGTCTCCTCCAACACCGCAGTTCAAAAGCATCAGTTCTTCAGCACTCAGCTTTCTTTATAGTCCAACTCTCACACCCATACATGACTACTGGAAGAACCATAGCCTTGACTAGACAGACAATTGTTGGAAAAGTAACTTCTCTGCTTTTCAATATGTTGTCTAGGTTGTTCATAACTTGTCTTTAAAGGAGCAAGCATCTTTTAATTTCATGGCTGCAGTCAGCATCTGCAGTGATTTGGGAGTCCCCCCAAAAAAGTCTGTCACTGTTTCCACTGTTTCCCCGTCTATTTCCCATGAAGTGCTGGGACCAGATGCCATGATCTTAGTTTTCTGAATGTTGAGTTTTAAGCCCACTTTTTCTCTCTCCTCTTTCACTTTCATCAAGAGGCTCTTTAGTTCTTCTTCACTTTCTGCCGTAAGGGTGGTGTCCTCTGTAAATATGAGGTTATTGATATTTCTCCTGGCAATCTTAATTCCAGCTTGTAGCTTCATCCAGCCCAGCATTTCCCATGATGTACTCTGCATATAAGTTAAATAAGCAGGGTGACAATATACAGGTTTGACATACTCCTTTCAATATTTGGAAACAGTCTGTTGTTCCATGTCCAGTTCTAACTGTTGCTTCCTGACCTGCATACAGATTTCTCAAGAAGCAGATCAGGTGGTCTGTTATTCCCATCTCTTTCAGAATTTTCCACAGTTTATTGTGATCCACACAGTCACAGGCTTTGGCATAGTCAATAAAGCAGAAGTAGATGTTTTTCTGGAACTCTCTTGCTTTTTTGATGAGCCAGCAAATGTTGGCGATTTGATCTCTGGTTCCTCTGCCTTTTCTAAATCCAGCTTGAACATCTGGAACTTCACAGTTCATGTACTGTTGAAGCCTGGCTTGGATAATTTTGAGCATTACTTTACTAGTGTGTGAGATGAGTGCAATTGTGTGGTAGTTTGAGCATTCTTTGGCATTGCCTTTCTTTGGGATTGGAATGAAAACTGACCTTTTGCAGTCCTGTGGCCACTGCTGAGTTTTCCAAAGTTGCTGGCATATTGAGTGCAGCACTTTCACAGCATCATTTTTCAGGATTTGAAATAGCTCAACTGGAATTCCATCACCCCCACTAGCTTTGTTTGTAGTGATGCTTCCTAAGGCCCACTTGACTTCACATTCCAGGATGTCTGGTCTAGGTGAATGATAATACCATAGTGATTATCTGGGTCGTGAAGATCTTTTTTGTTCAGATCTGTGTATTCTTGCTACCTCTTCTTAATATCTTCTGCTTCTGTTAGGTCCATACCATTTCTGTCCTTTATTGTGCCCATGTTTGCATGAAATATTCCCTTGATGTCTCTAATTTTCTTGAAGAGATCTCTAGTCTTTCTCATTCTATTGTTTTCCTCTATTTCTTTGCATTAGTCACTGAGGAAGTCTTTCCTATCTCTCCTTGCTTTTCTTTGAAACTCTGCATTCAAATGAGTATATCTTTCCTTTTCTCCTTTGCCTTTTGCTTCTCTTTTCACAGCTATTTGTCAGGCCTCCTCAGACAACCATTTGGCCTTTTTTCAATTTGTTTTCTTGGGTATGTTCTTGATCCCTGCCTCCTGTACAGTGTCACAAACTTCTCTTCACAGTTCATCAGGCACTCTGTCTATCAGATCTAATCCATTGATTCTATTTCTCACTTCCATTGTGTAATCATAAGGGATTTTATTTAGGTCATATCAGAATGGTCTAGTGGTTTTCCCTACTTTCTTCAATTTAAGTCTGAATTTGGTAATAAGGGGTTCATGATCTGAGCCACAGTCATCTCCTGGTCTTGTTTTTGCTGACTGTATACAGCTTCTCCATCTTTGGCTGCAAAGAATATAATCAATCTGATTTCAGTATTGACCATCTGGTGATGTCCATGTGTAATGTCTTCTCTTGGGTTGTTGGGAGAGGGTGTTTGCTGTGACCAGTTCATTCTCTTGGCAGAACTTTATTAGCCTTTGCCCTGCTTCATTCTGTACTCCAAGGCCAAATTTGCCCTTTACTCCAGGTATTTCTTGACTTCCTACTTTTGCATTCCAATCCACTATAATGAAAAGGACTTTTTTTTTTTTTGGTGTTAGTTCTAGAAGGTCTTGTAGGTCTTCATAGAACTGTTCAACTTCAGCTTCTTTAGCATTACTGGTCGGGGCATAGACTTGGTTTACTGTGATACTGAATGGTTTGCCTTGGAAATGAACAGAGAAAACCATAATTCAAAAAGATATATACAGGCCTCCCTGGTGGTCCAGTGGTTGGAAGTCTCTCTGCCAATGCAGAGAACATGAGTTCAATCCCTTGTCCAGGAAGATTCCACATGCCACAGAGCAACTAAGTAGCTATGCTACAACTACTGAAGAATGTATGCCTGCAGCCGGCATGCTGCAAATGGAGGCCCTGCAACGAGAAGCCGAAGGACTGCAGCGGAGGGTAGACCTGCTGCCACAAGGGTAGAAAGCCTGTGTCCAGCAGTGAAGAGCCAGTGCAGCCTACTATAAGCTTCTCTAAATGAAATTTTGAAAATTAAGAAAATGGAAATTAAGTTTTACAAAATTTATGTTCATAGCAGCACTATTTACAATAGTCAGGACAGGAAAGCAACCTAAATGTCCATTAACAGAGGAGTGGATAATGAAAAGTGCTACATGTATACAGAGGAATATTACTTTGTCATAAAAAGTTATGAGAACAGATATTTGTTGAGATGTGGATGGACATAATGTCACACAGAGTGAAGTAAATCACAATGAGAAGTACAAATATCATATATTAACACACATATGTGGTATCTAGAAAAATGGAATTCAGTTCAGTTCAGTTCAGTCACTCAGTCGTGTCTGACTCTTTGCAACCCCATGAATCAGAGCATGCCAGGTCTCCCTGTCCATCACCAACTCCCGGAGTTCACTCAGACTTGTGTCCATCGAGTCCATGATGCCATCCAGGCATCTCATTCACTGTCGTCCCCTTCTCCTACTGCCCCTAATCCCTCCCAGCATCAGAGTCTTTTCCAATGAGTCGACTCTTCACATGAGGTGGCCAAAGTACTGGAGTTTCAGCTTTAGCATCATTCCTTCCAAAGAACACCCAGGGCTGATCTCCCTCAGAATGGACTGGTTGGATTTCCCCACAGTCCAAGGGACTCTCAAGAGTCTTCTCCAACACCACAGTTCAAAAGCATCATTTCTTCGGTGCTCATCCTTCTTCACAGTCCAACTCTCACATCCATACATGGCCACTGAAAAATGGTATAGATGGTCTTATTTGCAAAGAAGCAATAGAGACACTAGCATTTGACTGTATGGATCACAATAAACTGTGGAAAATTCTGAGAGAGATGGGAATACCAGACCACCTGACCTGCCTCTTGAGTAATCTGTATGCAGGTCAGGAAGCAACAGTTAGAACTGGACATGGAACAACAGACTGGTTGCAAACAGGAAAAGGATTGCGTCAAGGCTGTATATTGTCACCCTGCTTATTTATCTTATATGCAGAGTACATCATGAGAAACGCTGGACTGGGAGAAACACAAGCTGGAATCAAGATTGCCAGGAGAAATATCAATAACCTCAGATATGCAAATGGCACCACCTTTATGGCAGAAAGTGAAGAGGAGATAAAAAGCCTCTTGATGAAAGTGAAAGAGGAGAGTGAAAAAGTGGGCTTAAAGCTCAACATTCAGAAACTAAGATCATGGCATCTGGTCCAATCACTTCATGGGAAATAGATGGGAAAACAGTGTCAAACTTTATTTTTTGGGCTCCAAAATCACTGCAGATGGTGACTGCAGCCATGAAATTAAAAGATGCTTACTCCTTGGAAGAAAAGTTTTGACCAACCTAGATAGCATATTCAAAAGCAGAGACATTACTTTGCCGACTAAGGTCCGTCTAGTCAAGGCTATGGTCTTTCCTGTGGTCATATATGGATGTGAAAGCTGGACTGTGAAGAAGGCTGAGCACCGAAGAATTAATGCTTTTGAACTGTGGTATTGGAGAAGACTCTTGAGAGTCCCTTGGACTGCAAGGAGATCCAACCAGTCCATTCTGAAGGAGATCAGCCCTGGGGTTTCTTTGGAGGGAATGATGCTAAAGCTGAAACTCCAGTACTTTGGCCACCTCATGCGAAGAGTTGACTCATTGGAAAAGACTCAGATGCTGGGAGGGATTAGGGGCAGGAGGAGAAGGGGACAACAGCAGATGAGATGGTTGGATGGTATCACAGATTCGATGGACGTGAGTCTGAGTGAACTCTGGGATTTGGTGATGGACAGGGAGGCCTGGCATGCTGTGATTCATGGGGTCGCAGAGAGTTGGACATGACTGAGCGACTGAACTGAACTGAAGGTAGAGGACAAACATATGGATACCATTTACTGTATGGAAAAAAAGAGGTGCGGTGGGAGGAACTGGTAGGTTGGTATGCACACATATACACCATTGATACTTCATATAAAATAGATAACTAGTGAGAACATGCTGTATAGCACATGGAACTTTGCTTAATACACTCTGATGATCAGAACTGGAAGGAAGTCCAAGAGGGAGAGGATATGTGTATATGTATGGCTGATTCATTTTGTTTTACCGCTGAAACTAACACAATGCTGTAACCAATAAAACATAATTTTTTAAAAAATTATCAGAACCATTCCTTTAAAGTAGCTATTATAGTAATGTACATTAATATACTAACATTGTTTTTGAGATAAAATATGTTACTAAACAACTTTATATAACCTGTTTTCCAGCCTAAATTTATATATAAAGAAAAAGTAAATGCTATTTTAAAAATATTTTAAAAAAGGAAAAGCATACAGCAGATTGATCAGCATTGTTTTGTTTATTAAAAAGCTTTTACCATTTTAATTAACAATAATCCAGATACTTTGATCTTTTACCTAAGAATGAGAAATGGACACTTTTAACCTAAGTTCCTTCTATTAGCTGAATGCTTGGTAATAATAATAACAATAACATTTGTTGAGCTCTTACTCCATAGCAAAGCACTCATTTTATTTCCACAAGATTATGAAGCAGCTATTCTTACCCACATTGTGGAGATGAAGGAATGCAGACAAGGAGTGTTTGAATGAATGACCCAATGTCACCCACACTGGGTAAGAAATAGGAGTGGAACCTGGGTCTCCTGCTTTCCAGGCAGATTCTTTACGATCTGAGCTTCCAGGGAAGTACTAAGAAATGGGAAGACAGTATTCCAATCCTTTCTCTCTGGGTCCAGAGTTCATGCTCTTGCTAATCACTGTCATATACTGTTTTAGTTGCCTCTGCATAGCTATTCCTTCTGAGGCTTTTAATCATATATTGCAAGTTAGTCAATATTTTATAGATCTGCCAATGTTCCCTTGTATTTTCACTTTTCAAGTCACACTCAGCTCTACATTTTATCTGTTAAGTTTAGCACAATATTCTTAGATGTCCACCTTTTGTGTTTCCAGAAAGATAGATGATATCTTGTCATAAAGATACCATTGAAATTGAAAATTTGCTATAAATTGAGTAAGTTGAAATACTACAATCACTCTGTTGCTAGTAGACATTCAACTATGAACGCTAGTTTATATATTAACTATGAATCATCGACGAACTATAGATGATTATATAGACTACAACTTGCTTTCTTGTGGATCACTTTGTTACTGTTTTCTTGTGGCTTACTTTGTCACTGTACTTCAAACAAAAAGCCTCTTCAGAGTCCGACTATATAGGCTATGTGTCTTCAGAATAATTCCTTCTAAAAATAATGGTGTCCAATGATGCTTAGCTTACCTTTTTTAAAATCGATTTTTATCAGAGTATAGTTGATTTGCAATGTGTTATTTTCTGCTATACAGCAAACTGAATCAGCTATGTATACATATATCAACTCTAGCTTTAGCTTCTTCCTCCATAGAGGTCACTACGGAGGATTGACTAGAGTTCCCTGGGCTATACAGGAGGTCTTTATTGTGCTATGCTTAGTCACTTGGTTGTGTCTGACTCTTTGCGACCCCATGGTTTGTAGTAGGTTTTTATTAGTTATCGATTATATATATAGTAGTGTATATATGTCAGTCCCAACATCCCAATTTATCCTTCCCCCACTTATTCCCAGTAACTATAAATTTGTTTTCTACATCTGTAATCTTATTTCTATTTTGTTATGGTAAGTACATTTATACCTTTTTTTAAGAGCCCACATATAAGTGATATTATATGATATTTGCCTTTGTCTGACTTACTTCACTTAGTATGATGAGCTCTAGGTCAATCCATATTGCTTCAAATGGCATGATTTCATTCTTTTTATAGTTGAGTAATATTCCATTGCATATATTCACCACAGCTTCTTTATCTACCCCTCTGTTGATGGACATTTTAGTTGCTTCCATGTCCTGGCTATTGCAAATAGTGCTGCAATGAATATTGGGGTACATGTATCTTTTTGATTTATGGTTTATCTCACCTTCTTAGAAAATAGCCCCATCCCTGTACACTCAGCTGTCCCATAGTTGAAGTGGTTTTATTTTATTTATTTTATTTTAAATTTAAATTTATTTATTTTAATTGGAGGCTAATTACTTTACCATATTGTATTGGTTTTGCCATACATCAACATGAATCCGCCATGGGTATACACATGTTCCCCATCCTGAACCCCCCTCCCACCTCCCTCCCCATACCATCCCTTTGGGTCATCCCAGTACACCAGCCCCAAGCATCCTGTATCATGCATCGAACCTGGACTGGTGATTCATTTCACATATGATGTTAAACATATTTCAATGCCATTCTCCCAAATCATTCCACCCTTGCCCTCTCCCAGAGTCCAAAAGACTGTTCTATACATCTGTGTCTCTTTTGCTGTCTCGCATACAGGGTTATAGTTACCATCTTTCTAAATTCCATATATATGTGTTAGCATACTGTATTGGTGTTTTTCTTTCTGGCTTACTTCACTCTGTATAACAGGCTCCAGTTTCATCCACCTCATTAGAACTGATTCAAATGTGCTGTTTTTATGGCTGAGTAATACTCCATTATGTATATGTACTACACCTTTCTTATCCATTTGTCTGCTGATGGACATCTAGGTTGCTTCCATGCCCTGGCTATTATAAACAGTGCTGTGATGAACATTGGGGTACATGTGTCTCTTTCAATTCTAGCTTCCTCAGTGTGTATGACCAGCAGTGGGATTGCTCGGTCATATGGCAGTTCTATTTCCAGTTTTTTAAGGAATCTCCACTCTGTTCTCCATAGTGGCTGTACTAGCTTGCATTCCCACCAACAGTGTAAGAGGGTTCCCTTTTCTTGACACCGTTTCCAGAATTTATTGCTTGTAGACTTTTGGATAGTGGCCATTCTGACTGGCGTGCAATGGTACCTCATTCTGGTTTTGATTTGCATTTCTCTGATAATGAGTGATGTTGAGCATCTTATCATGTGTTTGTTAGCCATCTGTATGTCTTCTTTGGAGAAATGACTGTTTAATTCTTTGTCCCATTTTTTGATTGGGTCGTTTATTTTTCTGGAATTGAGCTGCATAAGTTGCTTGTATATTTTTGAGATTAATCATTTGTCAGTTGCTTCATTTGCTATTATTTTCTCCCATTCTGAAGGTTGTCTTTCCACCTTGCTTATAGTTTCCTTTGCTGTGCAGAAGCTTTTAATTGTAATTAGGTCCCATTTGTTTATTTTTCCTTTTATTTCCAATATTCTGGGAGGTAGGTCATAGAGGATCCTGCTGTGATTTATGTTGGAGAGTGTTTTGCCTATGTTCTCCTCTAGGAGTTGTATAGTTTCTGGTCTTGCATTTAGATCTTTAGTCCATTTTGAGTTTATTTTTGTGTGCAGTGTTAGAAAGTGTTCTAGTTTCATTCTTTTAAAAGTGGTTGACCAGTTTTCCTAGCACCACTCGTTAAAGAGATTGTCTTTTCTCCATTGTATATTCTTGCCTCCTTTGTCAAAGATAAGGTGTCCATAGGTGTGTGGGTTTATCTCTGGGCTTTCTATTTTGTTCCATTGATATATATTTCTGTCTTTGTGCTGGTACCATACTGTCTTGATGACTGTGGCTTTGTATTAGAGCCTGAAGTCAGGCAGGTTGATTCTTCCAGTTCCATTCTTCTTTCTCAAGATTGCTTTTGCTATTTGAGGCTTTTTGTATTTCCATACAAATTGTGAAATTATTTGTTCTAGCTCTGTGAAAATTACCATTGGTAGCTTGATAGGGATTGTATTGAATCTATAGATTGCTTTGGGTAGTATACTCATGTTCACTATATTGGTTCTTCTGATCCACGAACATGGTATATTTCTCCATCTATTAGTGTCCTCTTTGATTTCTTTCACCAGTGTTTTATAGTCTTCTATATAGAGATCTTTTGTTTCTTTAGGTAGACATATTCCTAAGTATTTTATTCTTTTCATTGCAATGGTGAATGGAATTGTTTCCTTAATTTCTCTTTCTATTTTCTCATTGTTAGTGTATAGGAATGCAAGGGATTTCTGTGTGTTGATTTTATATCCTGCAACTTTCTATATTCATTGATTAGCTCTAGTAATGTTCTGGTGGAGTCTTTAGGGTTTTCTATGTAGAAGATCATGTCATCTGCAAAAAGTGAGAGTTTTACTTCTTCTTTTCCAATTTGGATTCCTTTTATTTCTTTTTCTGCTCTGATTGCTGCGGCCAAATCTTCCAAACCTATGTTGAATAGTAGTGACAAAAGTGGGCACCCTTGTCTTGTTCCTGACTTTAGGAGAAATGCTTTCAATTTTTCACCATTGAGGATAATGTTTGCTGTGGGTTTGTCATAAATAGCTTTTATTATGTTGAGGTATGTCCCTTTCATTCCTGCTTTATGGAGAGTTTTTACCATAAATGGATGTTGACTTTTGTCAAAGGCTTTCTCTGCATCTATTGAGATAATCATATGGCTTTTATTTTTCAATTTATTAATGCGGTGAATTACATTGATTGATTTGTGGATATTGAAGAATCCTTGCATCCCTGGGATAAAGCCCACTTGGTCATGGTGTATGATCTTTTTAATGTGTTGCTGGGCTCTGACTACTAGAATTTTGTTAAGGATTTTTGCATCTATGTTCATCAGTGATATTGGCCTGTAGTTTTCTCTTTTGTGGCATCTTTGTCAGATTTTGGTATTAGGGTGATGGTGGCCTCATAGAATGAGTTTGGATGTTTGCCTTCCTCTGCAGTTTTCTGGAAGAGTTTGAGTAGGATAGGTGTTAGCTCTTCTTTAAATTTTTGTAGAATTCAGCTGTGAAGCCGTCTGGACCTGGGCTTTTGTTTGCTGGAAGATTTCTGATTACAGTTTCAATTTCTGTGCTTGTGATGGGTCTGTTAAGATTTTCTATTTCTTCCTGGTTCAGTTTTGGAAAGTTGTACTTTTCTAAGAATTTGTCCATTTCTTCCACGTTGTTCATTTTATCGGCATATAATTGCTGATAGTAGTCTCTTGTGATCCTTTGAATTTCTGTGTTGTCTGTTGTGATCTCTCCATTTTCATTTCTAATTTTATTGATTTGATTTTTCTCCTTTTTTTCTTGATGTGTCTGGCTAATGGTTTACAGTTGTTTTTATCTTCTAAAAGAACCAGCTTTTTGTTTTGTCGATTTTTGCTATGGTCTCTTTTGTTTCTTTTGCATTTATTTCTGCCCTAATTTTAAAGATTTCTTTCCTTCTACTAACCCTGGAGTTCTTCATTTCTTCCTTTTCTAGTTGCTTTAGGTGTACAGTAAGGTTATTTATTTGACTTTTTCTTGTTTCTTGAGGTATGCTTTTATTGCTATGAACCTTCCCCTTAGCACTGCTTTTATAGTGTCCCACAGGTTTTGGGTTGTTGTGTTTTCATTTTCATTCATTTCTATGTATATTTTGATTTCTTCTGTGATTTGTTGATTATTCAGCAGCGTGCTGTTCAGCCTCCATATGTTGGAATTTTTAACAGTTTTTCTCCTTTAATTGAGATCTAATCTTACTGCATTGTAGTCAGAAAAGATGCTTGGAATGATTTCAGTTTTTTTGAATTTACCAAGGCTAGATTTATGGCCCAGGATGTGATCTATCCTGAAGAAGGTTCCATGTGCAGTTGAGAAAAAGATGGAATTCTTTGTTTTGGGGTGAAATGTCCTATAGATATCAATTAGGTCTAACTGGTCTCTTGCATCATTTAAAGTTTGTGTTTCCTTGTTTATTTTCTGTTTAGTTGATCTATCCATAGGTGTAAGTGGAGTATTACAGTCTCTTTTTTATTGTGTTATTGTTAATTTCCCCTTTCATACTTGTTAGCATTTGTTTTACATACTGCGGTACTCCTGTGTTGGGTGCATATACAATTGTTATATCTTCTTTTTGGATTGATCCTTTGATCATTATGTAGTGGCCTTCTTTGTCTCTTTTCACAGCCTTAGTTTTAAAGTCGATTTTATCGGATATGAGTATTGCTACTCCTGCTTTCCTTTGGTCTCTATTTGCATGGAATATATTTTTCCAGCCCTTCACTTTCAGTCTGTATGTGTCCCTTGTTTTGAGGTGGGTCTCTTGTAGACAACATGTATAGGGGTCTTGTTTTTGTATCCATTCAGCCAGTCTTTTGGTTGGGGCATTCAACCTATTTACCCTTAAGGTAATTTTTTCTTTTTTTAATTTAAGTAATTATTGATAAATATGATCCCATTGCCATTTACTTTATTATTTTGGGTTCAAGTTTATATGCCCTTTTTGTGTTTCCTGTCTAGAGAAGATCCTTTAGCGTTTGTCGGAGAGCTGGTTTGGTGGTGCTGATTTCTCTCAGCTTTTGCTTGTCTGTAAAGCTTTTGATTTCTCCTTCATATTTGAATGAGGTCCTTGCTGAGTACAGTAATCTGGGCTGTAGGTTATTTTCTTTCAACACTTTAAGTATGTCCTGCCATTACCCGCTGGCCTGAAGAGTTTCTATTGAAAGATCAGCTGTTATCCTTATGGGAATCCCCTTGTGTGTTATTTGTTGTTTTTCCCTTGCTGCTTTTAATGTTTGTTCTTTGTGTTTGATCTTTGTTAATTTGATTAATATGTGTCTTGGGGTGTTTTGCCTTGATTTATCCTGTTTGGGACTCTCTGGGTTTCTTGGACTTAGGTAATTATTTCCTGCCCCATTTTAGGGAAGTTTTCAACTATTATCTCCTCAAGTATTTTCTCATGATCTTTCTTTTTGTCTTCTTCTTCTGGGACTCCTATGATTAGAATGTTGGGGTGTTTAACATTGTCCCAGAGGTCTCTGAGATTGATCTTATTTCTTTTATTTCATTTTTCTTTTTTCCTCTCTGATTCATTAATTTCTACCATTCTATCCTCTATTTCACTAATCCTATCTTCTGCCTCCATTATTCTACTGTTTGTTGCCCCCAGAGTGTTTCTGATCTCATTTATTGCATTATTCATTATATATTGACTCTTTTTTTTTTATTTCTTCTAGGACCTTGTTAAACCTTTCTTGCATCTTCTCAATCCTTGTCTCCAGGCTATTTATCTGTGATTCCATTTTGTTTTCAAGATTTTGGATCATTTTCACTATCATTATTCAGAATTCTTTCTCAGGTAGATTCCCTATCTCTTCATCTTTTGTTTGGTTTGGTGGGCATTTCTCCTGTTCCTTTACCTGCTGGGTATTTCTCTGTCTCTCCATCTTGGTTATATTGCTGTGTTTGGGGTGGCCTTTCCGTACTGTGGCCATTTGTGGAGTTTTCTTTGTTGTAGAGTTTCCTCACTGTGGGTGGGGTTGTACAGGTGGCTTGTGAAGGTTTCCTGGTTAGGGAAACTTGTGTCGGTGTTCTGGTGGGTGGAGATGGATTTCTTCTCTCTGGAGTGCAATGAAGTGTCCAGTAATGAATTATGAGATGTCAATGAGTTTGGAGTGACATTGGGAAGCCTGTATATTGAAGCTCAAGGCTATGTTCCTGTGTTGATGGAGAATTTGCGTGGTATGTCTTGCTCTGGAACTTGTTGGCCCTTTGGTGGTTTCAGTGTAGGTATGGAGGCATTTGATGAGCTCCTGTCAATTAATGTTCCCTGGAATCCGGAGTTCTCTGGTGTTTTCAGGATGTGGACTTAAGCATCCTGTTTCTGGTTTTCAGTCTTATTTTTACAGTGGCCTCAAGACTTCTCCATCTCCTTTCAAAGACAATGGTCTGCTTTTCTGGGGGCCTGAAGTCTTCTCCTGGTATTCAGAAGTTGTTTTGTGGAATTTATTTAGCGTTCAAATGTTCTTTTGATGAATTTGTGGGGGAGAAAGTGGTGTCCTCGTCCTTTTCCTCCTCCATCTTAGGACAACACTGAAGTGGCTTTAAAATGACATTTACCATTACTGAATAGGCTCCCCTGGTGGCTCAGATGGTAAAGCGTTTGCCTACAATGTGGGAGACCCGAGTTCAATCCCTGGATCAGAAGATCCTCTGGAGAAGGAAATGGCAACCCACTCCAGTATTCTTGCCTGGAAAATCCCATGGATGGAGGAGCACGGTAGGCTACAGTCCATGGGTTTGCAAAGGGTCAGACACGATTGAGTGATTTCACTTTCATTACCAAATACTAAAATCTAAATTACATTTAAAATTTTCTGCTTTCTGCATTTTAAGATGTCAGAAATGTCCCTTTCTCTGCCCTCAGAAAACTTGAGCATGTGATCCCTGATCCCTGACACTCTCAGGACCCTTCTGATGCTCACTCTGAGCTTGTCATCCTCTGTCCTCTCTTTCTGACTTACTTTTCAGTTCTCTTCACACCACTTTTTCAGCTTTTATATAGAATAAACAGGGCAACTTTTTTAGAATGTTCAAATATGACATGATTCCAGATACTTGATATTTCAGGTTTTCTGCTCACTGTATAACAACGTATTCCTATAAAAATTTTTCATTTTCACTTTTATTCATAGTTTATTCTCTCTCTACTCCAAAACAGAATTTGCTTGGGTTTATCTGTCACAGTATACATATGTGCTAGGTTAAAGGCACTATGATAATTAATGTACTTTGACTTCTGTGATTCAGTTACAAAGTCAAGAAAAACGATGGGGTCCAAGGAAACAAAATATTTTTGTTGAAACATTTAAATTGGAAAAATTATATTAAATAATAGTATATTAGTTTACTTCTGGTATAATCAAAAGAACGTACATGTATTTTTATTTGTAAGCCTATCTAAATATTCTAACTTACTACTAAATATTAAGAAGTATTCTATTTTTCAATATCTACCTTCAATACATTTGAAGCTAAGATACACTAAGAATTTAACTTACAATGGCTTACATAATTAAACAGATACATGCACCCTAATGTTCATTGCAGCACTATTTATAATATCCAAGATATGGAAGCAATGAAAATATCCATCAACAGAGGAATGGATAAAGAAGATGTGGTGCATATATTCAATGGAATATTACTCAGCCGTATGAAAGAATGTTGTTTGCAGCAACGTGGAATGACCTAGAGATGACCACACTAGGTGAACCAAGTTAGATAAAGACAAATATTGGGCTTCCCTGGTGGCTCAGAAGGTAAAGTGTCTGCCTGCAATGTGGGAGACCTGGGTTCGATCCCTGGGTCGGGAAGATCCCCTGGAGAAGGAAATGACAACCCACTCCAGTATTCTTGCGTGGAGAATCCCATGGATGGAGGAGCCTGGTGGGCTACAGTCCACGGGGTCGCAAAGAGTCAGACATGACTGAGTGACTTCACTTTCACTTTCATATGATATCACTTATCATGGAATCTAGTTTTCATAAAATGAAACAAATGAACTTACTTACAAAATGGAAACAGGCTTACAGATATTAAAAATAAATTTATGGTTATCAAATGGGAAACATGATGAAGAGTGATAAATCAGGAGTTTCAGACTGACATACATATACTATTATATATAAAATAACCAACAAGGACCTATTGTATAGCACACATAATTATACTCAATACTCTTTAATAAACTATAAGAGGAAATCTGAAAAAGAATATATATATATATATATATATACATATATATATATATATCTGAATCACTTTGCTGTATACCTGAAGCTAACATAACATTGTAAATCAACCTTACTCCTACAAAATTATTTTTAAAAAATTATAGTGGTTTAGTTGGACACAGCCACCCCACCAAAACCCACTGTGAGTTTGTGAAAAGAGCTGACAGTCAGCAACTTTTTTATTTCCTTTTATCTTCTCTTCATTATGTCTTGATTTAAAGTATTCAACATTATGATTTTAACAGAATTGATGTTATGGTAAATCTCATCCCCAGCCCTAACTTTCCACCCCTCCCCATGTCCATGCTCTCAGCCATGTGATTTTGCAATTCGTCTCATTCAAATAGTGAAGTATATTGCCACACCCTTTGAGTTTGGCCATAGGATTTTGACCAACGTGCCAGTTTTCAGTTTAGACTTCAAGAGACCTCACAGGTTTTCACTTTTTATTTTTTGTTTCTACCGTTGCTATAAGACACATGTGCCTAGAAAATGCTGTTGATTCCAGGAGGATGATGAAAAGTTCATTGAGCTGATTCACCCAGCCAGCTACCCCAGCCACGAACCTCCAGGCACAGTCACCCCCAGGCACAGGAGCTAAATAAGTGCATTTGTGGTCATTGGCCCTGTGCTGCTTTTATAACAGCAGCTAACTAATATTTATGTATTTGTTTGAGTGAAATGTTCTCATATCAGCACGTATCAGATATAACGGATGTATTTACCATAAACCAATCACATACCTATCAAAACTGAGATTTTTCCATTACTTCTTAAATGTACCATCTTAAGCAAAATTAGGGTTGAAAACATAGATACAACAGGTACAGATACAATTAAGCCAATAATTAATTTCACACAATCATTACAAATAAAAAATGGTCCTTATTATATATAGGATTTGATTTCCTTTATTAAAAGAAGCCTTAAAATCATATGAAAATGTGACTAAAATGTACTGTGGCCGCATTTTTAAAAAAGTTGGCCTGAATTCTATCTTTGAAGGGAATAACAACTTATTTCAAGTGACTCATGACTTGACTAGCATTATCATTTCTCAGTTAATTTTGGATGATTTCTTTGATTTGTCTTTTGTCGCTACAAGTTTTTCTGTTTTAACTCACTTGGGTCAATCCCAAAATTTACCAACATAATAGCAAGCTTAATTTTATTTTTGCATTCAACAGACCTTATTAATAGCAAACTAATTTCTGTAGCTGCATTTGATGAAAATATGCTGATGAAACTCATATTTCACATCATTGACCATAATGAGCTATTTTATCAAACTGTCCTTATGACAGCATTATAGAGAAAATGATAAATTTACTAATTTATTCACTTGAGATTCCATTTGAAAACTTTAAAAGAAAGGAAAAGATCAATGAAGTCAGGTAAATTAGGCTCTCAACAAATGATACATCTAGATCTACATGAAACAATAGCACTAACCACCCTTCCTCTTAATGAAATGTTAACACTAAATAAGGATTGATTAATTATTACTTTTAATAAAATATTACAAAACAAAAAAGTAGCTGTGAAGTGCCTTGTTGTGAACACATAAACACAATGTTACTCATAATCAGTATAATTACTGCCCTGTTTTTATATAGAATAGGTGGGGTTTTTTTTCACTGTGTTGAATTTTTTTTAATTTTTACTAGGCTTTTAATTAATAAATTATCAATAAGTAGCTATATCAATTGATGAGAGTTATAATTATTTTGTAAGACACTTCGAAAAATTTAAAGTGACTAGAAATTGTAGCATAGTATCCCTTTCTGTGATGCTAAAGTGCACTTGGCATAGATGGGGCTGACTCTGCTGCAAAAACAATCACATGTAACAGATGGCCAAGAAGTTCATGAAAAGATGCCAAACATGACTGATTATTAGAGAAATGCAAACCAAAACTACAATGAGATATCATTCAGTATCATGTGTTGAATGGCCATCACCACAAAATCTACAAATAATAATTGTGCAGACGGTGTTTAACGAAGGGAATCCTCCTTCACTATTGGTGGGAATGTAAATTGGTTATAGCCACTATGGAATACAGTAGGGAGGCTCCTTAAGAAACTAAAAATATAGCTACCAGATGACACAGCAATCCCACTCCTGGGCATATACCTCAGAAAAAATCATAATTCAAAAAGATATCTGCATTCCAATGTTCATTGCAGCACTATTTACAACAGCGAGGACATAGAATAACCTAAATGTCCATTAACAGAGGAATGGATAAAGAAGAAGAGATACATATATACAATGGAATATTATTCAGCCATAAAAAGAAATGAAATTGGGTCACTTGCAGAGACATGGATGGACCTAGACTGTCATACAGAGTGAGGTAAGTCAGAAAGAGAAAAGCAAACGTACTATGAGATTGCTTATCTGTGGAATCTAGGAAAAAATACAGATGAAATGATTTGCAAAGCAGAAATAGAGACACATCAGTAGGCAGCAAACATGGATACCAAGAAGGTCAGAGCGGGTGAGATGGATTGAAAATTGGTATTGATATCTGCTCAGTACCCTGTGGTGACCTAAATGGAAAGGAAATCCAAGAAAAAGAGGATATATGAACATGTTTAATTGATTCAATTTTCTGTACAGCAGAAACTAATACAACATTGTGAAGCAACTATACTTCGATAAAATTTTATAAAGACTCTTCTAATGATAATGGGCGGAGGTTCATGACAGGGATCAAGACCATCCCTATGGAAAAGAAATGCAAAAAAGCAAACTGGCTCTCTGGGGAGGCCTTACAAATAGCTGTGAAAAGAAGAGAAGCAAAAAGCAAAGGAGAAAAGCAAAGATATAAGCATCTGAATGCACAGTTCCAAAGAATAGCAAGAAGAGATAAGAAAGCCTTCCTCAGGGATCAGTGCAAAGAAATAGAGGAAAACAACAGAACGGGAAACACTAGAAATCTCTTCAAGAAAAGTAGAGATACCAAGAGAACATTTCATGCAAAGATGTACTCGATAAAGGACAGAAATGGTCTGGAGCTAACAGAAGCAGAAGATATTAAGAAGAGGTGGCAAGAATACATAGAAGAACTGTACAAAAAAAAAAAAAAAAAAGATCTTCACAACGAAGATAATCACTATCATGTGATCACTCACCTAGAGCCAGACATCCTGGAATGTGAAGTCAAGTGGGCCTTAGAAAGCATCACTATGAACAAAGCTAGTGGAGGTGATGGAATTCCAGTGGAGCTATTTCAAATCCTAAAAGATGATGCTGTGAAAGTGCTGCACTCAATATGTCAGCAACTTTGGAAAACTCAGCATTGGCCACAGGACTGGAAAAGGTCAGTTTTCATTCCAATCTCAAAGAAAGGCAATGCCAAAGAATGCTCAAACTACTGCACAATTGCACTCATCTCACATGCTAGCAAAGTAATGCTCAAAATTCTCCAAGCCAGGCTTCAGCAATACGTGAACCGTGAACTTCCAGATGTTCAAGCTGGTTTTAGAAAAGGCAGAGGAACCAGAGATCAAATTGCCAACATCAGCCAGATCATCAAAAAAGCAAGAGAGTTCCAGGAAAACATATATCTTAGCTTTATTGACTATGCCAAAGCCTTGGACTGTGTGGATCACAATAAACTATGGAAAATTCTGAAAGAGATGGGAATACCAGACCACCTGACCTGCCTCTTGAGAAACCTATATGCAGGTCAGGAAGCAACAGTTAAAACTGGACATGGAACAACAGAATGGTTCTAAATAGGAAAAGGAGTACGTCAAGACTGTGTACTGTCACCCTGCTTATTTAACTTATATGCAGAGTACATCATGAGAAACACTGGGCTGGAAGAAGCACAAGCTGGAGTCAAGATTGCCAGGAGAAATATCAACAACTTCAGATATGCAGATGACACCACCCTTACGGCAGAAGTGAAGAGGAACTAAAAAGCCTCTTGATTAAAGAGGAGAGTGAAAAAGCTGGCTTAAAGCTCAACATTCAGAAAACGAAGATCATGGCATCTGGTCCCATCACTTCATGGGAAATAGATGGGGAAACAGTGGAAACAGTGTCAGACTTTATTTTTGGGGGCTCCAAAATCACTGCAAATGGTGATTGCAGCCATGAAATTAAAAGACGCTTACTCCTTGGAAGGAAAGTTATGACCAACCTAGATAGCATATTCAAAAGCAGAGACATTACTTTGTCAACAAAGGTCCGTGTAGTCAAGGCTTTGGTTTTTCCTGTGGTCATGTATGGATGTGAGAGTTGGACTCTGAAGAAAGCTAAGTGCTGAAGAATCAATGCTTTTGAACTGTGGTGTTGGAGAAGACTCTTGAGAGTCCCTTGGACTGCAAGGAGATCCAACCAGTCCATTCTAAAGCAGATCAGTCTTGGGTGTTCATTGGAAGGACTTATGGTAAAGCTGAAACTCCAGTCCTTTAGCCACCTCATGTGAAGAGTTGACTCATTGGAAAAGACTCTGATGCTGGGAGGAATTGGGGGCAGGCAGAGAAGGGGCCGACAGAGGATGAGATGGCTGGATGGCATCACTGACTCGATGGACATGAGTTTGAGTGAATTCCAGGAGTTGGTGATGGACAGGGAGCCCTGGCCTGCTGCTATTGAACACGACTGAGTGACTGAACTGAATTGAACTGAACTTAATGATAATAAATATGATTTGTAAATTTGTAAACAGACTTTAAAAAACAATTGCAGTACAATACATGAGAATGTCTTTTGTCAATCATTGTGCTCTATAAAATTTATATTCTCTTAACTCCAGAATCAAGGCTAACCTAGAGCAGGTCAGGGTCTGTGAAGAACTGACTCATTGGGAAAGACCCTGATCCTGGGAAAGGTTGAAGGCAGGAGGAGAAGGGGATGACAGAGGATGAGATGGTTGGATGGCATCACTGACTCGATGGACATGAGTTTGAGTGAATTCCAGGAGTTGGTGATGGACAGGGAGCCCTGGCCTGCTGCTATTGAACACGACTGAGTGACTGAACTGAATTGAACTGAACTTAATGATAATAAATATGATTTTGTAAATTTTGTAAACAGACTTTAAAAAACAATTGCAGGTACAATACACAAGAATGTCTTTTGTCAATCATTGTGCTCTATAAAATTTATATTCTCTTAACTCCAGAATCAAGGCTAACCTAGAGCAGGTCAGGGTCTGTGAAGAACTGACTCATTGGGAAAGACCCTGATCCTGGGAAAAGTTGAAGGCAGGAGGAGAAGGGGATGACAGAGGATGAGATGGTTGGATGGCATCACTGACTCAATGGACATGAGTTTGAGCAAGCTCCAGGTGATGGTGAAGGACAGAGAAGACTGGAGTGCTGCAGTCCATGTGGCTGTGAAGAGCTGGACATGTCCGAGAGACAGAACAACAACGTTGGTTCACAGTGCTGTGTTGGTTTCAGGTGTACAGCAGGTGAATCGGTTACACATGCCATATGTCCACTCTTGGTTAGATAATCTCCCCTATTGTCTATTACAGAATGTTTCAGAGTTCCCTGTGCTGTACAGTAGGTTCTTGTTAGCTATCTGTTTTACATACAGCTGTGTATATATGCTCATTCCTGTCTCCCAATTGATCCCCCAACGTCTTATTCTCTGGTAACCATAAATTTATTTTCTACATCAGTGGCTTTACTTCTATTTTATAAATAAGTTAATACCTTTTTTTTTCTGGATTCTGCATATCACAGCAAGGCTATTTTAAATGACAATCATGTTCTTGATAAACATTCACAGAAAAATGCTCTGATGCCATAACAGACACCGTTTCCTCCCTCCTTCATTGTTCCCTCTATTTCTGATGTTTCCAACCTGCTACCTTAAAACTGCCCACCTATTCTTCAATTCAATTAGTGAATCATAAAATAATGTTGAATTCCAAACGCAGCTGTAAAGATTAGGAGAACACAATATTCTTACTCAAAGTCGACACAGGAACAGCAAAACTATAGCTTCTGAAAAACTCCAAACATTTATAAAATAAATACTGGAATCACAGTTTGAACTTCAGAATGTTAGTACTGAACGTCAATATCTTCTGGGGCTGTCCTTTGAAAATAAGTTGTGTGAATATAGGTTAATCTCTGTCATTCTACACAATCACCTTTTCTTTAATAGTAGAAAGAGGAGAGCTGACCTTATCTTTCCTCACTGCTGCATATGAACGGCCTTCTATTTATACACTTCCTGTACACGTCTTCTGTTTACAGCACTTGAAAACAGTGCCACAGAAGTCAATGAGTCTGTACTTCATTATTAAAATACCTGATTATCATCGGCATAACACTGAAAATTTATTGAGTTATCCTGATGTGCACTTTCCAATAGCTTGCTTGTTCGTCTTATGTATTTCTCAGCACAACTTTATAAGTTGTGTACCAATATTTCCCATTATAGAGATAATGAAACTGAGGTTCTGAGAGATTCAGGAATTCCCTAATATCGCATGACTATTAAAAGTAGATGGTGTGGGATTTTCCTGGTGGTCCAGTGGTTAACAATCTGCCTGTCAATGCAGGGAACCCAGGTTCAATCCCTGGTCCGGGAAGATACCACTTACCACAGAGAAACTAAGCCTGCACAACTCGTGAGCCCATGCGTAGAGCCAGTGCACCAGACTGCCGAGGCCCACTCGCGGAGAACCTGCACCACAAGAAGAGAGGCCACTGCAATGAGAAGCTTGCACATCGCAATGAGAGAGTAGCCCCTGCTCTCTGCAACTAGAGAGAAGCCTGTGCACAGGCAAAAATAAAAATAAATAAATCTTTAAAAAAAAACAGCTGGTGTAACTGAGGTCAGATCCATCAAAACTGAGCATCTCCTAATATTGAAAATGTATTCTAACTTCAAAAGTTTTCGTTTGAGCTTCTATGCTATAATACATAAAGAATGATAAATGAGGAATTATTTATTTTTGTGGCATAGAGAAATATAGCATATAATTATCCTTCCACAATGTCATAAATAAACTACTGAACTAGCGATCAAGTCCAATGTCTGAAAAAATTAAGGTTAGTTTATCTTGCTTTTAGAAAGCTGACAAGTTTCATAAAGTGACCATTCTTTTTTAAAATACCCTTGTTCTTTGGAAGGAATGATGCTAAAGCTGAAACTCCAGTACTTTGGCCACCTCATGCAAAGAGTTGACTCATTGGAAAAGACTCTGATGCTGGGAGGGATTAGGGGAAGGAGGAAAAGGGGACGACAGAGGATGAGATGGCTGGCTGGCATCACAGAATCGATGAACGTGAGTTTGAGTGAACTCCGGGAGTTGGTGATGAACAAGGGAGGCCTGGCATGCTGCAATTCATGGGGTCGCAAAGAGTCAGACACGACTGAGCGACTGAACTGAACAGAACTGAAATGTCTATGAGAAAGTGGTCTAACTCCTACATCCTAGAAAAATGAAAACTGTATCAATATAGTGACTGAGTCAACAGTTTTATTTCAGGATTACTTTATAGATGAAACACAGATAATGTAAAAACTGCATATGAAGAAATAGACTACCTTAACTATCAAAAATTTAAATGATTCCTTAAAAGATATATACAACATCCCCTCAAATAGATGAATAAGTGGATAAATAAAAGATGAAGGGATATATGGATGGATGATAATATTTAGGTGGATAATAATATTCATTTTTTATTTAGGTTACTTTATTTTCAAACTGACCCCTACATAGGGAAGGTGGTGCATGGTCACATGAAATTTTCCAGCAACTTCTGTGTATCTTTCTGACTTTCAGACTCTGCCTCATTCCTATCTGTCCCTCCACACTCGAGCAACTTCACCGCACCTCCCTTCTGGTAACTGACAAAACTGCCTGGCTGCTGGACCACTGCTTCTGGCAAAACCTACTCAGTGTCTTCTCCTGTCACCTGCTCAAAGGTTATTAGAAAAGCTACAAAAAGAGACACAGAGACCTCATGAGATCCAACTGAAACATATTTGCCATATCTAGCAGCAGTGTGTCAGCCTCCAAGGAAATGATATATTCTTTTCTCTTTCCACACAGTGAGCATTATGTAGTAAACCATGCTTCTCTTTCGTTTTGACCTCTAGGAAGGTCAGAAGCAGATTTACCACTTAATTACATGAGGCTGGATAGGGAGAGGTTTTTTCTTTTCTCTCTGGTATAATTTACTCTATTTTGGCTTTTCCTGCTGTTAATTTTATTTATATTTAACTAATTAAACATCTCTCCAACTGGGTTTCCTAGAACGCTAGTTCTTATATGTGTTAATAGATGCTTTATTAAGAAAAAACAGATTACTTTAAAAATGTGTTTGGAAAATGTTGCACGATAATTATAGCTCCATGCCATCCACAATGGGCACTTTGTACTGAATTTTAAGAAAACTCACTGAAGTTCATTTAAGCAAAATTTTGAACAAATTTGAACATAAAGCAGTTTTGTCATGATATCTATCAATGTATCAAAATATAGCTTGAGAAACACTATGTACCTTCATTACATATATTTCCTGACATCCACTTTATGCCTTTGAGGAAATAAAAATTATGAATCAATGGATGGATGAATGATAAACAGACAAACTGAACATTTATTCCAAACTTGTACAATACATTATTATAATTTCCCAGTTGTATTCTAAAATGCAATTGGATGTGTGAAATTTCCTATACCCATTACAACAAACCTATTTACAGAAAGAATTTGAAACAGCTTAAAGAAATACCTTTTAGAGAATTTCTGAATAAGAGTAAAAGATAGGAATTTCTGAAGAAAAGTAGAAAGTGAGACAGAGAAAGAAGGTTAAATCTAGAAAAATAAAATCAACAAAAGAAAAAATACTGGCTTCTAGTTTAAGAAGGTGGAGTAGAATGAAGTGCGTTCATCTCCTACCAGAGTACCCAAACCTCAATTAGCTTTTGAACAACCATCAACAGGAGGACACTGGAACCCACCAGAAGAAGATACTCCACACCCAAACACAAAGACAAAGCTTCAATGAGACAGCAGGAGGGTCACAATCATGATAAAATCAAATCCCATACCCACCAGGTGGGTGACCCACAATCTGTAGAAGAATAATAACAGAGAAGTTCCCCCACTGTTGGGAAGGTTTGGAACACCACGTCAGGCTTCCCAGCCTGGGGATCTGACAAAGGAACTGGGAATCCCCAGGGAATCTCACCTTGAAGGCCATCGAGATTTGATTATAAGATTTCCACAGGACTGGGGAGCCAGAGGCAAATAGAGACTTATCTTGGAGGGTATGAACAAAACCTTGCAGGCACCAAGACTCAGAGGAAAAGAGCAGTAGCCCTATGGGAGGTTGAACCAAGAGACCTGCTAGTGTTGGAAGGTCTCCTGTGGAGGTGTGGGTGAGCAGGGCCTCACTGTGGGGACGGCACTGGCAGCAGCAGTCTGGGAAGGTCCCCCTTGGCAAAAGCCCTCCTGGAGGTCACCATTAACCTGACCAGACAGCCCCTAGACCTGTGGGCTGCATCACCTCAGGCCAGAAAATCACCAGAGGGGAGTGCAACCCTGCCCATCAGCAGGTACTGGACTAAAACTTTACTGAGCAGGGCCCTGCCCACCAGAGCAAGACCCAGTTTTCCCCACCACCAGTCCCTTCCATCAGGAAGCTTGCACAAGCCTCTTAGGTTCCTCCATCAGAGGGCAGACAGAAAAAAGCAAGAAGAACCACAGTCTCATAATAACTAAAACAAAAACAACATTGCAGAAAGTTGAAGAAAGTGAAAGTGAGAGTCACTCAGCCGTGTCCAACTCTTTGTGACCCTATGTACTGTACAGTCCATGGAATTCTCTAGGCCAGAATACTGGAGTGGGTAGCCATTCCCTTCTCCAGGGCATCTTCCCAACCCAGAGGTCAAACCCAGGTCTCCCACATTGCAGGCAGATTCTTTACCAGCTGAGCCACAAGGGGAGCCTAGTCAGCATTAAAAAGCAGAAAGTTGTGTCCCATATAAGGGCAAGACAAGGCTCCAGAAAAACAAGCAAATGAAGTGGAGACAGGCAACCTTCCAGAAAAAGGATTCCAATAAAAGATGGGGAAAGTGACCCAGGGTCTTGGAAAAAGAATGGAGCAAAGATTGAGAAGATGCAAAAAGTGTTTACCAAAGACCTAGAGGAGCTAAAGAACAAACATGTAGAGACGAATTATACACTAGAAAGAGTCCACAGCAGAGTAACTGGTCCCGAAGCATGGGTAACCGGCCTGGGGGACAGAACAATGGAGCTCACTGCCACAGAACAGAATACAGAAAAAAGAATGAATAGAAGCAAAGACGGCCTAAGAGACCACTGGGACAACATTAAGCACACCAACATTGGCATTATAGGGTCCCAGCAGGAGAAGAGAGAGAAAGGACCTGAGGGAGGATCTGAAGAGATAACAGCTGAAAACTTCCCTAATACAGGAAAGGAGATAATCAATCAAGTCTAGGAAGTACAGAAAGTCCACGCAGGATAAACCCAAGGAGGAACACACCAAAGCATATAGTAATCAAACTGACAAAAATTAAAGACAGAGACCGCCGGGGTCCTGCCCCAGTGGATCCAGGAAATTTGAAGTGGAGACAGCGAGGAAAACTTATTTATTTAGAAATATAAAAGAGAGTTTAGGAAAAAATAGTGTAGTAGGGAAGTTTAGTGGAGAAAAGAGGCTGAATAACTTGGTTTACGTGGAAAACCAATAAAGTTCCAAGACAAGGAACTTGCACCATCTACATTAGGGCACCGGCGTCCTCTTGAATAGCGGGGGTGCCCCACCTTGGGCTCCCTCTCACGTGGATCTTAAAAGCCAGGACAAGTAAGTAGACATGGCAAGCCTCCATGCCCCAGATGGGAATTCAGCCAGAAAACAGAGTAAGAAGACACGGGGGAAACCAGTCCAGTGAATGGCCCATCCTCTATTGTCTGGAAAGGCCTTATATACTCTTGATTTTACATAGAGATCAATGGATAATACAAAATTATGCAGCGTCAGCAGTCCTGACTCTTACTGAGACCAGGCTTTCTCTCTGCATACCTAGTTATATACATAAGTCTTGGGTGATTTACATCATCTTCTGGCCAAAAGGCCAATTAACATTTTATGGCCCTTTTCTGATAAGAGTTTGTCAACCAGAAGACTTATTTGCCCTAATACAGTTGTTCTTCCCAAAGGCTGGTGCCACTCTCAGAAAGCACTAAATAAAGTTCTTACATAGCAAAGACACAGCAATTTATAACAATGAAAGAAGTACAGTGATTTATAACAAAGAAAAAGTTAATTAACTCAAAAGTCTAGTGTTGCTAACATCAAAACCTACTATATTCCTTTTTCTATATCCCAATTACATTGATTAATATCCTTCAGGTGCCTAAAAGATAAAGAATATGGAGGCCTGGCAGCAGTCATTGAGTCAACAGTGAAACCCGTCACCAATATAATTTTTGGCTCTTTAGAAAAGGCTCTGTATCTTTAAGATGTTTTAAGCTTTGTGCCTCTCGCAGTTGGGGGGCTGTAAGCAATTCACAAGTTTGTAAAAAAGTCCCCAACTGTTAGGAAAGTTAGAGAGCCATCAAAGGGGTTTAAGCTGAAACATTCTTTTCATATGCAGGAGCTATTAACTGAAGCCCTGAGTTAACTTTTTCCAGAGAATGTCAGAAGAGTGGAAAGCACAGTACATAAAGCAGGCAGACTCGGGTTTTGGGGGGTAGATGTACAGGAAAACCCAGGGGGAACCCCTGAGGCCAGATCATGCCTTTGCGTTTTGTTGGGCTTCCTTCCTCATGACCTTTGCCATGGGCAGGATTCCTCATGCTGGCTCCTGGCAAGAGACAAAGTATTAATAGCAACAAGGGGAAAATGACAAATAACATACAAGGGAACTCCTACCAGGTTATCAGCTGATTTCTCAACAGAAACTCTATAAGTCAGAAGGGAATGGCATGATACATTTAAAGTGATGGAAGGGAAGAACCTACAACCAGGAACACTCTACCCAGCAGGACTCTCCTTCAGATTTGATGTAGAAATATAAAACTTTCCAGATAAGCAAAAGTTAAAAGAATTCAGCACCACCATACCAGCTTTACAACAAATGCTAAAGGAACTTCTCTAGGCAGAAGACTGAAGAAAAAGACCTACCTAAAGAAAATAAATCGAGAGCAATTAAGAAAATGGTAATAGGATCATACATATCAACAATTACCTTAAATGTAAGTGGAGTAAATGCACCAACCAAAGGCATAGACTGGCAGAGCACATGCATGTATGCATTCCACTTACCACACCACTCTGCTCATTCCCCAGAATGCATGCAATTGCTTTACATTGTTAGATTAGTCATGTTCCCATTATGGCTTGCAACTGCAATTATCTTTTTTATTTTTTCTAAATCTGGCTATTGATTCTGAAAACTGATAGGCATCTCTTACTATTGTGATGATGTAACTCTCACTGAGTTCATACAATTATATCATGATTCCGTTCAGTTCAGTTCAGTCGGTCAGTCGAGTCTGACTCTTTGTGACCCCATACATCGCAGCACACCGGGCCTCCCTGTCCATCACCAACTCCCTGAGTTCACTCAAACTCATGTCCATCGAGTCGGTGATGCCATCCAGCCATCTCATCCTCTGTCTGCCCCTTCTCCTCCTGCCCTCAATCCATCCCAGCAGCAGAATCTTTTCTAATAAGTCAACTGTTCACATGAGGTGGCCAAAGTATTGCAGTTTCAGCTTTAGCATAAGTCCTTCCAATGAACACCCAGGACTGATCTCCTTTAGAATGGACTGGTTGGATCTCCTTGCAGTCCAAGGGACTCTCAAGAGTCTTCTTCAACACCACACTTCAAAAGCATCAATTCTCCAGCACTCAGCTTTCTTAAAGTCTAACTCTTGCATCCATACATGACCACTGGAAAAACCATAGCCTTGACTAGACGGACCTTTGTTGGCAAAGTAATGTCTCTGCTTTTGAATATGCTGTCTAGGTTGGTCCTAACTTTCCTTCCAAGAAGTAAGCGTCTTTTAATTTCACGGCTGCAGTCACCATTTGCAGTGATTTTGGAGCCCTCAAAAATAAAGCCGGACACTGTTTCCACTGTTTCCCCATTTATTTCCCATGAAGTGATGGGACCAGATGCCATGATCTTAGTTTTCTGAATGTTGAGCTTTAAGCCAACTTTTTCACTCTCTCTTTCACTTTTATCAAGAGGATTTTTAGTTCCTCTTCATTTTCTGTCGTAAGGGTGGTGTTATCTGCATATCATGATTAGTCAACAGAAAAAAAATAGAATTCTATATCACCAAAACTACCATTTAATAGGAAAACCTGCATTAGTTTTTAAAATTCAGAGGCATATCAGGGTTATTTTGGAATTTTTTGAAAGCTACAAATGCCCAGATACTAGATTTTTTTTTTTTTTCCAGCAGACCTCCAGATGTGTTTCTAATGAGAAACCATCTTTAAAAACAACTGGACTATATGAATATCTCTTGCTTTTTTCTTGTTTGTTTCACCTTTTCTTTTTCATATTCAGCGCTCCCATTTCATTTAGTGTATGTTTTCCAGTTTCTCCATCTCTTCGTGCTTTTTTTGATGTTCTTTCTCAAACCTCTATTACACATGGTAGAAATGCTTTTATATACATTTATATAAATAAGATGCATAATATATATATTTTAGACAACTTGTGAATTTTTACCTAACTAAAAAATTTATGACATTCTTGATTCCACTAGTTTGACTTAGTATGAATAGGATGCTAGATTTCTAATTAAAAAAAAAGATATGCAAGAAGCAACTAAGGTTTACTGCATAGCACAGGGAACTATAGTCAATATCTTATAATAACCTAAATGGAAAATAGTTTAGAAATAAATATATGTGTATATGTTTACCTGAGTCACAAATAAAATAGAATTCTACTTTTTGATATTTAGTAATGTTTATCTTTTTGCCAGTTTTTTTTTTCTAAGTTTCCTATGGATATTTAATTACAACATATGAGATACAAAAACTTAAATATATTTGTGTAGGATATGGTTAATATAAATTAATATAAATCTATATATTTAAATTCAATGACATCATCCAAGATGTTCCCATTAATTTTTTGCACTTGATAAATATTCTCAGAGAAATATTAAAATGTCTCACTATGATTATATATTTTTCTTTTCCTTTACATTTCATCTGACTTTTGCCCTATGTACCTTTGTTTCTTTGTTGTTAAGTGTCTAATTGTTTGTGGTATTTATCTTCTTTGTGAATTGTACCTTTTATTGTTAAAAATATTCATCTTTGTTTCATTTTTTTAAAAAGAAATTTTAAAAAACAAACAAAAAAGGGAAGATACTGCAGTGGGTCACAAAGCTTAGCTCTGAAATTGTTACATCCAAGATAAGAAAAAGAGAAAGAAAACTGTCAAGTGGTTTTAAAGTTAGTGCTCTGTAATAAAAGAAAGCTTTCATTTCATGAATGAAATTAAAAGATGCTTGCTCTTTGGAAAAGTTATAACCAACCCAGACAGCATATTAAAAAGCAGACATTACTTTGCCAACAAAGGTCCATCTAGTCAAAGATATGGTTTTTCCTGTAGTCACACTTGGATGTAAGAGTTGGACTCTAAAGAAAGCTGAGCACCAAAGAATTGATGTTTTTGAACTGTGGTGTTGGAGAAGACTCTTGAGAGTCCCTTAGACAGCAAGGAGATCCAACCAGCCCATCCTAAAGGAAGTCAGTCCTGAATATTCATTGGAAATACTGATGCTGAAGCTGAAACTCCAATACTTTGGTCACCTGATGTGAAGAACTGATTAATCTGAAAAGTCCCTGATGCTGGGAAAGATGGAGAAGGGCACAACAGAGGATGAGATGGTTGAGTGGCATCACCAATCAATGGACATGAGTTTGAGCAAGCTCCAGGAGGGAGCTGGTGATGGAGAGGGAAGCCTGATGTGCTGCAGTCCATGGGGTTGCAGAGTCGGACACAACTGAGTGACTGAACTGAACTGAACTGAATGAAAGAAAGCAGACCAGTATAAAAGGTTATAAGAAAAACTTAGCCATTCTGAGTTACAAAGGTTTATCAAGTAGAAACATGATATTTAAGAGCCATTGGCAGTTTTATTACAAACACCATGTGATGTCACTTACATGTGGAATCTAAAGTATGACACAGATGAACCTGCCTATGAAACAGAAACAGAATCAGACGTGGAGAATGGACCCTGGGCTGCCAGGATGGAAGGCGGAAGGACGGAGTGGGAGACTGGGGTGATGATGCATAGCATGGATTAACAACACAGTCTTACTGTATAGCAGAGAACTATATTCAGTATTCTATGATAATCTGTAATTGGAAAGAATATTAAAAAGAATGTATGCATATTTATATATGTATAACAATTACTTTGCTGTGTAGCAGAAATTAATGAAACACTGTAAATCAACTCTACTTCTATTAAAAATGCAAATAGATTACAATAGCCTTATTATAGACATCACTAAGTGATGTCATTTTAAATGTATTTAATTATAGATATGTTAGATATAGTTAGGGAGGTCTTTTTAGACATATAACACTATTACTTTCAGGTGTACAACATAATGGTTCAATATTTGTATATATTATAAAATGATCAACACAATGAGTCTAGTTAACTTCTATCACTACACATAGTTACAAAAGGGAGGTTTTTAAATAAATATCTTATCAAGTGTAGGTGTGATGCATTCAGTAAACAAAGCTATAAGACTCAGTCAGTTTTGTAGGATATTAAAATGAATGAGCCAAACTTACCCTCATCTATACACTTTATAAAAGAACCATGAAAGCCTGTTAGATAACTCATAGATCCCAAGGATGATCAAGGCTGTAAAAAGAGGCCAGGTAGTAGATTTTGGAGAGATTGGTAAAGAGACCTGTCTCACGAGGGCCAACATGGGATGACTTGGGTCTTTCAATAGGGCTCCCTGGAGAGCACTCAGCATAAAGGCAGCACAGGCCTCCACGTTGGCCTCCTGGCCTGTGAGCCCAGGGAAGGCAGGAATCACACACGCCGCAGTGACCACTGGGCCTTCTGTGTCCTAGGCAGTGTACTGCATTACTTGTTATCTTACTTTTAGCTTGCCTCTTGCATCCAAGTGTAGGATACTATCCCCCAAAGTTGTCACTTTGCTTTATAATTGTCTAAAGTCCTTCACCCAACATTCTGTGATAATCTATATGGGAAAAGAATCCAACAAAGAGTGGAATGTTTATGTATAACTGAATCACTTTACTGACACCTGACACTAACACAACATTGTAAATAAACTATATCCCAATAAAATTAATAAAACACACACACAAGTCCTTCACTCCAGTCTCCTTCCACAAGATCTCATTCCATACAAAGGAGTTCCTGTTTCAAATTTCTTCTCTGCTTTTCCTCCCTATTGTCCAAATCTCCCTTCAAACCTCTCATTTAATAACAAAGATAATTTTAACTATTATAATTAAGAAAAATGTGTTTAAATTTCCATACTTCCTCATTCTGAGGTATGCTGCTGCTGCTACTAAGTTGTTTCAGTAGTATTCATCTCTGTGTGACCCCACACATGGCAGCCCACCAGGCTCCTCTGTCCCTGGGATTCTCCAGGCAAGAATGCTGGAGTGGGTTGCCATTTCCTTCTCCTTATTATGAGGTATAGTTTGCATTTGAAATATGGACTTATCTTAAAATAGAGACAAATGTTAAATACCAAACCTTTTTTATCCCTTTAATTATTATTAAATAAATAATATGTATTGCAATCACTGGTGTCTTAGAATGGAAGAAACATAGTAATTAATGTTGATAAATAAATGGCTGGTTAAAGTGAAAGTCGCTCTGTTGTGTCTGACTCTTTGTGACCCCATGGACTGTAGCCCAACAGACTTCTCTGTCCATGGAATTTTCCAGGCCAAAATACTGGAGTGGGTAGCTGTTCCCTTCTCCAAGGGATTGTCCCAACCCAGGGATCAAAACCAGGTATCTGGCATTACAGGCAGATTCCTTATCATCTGAGCCACCAGGGAAACTCAAATGGCTGGTTTCAATGCTATTTTCTTTTTTAATAATAGCTCTTTGGGGAGCAAATGCCAGAAAGCAATTTAATCTAGCTAATGCAGAAAAGGGAATTTATTAGGTCACATAACTGAAAATCCAGGAGTTCAGACACAGCTTAATCCATGGATTGACTAATGTCTCTAAGACTCTGCCTTTCTCATTATATCGCCTTTAGTTTAGCCGTGTGTGTGTGTGTGTGTGTGTGAGTGCATTTTTCCCCTAGCCAGTTATCTCTAAGTGGCAGGTGAATGGACCATTCAAAGACTACTTGTCTTAAGTGTTTTTGCCTGAAGGGCAAGAGCATATCTTTCCTGCTACATCTGGCAAAAGTCCTAGATGGTGATGGAATGGTACCCATGGAAGTACCTGAAAGAGGATTAGGGTTCCCACTGCACCATCTTAGGTGACCCTGTGACCCAAGAAGGCATGGATTTCCCCCCACTGTTTAGACTTCACACTCTTATTAAGAGAGAGCTGGGTCTCAGTGAAATGGCTTATGCTTTGCAGAAGATTCAGGATATCTGTACATCTCACAGTAAAAGCGGTTGTTCCTAACTTATTATGGGTGACAAAAAAGTTACCATCTTTAAGTGTCTCCAATCAACTCATCCAAAGACATTTTAATAACATTCCTCTTAGTTTTGTTTTGTTTTCTCGTGACTATTTTACTTCCCTGGGTGTTAAAATGTTATCCTCTATGATTTTGCTTAGTCTATATTTCTTCTGAAAGAACAAGAGATCATTAGGTCTGGAAGGAAATATCATTGTCATTTCCCACCGCTCTTTGCCTCATAGTGTGAACCATATTCAGAGGGACTGAGATTTAACCAAGGTCACAAAGAACAAATGCAACATCCAGAGTTTTCTCCACCATACATGTATATGCACTTGAAAGTGTAGGTCTGACTATAAAAGTATTTAAAACACATATCATAAATTTCCCATAGTTTCAAGGACACATAACTTATCTCTCAGAGATGACAACAGTGCTCAAGAAAATGGAAGTTGTCACTGAGTTTTTTTTAATTTTTTATGGAATTATAATTGACTTACAACATTGTGTTCCTTTTAGACATATACCAAAGTGACATAGTTTATATATATATATATACACATACACACACATACAAGCATATGGGTGTGGTGTGTGTATACATATATATATATATATATATATATATGTATGTATGTATTATATGTTCTTTTTCAGATTATTTTCCCACATAGATTATTATAAGATATTGAGTATAGTTACCTGTGCTATACTATAGGAACTTGTTGATTATCTATTTTATATATAATAGTGACAATGGAAACAGTGACAGACTTTAATTTGGGTGGGCTCCAAAATCACTGCAGATGGTGACTTCAGCCATGAAATTCAAAGATGCCTGCTCCTTGGAAGAAAACTTATGACCCACTTAGACAGGATATTAAAAAACAGAGACATTACTTTGCCAACAAAGGTCCATCTAGTCAAAGCTATGGTTTTTCCAGTAGTCATGTACATGTGTAGAGTTGGACTCTAAAGAAAGCAGAGCACCAAAGGGTGGATGCTTTTGAACTGTGGTGTTGGAGAAGACTCTTGAGAGTCTCTTGGACTGCAAGGAGATCCAACCAGTCCATCTTAAAGGAAATCAGTCCTGAGTGTTCATTGGAAGGACTGATGCTGAAGCTGAAACTCCAATACTTTGGCCACCTGATGCGAAGAGCTGACTCATTTGAAAAGACCCTGATGCTGGGAAAGATTGAAGGCAGAAGAAGAAGGGGATGGCAGATGATGAGAAGGTTGGATGGCATCACTGACTTGATGGACATGAGTTTGAGTAAGCTTTGAGAGTTGGTGATGGACAGAAAGGCATGGCGTGCTGCAGTCCATGGGATTGCAAAGAATCGGACATGAAAAAAAAAAAAGTCGGACACTACTGAGCAACTGAACTGAACTGAACTGAGTGTGTATTTGTTAACCCCACACTAATTTATTGTTCCCTCTTTGTCCTTTTCCCTGTCTTTTTTAAAAATTTTTATTTTTACTTTATTTTGCTTTACAGTACAGTATTGGTTTTGCCATACGTTGAAATGAATCAGCCACAGGTGTACATGAGTTCCTAATCCTGAACCCCCCCTCCCACCTCCCACCCCATATCATCTCTCTGGATCATCCCCGTGCACCAGCCTCAAGTATCCTGTATCCTGTATCGAACATAGAGTGGCGGTTCATTTCTTACCTGATAGTATACATGTTTCAATGCCATTCTCCCAAATCATTCTACCCTTGCCCTCTCCCACAGAGTCCAAAAGTCCATTCTAAACATCTGTGTCTCTTTTGCTGTCTCACATACAGGGTTATCATTACCATTTTCTAAATTCCATATAGTATACTGTATTGGCATTATTCTTTCTGGCTTACTTCACTGTGTATAATACGCTCCAGTTTCATCCACCTCGTTAGAACTGATTCAAATGTATTCATTTTAATGGCTGAGTAATACTCCATGGTGTGTATGTACCACAAATTTCTTATCCATTCATCTGCTGATGGACATCTAGGTTGTTTCCATATCCTGGCTATTATAAACAGTGCTGCGATGAACATTGGGGTACATGTGTCTCTTTCAATTCTGGTTTCCTCGGTGTGTATGACCAGAGGTGGGATTGCTGGGTCATAAGGCAGTTCTATTTGCAATTTTTTAAGGAATCTCCACACTGTTCTCCATAGTGGCTGTATTAGTTTGCATTCCCACCAACAGTGTAAGAGGGTTCCCTTTTCTTCACACCGTCTCCAGCATTTATTGCTTGTAGACGTTTTGATAGTGGCCATTCCGACTGGTATGAAATGGTACCTCATTGTGGTTTTGATTCACATTTCTCTGATAATGAGTGATGTTGAGCATCTTTTCATGTGTTTGTTAGCCATCCGTATGTCTTCTTTGGAAAAATATCTATTTAGTTCTTTGGCCCATTTTTTGATTGGGTCGTTTATTTTTCTGGAATTGAGCTGCATAAGTTGCTTGTATATTTTTGAGATTAGTTGTTTGTCAGTTGCTTCATTTGCTATTATTTTCTCCCATTCAGAAGGCTGTCTTTTCACCTTGCTTATAGTTTCTTTTGTTGTGCAGAAGCTTTTAATTTTAATTAGATCCCACTTGTTTATTTTTGCTTTTATTTCCAGTATTCTGGGAGGTGGATCATAGAGGATCCCACTGTGATTTATGTCGGAGAGTGTTTTGCCTATGTTCTCCTCTAGGAGTTTTATAGTTTCTGGTCTTAGATTTAGATCTTTAATCCCTTTTGAGCTTATGCTTGTGTATGGTGTTAGAAAGTGTTTTAGTTTCATTCGTTTACAAGTGGTTGACCAGTTTTCCCAGCACTACTTGTTAAAGAGATTGTCTTTAATCCATTGTATATTCTTGCCTCCTTTGTCGAAGATAAGCTGTCCATATGTGTGTGGATTTATCTCTGGGCTTTCTATTTTGTTCCATTGATCTATATGTCTGTCTTTGTGCCAGTACCATACTGTCTTGATGACTGTGGCTTTGTAGTAGAGCCTGAAGTCAGGCAGGTTGATTCCTCCAGTTCCATTCTTCTTTCTCAAGATTGCTTTGGCTATTCGAGGTTTTTTGTATTTCCATACAAATTGTGAAATTATTTGTTCTAGCTCTGTGAAAAATATGGCTGGTAGCTTGACAGGGATTGCATTGAATCTGTAGATTGCTTTGGGTAGTATACTCATGTTCACTATATTGATTCTTCTGATCCATGAACATGGTATATTTCTCTATCTATTAGTGTCCTCTTTGGTTTCTTTCATCAGTGTTTTATAATTTTCTATATATAGGTCTTTAGTTTCTTTAGGTAGATATATTCCTAAGTATTTTATTCTTTTCGTTGCAATGGTGAATGGAATTGTTTCCTTAATTTCTTCTTCTGCTTTCTCATTATTAGTGTATAGGAATGTAAGGGATTTCTGTGTGTTGATTTTATATCCTACAACTTTACTATATTCATTGATTAGTTCTAGTAATTTTCTGGTAGAGTCTTTAGGGTTTTCTATGTAGAGGATCATGTCATCTGCAAACAGTGAGTGTTTTACTTCTTCTTTTCCAATTTGGATTCCTTTTATTTCTTTTTCTGCTCTGATTGCTGTGGCCAAAACTTCCAGAACTATGTTGAAAAGTAGAGGTGAAAGTGGGCACCCTTGTCTTGTTCCTGACTTTAGGGGAAATGCTTTTAATTTTTCACCATTGGGGATGATGTTTGCTGTGGGTTTGTCATAAATAGCTTTTATTATGTTGAGGTATGTTCCTTTCATTCCTGCTTTCTGGAGAGTTTTTATCATAAGTGGATGTTGACTTTTGTCAAAGGCTTTCTCTGCATCTATTGAGATAATCATAAGGCTTTTATTTTTCAATTTGTTAATGTGGTGAATTACATTGATTGATTTGTGGATATTGAAGAATCCTTGCAACTCTGGGATAGTGTATGATCTTTTTAATGTGTTGTTGGATTCTGATTGCTAGTATTTTGTTAAGGATTTTTGAATCTATGTTCATCAGTGATGTTGGCCTGTAGTTTTCTTTCTTTGTGGCATCTTTGTCAGGTTTTGGTATTAGGGTGATGGTGGCCTCAGAGAATGAGTTTGGAAGTTTACCTTCCTCTGCAATTTTCTGGAAGAGTTTGAGTAGGATAGGTGTTAGCTCTTCTCTAAATTTTTGGTAGAATTCAGCTGTGAAGCCGTCTGGACCTGGGATTTTGTTTGCTGGAAGATTTCTGATTACAGTTCCAATTTCCGTGCTTGTGATGGGTCTGTTAAGATTTTCTATTTCTTCCTGGTTCAGTTTTGCAAAGTTGTGCTTTTCTAAGAATTTGTCCATTTCTTCCACGTGGTCCATTTTATTGGCATATAATTTCTGATAGTAGTCTCTTATGATCCTTTGAATTTCTGTGTTGTCTGTTGTGATCTCTCCATTTTCATTTCTAATTTTATTGATTTGATTTTTCTCTCTTTGCTTCTTGATGAGTCTGGCTATGGTTTGTCAATTTTATTTATCCTTTCAAAGAACCAGCTTTTGGCTTTGTTGATTTTTGTTATGGTCTCTTTTGTTTTGTTTGCAGTTATTTCTGCCCTAATTTTTAAGATTTCTTTCCTTCTACTAACTCTGGGGTTCTCCATTTCTTCCTTTTCTAGTTGCTTTAAGTGTAGAATTAGGTTATTTATTTGAGTTTTTTCTTGTTTCTTGAGGTATGCCTGTATTGCTATGAACTTTCCTCTTAGCACTGCTTTTATAGTGTCCCACAGGTTTTGGGTTGTTGTGTTTTCATTTTCATTCGTTTCTATGCATATTCTGATGTCGTTTTTGATTTCTTGTGTGATTTGTTGGTTATTCAGAAGCGTGTTGTTCAGCCTCTCTATGTTGGAATTTTTAATAGTTTTTCTCCTGTAATTGATATCTAATCTTAATGCATTATGGTCAGAAAAGATGCTTGGAATGATTTCTTTTTTTTTTTTTTTAATTTATCAAGGTTAGATTTATGGCCCAGGATGTGATCTATCCTGGAGAAGTTTCCGTGAGCACTTGAGAAAAAGGTGAAATTCATTGTTTTGGGGTGAAATGTCCTATAGATATCAATTAAGTCTAACTGGTCTACTGTATCATTTAAAGTTTCCGTTTCTTTGTTAATTTTCTGTTTAGTTGATCTGTCCATAGACATGAGTGGGGAATTAAAGTTTCCCACTATTATTGTGTTATTGTTAATTTCCCCTTTCATACATTTTAGCATTTTTCTTACATATTGCAGTGCTCCTATGTTGGGTGCAGATATATTTATAATTGTTATAATTTCTTCTTGGATTGATCCTTTAATCATTATGTAGTGGCCTTCTTCGTCTCTTTTCACAGCCTTTGTTTTAAAGTCGATTTTATCGGATATGAGTATTGCTACTTCTGCTTTCTTTTGGTCTCTATTTGCATGGGATATCTTTTTCCAGCCCTTCACTTTCAGCTTGTATGTGTCCCCTGTTTTGAGGTGGGTCTCTTGTAGGCAGCATATATAGGGGTCTTGTTTTTGTATCCATTCAGCCAGTCTTTGCCCTTTGGTTGGGGCATTCAACCCATTTACGTTTAAGGTAATGATTGATAAGTATGATCCCGTTGCCATTTACTTTATTGTTTTGGGTTCGAGTTTATACACCCTTTTTGTGTTTCCTGTCTAGAGAATATCCTTTAGCATTTGTTGGAGAGCTGGTTTGGTGGTGCTGAATTCTCTCAGCTTTTGCTTGTCTGTAAAGCTTTTGATTTTTCCTTCATATTTGAATGAGGTCCTTGCTACATACAGTAATCTTGGCTGTAGGTTGTTTTCTTTCATCTCTTTAAGTATGTCTTGCCATTCCCTCCTGGCATGAAGCGTTTCTATTGAAAGATCAGCTATTATCCTTATGGGAATCCCCTTGTGTGTTATTTGCTGTTTTTCCCTTGCTGCTTTTAATGTTTGTTCTTTGTGTTTGATCTTTGTTAATTTGATTAATATGTGTCTTGGGGTGTTTTGCCTTGGGTTTATCCTGTTTGGGACTCTCTGTGTTTCTTGGACTTGGGTAATTATTTCCTTCTCCATTTTAGGGAAGTTTTCAACTATTTTCTTCTCAAGTATTTTCTCATGGTCTTTCTTTTTGTCTTCTTCTTCTGGGACTCCTATAATTCGAATGTAGGAGTGTTTCATATTGTCCTGGAGGTCTCTGAGATTGCCCTCATTTCTTTTAATTCGTTTTTCTTTTTTCCTCTCTGATTTATTTATTTCTACCATTCTATCTTCTATTTCACTAATCCTATTTTCTGCCTCCCTTATTCTACTATTTGTTGCCTCCAGAGTGTTTCTGATCTCATTTATTGCATTATTCATTATATATTGACTCTTTTTTATTTCTTCTAGGACCTTGTTAAACCTTTCTTGCATCTTCTCAATCCTTGTCTCCAGACTATTTATCTGTGATTCCATTTTGTTTTCAAGATTTTGGATCATTTTCACTATCCAGAATTCTTTCTCAGGTAGATTCCCTATCTCTTCCTCCTTTGTTTGGTTTGGTGGGCATTTCTCCTGTTCCTTTACCTGCTGGGTGTTCCTTTGTCTCTTCATCTTGATTATATTTCTGCGTTTGGGGTGGCCTTTCTATATTCTGGGAATTTGTGGAGTTCTCTTTATTATGGACTTTCCTCACTGTGGGTGGGGTTGTATCAGTGGCTTGTCAAGGTTTCTTGGTTAGGGAGGCTTGTGTTAGAGTTCTGGTGGGTGGAGCTGGATTTCTTCTCTCTGGCGTGCAATGAAGTGACCAGTAATTGGTTATGAGGCATCAATGGTTTTGGAGTAACTTTGAGCTGCCTGTATATTGAAGCTCAGGGATGTGTTCCTGTGTTGCTGGAGATTTTGTGTGATATGTCTTGCTCTGGAACTTGTTGGCCCTTGGGTGGTGCTTGATTTCAGTGTAGATATGGAGGTATTTGATGAGCTCCTATCGATTAATGTCCCCTGGATTCAGGAGTTCTCTGCTGTTCTCAGGATTTGGACTTAAGCCTCCGGCTTCTGGTTTTCAGTTTTATTTTTACAGTAGCCTCAAGACTTCTCTATTGATACAGCACTTATGATAAAACATCTAGGTTAAAGATGAAAAGTTTCTCCACATTGAGGGACACCCAGAGAGGTTCACTGAGTTACATGGAGAAGAGAAGAGGGAGCGGGTAGTTGGAGGTGACTGAAATGAGATGAGGTGGGATCAAAAGAGGAGAGAGCAAGCTAGCCAGTAATCACTTTCTTATGTGCACTCCACAGTCTGGACCACTCAGAGATGTTCATGAAGTTATACAGGGAAGAGGAGAGGGAGGAAGTAGACAGAGGTGGCCAGGAGGATAAAAGGGAAATGAAAAGGAGAGAGACAGATCCAGCCAGTAACCAGTTCCCTAAGTGTTCTCCACCGTCTGGAACACACAGAGATTCACAGAGTTGGGTAGAGAAGAGAAGGGAGAGGGAGGAGGCAGAGACAACCTGGTGGAGAAAAAGGAGAGTCCAAAGGAGGAGAGAGTGGTCAGGCCAGTAATCTCACTCTCAGGTAAAATTGGGTACTGAAGATTGGGTTTTTAAATGTACAAAATTGACAACAAATACCAAAAAGCAAAGATTAAAAATCTAGAGTAGAGGTTGGATTTTCAAAAATACAATATTAAAGAAAAGAAGAGGAAGAAGAAAAAAAAAAACAAAGTCACGAGAATTATTAAAAAACAACAACAACCACAAATATATATATATATACGGCATTTGCTTTAAAAATAGGGTCTTTTTTTGAAAATTAATAGTAGGTTATAAAAATTAAAATTAAAGGAGAAATAGAGGACTTAAAAATTTTTTAAAGTTAAAAAAAGAAGAAAAACAAAAGAAGAAAAAACAATCAAACAACAACATCAACAAAAAAAAAAGAAAGAAAGAAAGAGAATGGTTGTAAAAATAGTAAAGATATTTCTGTGACTTTCTCTGGTGTTGTGGGCAGTGTAGGGTCACTTCCAAGGCGGTTCCCTCTGTTTAGCTTCTTCTGTTTGCTGGTCTCTTCAGTGTCTGATTTCTGTCCTGACACAAGTGGGGGGGTGGTGGACACTTTTTTTTTATTTTTAGGCTCACTTGTTCAGTCCCACTGTGGGGAGGGAGGGATGCTGCACACAAATAACACTGGCGTGTGCTCGCAGTGTCTCAGCCACACTGGGCATGCCCCTGCACACGGCGCTCACCACTCAGGCTCTACGTTGCTCCGCTGGGAACCGTCTGAGGCCGGCCCTAGGCTGCATGCGCTTCCCTGGTCTAAGCCGCTCAGGCTCGGCTCTCAGGTAGCCCTCAGAGGCACAGATTCGGTTGGGCCTGCGTTTTGTGCCCTTCCCAGGACGGAGTAGCTCAGGCGTTTGGCGAGCTCAGTCGCTGCGACTTGTCGCCTTTCCCGGCCCTGATGCTCAGTTTTCTGGGTGTACTGCTGGCGCCCCTTGTGAGGTGGATGGTGACTGTCCAGGACCCCAGGAAGTCTTAGCAAAGAAGCCTGCTTGCAGTTTGGTAGATAAAGTCTTTCCAGCATTGCGATTGCCCGCTTCCAGCCCTTACGGCTCTGGCTGCCTGTCACCGGAGGGGGATGGTCTGCAGCTGGCTATTTCTGTTCCGTCCTTTGTTCTGTGCATGGTCCTGGCGGTGTCTTATGTTAGAGCTTTTCACGTGGTAGCTATCCCACAGTCTGGTATGCTAGCCCAAGTTGGTTCGCTCTGGTTACATTTGTGGCATTTTGGCCCGATTCTTAAAAAGCACTGCAGCCCGTGCACCCTGCCCAGCCCCCACTTGCTAGTGGCAGATGCAGGCGTCTGCGCTGCTTCTCCACTGGGGGAGTTGCCGTTGGGCTCATAATCTGTTGGTTTTAATTATTTATTTATTTTTCTTCCCTGTTATGTTGCCCTCTGTGCTTCCAAGTCTAGCCACAGACTTGGCCACGAGAGTGTTTCCTGGCGTTTGGAAACTTCTCTCTTTTTAAGACTCCCTTCCCAGGCCAGGACTCCCTTCCTGGGACGGAGCTCCCTCCCTACGTCCTTTGTCTCTTTTTTCATCTTTTATATTTTTCCTACCTGTTTTTGAAGACAATGATCTACTTTTCTGGGTGCCTGATGTCCTCTGCCAGCATTCAGAAGTTGTTTTATAGAATTTACTCAGCTTTGAAATGTTCTTTTGATGAATTTGTGGGGGAGAAAGTGGTCTCCTCGTCCTATTCCTCCACCGTCTTAGGACCCCACCTTTCCCTGGCTTCTTTATCTATCCCTCTGCTGATGAACACTTAACTTTCTTCCATGTCTTGGCTGTTGCAAACAGTGCTGCAGTGAATATTGTGGTGCATGTATCTTTGCAATTAGAGTTGTCTGCAGATACATACCAAGGAGTAGGATTTCTGGATTATCTGTTTTTAGCAACTGAGTTTTAACTCAGATAATCTTCCAGGATGACCCATTGATGTATCTCACTTTAAATTGAATTGTTTAAAATGTAGAAGCTTCTTCCATTTCATTTTTATATTTTTAAAGAACAACACATTTTAAAGAGTGACTCTTGCAAAACATAAAAATAACTCCTCCAACACTTTTTGAGAGTTTTCAAGCTGCAAACGCACTTACTTTATGCCCTGTAGACTTGACCTTAACATTCTAAGAGTTTTACTGCCTTCAGTTGACTCCAGGGTATGAAAAGCATTCCTCATATTTCATCAGCTTTTGACAATAGGCACTTATGGGCCTGAGTGATCTAAAATAGATTAGCAAGGACCTAAAGTACTTTAATGAATAATAGGGCACTTTAAAATTTATTTTGTTTTTTAATTCACTTAACTGAAATCCATTTACCAGCCAAAACACTCCCTCCTGAACATATTAGAAGGAATAGTATGTTGAGGTTTTATTAATTTATTACTTTTCAGGTCATTTATCATTTATTCATTTTATTAATTTATTCACTGAATTGGATTTCACCTTATAAAACTTGTAGAACTCAATAACTTTGTGGGGCTCTATGTGCAACAAAATAAATTTTCAGCAGATTATCTGGGGAATTTGGAATCTATGAGTAAGAACACTATTGGTATAATGCAAAAGTACAGTTAGCATTTCAAAGAACATAAGATGTCAGGGATGCACTTAAGAATTTTGATTCTATCTCCCTTGGAAGGTAGTGTTTTTAAAACAATCAAAACTGGTTTGGGGGTATTTTATATTCTTCCCCTTTTGTTATCTTAGTTATTCATTAATAAAACTCCCTCTCCCTCTCATCAACATTCAGTCTTTTAGAGCACCTACCCTCTCCTCACTGATGAAAATTATAAAGTTTTTAATGAACTGATTCATACCTGAGTCCCATATGTTCCCAGCTTGACTAACAAGGAATCATAGTGGGGTTTTGACCATCATAACTAGATTTGTAAATAACATTTGGCAGACAAGGTTGAGGAAGATCTTTCTTTTCCCATGGAATGGCAAGGTGTTGGCAGTCATCTATGTGGATGACTGCTCTGGCCTCTTAGAGGGACTTAAGTCTTTCCTAAAAACAATTTCCCTCTGAAACCCTCCTACACCATTCGTGGGTATGTAAATTTGTGTGGACTCTATGGAAAACGGTATGGAATTTCCTCAAAACACAAAAAATAGAACTGCCATATGACCCTGCAATTGTGTTCCTGGGCATATAAAAATAAAATCCAAAAACACTAATTTGAAAAGACATGCACCCCAATGTTCATAGCAACTTTATTTATAGTTTTCAAGGTGTAGAAACCACCTAGGTCCAGTCAACAGAGGAATGGATGAAGATGTGGTGCATGTGTACAATGGGACACTGCTCAGCCTAAAACGAGAGTGACGCGTTGCCATTTGCAGCAAAATGGATGGAACTGGAGGGCATAATGCTAAGTGAAATAATTCAGACAGAGAAAGACAAATACAGTGTCATATCATTAATATATGGAATTAAAAATAAAACTGCAAACTAGTGAGTAAAACAAAGTAGACTCATAGAGAACCAACTAGTGATTACTAGAGGGGTAAGATGACTGGGAGGGACAACATAGGGTAGGAGATTTTGAAAAAGGGTTATTATGTGACTGTATGAAGTCATGTTTGTGAAATGTCTGAAAACTCTAAAATATCATACAATTTAAAAAATCTTTCATTAATTAAAAAATAAGGAAATGGTAACAATAATTTCCTTCTTAGCAGGTTAAAATGCTGTTTAATCTGAGATTTAACCATATGTGCTTCGTTCTTTGGGTCCACAGAGCTAAGGCTCTTGAAGAAAGCTGTTTCCTTTGTCCATCTTAAACCACCATCCTCCAAAGCAATTGAAAAGAAAAGACTCTCTACTATAGTGCTTAGCACTATATTTCAGCAACTAAGCTGACAAACATAAATCCTACCTGTAGGGTGGCCCACATCAGACAGTGGATAAATCTAGATCATTTGTGCTGCTGAACCACTTCTATAAGCTTTACACTCCAGTTCTTCCATCTCTGGGTTGTAATCTTACTGTCTCCCTTGCCTTACACAGTGCCTCACAGGTTTTTCAATAAATATTTTTCACACAAATGAATGAAAAAATAATCCAAATTCCTAGGTGCCCCAAACTGATCTAGTGTGCTTGATTTATGCCCCAATCCCTCCAAAACTGGACTATTGCCCACATCTGAGTTCCTGATATCTGAAGTGCCATCTGGACCACACCTATTACCTGAGGCTCAGAGGACTTTTATCCTGCCCTGAACTGATAGTGCTCATCCTGGAATTGTATTAATACTTAGATTTTACAGAATCCTTTTCATGTTTTCAAGCTCCCTCCTCCAAAATTCAGCCTCACAATTGGGAATGTAACTTTGGGTCCATTTTTCATGAGCCCACTCCCTAGAATTAGTGACCTGAGCCATAATGTCAAGTTGAAACCTTTAGATTCTGCTAAAGGTCTCTTCACTTAATCCTTGCCTGCCCCCTCCCCATGTCCACTGTCATTGTCCAAAATTTGATTTAGAAAGGAAGTTTTTTATTCTCTCTCTTTTTTGGGGGGTGGGGCGTGGCTGGGTGGGTATATTTACCTCACAATGCTGTGTTAGTTTCTGCTGTACAAGAAAGTGGATCAGTTACACATATACACACATCCCCTCCCTCTTGGATCTCCATTCCACCCCCAGGTCAGCACAGAGCACCTGGCTAAGCTGCCTGAGCCATACAGCAGCTTCCCACTAGCCACCTACTGGACACGTGGCAGTGTGGGTGCATCAGACCTCGCCTCCTGACTCTCCTTCCTACGTGCCCTGCGTCCGCACACTCCTCTCTGTGTCCATGTCTCTGCTCTTGTCAGTCCTTCAGTCATGTCTGACTCCTTGCATCCTCATGGACTGCAGCCCTCCAGGCTCCTGTCCATGGAATTCTCCAGGCAAGAATACCAGAGCTGGTTGCCATTTCCCCCTTGTCCTATCCTTGAAATAGGTTGATCTATACTATTTTTCTAGATTCCACATGTGTGTGTTAACATACGATATATTTTTTCCTGGCTTACATCACTCTGTGTGACAGACTCTAGGTCCATCCACATCTCTGCAAATGACCCAGTTTTGCTTTTTTATGGTGGAGTGATATTCCATTGTGTGTATGTACCAGAGGGATCAAACAGAGATTCCAAATATATTGGTTTCAATGCCCACATTTAGAAATATTAATATATTCTCATGCACCCAATAATATAAAACACTAGATTTAACAAGGGGGAAAAATATCTAGGTCATGCCAATATTCTTCTGTCTCATCTCCTATAACAAGATGTTGAGTATCTTCAGAGAAAATTACAAAATATTTTCGTGAACCTACTGTCTGCCAGATTCTCTGTAGATTTGTAAGATAAAATGATGAATAAGACAGTGAGGTTCCAGCTCTCACAGTATGTTTAGCTGGCTCATTTTTCATAGATTTGTGTCACTACAAATTCAGTTCCCAGGATAACTGCGTTTTCAGCTCTATCCAACAATCCTATGTGTTCCTAGACAGTTTTTTCCCCTGTTCTCCAGTATGATGCTTTCAGGACACTTCACTCACTGCAAGCTCCTATGTTCCACCTCCCTCCTTAATCAAGACTAACTATAACTCTAACTCAAGGACCATGGGTTCATTGACATCACCCAAATGTTATCTCCTTCAATTCAAAATATCCAGCCAACTTGGCTTTTTTCCTCCTATCAAGCACGAGAGGTATCTTTCCTTGCCTCTGAGATAAATCTGATACTTCTCCTGGTCCTCAAATATCTCCGTTCATAATTGTTTTCACCCCTCTTTCTGACTTCATCACCTGTTTCCAGTCTATAGATTCTTTCCTCTATAAACAGGCTGAGGAAGCTCAGCCAGCACACACACACAAACCCTATGTTGACCTTCTCTGGTGTTCCTTTCCTTTTCCTATCCTTTCAAATGCAAGCCTTTTGGAAAAGGTCTCTCCACACATGGCTTCCACGTTTGCCTCTCCCACCCAGTCCCCCTCTGCCAGACATCTCACCCAGTTTCTATGCCCAGTGCTCCCTTTCTGACCCTAGACTCGCAAAATAGAACCATTGTGTTGACGAACCCTATATTTTTCTGTTCTAACATTGCTGGATCTCACTGATGCACTTGACACCCTTATTTCCCCCTTACAATGGAAACATTCACTTTTCCAGGAATTCATTATCCTCCACCCTCTGGTTGTTTATTCTCTCAGTACTTAGAATACAATGTGCCCTACCTTTCTGACCTGTAGCACTTCTACTGAAAAACTGACTGATGATTTTATTCCCTTAGATGTAACAAGTTGTTTTTCTCTTGTTGCTTTTAATATTCTCTCCCTGTCTTTAACTTTTAACATTTTAATTATAACATGTTTTGGTGTGGGCATCTTTGAGTTCCAAAGATTCTTTCCCACTATATAAAAGGTTATCAGTTTTTAATATTTTTATGAAAAACTTTTACTACTTTTACAATCAGAGGAAAGGTTATATTAACAAAAAAGTCTATCCTCAAAAAAAAAAATTTGCCTGAATCTTCACTGAGTCATCTCAAAAGATGGTTACACACATGCATGCATATATGTAATTCTAAAATTAATTTGATGGCTTCCCTGGTGGGTCAGTGGTAAAGAATCTGCCTGCCAGTACAGAAGACATGGGTTTGATCCCTGGGTCAGGAAGATCCCCTGGGGAAGGAAATGATAACTCACTCCAGTATTCTTGTCTGGAGAATTCCATGGACAGAGGAGCCTAGAAGGCTACAGTCCATGGAGTCAGAAGAGTTGGACATGACTTAGCAACTAAACTACCAACAACACCACTGGTGATTCAGTGGTAAAGAATTCACCTGCCAACGCAGGGAACACAGATTTAATCCCTGATCGGGGAAGACATAACATAGCAAGAAGCAACCAAGCCCACGTGCCACAACTATTGAGCCTGTGCTCTAGAACCCTGGGACTGAAACTACTGAGCCCAGGAGTTGCAAGTACAGAAGCCTGCACACCTAAAGCCCGTGCTCAATAGTAAGAGAAGTCACTGCAATGAGAAGCCCCCACACCTCAAAATAGAGTTGCCCCCAGTCACTGCAACCAGCAAAAAGCCCACGGAGCAACAGAGACCCAGCACATCCAAAACTAAACAAATCACTTTCAAAAGTAAAAATAATGTGAGCAACACCAATGCAAACGTGGCATATTCCAATTGGATTCATCCTTATAATAAAATTTTGGCGTGAAACTCTGGAATTTCTTTGCCATGTATAATGATGATTGATTTAATAAATATTGGGGAAATTATTTACATAAAATCAGCCTAGATTTTGGAAATTTTCCACTAAAATCAGAGCCATTTAAGTCATGACAACATTTGAACAGTCATAAAGCATTATACAGATTTAGGAATAAGCCAGCTTGAAGAAGGCCCAAATTCCCAGGTTTTACCCTAGTCAAATTTCAACATAGAAAAAGGAGGGAATTAAATTTCCACTAATTTTAGACACTATTATAAAAATATGTAGTTTAAAAGGCATTCTTATAGCATTTATGCCTCATTCTAACAATTTCATAAATTGAAAAGAAGGGAATAAACAGAAAATAAAGATATGCTAGGAAATGTATTTGACTCGGAAATATTTGGCAGTGTGAGTGCCCAAGAACCTTCACTGCATTTTTGGACTCTTCCCATAACTTCTCTGCTCACACTTCTCTCTGGGACTGAGTGACAATAGCTTATCTATCGTCATGTCTCTAGAATTTCACTTGTTGCTCCTGCACTGTCATATACTTGATTTATGTTTTTCTTCTTCTGTTGAAGATAGTTGAATAAGACTTCAAATAAGCATATTATAAAGCCCTTCAGAGAGGTGCTTTTTGTTTGTTTTTTTAGTAACATTTGGCCTTTACCTAAAGTTGCAATCAATCACGTTGAGAAAAATGCGTCTATATTTTAACTGTAACTTTCATTCAGTTCAGTAACTCAGTCATGTCCAACTCTATGACCCTATGGACTGTAGCACACCAGACTTCCCTGTCCATCACCAACTCTTGGAGTTTACTCAAACTCATGTCTATTGAGTCGGTGATGCCGTCCAACCATCACACCCTCTGTCATCCCCTTCTCCTCCTGCCTTCAATCTTTCTCAGCATGTGGGACTTTTCAGATGAGTCAGTTCTTCACATCAGGTGGCCAAAGTATTGGAGCTTCAGCTTCAGCTTCAGCATCAGTCCTTCCAGTGAATATTCAGGACTGATTTCCTTTAGGATGGACTGTTTGGATCTTCTTGCGGTCCAAGGGACTCTCAAGAGTCTTCTCCAACACCACAGTTCAAAAGCATCAATTCTTTGGTGCTCAGCTTTCTTTATAGTCCAACTCTCACATCCAAGCATGACTACTGGAAAAACCATAGCTTTGACTAGACAGACCTTTGTTGGCAAAGTAATGCTTCTGCATTTTAATGCTTGTCTAGGTTGGTCATAGCTTTTCTTCCAAGGAGTCGTTTAATTTTGTGGCTGCAGTCACCATCTGCAGTGATTTTGGAGCCCCCCAAAATAAAGTCTCTGTTTCCATTGTTTCCCCATCTATTTGCCAAGAAGTGATGGGACAGTCTCCAAGCCAGGCTTCAACAATACATGAACCATGAACTTTCAGATGTTCAAGCTGGATTTAGAAAAGGCAGAGGAACCAGAAATCAAATTGCCAACATCTCTTTGTGACTCCATGGGCTGTAGCCCACAAGACTCCTCTGTCCTTGGAATTCTCCAGGCAAGAATACTGGAGTGGGTAGCCATACCCTTTTCCAGGGGATCCTCTTAACCCAGAGATGGAATGCCCATCTCTTGCACTGCAGGTGGTTTCTTTACTGTCTGAGCCACTTCTGGTGTTCCCCATTAAGATGTATTTTCTGTCCTGTTGCCCCTGAATGATCCCTCACCTATCAGCACATGGTCAATCTCTTCTTATATAAGACAAGGAGATACAGATCCAAACACAAATGCATGTGGCATGCTTACCTCTGTTTCTTATTCTCTATAGTCTGATTTTTCTTTTCTCACTAACTTTCTACATTTCTTTCTGTTTCTGACTCTCTGCATTAAAAATCTCACCTTTATCTTGGATGACTGACATTTCTACACCATTTGTTATGATGTCTGAAAACTGTTTAAAAAATTATCTTGAAATATTTTAAAAGAGTTTATAATTGAAGAATGAACTTCCAGATTTGCTTCTTTGTGAGTTATTAATTCTATGGATTTGGGTATTAAAACTGGGGACTACCTTGCCTGAGCCTGGTTTATGGATCCAAGTCCTCATCAAGTGGAAAACTGGACTGAGGTCCTTTTATCTGTGACTGCATTTCTCTAAGCAGTGGCCTGAGAACTCTGTTTGCCCTCATATTTCAACATAAATTCCAAATAGAACATAAATCAAAATTGGTCATTTGATCAACTGAGAATCCATCAGTCCTTTTCACTTTCAGCCCTCACATCTCCCCTAACTTACCTTAAATTTCATTGTCAATCTCTGTAATCACTCTTTTGTCCATTTGTTTTACTTAACTGCCTGGTATATCCCCAGTCTTAATTCAATGCACTGATGCTACAAAGGTCCTGTGCAAATGAAAGCTGATGGAAAAATTACTCAAGCATACTGACCAAGCTCAGCTTCAATTCCTTCCTGTTAACACTAGGGGCCCTTCTTGGAGCCCACTAACAATGTCTCCTGTCCACAGTTTATCCATGCTCTTACTTTTCTAGCCAATGACTTCACGTCTTCTGTTCTCTCTTCAGTCTATAAAACCTCCTGCCCCATCCTCTTTCTTAGCTGAGTTGGGGGGGGAAAAAGGAGTCAGAAGAGAACCTCCATGAACTGCTCTCGCCCAGCTTACCCACCTGCCAGCATCTGTGTTCAGAAACCTGGCCTTTCCCAGATTAACTGTCCAAATTCTATCAGTGTATGCCACATTCACTCCCCCACAAATGATACTTTGCCAGCAAGCTTCCCTCTCCTCCCTGCATCTGCTCTTCTCTCTGCTTGATTACTTCTATTGGCATGCAGACTTGACATGTTAGCTCCTGCCTTCATGCTTTTCTCCCACCTTATAAAAGTTTGTCCTCATGTCGTTCTCTCAATACAACCCTACTTCTCTTTTCCTTTCAAGTAAAATTCCTGAAAACGCTTGTCTATGTTTGGTGGCTTCCCCAGTTCTCTCATTTTCTCTTCGAGCTTTCCAATCAGGTCATCATCTCAATCATACCACAAAAACTTATTTCTGATCTCCACACTGACAAACCCAAAGATGCATTTTCTCTTATCTTCTTATTTGAACTATAAACTGCATGCATTGCAAACTGTATACTCCTCCTTTCTTCTAGAAACTCTTCCTTCATTTGGCTAAAAAATCACATTCTCTAGTTCTTCTATTTCAGAAGTGCAAGGGTAGTTCAGTTAGGGTTTTATAAGCTCACCATTTTCTATTACTTATTATTTCTGTTGATTTTAATTATCTTGAAAATTCTAGGCAAGTCAATAAAATATAATAAACAAATAAGAGGCAAGAACACCTAAATGGAGTAAACAAAATTATTATAACAAATAGAGGATTATCTACCTAAAATTTTAATTACCCAGGAACAACTTTAACATCAAACATGTAGCTCCTAAAGGAAGAGAACTGCAGCTGCTAGTGAGAGATGTGAAAGATGATGACAGGTCAGAAGACAGTTGCAGAGATTTAACCCAGGAAGTAAGTAGCTTATAGAAAGGTTGGAAATGTCTTCTGAAGCCATTAGTTACAGAACTGGATACTGTGGTCCTGGATTGGAAACCTAAGTATCACGGAGATGTCAGTCTGAACAAATTTATCTACATGTTTTTAAAAATTCCATCCAAAATCTCAATAAGACATTTTCTACAAAAAGTTAGCATAGTTCTCAAATTTACCAAAAAGCTGTGACAAGCAAGAGAGGCTCAGGGGAAGAACTGGGAAAATCCAAAGAAAATCTGACGTTTACTCAACAATATTCAAGTGTTGATTTCTTAGTTCTAATAATTGTTCTGGGCACTCTGGTGGCTCAGTGGTAAAGAATCTGCCTGCCAATGCAGGAGACACAAGTTTGATCTCTGGGTAAGAAATATCCCCTGGAGAAGGAAATGGCATCCCACTCCAATATTCTTGACTGGGAAATCCTATGGACAGAAGAGCCTCGTGGGCTACAGTCCATGGGTTCTCAAAAAGAGTCACACATGACTTAGCAACTAAACAACAACAATATTGTCCTATGGTTTTGAAAAATGTCAATATTGAGAGATGTTGAGTGAGGAACATCAGGGAACTCTGTATTTTCTTTGAAAATCTTCTTTAAATCTAAATTTATTTCAAAATAAAAAGTGCAAATAAGTAGAGTAGGAAATTTTCCAAACATATATCAAAATATATAGTAAAGCTATAGTCATCTAAATAGTAGGGATGAAACAGCAGCAGGAGATGAAACAATTAAACATAATAAAATAGATGAAGTCAGTATCATAAACAATGAAGAAGAATTATTCACTAAATAGTGTCAATCAGTAAGTTAATTATGAAGATGTTGTTAGGTCCAATTTAGATTCTTACCTAAAGCAACAGTGCAAAATGAATTCTAATTGGAGTACACAGTTCAATATTTAAAATAAACTAATTCCCCTAATAGCTTCCCTCATGGCTCAGACAGTAAAGAATCTGCCTGCAATACAGGAGACCTGAGTTCAATCCCTGGGTCAGGAAGATCGCCTGGAGAAGGAAATGGCATCCCACTCAAGTATTCTTGCCTGGGAAATCCCATGGACAGAGGACCATGGTGGGCTATAGTCCAATTCTTTATAAAAAATAAATAAATAAAATAAACCAATTCCAAAAATAATTTTTTAATAAAATAAGCCATTTTTCAAAAACCAGTCAAGAATATAAGTAAATACTTCTCTGATCACAGAATAGAAGAGGAATTTCTAAATATAAAAACCATGGAACAAATTATGAAGAGAAATTTAAAAACTAAGTTTGGAGAAAAATTTGGAACTTCTGTATAAAATCTCCAAAATAACTAAAAGGGTACAATAAGTATCTGGAAAATTATTTGCCACAAACTTAAGTGGTAAGAGATTAAGGCCTTAATTTATCGATTTAATCAAGATATAAAAATTAATAAGAAATTAATACTCTCACAAGAACCAGGGGAAAGGACATGAACAAACAACCCCAAGAGGAATAAAACTGGCTAACAAATACACTACTGAATTCTACCTCTCTCAAGGCCAAAAACTTAAAAATTAATGATGTTTCCTGCCATCAACTTAGCAAATATTCAAACAGCTAATACTGACAAGAATCTACTGGAATACAATACAGTGTTGGTATTATTGATGACCATGTAAATTATGCAAGCTCCCTGGGAAGATATTTAGCAATGTGGCCAAGCCTTTAGAATGGTCATTTCCTTTTTCAAATCACTGGTGAATATTTACATATTTGGCTACCTGTCAAATTGTTGTTGGCAATAGTAAAAAAATGAAATTATCTATATATATGTGCACACAAACATGAACTAGAAGGAAATACACAAAACAGCATTTATTGCTCAAGGGTAAATTTTACTTTTCTTCCTTTTAGTTCTCTGAATTTCCTAATCTCTCTAGTAGTGTTTGCTACGTAATTTTGCATGTGTTTTTCTCTATTCTCTAAAGTTTCTCTAATTTTTCTTATAGTTAAGAGAGAGATGCAAGTTTTCACACAGAGGAAACTATCCAATACATGGAGGAATAGAAAAAAAAAAGTGTAAATACAGCAAGACTTTTTTTTTTTTAGTTTATGATTGTTCTGAAACTAATTTGTTTTATTTATTTTTTTGTTGTTTGTTTTTATTTATTTTTTTTTAATTTTATTTATTTTTTTTATTTTTTAAATTTTAAAATCTTTAATTCTTACATGCGTTCCCAAACATGAACCCCCCTCCCACCTCCCTCCCCATAACATCTCTCTGGGTCATCCCCATGCACCAGCTCCAAGCATGCTGTATCCTGCATCAGACATAGACTGGCGATTCAATTCTTACATGATAGTATACATGTTAGAATGTCATTCTCCCAAATCATCCCACCCTCTCCCTCCCTCTGAGTCCAAAAGTCCATTATACACATCTGTGTCTCTTTCCCTGTCTTGCATACAGGATCGTCATTGCCATCTTCCTAAATTCCATATATATGTGTTAGTATACTGTATTGGTGTTTTTCTTTCTGGCTTACTTCACTCTGTATAATCAGCTCCAGTTTCATCCATCTCATCAGAACTGATTCAAATGAATTCTTTTTAATGGCTGAGTAATACTCCATTGTGTATATGTACCACAGCTTTCTTATCCATTCATCTGCTGATGGACATCTAGGTTGTTTCCATGTCCTAGCTATTATAAACAGTGCTGCGATGAACATTGGGGTACATGTGTCTCTTTCAATTCTGGTTTCCTCGGAGAACAGTGTGGAGATTCCTTAAAAAATTGCAAATAGAACTACCTTATGACCCAGCAATCCCACTTCTGGGCATACAGCAAGACTTTTAAACATTCAAAATATATAAGAAATTTCGATGTTGACTGATATTTTGATATTCCACAAAAGACAACAAAATAGAGTGCATATTAAATCTGAGAGCACATTACACGAGAGCCTGCTTGGCACATGCTCATTTCAGGCTGAAAGCAACCAACTGTGCAGAGTGGCTGGGTCTTTAGTTTCCTGTTTCCCAGTTATAGACACAAACTTCTGGTTGATAAATTCTGACCTTCCCTCCAGTTCTCCCATTACTCCCTGAGGCTGTGGGAATACAGAGACTAGATATATTCTGGTCTTCCCTCCAGTTCTCCCATTATTTCCTGAGGCTGTAGGGGTACACAGACTAGAGACTATTTCAGGTCCTCTGTGGCTGTGGCAGTGCCAAGATTACTGGAGATTCCAACTTGCTCCAGAGAATATCTGGTTCAGTGTGATTCGATCCTCAAATACAGTAGAGGCCTGCACCATCACCCCCTGAATGTCCCCTATTGTTACTGGGCTTTCAGAAATAGGTGACATTTTCAGACTTTTTTTTTTTTCCTGGTAGGGGAGGAAGAGGCAAAAGTTTCATAAAACAGTACTTAGCTTTACTGGTAAATACTCTGGTTGTTGCTATTCTATTCTTTAAATTGTTGCAGGTCGAGAAGCAATAGTTAGAACTGGACATGGGACAACAGACTGGTTCCAAATTGGGAAAGGAGTACCTCAAGGCTGTATATTATCACCCTGCTTATTTAGCTTATATGCAAAGTACATCATGTGAAACTCCAGGCAGGATGAAGCACAAGGTGGAATCAAGATTGCTGGGAGAAATATCAATAACCTCAGATATGCAGATGACACCACCCTTATGGCAGAAGGTGAAGAACTAAAGAGCCTCTTGATGAAAGTGAAAGAGGAGAGTGAAAAAGTTGGCTTAAAGCTCAACATTCAGAAAACTAAGATCATGGGGTCCAGTCCCATCACTTCATAAATAGATGGGGAAACAATGGAAACAGTGAGACACTTTATTTTGGGGTGGGGGTGGGGGTGGTGGTGTCCAAAGTCACTGCAGATGGTGACTGCAGCCACAGAAATTAAAAGACACTTGCTTCTTGGAAGAAAAGCTATGACCACCCTAGACAAGCATATTAAAAAGCAGAGACAGTACTTTGCCAACAAAGGTCTGTCTAGTCAAAGCTATGCTTTTTCCAGTGGTCATGTATGGATGTGAGAGTTGGACTATAAAGAAAGCTGATCACTGAAGAATTGATGCTTTTGAACTGTGGTGTTGGAGAAGACTCTTGAGAGTCCCTCGGACTGCAAAGAGATCCAATCAGCCGATCCTAAGGGAAATCAGTCCTGAATACTCATTGAAAGGACTGATTTTGAAGCCTGAAACTCCAGTACTTTGGCCACCTGTTGTGAAGAACTGACTCATTTGTAAAGAGCCTGATGTTGGGAAAGATTGAAGGCTGGAGGAGAAGGGGATGACAGAGGATGAGACGATTGGTTAGCATCACCAACTCGATGGACATGAGTTTGAGGAAACTCCACGAGTTGGTGATGGACAGGGAAGCATGGTGTGCTGCAGCCCATGGGGTTGCAAAGAGTCGGACACAATTGAGCAACTGAACTGAACTGAAGCTGATTTTACAAGCTGCCCATAGATTCTGATCCTAGGGGTAAAAGACACTGGACAAAAATACATGAAGTTTGCTAGCTGGTTTAAAAAAAAAAAACAAAAAACAGAAGGCAAGCAAGTGACAAAAATGCTCAGTGATGTGTTCAGAAATGGAGTAAAGAATAAGCCTGTGCAGAATGGGGTGTTATTCAGTATTGACTCTTCTATGCAGAGCTCCAAGGAGTCGGGTGTTTTTTTTTTTAAGCAAAGATGGTTTTTAGGTGCAATGCAGACTGTACACTAAATAACTCTGAATATTAGAGTGAGGCAGATCCTTTGCTGTTGTGGGAGGCTTGGTTCCAGGAGCCCCACTATGGATACCAAGATCCACAGATGCTCAAATGCCTTATATAAAACAGCAGCAGAGTACAATCAATACAGCCCTATGATGAATGTAGCCAGCTCTCAGTTTCTGAGGGTTTGGCATCCTGCACAGGACTAAATGTATTTCATTCCCTCTAATTATCACATGCAGAACATCACAGGTGTCAATTTTTGCCTTGCAAAGCTCTTTTTAAAAACAGCTTATTTTAGGGGAAAGGAGAGGGAGCATAAATTTGGAATTTGGGATTTAACAAATACAGACCACACTATATAAAATAGATAACCTACTGTATAGCCCACGGAACTGTACTCAATATCTTATAACAACCTATAATGGCAAAGAGTATCACATTGCTGTACACCTGAAACATTGTAAATCAACTATACTGTAATAAAAAGATTTAGAAATTTTAAGTATTTGTTTTTTAATCAGTCAAATAAGTACAGGGAACAATGATGAAAATAATTGCAAGTGTTGTATAGCTTTGCTATGTGCTGGACACTGTTCTAAACACTTTTTACATGTTTTATCTCACCTGCATCATAATTCTGTGAGGTGAATACAATTCATATCTCCATTCTACAGCTTAAAATATAAGATAGAAACTTGCTCCAGGTCATGCAGCTGGTAAGTGGCACAGCAAGGATTTGAACCCAGACAAGCGTGTGCTCTGAACTGCTGTTTTATGACTGAGAGAGTGCCAAAAGGACACACAGTGCAAAACAAGGCTCCCTCTGGCCTGCCCCAGCTGTGTCCCCACCCTCTGCCCCCAAAAGATGCAATCACTAATTTGGCGCTAGTGGTTAAGAACATGTCTGCCAATGCAGGTAGATGTAAAAGATGTGGGTTTGGTCCCTGGGTCAGGAAGATCCCCTGGATAGGAAATGGCAACTCACTCCAGTATTCTTGCCAGGAAAACTCCATGGTCAGAGGGGCCTGGCAGGCTACAGTCCATGGGGCCACAAGAGTCAGACATGACTGAAGCGACTTAGTACACACGCATGCAATTTTTTTGTAAACCCTCCAAGGAATTTCCATACATGTAATAAACAAATACATAAAGATCAATGTGCGTGGCCATAAATTACCAATGAACCTTTTTAAACATCAAATCTACCTGAAAATCTTCTGCAGAGTTTTAGTAGCTGCATTATATTCTATGGTATGGATGCATTGTAGCTTTTCACTAATCACTATCAATGAGAATTTATTTTATTCTAATCTTTTTCTATGTCAAACAATGCTTCAAAAAGTAACCTAGAACATAGGTCTTTGGTTCAATATAAACAAATCTCCAGTATATGCACAGAAGTATGTACATTTGCCAGATAAAGGGATATAGCATTTTTTATGCTTATATTAGGGACCTTCCTTCCCGGGGGCTCAAATGGTAAAGAATCTGCCTGCCAAGGCAGGAACCACAAGCGATACAGATTTGATCCCTGAGCAGGCAAGATCCCCTGGAGGAGAAAATAGCAACCCACTCCAGTAATCTTGAGTCTGGCGGCCCCCATCCAAGGAGTCACAGACAGTTGGACATGCACTTATATTAACAGAGCATTTGCCTCAGAATGAGAGCTTTCAACAAGCCACAAAAGTTAGCTAGAATTTAATGACATTTCTTTTTGTTTCCACTGCCTTTTATTCTTTTAATATTTATTTATCTATTTGGCTGCCCCAGGTCCTAGTTGTGGCACGTGGGATCTGGGTCTCCAACCAAGGCTTGAGCCCAGGCCCCCAGGATTGGGAGCTTGGAGTCCGAGCTACTGGACAGCCAGGAAAGTCGCAGTTGATTTTAAGTAAAGTTACCAAATATTCACAATTAGTGACACTAGCTTTCCATTCATGAAAGTTGCATGAGCTTTCTTTAGTGGAAAAGTGAGTCAATTTTGAAAATGCTGATTATGTGAATATTCAGGGTACATGAAGACAGTCCTTGGACCACGTATAATGGGGTTAGAAAAGAGGCAATAGCTTGTGATTGGTTTTAAGCACATATAGATTGACTCCAACAGTTTCAGTATTTTCCAACATTTCCATTATAGAAAGAACAGTTCCTTCTGTCTGAAACAGCATTAGCTGGCTCACAGGAAGTCAACTGGCTTGGCAACTCCAGTCTTGCTGGAGCAGACAGCACCCCCAGACGACAGGGCCAGTGACCTCACCCCCAACCACAGGTGGCACTGGCCTATTCTCTCCCCCACAGGCTGGCTCCTCCATCCTCCTTCCACTCAGTCCCCAGTAAAGGGCACTCACTAAGTGTTGACCAACCCGCATTGTTTTTTCAGGTTTTCTGCAACTGGTTGCGCGATTGAACCCTGCCCACTGCATTGCTTGGATTTTCACACGTGTGGCCGGGTCTATCTCTCGTCTGCCACTTTCAGTCTGCCAGAATGCTCTCGAGTTCAGCTGTGCTGCCACGTCTAATATGTCTTTTTTGTGTTTAAGATGCCCTTAGGATCCAATATCCCTCCTTTCTCGTATAGCTATTCAGAATAATAAAACACATCCTTGGGCAAAACAAGCCAGACACTCTTGATGTGGTCTTGCCCTCTGGATCCATGGAAGTTCCTGATAAGACTTTATTTTACTCCCAGGAAAATAAAGAGACTCCTCTACAGTCATTTCCATTGATTCTGTCATGAAGTATGCTCTTCAGCGATTTCACAAATGTTCAGCTGTGAATCTCAAATTGCTTTGCACCTGGAATTTGTTTCCAAGTTATGTTTCAGACTCTGTAGTCTGTCACTACATATTTCTATCATAAATTGTTAGCCAGATTCACTTGTGGGAACTTCTGATCTTTGTCCCAGAGACTACGTTTCCAACCCCTGGGTTGAAAGCATTTGGTCATTCGAGCTGGACACTGCGCATCTGTAACCTCACCACCACCAGGTGGCCTCTGTTTCTGCTTTATGTCCCACAAAGACTGACGCTTAAAAGTTTGTAGTAGGCCATGATTGTTCATATTATTTTAAGTGAAAAGTGCTACTGCTAACTGCTCATTTTAATTTGCAAGCTATTTTTAACAGCATCTCTTTCTTTGGAAGAGTTAGTTGCTCAGTCATGTCTGATTCTTTGCTACCCCAAGGATGCAGCCTGACAAGCTCCTCTATCCATGGGATTCTCCAGGCAAGAGTACTGGATTGGGTAGCCATTCCCTTCTTCGGGGCATCTTCCCAACCCAGGGATCAAACCCAGATTTCCTGCATTGCAGGCGGATTCTTTACCATCTGAGGCATGAGGGAAGCCCAATAGCATCTCTCTTCTTATTCACATTTTATATTGAAGATAAAACATTTTTGCTATGAAACAAAAATAAAATATTGGTGGAATTATTAACCTCATGCCAACAGTTCCAACCCTCGGGGTCTACAACCCACCCAAGAGATATAAACTACAAATTCTCCAGAGAAAGATTCTCAAAATCATTGCATAATTTTATTTCAGTGTGTCACACCAGGTTCCAGCTTTGCTCCAGGTATCTCCTCATGCAATATAAGAGCATTTCAAATTGTTCTTTTCAATCACTGCAAATAGAAATAGAAGCATTCTTTAGTGATTCTTTGAATCCTCTTTAATATCACTTAAAATACACACATCCAGCTGTCTTTTCCTTGCTAAGTAACACACATACCACTGACGTTCTGTGCTGTAAGTCGCTTCAATCATATCTGACTCGTGTGTTCCAATAGTGTGTCGATTCTGTACCTTGCTTCTATTATTGATTATTGAGCACTTATTGGGGGAATCGATTAAGATCAGATTCCTCCCACTGTACTTAGAACAGACCTTGACTCAGGGACACCAGCTTTGTATTAGTTATTTCAGTCACCACTTAGCCTTTGCTGTGTGCCTGGTGCTCTTGTATACATGGAAACACAGACTCTTTTCTATAAACATGGCAAGGATCCCATGATATAAATAACATTGTTGTCTCCACTTGTAGTTAAGGAAACGGAGGGCTGGAAAGTGAAATATTTTCCCAACTTACCTAGTGTGAAGCAGAGCTGGATTCATGCCTAGAGCAGACAGGCAAGCCTTTCAAGGCCAGGCTTACCCGCTGCCAAGCTAGCCAAAGCCATGCTTACTCACTGCCAAGCTAACTAAGTTGCATCTTGTGGTTGATTTTTATTTGATCTCACAGGAGGTGAGAGAAAATCTTTATTCCAAAGTCACATGTTGCAAAATTAATATTGCTCAATCAGTAAGTTACAGGTAGACATTATTGATTTAAAAGGTGATCATTGCTTTTGTTAAACAATTACCTCTTAACATTGGAAATTACTAAAAAGTATCTTGCTAACATTTGGCCAGTATCTTCCGCTTTCATCCTAAGTGAGTCTGTTCCTCATTTAATTCTACTGCTTGCTGACTTATTCTCAATTGTGTGCTTCACTCTGACCTCTATATTCTTTTCTTCACACTCTTAAATCTGCATCAGGCATTCACAGTGCAGTAATGCAGAATTTCATCAATGGAGAGAGGTTTTCACATGTCTTATAGGAATTGATGCTTTTGAACTGCTGTGCTGGAGAAGACTCTTGAGAGTCCCTTGGACAGCAAAGAGATTCAACCAGTCAATCCTAAAGGAAATCAGTCCTGAATATTCATTAGAAGGACTGATGTTGAAGCTGAAACTCCAATACTTTGATGGGAAGAACTGACTCATTGGAAAAGACCCTGATGCTGGGAAAGATTGAAGGCAGGAAGAGAAGAGGACTATTGAGGATGAGATGGTTTGATGGCATCACCGACTCCATAGACATGAGTTTGAGCAAGCTCTGGGAGTTGGTGATGGACAGGGAGGCCTGGTGTGCTGCAATCCATGGGGTCACAAAGAGCTGGATATGATTGAGCAACTGAACTGAACTGAACTGAACTGATGACTGCTTCTGCCTTTCCCTGTAATGATCCATATTAATTATACACAAAATTATTTTTATGAAGCAAAAATTGTTTCATCCAGAACTAAATCCTCTACAATTTAAACTTTTAAGCACCATTTTATGTTTGCAAGTTGTATTTATTGTTTTGAGTGGCTTTTCAAAACCAGATCCTATAACACAGGTTGACTGTTTTTGCCAAGGGGCACCTGGAGTTAGAGGCAGCATTGGCACTGAAGTTCTGTGCTGTGAAATCACAACTCCCCCATCTGTTCCTTAATCCCCCCAGCAGCACAGACGCCCAAAGGTTTAAATAAACAGGAAAGGCATATCATCATTAATGGGGTAAATTTCTCATTTATCTTTCCTCTTTGAATATGGCACATTGTCACTGCTGTGCTACACTGTACTGCTGTATAAAAACATATGCAGCTAAACTACAATTGCATTAATTCTAGAAAATAGCTGGAAGTGAAATGCATAGCAGAATATGAGGCTGGAACAATATGCTAATTTGGCTAGTTGTTTTGCAATGGAGAGACTGACAGTTTTTTTTTTTTTTTTCAAATTCCTTATGTAGCTGTCATAGAAGAATAGCAGGCATTGGTATATTTGGTTTCTTATATTTTTATTCGAATTAGTTGCCTACATTTAATTGTCTGAGTTTACATTAAAAACATTAAAAAACTGTCTGAGTTTACATTGAAAAAAAAAACAGTAAAACAGATTTGGGAAAGATCTAAAATGAATGTCTATATAAATATATATATATACCTGAAACTGGAGGCTTCCTCAGTGGCTCAACAGGTAAAGAATCTGCCTGTAATGCAGGAGACTCAGGAAATGCAGGTTCGATCTCTGAGTCAGGAGGATCCCTTGGAGGAGGGGATGGCAACTCACCCTGTACTCTTGCCTGGAGAAACCCATGGACAGCCTGGCATGGCAGTCCATGGGGCCACACAGAGTAGGACATGATTGAAGCATCTGAGCGCAGCACAGCATACCTGAAACTAATGAATTATACATCAATGATATTTCAATAATTAAAAAAAAATTGAAGTTACAGTAAAAAATGTAACAAACAGATTTTTATCATCTTTTCAGTCTTCAGGTCTGCTTTTAGTGGGTTCCACACCCTTCCAATTGTTCCCACTGAACAGAGGATGAACCTCTAGTTCACCACGGTGCCCCTCACCCGCTTCACTGATTTATATTACCTGACTGAGTTGTGTCAACAATGAAATGTATGGCTTTGGAAGAACTTAATGGATTCTGAAAGGTATCACAGGAAATTTGAATCAACACAATGAAATACAGTGAGTCTGATGACAGATGGACTCATTACAAAATCTCAATAAAATCCATTATTCAAAAATTTTAGCCTAAGCTCAGATGACTAGATAGATATAAAAACATCATAATCCTGAAAGTCCTATGAGGTCTAGATTTGCCCGACTAAGATGCCTCTTCTCTAAAACTATTAAAAACAAAATAAATTTAAAAATCATAGAGAACTTAGTCATTTAACATGTGAGTAAATTTTCTTTCCAATGAGACCTGAAAATCCTTGACGAAACTTTTTAGCCTACTACTGAGTCATTTTAATTATTTTAATTATTCTGAGTTATTTTAATTATTACCTAAGGAAACTGTGGCTCAGAAGAATCTGCCTGCAGTGCAGGAGACCCAGGTTCCATCCCTGCATCAGGAAGATTCCCTGGAAAAGGGAAAGGCAACCCACTCCAGTATCTGCCTGGAGAATCCCATGGACAGAGGAGCCTGGAGGACCACAGTCCATGGGGTCACAAAGAATCAAGCACTACTTGGTGACTAACACACACACAAGGAAACTGCAAAATGTATCCTTTTTTTTGGCCACATCATGTAGGGCATGTGGGATTTTAGTTCCACGATCTGTGATCAAGTTCAGGTCCCCACCTTGGGAGCATGCAGTCTTAACCGCTGGATCACCAATGAAGTCCCATAATGCATCTATTAACAGAGTCTCCTGGATCAGTGGTGATGGGGTAAGTACAAATTCCAATGCTGTGACCAAGAAATAAAAGAAAATCCCTACATCAAAGTGCAAACCAGATTATGTCCAGAGAGTTTCTCCAAGTAAATGATAGGACCAATACAGTAGAAAGAAATTTCCAAAAAAGAAAAATATTCTCATTTGTTTATTTTTATACCATTTGTGAAATAAGAAATACTCCTAAGAGAAACTTCTGGAGTCTTCTGTAGAAACAATCCTGTCTTGAACCTCAATGTGATGCAAAACGGTCAGGATGGAATCGAATTTGACCGAATTATAAGAGTGTATTTTCATCATGTTGGCACTGACTAAGGGCTTGGTTTACATTTAGGGGGTGCCCACCTTTAAATGGCATGCACAGTGACCCATCCTATGTTACTTACAGGAAAGCACAGTTTAATGCATTGTCAGGTATTTTTATCTCATGCAAGAGCTCGCTTTGTGAGCAGTTATAATGTAATTAAAGCCATTAATGTTTACTCCTCTGGGAAATACAGTTATTCATAGATATCAGAATCTTTCATGTTCTTCTATCTACTATACAATTTATATTTTGTTTCTCCTTATGAGACTCTTCAGAAGTTAGTTTCCTGTCACCCTAAAATAGAAATGTATCCTCTGGCAATGTTTTCAATACAGCTATTTGCAGTTAAATTGAATAAAAATGAATAATGTGTTTGTTAAGAGTATCAGAATCAGAGATGCAACTTTTCTCATTATGTTATGTTACTATTTCTGCTGAGATACAAGATATTAATAATTTTATAACATAAATAGTAGATTAAGCTTTGAAAAGTCATAACATCCACTGAAACATACCTGGACCAGGAATTCTTTCACATAGTGGCAATATTTTTAAAAATCAACGTGAAGTATAAATAAGGTACAAACTTTTAGAATTTTATTTTCCTGGGAAGTGTTTTCATTTTTTTTTAAACTAGAATACATTTTTACATTGATATTATAATATTGCTATAAGTATTATATAAATGTACTCTCCAATACACATAATACAAAAGTAGGAATGATAGAGAAATCATTTTATATTATTTCCTTAGCATCACTCCAAAGAATACTCTATTTTGAAGGACAAATAATCTTAAATATTAATGGACAGTAATGACTTACAACTTTTTTAGGGTTACTATACCAGGCACTGGTTTCAAATCTTTGTATCACTGCATTAAATCTTCACACCTTATTCATATTAACTTCTTTTGACAGAATGGGGAAGTGGAGCCCAGAAAGCTTAAGTAACTTGCCAGGAGTAAACCTGCTAGTAAGTATTAGGGTCAAGATATTAATACAAAGTTGCACGGTTTGACTCTAGTGCTGGACTTCTACTGACTTTTCCTCGCTATTCTCGCTCTTAAATTTAGAGCTTCTCCCTTTTCAAAGTTTTGGTCATTCAAGGGCTATCTACAAGTTTTCTAACTCCCCTGCTACATCTTTGTTGCTTCTGAAACAATATGGCAAGGCAGGTTTCTCTTGAAGTCTACATTTTCATGGCTTCCCTCTTGGCTCAGTAGTAAAGAATCCACCTGCCAAAGCAGAGACATGGCTCCATCCCTGATTCTGGACGACCCCATGTGCCTCAGAGCAGCTAAGTCATGTGCCACAACTGCTGAGCCTGTGCTCTGGAGCCCAAAAGTTGCAACTACTGAGTCACATGCTGCAAATACTGAAGCCCAAGTGCCCTCGAACCTGTGCAACAAAAGACGCTGCCACAATGAGAAGCCTGCAAACAAGCAGAGAGTAGCCCCCGCTGGATGCAAGACAGAGCCCACATAGCACCAAAGACCCACCAGATCCAGAAATAGAATAAAAAAGTAAATAAAAGTATTTTAAAAATACAGTCTGTGTTCAGACTCCAGGCTTGCCACTCACACTGTGCACAGCTAGGCTTGTCTTCTAAACTCTCGAAACTTCAGTCTCCTCATCTGCAAAGTAGAAGCTGCTTCACAGACCTGTCTGGACGATTAAACATGGAACACAGGTAAAGCAGTTAGCTAAGTGCCTGTCTCATTGCCAGCACTGGATAAGCATCGACTATTAAGATTACTATGGCTTTATTTCAACAAAAGGTGGACCTGTATAGTCATCTGCTTAGGAGGAAAGAGATGCTTTTCTTACAGCATCAAGCCAAACACAGTTTTTAATTTGATACAAAGCTGTGCTGGTTTTAGTCTGAGTTATTTTTATTGTATCATTAAAAGGGAGGGTCTTTCAACAATGTGGATGGATACGCTTTGTAAAATAACTGATGATCTCTCTATTGGAGTTGCAGATCTTTCTGATAGGTCAGGAATACAAATTAAATAATAGAAAAGTATCTGTGCCTTTCAAACAAAATTTTAAATGATACTTTCTAATACTATATTGAACAAATGACAATGAATCAGAAAAATAAGTGAGAACCAAAGCTCTGGAATGGATAAAGAAGATATAAAGATATGCAATGTAACATCACTCTGCTATAGAAAAGAATGAAATTGTGCCATTTGCAGAGGCATGGAAGGACCAGGAGTCTGTTATACAGAGTGAATTTTTTTCAGAAAGAGTAAAACAAATACAGTCTATTAATACATACATGTAAAATCTAGAAAAAAAATTGTATAGACAAACTCATTTGCAAAGCAGAAACAGAGATACAGAAGTAGAGAACAAACAGATGCCAAGGAGGGAAGAAGGGGACAGGGATGGATCGGGAGGTTGGGATTGATGTGTACACACTGCTACACACAGAATAGATGACTCATGAGAACCTACTGAGTGGTACAGGGAACTCTACTCAATGCTCTGTGGTGACCTAAGCACGAAGGAAATACAAGGAACAGCAGATACATGTATACATGTTGCTGATCCACTTTGATGTACAGCAAAAAACTGACACAGCAGCGTCAAGCAACTATACTCCAATTAAAAAAGAAAAGGAAAGTCCTAGTGCCCTTATTGCCTTCAGCAGCCTTGACTAAAGCCAACAAGCAGTTCTTAAAGAGCAGCATATTGACGTCAACATCTCCATGTGCATGTTCTCATTTACACAAGGATTTTTAAACATATTTTTACCCCAACTTCCTGTCTCTTGACTGCATCATTAGCATTAGTGGTTTCTGGATTTTTAATCACCCTAAAGACAATGATAGCTTTAACCACTTGAGGTACATTATGATGGGATAACTTACTAAAGCTAGAATTACTGTGGAGCTAATAAAGGTTACATTACAGGCTTCTCATTTGCCTCAGACCCTGCCAGAAAGCCTGGGGTGTTGAGCAGGAGATACATTTATTTTGAGTTTAGTGGAAGATGCATTTAGTTTGAGTTTAGTGGTAGTTATTTATGTGGCTTTTAGTCACTCCTCCAGTGACTAAATATTATTGGATTTTATTAACCTGATATACACATGGGTTCCAAATGCTCTGTCTGCCCACTGTAGTGGGTCATCCAGCATGATTTCGCTAAGATGAGAGACAGAAGTCATACAGGGATACGAACGTGGGTATGTATCCAGAACTGAAGAGTACAAAAGGAACAAAGTTGCAAATATTTGGAGTCAGAAGATAGTCTGCAGAAAATTATTACACAAGTGTCTTGGCAGTTAATCAGCAAAAATATTATTTCTCTAGATCTGGTGATGTTTTAGGGTTTTTATCCTCAGCTTTTCTATAGTTTCAATTTTAAATAAATGTGGACTTTCATACCTAATTCAGTATTTGTAATGGTGTATCCTTTTATAGAAAAAGAGTACTAATCTGTATAGGGCTTCAAGGTCAAGTACCACAAAACCTGGACCTCTCCTAACAATAATAGAAGGCTACCTATCCTATTTCCATGATTCTCCCAGAAAGGGTCACCTACAGAGTCAAATGAAATCTTCCCACTGCAAAAAACAAACAAACAGAAATAACAAGTTTTCTATGAAAGAAAGAAAAAAAAACTACAGATATAAGAGTATCATAACCAAGGAAAATTAAAAAATCATTAAAACAACCCTTGACTATTCTTTTTTACATGTCATAATCATCCACATGTGCATAAATTTCATCATCCCATTCAAAGAGTCAAAATATACAATGGTTTTATCTTACCTAAGACATTGCAAGTATAAAATTTATTGGTCTTATTATAGAATCAATTCTTTTGGAATGTATCCACTGCCTGAGAGGAAAGGTTGGCAAAACATAATCTTGATAAAAGCATAAAACTGACCTATGCATGCTGCTGCTGCTGCTGCTAAGTTGCTTCAGTCGTGTCTGACTCTGTTCGACCCCATAGACGGCAGCCCACCAGGCTCCCCCATCCCTGGGATTCTCCAAGCAAGAACACGAGTGGGTTGCCATTTCCTTCTCCAATGCATGAAAGTGAAAAGTGAAAGTGAAGTCGTGTCTGACACTTAGCGACCCCTTGGATTGCAGCCCGTCAGGCTCCTCCATCCATGAGATTTTCCAGGTAAGAGTACTGGAGTGGGGTGCCATTGCCTTCTCTGACCTATGCATACATAAATATAAATATAAAAATATGCCTTTGAATTTTCAATTCAGGAAAGATGGAAGTAAGAAAGGTTGTGATACAGAGTTTTCTAAAAGAGGTCCATTTACTCCTGGGAAGGATTTCCCACATCTGCAGTGCCTTTATTAGTGGCCACCTGAAAATGCTACCTTCAAAGTGTTGGTCAATAAAATACCCATCTGCCCAAGGAGTCCCCAAGGCTGGTACCTGCCAACAAACTCTTGTATAGCACCCATTCAGCATTTTGTTCTCAGCATTATAAGCCACTTAAAAGCCCATTTTGATCCTACAGTAACTGACACAGCAATAACAAATAATCATGGACTTTTAGGTGCCATAAAAAAAGCTAAGACATCATCCAATCAGCAGATAATATACCCATTTATCAGAACCCTGGAGTAGAAGGAGTTACAGTGTTGAATTCAGCTTGATAAAAAGACTATACTAGGACTTCCCCAGTGGTTAAGACTCACGCCTCCAATGCAGGGCACACAGGTTCAATCCCTGGTTGGGGAACTAAGATCTCATATGATGGACAAAAGAAAAAAAAAAAAGAAAAAGATAATGATGAATATAATTCCTTGTTCTATATATTAAGTCCCTGTTGTTTATTTATCTGAAAAAGAATTTACATGTATGTATGTAAAATGGAATCACTTTGCTATATACCTGAAGTTAACTATACTTTAATTTTTTAATGTTTATTTTGAAAAAAGAAAAAACAACTATAATGTAATAACTGCAATAGGCAAAAGACATTTGTGACCAATAAATTTGACATTTACTTAAACTCTGGCACAATAATAAAGCATAAAAACAGGCTTTCCCAGAGGCTACATATTCCAATATTTGGCAACTGGGGGCATTAGTCTCAAAATTTGCCATTAAACCATATTTTTCCAAGAATTCAGCTGAAACAGTATATTGGAATTTCATAGTATTCTAGCTCCACCAAGTGACAGCTTCATCATGTTGCTGCTCATCTTCTAACCTCTGAAGAGGATACTAATAAAATAATACATTCTAAAGAAAGCATTCTTGTTTAGCTGTTCAAATTTGAGGGAATTTCCCTAGATTCATGGTTCAAAAACACTCTGGAATTTAAAATTTCCGAAATTCTGTCTTTCACTCTGCCTTTCTGAAATATAACAGCTAGAAATAGGATTTCTAAAATTCATTATTTCACATTCCTCTATGAGTTTATCATTACTTTTGTTGCTGAAAAAATGAATGCAAGGTTCTTATTCTCCCCAGATATTTGTGTTTTAGAGATTAAAGTTTATATAACAGATTAGTCACCTTATTCTTTTTAAAAAATTGCCCCCATAAAAGAAAGCATCATGGACACTTTTAAAATATAATATTTTTACAAACAAGAGTTTCTCTAGCTCAAAATTCCTTTTTCTCCAGCTACAAAAGCTATAGATAAGGGAGGAGTCCTTATTTTTGTCAAATAAAAAGCTATATTGTATTTCTGTTAATGAAAGCAACATGTTCATTATTCAAAAAAATTAACTTCTGACATGGAAATATATTTTTAAAAGAGAAAAATGTATTAGAAACTGTTCATAATTCCTTTACCTCAAAGTAACCAATATTACATTCTTGGTGGATAATATCAGGCTATTTGCTTTACATACATTCACGTATATATTTGGGATGTACAAAAATAGTATCAATATAGTGCAAGTTATTTTCTACTTTTCATTTTTCTTTATGAAGTTTATAATATGTAATACTATTTTATTTAATTGCATAGTGTTTCAAATATGAAATATATTATTCTTTGTATATTAATATTGTTAAACATTTTTGTTGCTGTCAAATTTTCTCCATAACCAACAACTGCAAATATACAATTTTGCATAGTATAGCTATATTGGTAACAAAAATTATCTTTAAAGCATTAGAAAAAAAGAATTACTATTTCATGACTAATAGTGTTTTTTCATCACAATGATATAAAGATTTTAAATTTGTACACATCTAAAGCACAGCTTTAAAATAAAAGCAAAAACTGACAGAACTAAAATATGCTGATGTTATATATAGAATTTTTATATTAAGAATTCTTCATTATATAAAATATATGTTATATATGAAACTTTTACACTTTTAGCTTAACTACTTACCAAAAAATAATAAGAATATAGACAATTTGAACAATATAATTAACAAGCTCCATGATCCCTTTTAGATAGGGTCTATGAGTCCCATGTCAGCATTGAGGAAGTAACAAAAGATTGACCACCTGATCTCCCTTCACCCCAGTAAAGATTTCTTGGGGTTTGTGTCTCTCAAGAAAAATTTGAAGTAGGAGAAAGATCAGCCTCTGGGCTGAACAACTGGTGATTGTCAAACAGAGCAAAACTGAGGTTTTGTCCTCAGCCAGACCAGAACAAGAATGACAAGTATTTCCCTTTCTCCATTGATATGGAAGAAATAAAATAATGGGGGAATTTGTTGGAGTGAAAATGGGAGGGGGGAAGAGTGAGTTTTTTTCTTTTCTTTCCTGAAAACAAAGAAGATAAAGAGCAGAGTGAGCAGGCCTGAGCATTGTTACTTTGGTTTTTCTTTTTTTCTTTTACGTTGGCTGCTCTTAACTCTGCATGTCTGTAACTTAGTTTGGTTTCAGCTCAGTTCAATTCAGTCACTCAGTCGTGTCCGACTCTTTGCGACCCCATGAATCACAGCATGCCAGGCCTCCCTGTCCATCACCAACTCCTGGAGTTCACTCAGACTCACGTCCATCAAGTCAGTGATGCCATCCAGCCATCTCATCCACTGTCGTCCCCTTCTCCTCCTTCCCCCAATCCCTCCCAACATCAGAGTCTTTTCCAATGAGTCAACTCTTCGCATGAGGTGGCCAAAGTATTGCAGTTTCAGCTTTAGCATAAGTCCTTACAATGAACACCCAGGACTGATCTGCTTTAGAATGGACAGGTTGGATCTCCTTGCAGTCCAAGGGACTCTCAAGAGTCTTCTCCAACACCACAGTTCAAAAGCATCAATTCTCTGGCGCTTAGCTTTCTTCACAGTCCAACTCTCACATCCATACATGACCACTGGAAAAACCATAGCCTTGACCAGACGGACCTTAGTCGGCAAAGCAATGTCTCTGCTTTTCAATATGCTATCTAGATTGGTCATAGCTTTCCTTCCAAGGAGTAAGTGACTTTTAATTTCATCACCACCTGCAGTGATTTTGGAGCCTCCCCAAAATAAAGTCTGACACTGTTTCCACTGTTTCCCCATCCATTTCCCATGAAGTGATGGGACCAGATGCCATGATCTTCGTTTTCTGAATGTTGAGCTTTAAGCCAACATTTTCACTCTCCTTTTTCACTTTCATCAAAAGGCTTTTTAGCTACTCTTCACTTTCTGCCATAATGGTGGTGTCATCTGCATATCTGAGGTTATTGATATTTCTCCCAGTAATCTTGATTCCAGCTTGTGCTTCTTCCAGCCCAGCGTTTCTCATGATGTACTTCGCATATAAGTTAAATGAGCAGGGTGACAATATACAGCCTTGACGTGCTCCTTTTCTTATTTGCAACCAGTCTGTTGTTCCATGTCCAGTTCTAACTGTTGTTTCCTGACCTGCATACAGGTTTCTCAAGAAGCAGGTCAGGCTTTTCTGACCCCTAACTCTGCAGGAGCTGCAGCTCACACCTAGAGTTCTTTGCTTTCCCTAACCACACCCTGCCTCTTGTAGTTACACATCTGAAAGAAGGCTGCAGAGCCTCCAAACTGCCAGACTCCATCCCTGGGTTACTGACGCCAGCCTGACTGTTCTGGAGGAGATTCTGACACGTTTGTCCCCTATCACCAGCCCTTTCCTGCGTGCTTTCACTTTATATAAGCCTCCAGATTCCTCATGGGGGGCTACTGTGCTCCCCCCTCCACTGGCTGAGAAGTGAAACCACCTTTCTAAATCCTCCAAGCTCTATCTCCATAATTTTTTATTCAGAGAAAGCCAAGATTTTGGCCAGCAACACTTGTATGTTATTCTTAATTGACCCTCCATACATTCTCCTAAGTACATTGCAAACAATAGTGCAGGAGGCTCCTTTCTCTCCACATCCTCTATGGCATTATTCTTTGAGATGCTTTGAGGTGGCCAATCTGATGAGTGCTTACCTCATTGGACTTTGATTTACATTTCTCTAGTCATTAGTGATGCTGAGCATCCTTTCATGTGCTTATCTGCTATCTGTAGACTTTCCTCGGAGAAACATCCATTTCAATCTTTGTCCCCTCCCCCACCCCGCTTTTTTTTTTGGGGGGGTCTTTGTTTGTATGTATTTTTGACATTGAGCTACATGAGCTGTTTGTATGTTTTGGAGATGAATTTCTTGTAAGTCTCTTTCTTTGCAAATTATTTCTACCTACTCTGAGGGTTGTCCTTGTCTTTCTTTGAGGGTTTCCTTTTGGTATGTAAAGGCTTTTAAGGTTAATTCGGCCCCATCTTCTGATTTGAGGTTATGTTTCATTTTTCTAAGAGGCGGATCCACAAAGAACTTGCTGCATTCATGTTAAATTGTGTCCTGTTTATATTTTTCTCACGAATTTCATAGAATCCATCCTTACAATTAGATTTTTAATCTATTTTTAGTTTATTTTTGTGTATGATGTTAGGGAGTATTCTAACCTCATGTTCATTTTCATGGCTGAAAGAAACTTCACAATGTCCTCCATAGTGGCTGTTACCAATTTACATCGCAGAATCAGTGGAGGAGGGTTCCCTTGTCTCCACACCCTCTCTAGCAGTTACTGTTTTTAGAGTGTTTGCCCATGGCCATTCTGACTGGTGTGATGTAATACTGTTGTAGCCAAGCGTTCCAGGAAACAAACTCACTCAGAAGGACAATGCAGATAGTGGAGTGCAGTTAAATATGCTGGTAGACCCAAGGCACAGTCTCCTCTTGGCCAAGGACCACACCCGTTTTTGTGAAAACCTTATATACCCTAAATGTATGTGCCCAAACCCATTTCCCCAATTCTCTGAAACTAGTCTGAACAAAGTAAAAGAAAAGTATAATCAAAGTTAACCCATGATACATATGCCTTAAGCCTAGGTAGTTAACCGTGGACAATTATCAATAGGCCGGGGTCATACCCCAATAAGCGTAATAGAATTTATGATTCTATTCAGTTACACAGATAATTAGGGTATTTTTTTAGGTGACATAGTGTCCAGGTACGATCCCTGGGGGTCTTCCATGCAGGGGGTCTGATTTTGCAGTTTGTATGTAGTTTCCATAGATACAGGGCATATAGCTCAAAGTCCACAGCTGGGCCCAAGATGGAGTCTTGCTTTCAAGATGGAGCATGTTCTGTTTCCTCCTTCAATATCTCACCATACTTTAGGTTTGCATTTCTCTGTTAGTGATGTTGACATCTTTTCTTGTGATTATTTTAAAGGGTATAACTTAAACTTACTTATTGAAATTGGCTTCATTAATACCTGCCTTGTTCTGAATTCTTTTTCCAATGATCACCCCTAGCATTTCTCCATGCCTTAGGAGGGCAGGTGTTTTTTACTTTGTGAAATGAAAATACCTCTTGCCATATTAATAAACAGGACATGTCACAGCCGTCAGCGATTTTTGGCCTCCCAATGTGATGAGGGCTCCCCAGGCTGAGATCCAGGAGATGCTGCCTCCTGTATGGTGACTGCTGAGGAGCTGGGGGAATGCAGGAAGCAAGGTGAACAAGGAAACAGGATTGGCCCCAGACAGCTGAGGTGCATAAGGAACCAATGCAGTGAGCCCAGAGGCCTGCATCTTCCCGTACAAAGAATGCCAAATTCTTTAACTTGATCTGTGATGCTCAGACTGCCTGCTCCTTTTGTTGCAAATGTGTATGTAGCCTGACTCCCTCTCTTGCCTTCTTGGAGCAGTTTTCTCAGAGCTACTGAGATGTGGTCTCCCAGGCTTGGAGTTGTAAACATTCCCACCTAGTAAAATAACCTTCTACTTTCAGGTTGTGACTGTATTTTTTGCTTGACAACTTACAAGCCTTGAATCCTTGTGAATGTTAAATGCCCAGCAGCACAGCTCTTCATGGTGTTGTTACAGAAAATGGCCAAAAGGTGACAGCACTCCTTCATGGTGTACTTCTTTTTTTTTTTTTTTTTAACTGTAATTTCCTTGTGATTTTCTGTTGGAATATAATTGATTTCTAATGTTGTGTTTGTTTCAGATGTACAGGAACTTGATTCAGTTATATTAATGCATAGACATTTATCTATTCTCTTTCGGTTTCTTTTTCACATATAGATGATCACTGTGCATTCAATAAACTTCCCTATGCTATTCAGTATATATTTTTTATCATCTATTTGATATATATTATAGATGGGGAACCAATGGAAACAGTGAGAGACTTTATTCTTTGGGGCTCCAAAATCACTGCAGATGGTGACTGCAGCCATGAAATTAAAAGACACTTGCACCTTGGAAGAAAGCTATGACCAACCTAGACAGCATATTAAAAAGCAGAGACCTTACTTTGTCAACAAATGTTCGTCTAGTCAAAGCTATGGTTTTTCCAGTAGTATTGTATGGATGTGAGTTGGACTATAAATTAAGCTGAGTGCCAAACTATTGATGCTTTTGAGCTGTGATGTTGGAGAAAAATCTTGAGATTCCCTTTGCAAGGAGATCCAACCAGTCCATCCTAAAGGAAATCAGTCCTGAATATTCATTGGAAGGACTGATGCTGAAACTGAAACTCCAATACTTTGGCCACCTGATGTGAAGAACTGACTCATTGGAAAAGACCCTGATGCTGAGAAAGATTAAAGGAGAAGGGGAGGACAGGGGATGAGATGGTTGGATGGCATCACCGATTTGATGGACATGAGTTCGAGCAAGCTCCAGGACTTGGTGATGGACAGGGAAGTCTGCAGTGTTTCAGTCCATGGAGTCACAAAGAGTCAGACATGACTGAGTGACTGAACTGAACTGAACTGAATGTGTATATGTTAATTTGAATCCCTTAAATTATCCCACCTGTGTTTGGAGGGCAACAGGCACTCTAGGTCCACTGCAGAGGCACACTGCCTGCCGCATGCCCCCAGCTCCCTCAGCCACAGGACACTCCAGCCTTGGGACCCAAGCCAACCAGGCCCCAGGATGTGACACCAGCCCAGGTCACTGTGTCCTGAGGGGAAGACAGTCAGCATTACTTGTTTGCTTTTGTTGTGTTTATCTCATCATTTGAACTGCAGTATATAGATGAATTACAGTCTTATGGGTGGCTTTTTTTCCTTCTAGAAGTGAAACAACTAGTTTCCAGTAGTATTCTATGGGGAAACAACTAGTTTCACTTCTATTAATAAATTCTGAGCCTTTTTTTAATATAGGTTATTACAGAGTATGGAGCAAGCATCCTCGTATTATACAGTGGGTCCTGGTCACTTATTTTATAAACAGTAGTGTGCACATATTAGTCTGAAGGAACTAATTTCTCCAGATCCCACATCTTTATACCTTGGTGATTAGAAGTTTCTTTTCTAAGTCTGTGAGCCTCTGTCTCTGGGCAAGAGGTTCAATTGTATCCATCTTTGGATTACCCTAGAGGTGATATCATATGATACCAATGTGTGTCTCATCCTGTGTCCCTTACTTCACTCGAAATGATCTCTCTACTTTCTCTCCTGCGGGTTGCCTTGGAATTACTTCCTACTGCTTCATGGTTGAGAAACACTGCACTGTGTACATGTACCCCATAGTCTGTATCAATTCAGCTGTGCTTCTACAATCGGTTTGATTTCCTGTCTTGGCTATTGTACCTTCAGATCAGTTCAGTTCAGTCCCTCAGTCGTGTCCAACTCTTTGAGAACCCATGAATTGCAGCACACCAGGCCTCCATGTCCATCACCAACTCCCGGAGTTCACTCAGACTCACGTCCATCGAGTTCGTGATACCATCCAGAGATCTCATTCACTGTCGTCCCCTTCTCCTCCTGCCCCCAATCCCTCCCAGCATCAGAGTCTTTTCCAGTGAGTCAACACGTCGCACGAGGCGGCCAAAGTACTGGAGTTTCAGCTTTAGCATCATTCCTTCCAAAGAAATCCCAGGGCTGATCTCCTTCAGAATGGACTGCTTGGATCTCCTTGCAGTCCAATGGACTCTCAAGAGTCTTCTCCAACACCACAGTGCAAAAGCATCAATTCTTCAGCACTCAGCCTTCTTCACAGTCCAACTCTCACATCCATACATGACCACTGGAAAAACCATAGCCTTGGCTAGACGGACCTTTGTTGGCAAAGTAATGTCTCTGCTTTTGAATACACTATCTAGGTTGGTCATAACTTTTCTTCCGAGGAGTAAACGTCTTTTAATTTCATGGCTGCAGTCACCATCTGCAGTGATTTTGGAGTCCAAAAAAATAAAGTCTGACACTGTTTCCACTGTTTCCCCATTTATTTCCCATGAAGTGATGGGACCAGATGCCATGATCTTCATTTTCTGAATGTTGAGCTTTAAGCCAACATTTTCACTCTCCTCTTTCACTTTCATCAAGAGGCTTTTGAGCTCTTCTTCACTTTCTGCCATAAGGGTGGTGTCATCTGCATATCTCAGGTTATTCATATTTCTCCCAGCAATCTTGATTCCAGCTTGTGTTTCTTCCAGTCCAGCGTTTCTCATCATGTACTCTGCATAGAAGTTAAATAAGCAGGGTGACAATATACAGCCTTGATGGACTCCTTTTCCTATTTGGAACCACTTCCATGCCCAGTTCTAACTGTTGCTTCCTGAACTGCATACAGATTTCTCAAGAGGCAGGTCAAGTGGTCTGGTATTCCCATCTCTTTCAGAATTTTCCACAGTTTATTGTGATCCACAAAGTCAAAGGCTTTGGTATTGTCAATAAAGCAGAAGTAGATGTTTTTCTGGAACTCTCTTGCTTTATCCATGATCCAATGGATGTTGGCAATTTGATCTCTGGTTCCTCTGCCTTTTCTAAAACCAGCTTGAACATCAGGGAGTTCACGGTTCACGTATTGCTGAAGTCTGGCTTGGAGAATTTTGAGCATTACTTTACTAGCATGTGAGATGAGTGCAATTGTGTGGTAATTTGAGCATTCTTTGGCATTGCCTTTCTTTGGAATTGGAATGAAAACTGACCTTTTCCAGTCCTGTTCTCAGCCACTGATGAGTTTTCCAAATTTGCTGGCATATTGAGTGCAGCACTTTCACAGCATCATCTTTTAGGATTTGGAATAGCTCAACTGGAATTGTATCACCTCCACTAGCCTGGGCAGTGGCGGGGTCCAGCATGTCATCCAGCTGGCCAGACTTGCACGCTCGGCACTCTGTCGAGCGTCATGGGCGGTGGGGGCGCCTGGCGGGTCGTCCAGCCGGCCGGACTAGCACGCTCAGCACTCTGCCGCCCTGCCGGGGCGGTGGCGGGGCCCAGCGGGTCTTCCAGCCACCAGGACTTGCACGCTCGGCAATCTGTCGAGTGGCCTGGGCGGTGGCAGGGCCCGGAGGGTCGACCAGCTGGCTGTGCGGCACTCAGCGCCTGGCCTGGGCAGTGGTGAGCACAGGCGGGTTGTCAAGCCGGCTGGACTTGCATGCTCGGCACTCTGTTGAGCGGCCTGGGCAGTGGCGGGGCCCGGCAGGTCGTCCAGCTGGCCACTCAGCACTTGGGGCCAGGCCTTGGCAGTGGCGGGGGCCTGGCAGGTCATCCAGCCGGGAGGACTAGCACGCTCGGCACTCTGCTGCCCGGCCTGTGCAGTTGAGGGCCCGGCGGGTCATCCAGGTGGCCTCAGTTGCACCCTCGGCACTCTGCCGCCCGGCCTGTGGAGTGGTTGTGCCCGGCGTGTCATCGAGCTGGTCGGACTTGCACGCTCGGCATTTTGCCGCCCGGCCTGGGCGGTGATGGGGCACGGTGGGTCGTCCAGCCAGCCCGACTGGCACGCTCGTTACTTTGCCGTCCGGCCTCAGTGGTGATGGTGCACAGCAAGTAGACTAGCTGGCTGCTCGGCCATCGGCTCCCTGTCTGGGGGGTGGCGGGGCCCGGCGGGTCGACCAGCCAGCCGCTCGGCATTCGGCGCCCGGACTGGGCAGTGGCGGGCACAGGCGGGTCGTCCAGCCAGCCGGACTTGCATGCTCGGCACTCTGCCGCACGGCCTGGGCAGTGGCGGGGACCGGCGTGTCATCCATCCGGCCGGACATTTATGCTCGGCACTCTGTCGAGCGGCATGGGCAGTGGCGGGGCTCGGCGGGTTGTCCAGCCGTCCACACTAGCACGCTCGGCACTTTGTCCCCCTGCCTGGGCGGTCGTGGGGCCCGGTGGGTTGTCCGGCCGGCTGGACTTGCATGCTTGGCACTCTGTCGAGTGGCCTGGGCAGTGGCGGGGCCCAGCGTGTCGACCAGCCGGCTGCTCGGCACTCGGGGCCCGGCGTGGTCGGTGGCGGGCACAGGCCAGTCGTCCGGCAGGCCGGACTTGCACGCTCGGCACTCTGTTGAGCGGCATGGGCGGTGGCAGGGCACGGTGGAACGTCCAGCTGGCCAGATTAGCACGCTCGGCACTCTACCGCACGGCATGGGCGGTGGTGAGGCCCGGCGGGTCATCCAGCTGGGTGGACTAGCACGCTCGGCACTTTGCCACCTGGCCTGGGTGGTGACGGTGCATGGCAGGTCGACCAGCTGGCCGCTATGCACTTGCTGCCCGGCCTGGGTGGTGACGGGCACAGGCGAGTCGTCCAGCCAGCTGGACTTGCTCGCTTGGAAATCTGCCGCCCGGCATGGGTGGTTATGGGGCCTGGCGGGTGGTCCAGCCGGCCGGACTTGCACGCTTGGCACTCTGCCGAGTGGCGTGAGCGGTGGCGGGGCCCGGCGGGTCGACCATCCGGCCGCTCGGCACTCGGCGCTCGGCCTGGGCCGTGGTGGGCACAGGCGGGTCGTCTGGCTGGCCGGACTTGCACGCTCAGCAATCTTTCGGGCGGCCTGTGCAGTGGCGGGGCCAGGCGGGTCGACCGGACGGCAGCTTGGCACTCGGCGCCCAGCCGGGGTGGTGGCTGGCACAGGCGGGTTGTCCGGCAGGCCGGACTTGCACGCTCGGCACTCCGCCACCCGGCCTGGGTGGTGGCGGTGCCCGGCGTGTCGTCCCGCTGGCCGGACTTGCAGGCTCGGCACTTTGCCGCCAGGCCTGGGCCGTGGCGGGCACAGTCGGGTCTTCCGGCCTGCCGGACTTGCATGGTCGGCACTCTGTCGAGTGGCCTGGGTGGTGGTGGAGGCCGGCGGGTTGTCCAGCCGGGCGGACTAGTACGCTCGGCACTCTGCCGCCCAGCGTGGGTGGTGACGGGGCATTGCGGGTTGACCAGCCAGCTGCTCAGCACTCAGCGCCCGGCCTGGGCGGTGGCAGGCACAGGCGGGTCGTCCGGCCAGCTGGACTAGTACGCTCGGCACTCTGCCGCCCAGCGTGGGTGGTGATGGGGATTTGCAGGTCAACCCGCTGGCCACTTGGTACTTGGCGACCAACCTGGGCGGTGGCGGGCAGATGTGTGTCAACCAGCAGCTGCTCGGCACTCGGCGCACAACCTGGGCGGTGGCGGGGCCCAGTGGGTCTACCCGCCAGCAGCTCGGCACTCGGCGCCCGGCCTGGGTGGTGGCGGGCACAGGTGGGTCGTCGGGCCGGCCGGACTTGCACGCTTGGCACTCTGCCGCCCGGCATGGGCGATGGCGGGGCTCGGCGGGTGGTTCAGCTGGCCAGAGTTGCACGCTCAGCACTCTGCCGAGTGGCGAGGGCGGTGGCGGGGCCCGGCGGGTCTACCACCAGGCCGCTCGGCCCTCGGCGCTCGGCCTGGGCCATGGCGGGCACAGGCGGGTCGTCCGGCCGGCTGGTCTTGCACGCTTGGCAAACTTTCGAGCGGCCTGTGCGGTGGTGGGGCCAGGCGGGTTGACCAGCCGGCCGCTTGGCACTCGGCGCCCGGCTGGGGCGGTGGCGGGCACAGGCTAGTCGTCTGGCCGTCCGGACTTGCACGCTTGGCACTCTGTCAACAGCATGGGCGGAGGCGGGGCACAGTGGATCGTCCAGCTGGCCGGACTAGCACGCTCGGCACTCTCTTGCCTGGCATTGTTGGTGGTGGGGCCCGGCGGGTGGTCCAACTGGCCGGACTTGCACGCTCGGCACTCTGCTGAGTGATGTGGGCGGTGGCGGGGCCAGGTGGGTCCACCGACCGGCCGCTCGGCACTCGGCGCCCTGCCGGGACGGTGGCAGGCACAGGCGGGATCATCTGGCCAGCCGCCCTTGCACACTCGGCACTCTGTCGAGCGGCCTGGTCTGTGGTGGGGCCTGGAGGGTCGACCAGACGGCCGCTCAGCACTCTGCCGCCCGGCCTGGGAGGTGGCTGGCACAGGTGGGTCGTCTGGCCGGCCGGACTAGCACGCTTGGCATTCTGTCGAGAAGCCTGGGCGGTGGCGGGGGCCGGCGGGTCAACCTGTGGCCACTCGGCACTCGGTGCACAGCCTGGGCGGTGGCGGGGCCCAGCGGGTCGACCAGCCAGCAGCTCGGCACTCGGCACCCAGCCTGGGTGGTGGCGGGCACAGGTGGGTCGTCCGGCTGGTCAGACTTGCACGCTCTGCACTTTGCCACCCGGCCTGGGCGGTGACGGTGCTCGGCGGGTCGACCAGCCAGCCGCTCAGCACTCGGGGCCCAGTCTCGGCACTCTGCTGCGATGCATGGGCAGTGGCAGGGCCCGGCGGGTCGACCACCCGTCCGCTCGGCACTCAGCGCTAGGCCTGGGCCATGGCGGGCACAGGCGGGTCGTCTGGCCAGCCGTACTTGCACACTCGGCACTCTGTTGAGCAGCATGTGCAGTGATGGTGCTCAGTGGGTCGACCAGCCAGCCGCTCGGCAATTGGCACCCGGCCTGGGCCGTGGCAGGCACAGGCCTGTCGTCTGGCCAGTCAACTTGCATGCTCGGCACTCTGTCGAGCGGTATGGGCGGTGGCAGGGCCTAGCGGGTCGTCCAGCCAGCCCTACTAGCACGCTCGGCACTCTGCCCCCTGGCCTGGGCAGTGGTGGGGTCTGGCCGGTCACCAGCCAGGCGCTTGGCATTCGGGACCCGGCCTGGGGGGTTGTGGGCACAGGCAGGTCGTCCGGCCGGCTGGACCTGCAAGCTCAGCACTCTGTCGAGGAGCATGGGTGGTGGCGGTGCCCAGTGGGTGATCCAGCCGGCCGGACTAGCACGTTCGGCACTTTGCCGCCCGGCCCGTGTGGTGGCTGAGCCCGCCGTGTCGTCCAGGTGGCCTCACTTGCACTCTCGGCACTCTGTCGAGTGGCCTTGGTGGTGGCGGGGCCCGGTGGGTCGTCCAGCCGGGCGGACTAGACCGCTCGGCACTCTGCCACCTGGCATGGGCGGTAGCGGTGCCTGGCAGGTGGTCCAGCCGACCGGACTTGCACGCTCGGCACTCTGTCGAGCGGCCCGGGCGGTGGCGGGGCCCGGCGGATCGACCAGCTGGCCGCTCGGCACTCAGTGCCCGGCCAGGTCGGTGGCGGACACAGGCAGTCGTCTGGCCGGCCGACTTGCACGCTCGGCACTCTGTCGAGCGGCATGGGCGGTGGCGTGTCCCGGGGTGTCGACCAGCCGGCCGATCGGCACTCGGCGCCCGGCCTGGTGTGTGGCGGGCACAGGAGGGTCATCCAGCCGGCTGGACCTGCACTCTCAGCACTCTGTCGAGCGACATGGACGGTGACGGGGTACGGCGGGTTATACAGCGTCCGGACTTGCACGCTTGGCACTTTGCCGCCCGGCCTGTGTGGTGGCGGAGCCTGGCGGTTCGTCAAGGTGGTCTCACTTGCCCGCTCGGCACTCTGTCGAGCAGCCTGGGCAGTGGCGGGGCCCGACAGGTCAACCAGCCAGCCGCTCAGCACTCAGGGCCCGGCCTTGGCGGTGGCGGGGCTGGGTGGGTCGTCCAGCCAGGAGGACTAGCACACTCGGCACTCTGCCGCCCGGCCTGGGCCGTGACGGTGCATGGCGGGTAGACCAGCTGGCCGCTCTGCACTCGGCACCCTGCCAGGGCAGTGGCGGGGCCCAGCGGGTCGACCAGCATGGCGCTCAGCACTCGGGGCCTGGCCTGGGCGGTGGCGGGGCCCGGCGGGTCGTCCAGCCTGGCACACTTACACACTTGGCCCTTTCCGCCCATCCTGGGTGGTGATGGGGCATGGCGGGTAGTTCAGCCTGCCGGACTTGCACCCTCGGCCCTTTTCTGCCTTCCTGGTCGGTGACGGGGAACGGCGGGTTGTCCTGCTGACCGGACTTGCACGCTCAGCATTTTGCCGCCCGACCTGGGCAGTGATGGTGCACGGCGGGTAGACCAGCAGGCCGCTCGGCACTCTGCTGCCCGGCCTGGGCCGTGGCGGTGCCCGGCGGGTCTTCCAGCTGGCCGGACTTGCACTCTCGGCACTCTGTCGAGTGACCTGGGTGGTGGTGGGGCCAGGCGGTTCGATCAGCCGGCTGCTCAGCACTTGGGGCCCGGCCTGGGCGGTGGCGGGCCCAGGCGGGTCGTCCTGCTGGCCGGACTTGCACGCTCAGCACTCTGCTGAGCGGCATGGGTGGTGGCAGGGCCCGGCGGGTAGACCAGCCAGCAGGACTGCAAGCTCCACTTGACCTCCTGGTTGGTTGTTGGATTGATGTGTTCTCCGGGTTCTAGTTGGCCTCCTTGGGCTGAGCCGCCAGATTGACCCACTCTCTGACATTGCGTTTTCTTTTCCGATGCATTGAGGTTGTTGGTTCAGGTTATGTGTGTGATGAGTGCATGCTTTTTCTTTCTGTTTCATCGACACAATATCAATGCATATTTCTTTCTTTATCTTTTTATTGAATGCGTGTTTCTACCATGAATGTCTCTGTTTCTTTGTCCCATTGTTGAACGTTGTTTTTGCTGAAAGAGCTGTCCATCTGTCCGTCTGTCTGTGCGTGGGGGGGCTCATGGAGGGGCGGGTGCGTGGGCGCCGGGGTGCATGCGTGCTGTGGGTGCTTGGGTGGGTGGGTGCGTGTGCGGGTAAGTGGCTGGGTGGGTGTGCGTGCGTGTTCGGGCGTGCGTGCATGCATACGTGCGTGTGTGCATGGGTGAGTGTGTGCTTTGTGTGCCTGGATGGGTGCGTGGGTGCGTGCGCGAGTGGGCACGCGGGCGGACGGCTGGCTGGGCCACACTGGTGGACAGCTGGGTGGGGGTGCTGGCGGGAGCTCCGGCGGGCCTGATTTGTGTGGTGGGTGGGTGCATGTGTGAGTGCGTCTGTCTGTGTGTCCCTGTGCCTTTCACGTTTCAGATTATGAACCCCGCCCCCCCACCTCTCCCGCACCCCCACCCCACCTCCCACACACACACTGCCTTGTCCTTTGCCTAGCTGTGTCTCTGTGCCACCCACCCTCCACCACAGGTGCAACCTACACGCCACACGCATACCCGCACACACACCCCACCTGCACACAGTGCATGCACACATCCCGACCCCAGACACACACACACCCATCCCGTTCGAACCCCGCCTGCACACGCCACACACCGCACATTCCTCCCCTCGCCCCCTGCCCCCCCCACACACTGCATTGTCCTTGGCCTGGCTGTGACTCTCCCCCTCTCCTCTGTCTCTGCCCACGCACCACATGCATAGACACACACACCCCGCCCCGCCCCCAGCGCCACACATACCTGCCTGCCCATAAAACCCCCACCCCTGCACACACCACGCCCCACACACATACCCCACCCACCACCTCTCCCGCAACTCCCCCACGCACACACACACATTGCACTGTCCTTTGAGGCCAATGTTTTCACTCTCCTCTTGAATGAAAGGACCTATACCGTTCCACCTGTTGCTTTCCAGATACAAAGAGAAAACAGAGGACCGAAAGGACACAATGTTGAAAATGTGAATTTGGAAAGATGGACATCCCCTTGGTCCCTTCGTACAACACCCCTGTCGGCAGAAGGGAGTCCTTTCTCTTTTTCTCTCGATCTGGTCCTTCCAGACTTCGGAAACTCTCAGTGGAGGATTCTTATCTCCTTGGTGATCGTGATTGCCACAGGTTCCTTAGGGGCCCAGAGGGTGTTTCTGAGAAATGCGGGTACACACTCCTGGAGACCCGGGTTCCATCCCTGGGCCAGGAAGGCCTCCTGGAGAAGGACATGGCAACCCGCTCCAGGACCCGACCCTGACGTCTAGAAATCAGTCTCCTAGACTGCCTCTCCCTCCGCCGACTGGTGTCTCGAATCCGCTTCAGGGATGAACCTGTGTGTTTCCTTGGTTTCCCTACAAGTGCCTCTGAGGGGAAAGAAAATACCCGATTGCTTGCACCCCAGGCCTGCTTTCCCGGACCCGTCCATCAACATCATGGCCTCCTGTAGAGGAGATACGATCGCTGATTCACTGAACGGAGGATCTGTGCTCAGAAACTCTTTCCACCACATGGAGTCCCTACTAACTAACCTATTTCGTCCTTCCCTCCTTCTGGGTTTTTTTTTCCTTTCTTTCCTTTTTTTCCCCTTTTCCTCTCACGTCCAAGCACACGCACATGCACAGGCACAACGTGCCGTCTCTCACGTACACGTGTACGTGCACACACTCACACACAGAGACACCTGCTCAGCTTTTCCTAGGTTCCAGGCAAGTGACTGAGGAGGGAAAACTGCTAGGGTTTGGAGTAGGCCGCCGTCCCCACCCCACTCCACCCCAACGCATGTGAAACTCCGTGCCCAATGGAGTGTTTTGGATTCAAGTGACTACAGAGCTGGCTAGTGCCAGAGGAACGCTCTGCCCCTTCCTCCTTTTCTGTCTCTCTGAAGGCTGAAAGAGACGGGAATGCCAGACTGCCTGACCTGCCTCTTGAGAAATCCGTATGCCTGTCAGGAAGCAACAGTTAGAACTGGACATGGAGTGACAGACTGGGTTCCAGATTGGGAAAGGAGGACGTCAAGGCTGTATATTGTCACCCTGCTTATTTCACTTCTATGCAGAGGACATCATGAGAAACGCTGGACTGGAAGAAACACAACCTGGACTCAAGATGGCCGGGAGAAATATCGATCACCTCAGATATGCAGATGACACCACCCTTATAGCAGAAAGGGAAGAGGAGCTAAAAGCCTCTTGAGGAAAGTGAAAGAGGAGAGTGAAAACATTGGCCTCAAGCTCAACATTCAGAAAACGAAGATCATGGCATCCGGTCCCATCATTTCGTGAGAAATAGATGGGGAAACAGTGGAAACAGGGTCAGACTTTATTTTGGGGGGCTCCAGAATCACTACAGATGGTGACAGTAGCCCTGAAATTAAAAGATGCTGACTCCTTGGAAGAAAAGTGATGACCAACCTAGATAGCATATTCAAAATCAGTGATGTGACTTTGCCGACTAAGGTCCATCTAGGCAAGGCTTTGGTTTTTCCTTGCTCATGTATGGATGTGAGAGCTGGACTGTGAAGGAGGCTGGGCGCCGAAGAATGGATGCTTGTGAACTGTGGTGTTGGAGAAGACTCTTGAGAGTCCCTTGGACTGCAAGGAGATCCAACCAGTCCATTCTGAAGGAGATCAGCCCTGGGATTTCTTTGGAAGGAATGATGTGAAAGCTGAAACTCCAGTACTTTGGCCACCTCTGAGAAGAGTGGACTCATTGGAAAAAAACTCTGATGCTGGGAGGGATTGGGCGCAGGAGGAGAAGGGGACGACAGAGGATGAGATGGCTGGATGGCATCACGGACTCGATGGACGTGAGTCTGAGTGAACTCCGGGAGATGGTGATGAACAGGGAGGCCTGGCCTGCTGCCGTTCATGGGGTCGCAAAGAGTCGGACACGACTGAGCGACTGAACTGAACGGAACTGGAGGCAGGCAGGAATGAAAACCTCCTCCCACGGAGTGGAAGCTGTCAAGTGACGAAGGCTGCTTCGACACACATCCGTGATCCTCGCATGCATGAGCGGGGTTTCCTGGGTGGCAAAAAAGGAGGAGACTCCTTTGGCCTGACACGAGGCGAGTTTGTCCCTCGGCCTCCCTCCCCACCCACCAGCCCCCTTCCTCGGCACGGTGCCGAAAGGGGCAGTCTCAAGGTGGAGAAATGGAATGAGGGGATGGGGATGGGGATGGGGATGGGGATGGGGATGGGAGGAGGGGTGGGTGGGGCAGATCACCATTCAATGGAGAGAAGCTCGAGGCAAGTCAAAGGCTCTGACTTGACTGGAAAGCTTTCTGCATTTGAATGAAGCTATCAGACGAGGCCCTGCAGGGGAGGGTGGGGGAGTGTGGCGGTGGGGCCCACAGACAATAGCCCCTGCCTGCCTGCCTGCCTGCCTGCCTGCAGGCTGGCCTGCCGGGCGGAGGAGGCCCTCTGGCGGCAGCGGGATCACGCTGCCGACTCCTACAGCTCAACTCGATCCCTTCAAGGAAACTGCTGGGGTGACTCCTGTCCAGGGAATCATCCAAATGGGCCTGTTTCTGAAAAAGGCCGGAGTCACAGCTGTGACAGATTCTGAGGATTTCTTGACCCACGGATTGACCTGCACCCTCCCTCCCATCCTGTCATATCCTTTGGACACGCTTGAAGAGGTCTTTGGCCTCGGCCCAGAAAACAGGCCAAGATAAACAGATACATTTTGGTCTTTTTTTTTTTTTTTGAACAGGGCGAAAACGATGCATGGCCGTGGATTGGAGAGAAACCTGCTCCCCTCGCGCGCTTGAAGGCAGGGAGTTCTCAGCGGGACAGAACCTGCCTTCACTTCTCAGGGGGACCGGGACGGTCCCCTCACCTCATGCACCCCCAACCCCGAGCCCAGTCCCGTCCCCTCCCCGCCCCACCCAAACACACACACACACACACACACACACACACACACACACACACACACACCCTACCCCGGCTCTCACCCCCATCTCCCCAACCTCACACCTCCCACCCCCACCCCACCCCAGCCCTCCCCGGCGACGAGGGGGGCCCGGGGAGGGGTGGCTGTCTCAGCCCCGGCTCTGAGACGTCCTCTGGGGAACCGCTCTCGGCCGAGACGCCAGCTCGCCGCCCTGCTGCTTGGTGTCCGTCTCCATCAGCCATGTCCCCGAAAGGCACGCGAGCTCGCGGACAACAAAGAGCGCACCCAGAAAACAACAAAGGGTCCTCCTGAACCCAACACGGCCATGTATATGGATCCATGTAGAGGTCTTTAATCTCCCCATTGGATGCAGGAATAAGATCCACACAGACTCGATTGTGTTTCCACTACGATGGGCTGCCCTATCCGGAGAGATCGTGTGGGTCAGCAAGTGAGCAAACACGGAAGGGAACAAAACCAAAACCACAGCCAAGTCGAGGGAGTGCTGAGCCCAAGGAACTCACCGATCCTGTGGCATCATTTGCCATACACAACCTTTCTCTATGGCAAAGAGAGATGTGGCATGGATCCCCATGTGGGTCATTCGTGTCCGAAACCACATAATGGATAGTGATCATGTCTCATTCGAATCCTCTCTTAAAAGATAAACCAGGTCTCTTGTTCCCATGATGGGATGGTATCTTTGAATGCAAAAGGGGATGACATGTGACAGGAAAATCAAAGTGGAATCAGCATCGTCAAGAGAGAGTCCCAAAATAGAGAAGGGGAGGGCCATGGAGGAAGAGGTCTGTGTCTCAGTCTGGAAACTCGGAGCACCTCCTGGGGAACAGAGGCCTCCGGATCATCGAAACAGTGTTCCCGATATTCAAGACCCCTATCACACACACCCTCCCCTTTCCTTACATCACTTGTGACAGTCTATCTACCCTGGAAGAAGAAACAGTTCCTTGTTTGCATGACAGTCCATCATAATTGCTCTCAGGTCGCTTTACAACCTCACAAGTTTCAGCTTTCTAAGCCCCCGACTCTTTCCTGGGGAACATTCCCCCGGTTTTTATTCAAACCTGTGTCCCTGCATGGCCATATCGAAGACGCCCAAATAAAGCTTTCTTTTTCTTTCTTTCTTTCTTTCTTTCTTTTTTTTCTTTTTTTTTTTTTGGCGCAGCCAATACTGACTCTTCATGGAAAGACAAGAAAACTAGGTGATTTTACGTGTTTAATTACCAGCTGTATTGAAATATCATTTCCTTCGTGAAGGACATATGACATCCTTCATTCTCATGTGTACAGAATGGGGACAAGAGGCACCTGTATGTTGCAAAAGAATAATGACCACCCAAGCAGTAGCTCATAGCTTTCTCATAACCCATACAGATCATGAATGGATGTGAAAGAAAGTGAAGTCACTCGGTCGTGTTCGACTCTTTGCGACCCCACGGACTGTAGCCTACCAGGCTCCTCCATCCATGGACAGTTCCAGGCAAGAATCCTAGAGTGGGTTGCCATTTCCTTCTGCCATTGGACGGGAGGAGAAGGATTCATGTCCACTGTCATGGCAACTTTCTCAGATGATCATGCTGCTGCTGTTGCTGCTGCTGCTGCTGCTGCTGCTGCTGCTGCTAAGTCGGTTCAGTCGTGTCCGAATCTGTGCGACCGCACAGACGGTAGCCTGCCGGGGTCCAGCCCCGGTGGATCCAGGGAATTCGAAGGGTGGACGGCGTTGGCGTGGAAAGACTTGTTTGTTTATTAATGTAAGATTAGATTAAGAAACTATAGTGTAGTAAGAAGATTAAGTGGAGGAAGAGGGCTGAATAGCTTGGTTTATGTGGAAGGCCAATAAAATTCCAGACAAGGAATTTGCACCATCTACGTTGGGCCACCGGTGCCCGCTTGAATATCTAAGGGTGCCTCGCCTTAAGCTCCCTTTCGTGCGGGTCTTAACAGCCAGGGCAAGTAAGTAGACCTGGTGAGCCTCCGCGCCCCAGGTGGAGATTCAGCTTGAAGTTAAAGTAAAGAGCAGAGAGAAGGAAAGGGAGAGAAGAAGAAAGAGAGAGAAAGACATGGGGGGAGCCAGAGTCCCAAGAAACCAGGCCGAGAGACTAGTTTGAGAAACTGGTCTGATCCTTTATTGTTCAGAAGGCCTTTTATACTTTTGATAAAACATGGAGATCAACGGGTAACACAAAATTATGTAGCATTCGCAGCCCAGACTCTTTCTATACATCATTTTGTATACAAAAGGTCTCAGGTGATTTACATTATCTTCTGGTCAAGAGGCTTGTTAACACTTTTTGGCTCTCTTCCTTAATGAATGTTAATTTTGTTTCCCCTGAAGTGTTTTCTTTAATCTGCATCTCCTTAAAGCATTAAAGTTACATCTCTATAGAACAAAGGTGCAGTGGGATATAACAAAGAAGGTACTTAACTCAAAGATCTAATGTTGCTAATACCAGGTCTACTACTTGTTTTTCTATATACCAACTATATCTAAAAATAAAGGATATGAAAATTTGGCAGCAAGCATTGACTCAACAAATGAAACTTTTAATCAGTCCTATTCTAAAGATTTTGACTCTTTGGAAGCCCCTACATTCCTAGGATGTTTTAAGCTTCCTGTGCCTCCTGCAGTCAGGAGGCCTCAAACAATCACACGCGCAGCTGTACGAGTCCTGCAGGCAGGCTAGAAAGCCATCGGAGGGTTTTTTTAGGATTGAAACACTCTTTCAAATGCAGAAGACTAAAGCCCTGAATTGACTTTTTCCAGAAAATGTCAGAAGAGTGGAAAAGCAGAGCGCAAAAGCTGGCAGATTTTTGTTGGGGTACATGCTTAGGAATTTCCAGAGGGGTCCCTGAAGTCTGAGCACGCCTTGCGTATGTCAGCTTCCTTCCTCATGACCTTGTCACGGGCAGGATTCCTCACACTGGCTTCCGGCAGTAGCCCACCGGGCACCACCGTCCCTGGGATTCTCCAGGCAAGAACACTGCAGTGGGTTGCCATGTCCTCCTCCAAGGCGTGAAAGTGAAAAGTGGAAGGGAAGTCGCTCAGTCGTGTCCGACTGTTAGCGACCTCATGGACTGCGGCCCACCAGGCTCCTCCCATTCATGGGATTTTCCGGGCAAGAGGACTGCAGTGGGGCGCCATGGCCTTCTCCGAATAGTATCACACTATTATAATAATGCTGTTCATTAGAATCACCAGGCTCTTTGTGACGTATACAGTATAGATGCACCTTATCTGTGAAGTCGTTTCTTTCTTTCTTTCCCCCTTACATCAGTGCAATATCTTCCCATTTCTCCCTCCCCAGCCACTCTGTGATGATCGTCTTCTTTTTTTCTTTCTTTCTCCTGGGAAGTGATGGTGCCCGGCGGGTCGTCCGGTCGGCCGGACTTGCACGTTTGGCACTCTGTCGAGTGGCATGGGCAGTGGCGAGGCCCGGCAGTTCGTCCAGCTGGCCAGACTAGCACCCTCGGCACTCTGCCACCCTGCCTGGGCAGTGGCAGGGTCCGGTGCGTCGTCCAGCCAGCCGGAAGAGCACGCTCAACACTCTGTCCAGTGGCCTGTTTGTTGACGGGGCCCGGCGGGTCGACCAGCCGGCCGAACTTGCATGCTCGGTACTCTGTCGCCCGGCCTTGGCACTGGCGGGGAGCAGCGGGTCATCCAGCCGGCCGGAAGAGAGCGCTAGTTAATCTGCCGCCCGGCCTGGGCGGTGGCGGTTTTTTGTGTGTTGTCCAGCCGGCCGGACTTGCCCACTCGGTTCTCTGTCGAGCAACCTGTTTGGTGGCAGGACCCGGCGGGTCGACCAGCTGGCCGGACTTGCTCGCTCGGCACTGAGACGCCCGGCCTGGGCAGTGATGGGCACACGCGGGTCGTCCTGCCAGTCGGAGTTGCACTCTCGGCACTTTGCCACACGGCCTGGGCGGTGACGATGTCGGCGGGTCAACCACCCTGCCGCTTGGCACTCGGCGCCTGGCCTGGGCGGTGGCGGGCAAAGGCGGGTCGACCAGTTGGACGGACGTGCACACTTGGCATTCGGCACCCGGCCTGGGCGGTGGCGCGGCCTGGCGGGTCAACCAGCTGGCCACTCGGCTCTCGGCACACGGTCTGGGCGGTGGCGGGCAGAGGCGGGTCATCTGGCTGGCCGGACTTGCGCGCTCGGCAATCTGTCGAGCGTCCTGGGTGGTAGAGGGGCCCGGCAGGTTGACCAGCTGGCCGTACTAGCATGCAAGGCACTCTTTTGAGCGGCCTAGGCGGTGGTGGCGCACGGCGGGTCGTCCAGCCAGGCACACTAACACACTTGGCACTCTGCCTCGGGCCCGGGCAGTGGCGGGCACCAGCGGGTCATCCGACCCACTGGACTTGCACGCTCAGCATTTTGCCGCCCATCCTGGGCGGTGACAGGTAGGGCATGTCGTCCAGCTGGCCCGACTTGCAAGCTTGGCACTTTGTCACCCGGCCTGGGTGGAGACGGTGTACGGCTGGTCGACCAGCCTACCGCTCGGCACTCGGTGCCCGGCCTGGGTGGTGGCGGTGCATGGCGGGTAGACCAGCAGGCCGCTCTGCACTCGGCGCCCAGCCTGGGCGGTGGCGGGCACAGGTGGGTCGTCCAGCCGGGTGGACTTGCACGCTCGGCACTCTGTCGAGCGGCCTGGAAGGTGGCAGGGCATGGCGGGTTGTGTAGCCGGGCAGACTACACACTTGGCACTCTGCATCCGGCCTGGGCGGTAGCGGGCTCAGGCGGGTGGTCCCGCCGGCCGGACATGCACCCTCAGCACTCTGTCAAGTGGCATGGGTGGTGGCGGTTCCCAGAGAGTCGTCCAGCTGGCCGGACTTGCGCGCTTGGCACTCTGTCAAGTGGCCTGGGCTGTGGCGGGTTCCGGCGAGTCGACCAGCCTACCGCTCGGCACTTGGTGCCCAGGCTGGGTGGTGGTGGGCACACGCGGGTCGCCTGGACATGTGGACCTGCACGATTGGCAATATGTCTAACGGCCTGGATGGTGGCAGTGCCCGGCGCGTCGTCCAGCCAGCTGGACTAGCAGGCTCGGCACACTGCCGCCCGGCCTGGTCGGTGGCGGGGAACTGCAGGTCATCCAGCTGGGCGGACTTGCACGCTCGACACTCTGTCGAGCAGCTTGGGCGGTGGCGGGGCCCGGTGGGTCGACCAGCCTGCCGCTAGGCACTCGGCGCCAGTTCTGGGCCATGGCGAGTACAGGTGGGTCGTTCAGCTGGCTGGACGTGCACGCTTGGCAAACTGTCGAGCGGCCTGTGCCGTGGCGGGGCCCAGTTGGTGGACCTGCCGGCCGGACTAGCATGCATGGCACTAGGTCTAGCGGCCTGGGTGGTGGCTTGGCACTGCGGGTCATCCAGCCGGGCAGATTAACACAAATGGCACTCTGCCTCTGGCCTGGGCGGTGGCGGGCACAGGCGGTCGTATGTCCGGCCGGACTTGAACGCACAGCACTCGGGGCCTGGCCTGGGCTGTGGCGGGGCCCGGCGCGTTGTCCAGTCGGCTGGACTTGCACCCTCGGCAATCTGTCGAGCAGCCTGTGTGGTGGGAGGGACAGGCGGGTCTACCACCCGGCCGCTTGGCACTTGGCGCCCAGTCTGGGTGCTGGCGGTTACAGGCGGGTCAACCAGCTGGCCGGACTTGCACGCCTGGCACTTGGCGCCCGGACTGGGTAGTGGCGGGCACAGGCGGGTCATCCGGCCGGCCGTACTAGTACCCTCGGCACTCTGTCGCCCTCCCTTTGGTGACGGGACCCGGAGGATCGTCCAGCCGGCCACACTTGCATGCTCGGCACTCTGTCGAGCGGCCTGGGCTGTGGCGGGTTCTAGTGGGTCGACCAGCCTGCCGCTCGGCACTCGGCGCCCGGGCTGGGCGGTGGCAGGCACACGCGGGTCGCCCGGACATGCGGACCTGCATGGTCGGCAATATGTCGAATGGCATGGAGGTTGGCGGTGCCCAGCGTGTCGTCCAGCCAGCTGGACTAGCAGGCTCGGCACACAGCTGCACAGCCTGGTCGGTGGCGGGGAACTGCAGGTCGTCCAGCCGGGGGGACTTGCACACTCGACACTCTGTCGAGCAGCCTGGGTGGTGGCGGGGCCCGGCGAGTGGACCAGCCTGCCACTCGGCACTTGGCGCCCGGTCTGGGCGGTGGCGAGTAGAGGCGTGTCGTCTGGCTGGCTGGACGTGCATGCTCGGCAAACTGTCGAATGACCTGTGCGGTGGCAGGGCTCAGCGGGTCGACCAGCCGGCCGGACTAGCATGCATGTCACTCTGTTGAGCGGCCTGGGCAGTGGTGTGGCACGACGGGTCATCCAGCCGGGTGGATTAACACAAATGGCACTCTGCCTCTGGCCTGGCTGGCAGTGGGCACAGGCGGGTTGTCCGTTCAGCCAGACTTGAAGGCTCGGCACTCGGCCCCTGGCCTGCGAGGTGGCGGGGCTCGGTGCGTCGTCCCGCCGGCCAGACTTGCATGCTCGGAAATCTGTCGATAGGTCTGTGCAGTGGGAGGGACAGGGTGGTCGACCACCCAGCCGCTCAGCACTCGGCGCCTGGCCTCCGCAGTGGAGGTGCATAGCGGGCAGACCAGCAGGCCACTCGGCACTCGGCGCCCGGCCTGGGCGGTGGCGGGCACAGGTGGGTAGTCCTGCTGACCGGACTTGCACGCTCGGCACTCTGTCGAGCAACCTGGGCGGTGGCGGTGCCCAGCAGGACGACCAGCCGGCCGCACGGCACTCGGCCCCTGGCCTGGGTGGTGGCGGTGCCCGGCGTGTCATCCAACTGGCCGTACTAAATGCTTGGCACTTCGCCGCCCTGCCTGGGTGGTGACGGTGTACGGCGGGTAGACGAGCCGGCGGCTCGGAAATCAGCGCCCAGCCTGAGCAGTGACGGGCTCAGGCGGGTCGTCCAGCCAGCTGGACTTGAACGCTCAGCACTCTGTCGAGATGCATGGGCATTGGCGGGGGCAAAGGGACGACTAGCCAGCCGGAATAGCACGCTTGGCACTCTGCCGCCCACCCTAGGCTGTGGCGGTGCCCGGCGAGTCATCTAGCTGGCCAGACATGCACACTCAGCACTCACTGCCCTGCCTGTGTGGTGACAGTGAACGGCGGGTAGACCAGCCGGCCGCTCGGCACTCGGCGCTCGTCGTGGGCGGTGGCGGGCAGAGGCGGGTGGTCTGGCCAGCTGGACTTGCACGCTCAGCACTCTGTCAAGCGGCATGGGAAGTGGCAGGGCAGCGGGACGACCAGCCGGCTGGACTAGCACTATCGGCACTCTGCCGCCCGGCCTGTGTGATGGCGGGCAAAGGCGGGTTGTCCAGCAGGCTGGACTTGCATGCTCGGCACCCTGTCTAGCGGCTTTTTTGGTGGCTGGGCCCGGCGGGTCGACCAGCTGGCCGCTCGGCATCCAGCGCCCAGGCTGGGTGGTGGTCGGGAACAGGCGAGTCATCTGACCGTCTGGACTTGCACGCTCGGCACTCAGTCGAGCGACCTGGGGATTGGCAGGGCCAGCGGGTCGTCCAGCCGGGCGGACTAGCACGCTTGGCTCTCTGCAGCCCGGCCTGGGCTGTGGTGATGCCCGGCGGGTCGTCCAGCTGGCCGGACTTGCATGCTCGGCACTTTTCCGCCCGGCCTGGGCGGTGACGGGGCACGGCGGGTAGACCAGATGGACGCTCGGCACTCGGCACCCGTCCCGAGCGGTGGTGTGCACAGGCGGTTTGTCTGGACGACTGGACTAGCACCCTCAGCACTCTGTTGAGCGGCATGGGCAATGGCGGGGGCAGCGGGACGACCAGCCGGCTGGACTAGCATGCTTGGCACACTGCCGCCGGGCTTGGGCAGTGGCGGTGCCCAACGGGTCATCCAGCTGGCCTGATATGCACGCTCGGCACTTTGCCGCTTGGCCTGGGCGGTGATGGTGCACGGCCCATAGACCAGTTGGCTGCACGGCACTCGGCACCCTGCCTGGGCGGTGGCGGGCACAGGCTTGTCCTCCGGCCAGCAGGACTTGAACGTTCGGCACTGTGTCAGGGCAGAGGCGGGGGCAGAGGGATGACCAGCCGGCTGGAATAGCATGCTTCACACTCTGCCGCCCACCCTAGGCTGTGGCTGTGCCGGGCGAGTCATCTAGCTGTCCGGACATGCACACTCGGCACTCGCCCCCATCCTAGGCGGTGACGGTGAACGGCGGGTAGACCAGCCGGCCGCTCGGCACTTGGAGCTCTTCCTGGGCGGTGGTGGGCATAGGTGGGTTGTCCGGGTGGCCGGACTTGCACGCTCGGCACTCTGTTGAGCGGCATGGGCAGTGGCAGGGGCAGCGGGACATCTGGCAGCCAGGACTACCATGCTTGGCACGCAGCCGCCCGGCATGGGCGGTGGCGGTGCCCGGCGGGTCGTCCAGCTGGCCGGACGAGAACACTCGGCACTTCGCCGCCTGGCCTGGGCGGTGACGGGGCATGGCGCATCGTCCAGCTGGCCAGACATGAACTCTTGGCACTTCGCCGCCCGGCCTGGGCGGTGACGTGGCACGGCAGGTAGACCAGATGGACGCTTGGCACTCGGCACCCATCCTGGGCGATGGCGCGCACAGGTGGGTCGTCCGGATGGCCAGACTTGCAGGCTCGGCACTCTGTCGAGCAGCATGGGCAGTGGCGGGGGCAGTAGTACGTCCAGCCGGCCGGACTAGCACGCTCGGCACTCTGCCACCTGGCCTGGGTGGTGATGGTGCATGGCGGCTCAACAAGCCGACCGTTTGGCACTCGGCACCCGGCCTGGGTGGTTGCAGGCACAGGAGGGTGGTCCAGCCGGCCGGACTTGCACCCTCGGCACTACGAGCAGCCTGTGAGGTGGCGGGGCCTGGCGGGTTGACCAGCAGGCCGGACTGGCACGCTCGGCACTCTGCCACCCGGGCTGTGCGGTGGCGGGGCCTGGCAGGTCGTCCAGCCGGCCAGACTTGCACGCTCGGCAATCTGTCTGGCGGACTGGGCGGTGGCGCGGCCCTGCGGGTCAAGCAGCCGGCCGCTCGGCACTCGGCACACGGTCTGGGCAGTGGCAGGCAGAGGCGGGTCGTCCCGCTGGCTGGACTTGCACGCTAGGCAATCTGTCGAGCGTCCTGGTTGGTGGAGGGGCCCGGAGGGTCGACCAGCCGGCCGGACTCGCATGCAAACCACTCTTTCATGTGGCTTGGGCGGTGCCAGTGCCCGGCGCGTCGTCCAGCCAGCTGGACTAGCAGGCTTGGAACACTGGTCAGTGGCGGGGAACTGCACGCCACTGGTCGGTGGCGAGTAGAGGCGGGTCGTCCGGCTGGCTGGACATGCATTGTCGGCAAACTGTAGAGCGGCCTGTGTCTTGGAAGGGCCCGGTGGGTCGACCAGCCGGCTGGACTAGCATGCATGGCACTCTGTCGAGCAGCCTGGGCAGTGGCGTGGCACGGCGGGTCGTCCGTCCGGCCGGACTTGAACACTGGGCACCCGGCGCCCAGCCTGGGCGGTGGCGGGGCCCGGCGGGTCGTCAAGCTGGCCAGACTTGGCACGCTCGACAATCTGTCGATAGGCCTGTGCAGTGGAAGGGCCCGGCGGGTTGACCAGCCGGTCTCTCGGTACTCGGCACCCGGCCTGGGCGGTGGCGGGAAGAGGCGGGTGGTCTGGCTGGCTGGACTTGCACGCTGGGCAATCTGTCGAGCATCATGGGCGGCGGAGGGGCCCGGCGGGTCGACTAGCCAGCTGGACTAGCATGCATGGCACTCTGTTGAGCGGCCTGGGTGGTGGCGGGGCACGGCGGTTCGTCCAGTCAGGCGGACTAACACACTTGGAAGTCTTCCTCCAGGCTGGGCGGTGGTGGGCACAGGCGGGTCGTCCGGCCCGCTGGACCTGCACGCTTGACATTTTGCCTCCTGGCCTGAGCGGTGACGCGAACGGCGTGTCGTCCAGCTGACTGGACATGCACGCTTGGCACATTGCCGCCCAGCCTGTGTGGTGACAGTGCACAGCGGATCAACCAGCTGGCCACTGGCCACTCAGAACCCGCCTGGGCAGTGGCGGGCACATGTGGGTCGTCCGGCCAGCCGGACTTGCATGCTCGGCACTCTGTTGAGCGGCCAGGGCGGTGGCGGGGCCCGGCGGGTCATCTATCGGGCCTGACTAGTACGCTCGGCTTTCTGCCTCCCGCCCTGGTGGTGGTGGGGCACGTAGGGTCGTCCAGCCGGCCGGACTTGCACGCTTGGCACTTTGCCTCCGTCCTGGGCGGTTGCGGGCACAGGCGGGTCGTCCCGCCCGCTGGACTTGCACGCTCGGCATTTTGCTGCCCGGCCTAGGCGGTGACGGGTACGGTGTGTCGACCAGGTGGCCGGACTTGCACGCTTGGCACTCTGCCGCCCGGCCTGGGAGGTGACGGTGCACAGCGGGTTGACCAGCTGTCCACTTGGCACTCGGCGCCCGGCCTGGGCGGTGGCGGGCACAGGCAGGTCATCCTGTTGGCAGGACTTGCACGCTCGGCACTCTGTGGAGCAGCCTGTGCGGTGGCAGAGCCCGGCGGGTCGACCAGCTGGCCGGACTTGCACGCTCGGTACTCTGCCTCCAGGCCTGGGTGGTGGCTGTGCCTGGCGGGTAGACAAGCAGGCCTCTCAGCACTCGGCGCCCTGCCTGGGCGGTCACGGGCACAGGTGTGTCATCCAGCCAGACGTACTAGTACCCTCGGCACTCTATCGCCTGCCCTGGCGGTGGCGGGGCCCAGAGGATCGTCCAGCCGACCGGACTTGCACGCTCGGCACTCTGTCGAGTGGCCTGTGCGGTGGAGGTGTCCGGCAGGTCGACCAGCCTACCGCTCGGCACTCGGTGCCCATCCTGGGTGGTGGCGGGCACAGGCGGGTCGTCGGTCAGCAGGACTTGCACGCTCGGCACTCTGTCGAGCGGCCTGGGCGGTGGCGGAGCCCGGAGGGTCGACCGGCCGGCCGCTCAGCATTTGGCGCCCGGTCTGGGCGAAGGCGGGCACGGGCGGGGCGTCTGTCCGGCCGGACTTGCACCATTGGCACTCTATCGAGCGGCCTGGGCGGTGGTGCGGCCCGTTGGGTAGACCAGCCGGTCGCTCGGCACTCGGCAACAGTCTGGGTGGTGGCGGACAGATGCGGGCTGTCCGGCTGTCCGGTATGGTACGCTCGGCAGTCTGTTGAGCGGCCGGGGCGGCGGCGCGACCCTGCAGGTCAAGCAGCCGGCCCCTCGGCACTCGGCACGCGGTCTTGGCGGTGGCGGGCAGAGGCGGGTCGTCTGGCTGGCCGGACTTGCGCGCTCGGCAATCTGTCGAACGTCCTGGGCAGTGGAGGGGCCTGGCGGGACGACCAGCCGGCCGGACTAGCATGCAAAGCACTCTTTCGAGTGGCCTGGGCGGTGGCGGGGCACGGCGGGCCTTCCAGCCGGTCGGACTAACACATTTGGCACTCTGCCTCCGGCCTGGGCGGTGACGGGCACAGGCAGGTCGTCTGGCCAGCCGTACTAGTACCCTCGGCACTCTGTCGCCCGCCCTGGTGGTGGCGGGGCCCGGAGGATCGTCCAGCCGGCCGGACTTGCACGCTCGGCTATATCTCAAACGGCCAGGGCGGTGGCGGTGCCTGGCGCATCATCCAGCCAGGTGGACTAGCACACTCGGCACACTGCCGCCCGGCCTGGTTGGTGGCGGGGAACTGCAGATTGTCCAGCCGGGCAGACTTGCACACTCGACACTCTGTTGAGCAGCCTGGGCCATGGCGGGGCACGGTGGGTGGTCCAGCTGGGCGGACTAAGACACTTGGCACCCTGCCTCCGGCCTGGGCAGTGGCGGGCACAGGCGGGTCGTCCGGCTGCCTGGTCTCGCACGCTCGGCAATCTGTCAAGCGTCCTGGGCAGTGGCGGGGAACGGCGGGTCGTCCAGCCGGGTGGACTAACACACTTGGCACTCTGCCCCCAGCCTGGGCAGTGGTGGGCACAGGCGGGTCGACCAGCTGGCCGACTTGCACGCTCGGCACGCTGACGCCCGGCCTGGGCGGTGACGGTGCCCGGTGGGTCGTCCAGCTGGCCAGACTTGCACGCTCGGCATTTTGCCACCCGACCTGGTCTGTGACGATGCACGACGTGTCGACCAGCCAGCTGCTCGTCACTCAGCGCCGGGCCAGGGCAGTGGCGGGCACAGTCGGGTCGTCCAGCCAGCCGGACTTGCATGCTAGGCTCTCTGTCGAGCGGCATGGCCAGTGGCAGGGCCCGGCTGGTCGTCCATCCGGCCTGACTTGCACGCTCGGCACTCTGACGCACAGCCTGGGCGGTGACGGTGCCCGGCGGGTCGACCAGCTGGCCGGACTAGCATGCAAGGCACTCTTTCGAGCGCCCTAGGAGGTGGCGGGGCACAGTGGGTCGACCAGCTGGCCGCTCGGCACTCGGCACCCTGTTAGTGCGGTGGCAGGCAGAGGCGGGTCATCCGGCTTCCCAGACTTGTGCACTCGGCACTCTGTCGAGCAGCCTGGGCGGTGGCACGGCCCAGCTGGTCGACCAGCTGCCCGGTCTAGCATGCAAGGCACTCTTTTGAGCGGCCTAGGCCATGGCAGGGCACGGCGGGTCGTCCAACCAGGCAGACTAACACACTTGGCACTCTGCCTCCGGCCCAGGCAGTAGCAGGCACAGGCGGGTCGTCCGGCCCACTGGACTTGCAAGCTCGGCATTTTGCCGCCCGGCCTGGGCGGTGACGGGATGGGCATGTCGTCCAGCTGGCCTGACTTGCAAGCTTGTCACTTTGCCGCCCGGCCTGGGCAGAGACGGTGTACGGCAGTTCGACCTTCCTACTGCTCGGCACTCGGCGCCAGGCCTGGGCGGTGGCAGGCACAGGCGTGTTGTCCAGCCGGCCGGATGCACGCTCGGCACTCTGTCGAGCTGCCAGGGTGGTGGCGGGGCCCGGTGGGTCATTCATCGGGCCTGACTAGTACGCTCAGCATTCTGCCGCCCGCCCTGGCGGTGGTGGGGCACGTAGGGTCGTCCAGCCAGCCGGACTTGCACGCTTGGCACTTTGCCTCCGTCCTGGGCAGTGGTGGGCACAGGCGGGTTGTCCGGCTGGCCGGTCTTGCATGCTTGGCAATCAGTCGAGCGTCCTGGGCAGTGGCGGGTCACAGCGGGTCGTCTAGCCAGGCGGACTAACGCACTTGGCACTCTGCCTCTGGCATGGGCGGCGGTGTGCACCGGAGGGTTGACCAGCTGGCCGGACTTGCACGCTCGGCATTTTGCCGCCCGACCTGGGCGGTGATGGTGCACGGTGTGTCGACCAGCAGGCTGCTCGGCACTCGGCGCCCGGCCTGGGCGGTGGTGGGCACAGGTGTGTCGTCCAGCCAGCCAGATGCACGCACGGCACTCTGTCGAGCGGCATGGGCGGTGGCGGGTCCCGGAGGGTGGTCCAGCTGGCTGGACTTCTACGCTCAGCACTCTGTCCAGTGGCCTGGGCTGTGGCGGGTTCCGATGGGTCGACCAGCCTAACCCTCGGCACTCGGCGCCCAGACTGGGCGGTGGCGGGCACACGCTGGTCGCCCGGACGTGTGGACCTGCACGCTCGGCAATATGTCGAACGGCCTGGGTGGTGGCAGTGCCCGGCGTGTCGTCCAGCCAGCTGGACTAGCACGCTCGGCACACTTCCGCCAGGCCTGGTCGGTGGCGGGGAACTGCAGGTCGTCCAGCCAGGCGGACTTGCATGCTCGACACTCTGTCAAGCAGCCCGGGCGGTGGTGGGGCCCGGTGGGTCGACCAGCCTGCCACTCGGTACTCGGCGCCCGGTCTTGGCGGTGGCGAGTAGAGGCCGGTCGTCCAGCTGGCTGGACGTGCACGCTCGGCAAAGTGTCGAGTGGCCTGTGCAGTTGCGGTGCCTGGCGGGTCATCCAGCCGGCTGAACTTGCACGCTCGGCAATCTGTCGATAGGCCTGTGCGGTGGGAGGGCCCAGCGAGTTGACCAGCCGGCCGCTTGGTACTCGGCGCCCAGCCTGGGCGGTGGCGGGAAGAAGCGCGTCATCCGGCTGGCTGGACATCCACGCTCGGCAATCTGTCGAGTGTCCTGGGCGGTGGAGGGGTCTGGCGGTTCGACCAGCCAGCCGAACTAGCATGCATGGCGCTCTATCGAGCGGCCTGGGTGGTGGCGGGGCATGGCGGTTCGTCCAGTCCGGTGAACTAACACACTTGGCACTCTTCCTCCGGCCTGGGCGGTGGCAGGCACAGGCGGGTCGTCCGGCCGGCCGGGCTTGCACTATCGGCACTCTGTCGAGTGGCCTGGGCGGTGGCGGGGCACGGCGGTTCGTCCAGTCCAGTGGACTAACGCACTTGGCACTCTTCCTCCGGCCTGGGCGGTGGCAGGCACAGGCGGGTCGTCCAGCTAGCTGAACTTGCATGCTCGGCACTCTGTCGAGCGGACTGGGCGGTGGCGGGGCTTGGCGGGTCGACCGGCCAGCTGCTTGGCACTCGGCGCCAACCTGGGTGGTGGTGGGCACAGGCGGGTCGTCCAGCTGGCTGAACTTGCATTCTTGGCACTCTGTTGAGCGACCTGAGTAGTGGCGGGGACAGGCTGGTCGTCCATCTGGACTGACTAGTACTCGTCACTCTGCCGCCCACCCTGGTGGTGGCGGGGTCTGGCGGGTGGACCAGCCTACCACTAGGAACTCGGCGCCCAGCCTGGGCGGTGGCGGTGCACGGTGGGTAGACCAGCAGGCCGCTCGACACTCGGCGCCGGTCCTGGGTGGTGGCGGGCACAGGCGGTTCGTCCGGCCAGCCGGACATACACGCTCGGCACTCTGTCAAGTGGCCTGGGTGGCGGCAGGGCCCTGCGGGTCGACCGGCCAGCCGCTAGGCACTCGGCGCCCGGTCTGTGCGGTGGCGGGCAGAGGTGAGTCGTCCGGCTTCCCGGACTCGTGCGCTCGGCAATCTGTTGGGCGATCTGGGCAGTAGAGGGGCCCGGCGGTCTATCAGCTGGTTGGACTAGCATGCAAAGGACACTTTTGAGTGGCCTAGGTGGTTGCGGGGCACGGCAGGTCCTCCAGCTGGCGGACTAACACACTTGGCACCCTGCCTCCGACCTGGGCAGTGGTGGGCACAGTTGGGTCGTACAGCTGGCCGGTCTCGCACGCTCGGCAATCTGTCGAGCGTCCTGGGCAGTGGCGGGGCCTGCGGGTTGTCCAGCCGGGCGGACTAACACACTTGGCACTCTGCCTCCGGCCTGGGTGGTGGTGGGCACCGGCAGGTCGACCAGCTGGCCGACTTGCATGCTTGGCACTTTGCCGCCCGGCCTGGGTGGAGACGGTGTACGGCCGGTCGACCAGCCTACCGCTTGGCACTCGGCACCCAGCCTGGGTGGTGGTGGTGCATGGCGGGTAGACCAGCAGGCCGCTCGGGACTCGGCACCCGGCCTGGGCGGTGGCGGGCACAGGCGGGTCGTCCGGCCAGCCGGGCTTGCACTATCGGCACTCTATCGAGCGGCCTGGGTGGTGGCAAACCTGGCAGGTAGACCAGCCGGTCGCTCGGCACTCGGCGCACGGTCTGGGCGGTGGAGGGCAAAGGCAGGTCGTCCGGCTGGCTGGTCTCGCACGCTCGGCAATCTGTCGAGAGTGCTGGGCAGTGGCGGGGCACAGTGGGTCGTTCAGCCGGGCGGACTAACACACTTGGCACTCTCCCTCCTGCCTGGGCGGCGGCGGGCACAGGCGTGTCGTCCAGCTGGCCGGACTTGCACGCTCGGCAATTTGCCACCCGACATGGGTGGTGACAGTGCACGGCGTGTCGACCAGCCAGCCGCTCATCACTTGGTGCCGGGCCTGGGTGGTGGCGGGCACAGCCCGGTCGTCCGGCCGGCCGGACTTGCACGCTCGGCACTCTGTCGAGCAGCCTGTGAGGTGTGGGGCCCAGCGGGATGACCAGCCAGCCACTGGCCACTCAGAACCCGCCTGGGCGGTGGCGGACACATGCGGGTCATCCGGCCGGCCGGACTTACAAGCTCGGCACTCTGTCGAGCGGCATGGGCTGTGGCGGGGCCCGGCTGGTCTTCCATCCAGCCTGACTAGTACGCTCGGCATTCTGCCGCCCGCCCTGGTTGTGGAGGGCACGTAGGGTCATCCAGCCGGCCGGACTTGCACGCTTGGCACTTTGCCTCCATCCTGGGTGGTGACGGGCACAGGTGGGTCGTCCGGCCCGCTGGACTTGCACGCTCGCCATTTTGCCGCACGGCCTAGGCGGTGACGAGAACAGCATGTCATCCAGCTGGCCGGTCTTGCACGCTTGGCACTTTGCCACCCGGCCTGTGTGGTGATGGTGCACAGCGGTTCAACCAGCTGGCCGTGTGGCCTTCGGCGCCTGGCCTGGGTCGTGGCAGGCACAGGCGGGTCGTCTGGCTGGCAGGATGTGCACGCTCGGCACTCTGTCGAGCTGCCTGGACGGTGGCGGGGACCGGCGGGTGGTCCATCCGGCCTGACTAGTACGCTTGTCACTCTGCCGCCCGCCCTGTCGGTGGCGGGGCCCGGAGGTTCGTCCAGCTGGCCTGACTTGCATGCTCGGCACTCTGTAGAGTGGCCTGGGCAGTGGCGGGGTCCCGCGGGTTGAGCAGCCTACCGCTTGGCACTCGGCGCCTGGCCTGGGCGGTGGCGGTGACGGCGGGTAGACCAGCAGGCTGCTTGGCACTCGGCACCCGGCCTGGGTGGTGGCGGGCACCGGCGGGTCGTCCGGCCCGCTGGACTTGAACTCTCGGCGTTTTGCCTCCCGTCCTGGGTGGTGACAGGAAGGGCATGTCGTCCAGCTGGCCCAACTTGCAAGCTTGGCACTTTGTCACCCGGCCTGGGTGGAGACGGTGTACGGCCGGTCAACCAGCCTACAGCTCGGCACTCGGCGCCCGGCCTGGGCAGTAGCGGGCACGGGCGGGTCGTCCAGCCAGGCGGACTTGCATGCTCGGCACTCTGTCGAGCGGCCTGGGAGGTGGCAGGGCACGGCAGGTTGTCTAGCCAGGCGGACTACACACTTGGCACTCTGCCTCCGGCCTGGGCAGTAGCGGGCACAGGCGGGTGGTCCCGCCGGCCGGACTTGCACGCTCGGCACTCTGTCGAGCGGCATGGGTGGTGGCGGTTCCCAGAGGGTCGTCCAGCTTGCTGGACTTGCACGCTTGGTACTCTGTCGAGTGGCCTGGGCTGTGGCGGGTTCCGGCGGGTCGACCAGCCTACCGCTCGGCACTCGGCACCCGGTCTGGGCGGTGGCGGGCAGAGGTGGGTCGTCTGGCTTCCCGGAACTTGCGCGCTCAGCAATCTTTCGGGCGTCCTGGGCAGTAGAGGGGCCCGGCAGGTCTACCAGCTGGCTGGACTAGCATGCAAGGCACTCTTTCAAGTGGCCTAGGCTTTGGCAGGGCACGGTGGTCGTCCAAGCGGGCGGACTAAAACACTTGGCACTCTGCCTCCTGCCTGGGTGGCGGTGGGCACCGGCGGGTCGACCAGCTGTCCAACTTGCACGCTTGACACTCTGATTCCCGACCTGGGTGGTGACGGTGCACGGCCTGTCGACCAGCCGGCCACACTCCCCCCAGCCCCACCCCCAGAGCCACACACACACACCCCCACCCATAAACACCCCATGCCCGTACACACCACGCCCCCACACATACCCTGCCCCCCACCTCTCTCGCACCCGGAAACGGATCTGATTTCTTTAGTGTGGGGTTTGCTTCTATACCTTTTGTGACATATAGAGATGAATACAGAGTCACGTGGGGGCCAGTAGTCCCGACCTTTATCAAAATCAGGTGCTTCTCATAAATGTACGAAAAAAAAAAGGTCTTAGGGATATGACATCAGCTTCTGGCCGTGAGGCCTGCTGACATGTTATGATCCTTTCTTTCTGATCCCCAAAACACTTATGTGTTTCAAAGGTGTTTTTTCTTAAACCAGGCACCACCCTCCAGATAAAGTTACATTCCTGTAGGGTGAGGGTGTCGTGAGTTCCAATCAGGAAAGGAATGGATTGAACCCAAAGTTCACATGATTCGTCTGAAAGGTGAATACTTATTTCTCCTATATGCAAGTTATATTCATTATAAGGGCAGGGAATATGGAGATGTAGCTGCAACCATCAGCCCAACACATGAAAATCCTTTCCCCAATGTTGCCCTGAAGGTCTATTTCCTCTTAAGAGAGTGATCGAGTGACACGTTTACGTAGCAAGGACACAGTGATTGATCACAAAGGACAGTGATCTATTCCAAAAGACAACATTCATTCACTCAAAAAGTCTAGTATTGCTCCCATTAAAAATGACTCTATTTCCTTTTCTATATTCCAACTACATGGATTCATATATTCCCAGGTGCCTAAGGATATGGAGGCCTGGCAGCAATCATGGACTTGACCATGAGAAAAGCCCTATGCTCATGAGGATTCTCCAAAGACTCCCAGACTCTCTGTGCTGTTTATGGTAGAGAGGTAGTCGACACTCGTGTGTGTCATGGCAGGAGTGTGGATGACCCTGTCACACAAGCTAGTCTGTCAGCAGAGAGGTTTGACCTGAGACACCCTTGTCACACCCAGGGCCGGGAATGAGCCGTCATTATTGGCCCGACACATGAAAAACCCTTCACCCGTGGCATTCCTAACCAACCCACTATACTCATAATTTCTAGGTAGACTCTGGCTTTGGGGGTAGATGCTCGGGAACAGGGGGTTTCCTGAGGCTTGATCACACCTTTGCGTATGCCAAGCCTCCTTCCTCAGGACCTTTGCCATGGGCGGAGGTCCTCACACTGGCCCCCGACAGCCTCCCCCCACCCCCTCCACCCCCACTGTGTGCGTTCCTGTCCCTCTCTTTCTCTTTCCCTTCCTCACCACCCCTCTGCCCCTCCCTCCCCTCCCTCCACCTTCACAGGACAGGGTGCCTTTCAGATGAGTCTGCCTGTTGTTCGTACACCCTTGACATGACAATTGCTGCAGTCTGAACTCTCACGCCTGTAACCTGGGGCGGCGGGGTTGGGTGGTGGTCAAACATCCTTGGTACGCTAGGGATAGCTTTCTCTGTGGAAGCTGGAAGCCTCCCTTCTGTCCCTCGCTGCACACAAGCAAACGGACCGCAACTAAAAGCGATGGTGTTTGCCACTTGGGGCATACCTTCCACGGTCTCTACTGATTGACACGCCACCCACTTCACGGAGCAAATCGTAGGAGCCTTCACCCAGAGCTCTTGCAAAATTCTTCAGAACGGTCAGTCTTCCAGTCCCCCGCCATCATCAGGCGAGGTGTAGAGAACCGATGGGAAAGCTTGAGGAATGACTTCTTTCATGGGGTTGGGTGAACTGAGGAATAGGATGCTGAAGTGGATGCCTGACTTCTTGAGGAAAAAAGGATTGGGGGCGGGGAGGAGCAGCAGGACGGTCCACTTAGGAGGTCGGGTTGAACGTGTACACATAAAATGTACGTCAGAACAATCCACGAGCACGAGGATCCTATGCCAGCACAGGAAAGTAGACGTATGACTTTGCATGAACCTCTGAGGGAAAAGAATCTGAACACCTGAAACGAGCATGACTTTGTAACGCCCTTCCCTGCGCCACCCTCCCCCCGCCCGCCCATACTTCATTTCTGCCGTAAGGGTGGTGTCATGTGTGTATCTGAGGTGATAGATATTTCTCCCGGCAATCTTGATTCCAGCTTGCGCTTCATCCAGCCTAGCGTTTCTCATGATGTGTACTCAGCCTGTACATTAAATAAGCAGGGTGGCGATAGACAGCCTTGATGGATTCCTTTCCCTATTTGGAACCAGCCTGTTGGGTTTCCATGTCTAGTTCTAACTGTAGCTTCCTGACCTGCAGAAATACAGATTTCTACTTTTTCTTTTTTTGTAAAAAAATTCCCTAACCTGAGTCAAAAGCGACAGAGACAGAGAGAAGACAGACGGAGGGACGGAAGGACGGATGGGCGGGCCAGCGGGCGGGCGGGAAAAAGACAGAAAGAAAAATAAAATAATGAAAGGACCTATACCGTCCCACCTGTTGCTTTCCAGATACAAAGAGAAAACAGAGGACCGAAAGGACACAATGTTGAAAATGTGAATTTCGAAAGACAGACATCCCCTTGGTCCCTTCGTACAACACCCCTGTTGGCAGAAGGGAATCCTTTCTCTTTTTCTCTCGATCTGGTCCTTCAAGACTTCGGAAACTCTCAGTGAAGGATTCTTATCTCCTTGGCGATCGTGATTGCCACAGGTTCCTTAGGGGCCCAGAGGGTGTTTCTGAGAAATGCGGGTACACACTCCTGGAGACCCGGGTTCCATCCCTGGGCCAGGAAGGCCTCCTGGAGAAGGACATGGCAACCCGCTCCAGGACCCGACCCTGACGTCTAGAAATCAGTCTCCTAGACTGCCTCTCCCTCTGCCGACTGGTGTCTCGAATCCGCTCCAGGGATGAACCTGTGTGTTTCCTTGGTTTCCCTACAAGTGCCTCTGAGGGGAAAGAAAATACCCGATTGCATGCACCCCAGGCCTGCTTTCCCGGACCCGTCCATCAACATCACGGCCTCCTGTAGAGGACATACGATCGCTGATTCACTGAACGGAGGATCTGTGCTCAGAAACTCTTTCCACCACATGGAGTCCCTACTAACTAACCTATTTCGTCCTTCCCTCCTTCTGGATTTTTTTTTCCTTTCTTTCCTTTTTTTTCCCCTTTTTCTCTCATGTCCATGCACACGCACACGCACAGGCACAACGTGCCGTCTCTCACGTACACGTGTACGTGCACACACTCACACACAGAGACACCTGCTCAGCTTTTCCTAGGTTCCAGGCAAGTGACTGAGGAGGGAAAACTGCTAGGGTTCGGAGTAGGCCGCCGTCCCCACCCCGCTCCACACCACCGCATGTGGAACTCCGTGCTCGAATGAGTGTTTTGGATTCAAGTGACTACAGAGCCGGCCAGCGCCAGAGGAACGCTCTGCCCCTCCCTCCTTTTCAGTCTCTCTGAAAGCTGAAAGAGATGGGAATACCAGACCACCTGACCTGCCTTTTGAGAAATCCGTATGCCGGTCAGGAAGCAACAGGTAGAACTGGACATGGAGCGACAGGCTGGGTTCTAGATTGGGAAAGGAGGATGTCAAGGCTGTATATTGTCACCCTGCTTATTTCACTTCTATGCAGAGGACATCATGAGAAACGCTGGACGGGAAGAAACACAACCTGGACTCAAGATGGCCGGGAGAAATATCGATCACCTCAGATATGCAGATGACACCACCCTTATGGCAGAAAGGGAAGAGGAGCTAAAAAGCCTCTTGATGAAAGTGAAAGAGGAGAGTGAAAACGTTGGCCTCAAGCTCAACATTCAGAAAACGACGATCATGGCATCCGGTCCCATCATTTTGTGGGAAATAGATGGGGAAACAGTGGAAACAGGGTCAGACTTTATTTTTCTGGGCTCCAGAATCACTGCAGACGGTGACTGTAGCCATGAAATTAAAAGACGCTGACTCCTTGGAAGAAAAGTGATGACCAACCTAGATAGCATATTCAAAAGCAATGACGTGACTTTGCCGACTAAGGTCCGTCTAGGCAAGGCTTTGGTTTTTCCTTGCTCATGTATGGATGTGAGAGCTGGACTGTGAAGGAGGCTGGGCGCCGAAGAATGGATGCTTGTGAACTGTGGTGTTGGAGAAGACTCTTGAGAGTCCCTTGGACTGCAAGGAGATCCAACCAGTCCATTCTGAAGGAGATCAGCCCTGGGATTTCTTTGGCAGGAATGATGCGAAAGTTGAAACTCCAGTACTTTGGCCACCTCTGAGAAGAGTGGACTCATTGGAAAAAAACTCTGATGCTGGGAGGGATTGGGCGCAGGAGGAGAAGGGGACGACAGAGGATGAGATGGCTGGATGGCATCACGGACTCGATGGACGTGAGTCTGAGTGAACTCCGGGAGATGGTGATGAACAGGGAGGCCTGGCCTGCTGCCGTTCATGGGGTCGCAAAGAGTCGGACACGACTGAGCGACTGAACTGAACGGAACTGGAGGCAGGCAGGAACGAAAACCTCCTCCCACGGAGGGGAAGCTGTCAAGTGATGAAGGCTGCTTCAACACACCTCCGTGATCCTCGCATGCATGAGCGGGGTTTCCTGGGTGACAAAAAAGGAGGAGACTCCTTTGGCCTGACACGAGGCGAGTTTGTCCCTCGGCCTCCCTCCCCACCCCCAGCCCCCTTCCTCCGCAGGGTGCCAAAAGGGGCAGTCTCAAGGTGGAAAAATGGAATGGGGGGATGGGGATGGGGATGGGGATGGGAGGAGGGGTGGGTGGGGCAGATCACCATTCAATGGAGAGAAGCTCGAGGCGAAGTCAAAGGCTCTGTCTTGACTGGAAAGCTTTCTGCATTTGAATGAAGCTATCGGTTGAGGCCCTGCAGGGGGAGGGTGGGGGAGGATGGTGGTGGGGCCCACAGACAATAGCCCCTGCCTGCCTGCCTGCCTGCCTGCAGGATGGCCTGCCGGGCGGAGGAGGCCCTCTGGCGGCAGCACGGTCACACTGCCGACTCCTGCAGCTCAACTCGATCCCTTCAAGGAAACTGCTGGGGTGACTCCTGTCCAGGGAATCATCCAAATGGGCCTGTTTCTGAAAAAGGCTCGAGTCACAGCTGTGACAGATTCTGAGGATTTCTTGACCCATGGATTGACCTGCACCCTCCCTCCCATCCTGTCATATCCTTTGGACACGCTTGAAGAGGTCTTTGGCCTTGGCCCAGAAAACAGGCCAAGATAAACAAATACATTTTGGTCTTTTTTTTTTTTTTTGAACATGGCGAAAACGATGCATGGCCGTGGATTGGAGAGAAACCTGCTCCCCTCGCGCACTTGAAGGCAGGGAGTTCTCAGCGGGACAGAACCTGCCTTCACTTCTCAGGGGGACTGGGACGGTCCCCTCACCTCATGCACCCCCAACCCCGAGCCCAGTCCCGTCCCCTCCCCGCCCCACCCAAACACACACACACAAACACACACACACACACACACACCCTGCCCCACCCATCTCCCCAACCTCACACCCCCCCACCCCACCCCACCCCACCCCTCCCCACCCCCACCCCACCCCGCCCCTCCCCGGCGACGAGGGGGGCCCGGGGAGGGGTGGCTGTCTCAGCCCCGGCTCTGAAACGTCCTCTGGGGAACCGCTCTCGGCCGGGACGCCAGCCCGCCGCCCTGCCGCTCGGTGTCCGTCCCCATCAGCCACGTCCCCGAAAGGCACGCGAGCTCGCGGACAACAAAGAGCGCGCCCAGACAGCACCGAAGGGTCCTCCTGAGCCCGACACGGCCGCGCGTATGGATCCACGTAGAGGTCGCGGGTCTCCCCGTCGGATGCATGAATAGGATCCACACAGCCTCGATTGTGTTTCCGCTTCGATGGGCCGCCCTCTCCGGAGAGATCGTGTGGGTCAGCAAGCGAGCCAGCACGGAAGGGAACGAAACCGAAACCGCAGCCAAGTCGAGGGAGCGCTGAGCCCAAGGAACTCGCCGATCCCGTGGCGTCATTGGCCACACACAGCCTTTCTCGATGGCAGAGAGAGATGTGGCACGGATCCCCGTGTGGGTCGTTCGTGCCCGAAACCACGCGACGGAGAGTGATCGTGTCTCATTCGAATCCTCTCTAAAAAGATACACCAGGTCCCATGAGGGAATGGTATCTTGGAAGGCAAAAGGGGATGACATGTGACAGGAAAATCAAAGTGGAATCGGCATCGCCAAGAGAGCGCCGCCCCAAAATAGAGAAGGGGAGGGCCGTGGAGGAAGAGGTCTGTGTCTCAGTCTGGAAACTCGGAGCACCTCCTGGGGAACAGAGGCCTCCGAAACAGTGTTCCCGACATTCAAGACCCCTATCACACACACCCTCCCCTTTCCCTACATCACTTGTGACGGTCTGTCTACCCTGGAAGAAGACACGGGTCCTTGTTTGCATGACAGTCCGTCATCATTGCTCTCAGGTCGCTTTACAACCTCACGGAGTTTCAGCTTTCTAAGCCCCCGACTCTTTCCTGGGGAAGGTTCCCCCGGTTTTTATTCAAACCCGTGTCCCTGCATGGCCATATCGAAGACCCCCAAATAAAGCTTTCTTTTTCTTTCTTTCCCCCCCCCCTCTCTCTCTCTTCTTTTCTTTTCTTTTCTTTTTTTGGCGCAGCCGATACTGACTCTTCATGGAAAGACAAGAAAACTAGGTGATTTTCTGTGTTTAATTTCCAGGTGTATTGAAATATCATTTCCTTCGTGAAGGACATATGACATCCTTCGTTCTCATGTGTACAGAATGGGCACAAGAGGCACCTGTATGTTGCCAAAGAAGAATGACCACCCAAGCGGTAGCTCATAGCTTTCTCACAACCCATACAGATCATGACTGGATGTGAAAGAAAGGGAAGTCACTCGGTCGTGTTTGACTCTTTGCGACCCCACGGACTGTAGCCTACCAGGCTCCTCCATCCGTGGACAGTTCCAGGCAAGAATCCTAGAGTGGGTTGCCATTTCCTTCTGCCATTGGACGGGAGGAGAAGGATTCATGTCCACTGTCATGGCAACTTTCTCAGATGATCATGCTGCTGCTGCTGCTGCTGCTGCTGCTGCTGCTGCTGCTGCTGCTGCTGCTGCTGCGTCGCTTCGGTCGTGTCCAAATCTGTGCGACCCCACAGACGGTAGCCCACCGGGCACCCCCGTCCCTGGGATTCTCCAGGCAAGAACACTGCAGTGGGTTGCCATGTCCGCCTCCAAGGCGTGAAAGTGAAACGCGCAAGGGAAGTCGCTCAGTCGTGTCCGACTGTGAGCGACCCCGTGGACTGCGGCCCACCAGGCTCCTCCCGTCCATGGGATTTTCCGGGCAAGAGGACTGCAGTGGGGCGCCATGGCCTTCCCCGGATAGTACCATACAATAATAATAACGCTGTTCATTAGAATCACCGTGCTCTTTGTGACGTATACAGTATAGATGTACCTTATCCGTGAAGTCGTTTTTTTTTTTTTTTCCTTTCCCCCTTACATCAATGCAATATCTTCCCATTTCTCCCTCCCCCAGCCGTTCTGTGATGACCGTCTTCCTTCTTTCTTTCTTTCTTTTTTTGATGGCCATCCATGGCATGTGAGTGGCATGAGAAAGTCTTTCTCTTTCTCTACCTGACTTATTCATTTGGCATCACGCCCTAAGTCACATCCATGCTATCACCAGACAAGAATGCGTTCGTTCCTGTGGCTCCGTGGGACATCTATTTCTACCTATCGATCGATCTCTGTCTGGATCGTGTGTCTTCTTTCCCTCTTCTTCCCTTGATGGACACTCGGGCTGTTTCCCTCTCTTGACCCGTGTGACTGATGCTGCCGTGGACATGGGAGTGCAGATCTCTCTCTGAGATTTCTCTTCCGTGTCTCTTCTCTTTAGATGTCTACCCAGAAGTGAGAGTGTTGGAAAGATCGATCACGTCTCGACCATGACTCTTTTCGAAGTCCTTCTGAGGGGATCCAGGGAAGGATCCATTCTTTTCCCATAGACGCCGTTGGACTCCCAGTGCGACCGCACACGTCTCAGGGAATACGGTGGCGACCACGACGACAACCCAAACGCTCCCGCGAACGCGATGGTGCCCGAGGGTGTGTCCGCAGGACGACTCCCCCGGTGCCAGCTTTCCACGTCCACGAGCCGCCCCCCCCACCCCCCCCGCGGTCGTCGGCAAGTCGTCCCATCCACACGGAGCCCCGGTTTTCGTGGGCCCGGGTTGCCTGGGTGCCAGTCGATCCCCAGATGAATGGAGCGATGACAGACTCCTTGGGGACCAGAGCAGAGAGACGTGGAATTCTTTCCACGAGACGAGTGCGATGAGAAGAGAACGATGCGAAGTGGTGCCTGGGGAGCCAGGAAGAGTCGCACGGGAAAGAGAACATGTCAGACGAGAGGGGAGAAGGATTCAAAGTGAGTGGAGCACGGCGGGGGAGACGGGCCCCGAAGATGCGAGCAGATGCCGGGGGCACTGCACGCCTGGACCCGTGAGCCTGCAGGGAGCCGAGAGGGATGGCCGTCCGCTGTCTGCGGGTCCGCGTGGGCCGATCTCCAGAGCCCGGACCGGGAAGGACTTCTTCCCGAGAACAGGCACGCTCACGGTCCCCACGGGTCACGTCTCCACTGGGCTCTCAGCACTGCAGGGAGAGCTTCCCGCACTTCCGATGGCACGGTGAGCTGCGGTTTCTTGATCTCATCTACCGCGGAGTCGGCGAGCTTCCCGAGGGATGGGACGAGGTATTGGCCGACGGCGTCCCATCCTAGACCCCGTATTGCTTTCAAATTGTGGGACGTCTCTGATTTCTGTGGGGGTGTGCCGTGTCTTCACGGCTGTGCGAGCGGTTCTCTCTCCGCGGAGGAGGGGGCCGCTCTGCGGTTGTGTGTCTGGGCTTCTCGTGGCTGTGGTTCCTCTTGGGGAGCGTGGGCACTGGGGCACGTGGGCCTTCAGCGGCTGCTGGGTGTGGGCTCAGCGCTCGCAGTGGCCAGGATCTAGAGCACGGATTCCGTCCGGCGAGGCCTATGGGCTTCGTGGCTCTGTAGCCACGTGGGATCGGTCCGGAGGCGGACGCCCATCCCTCGGGAAGCTCGCCGACTCCGCGGTTAGATGAGATCAAGAAACCGCAGCTCACCGTGCCATCGGAAGTGCGGGAAGCTCTCCCTGCAGTGCTGAGAGCCCAGTGGAGACGTGACCCGCGGGGACCGTGAGCGTGCCTGTTCTCGGGAAGAAGTCCTTCCCGGTCCGGCTCTGGAGATCGGCCCACGCGGACCCGCAGACAGCGGACGCCATCCCTCTCGGCTCCCTGCAGGCTCACGGGTCCAGGCGTGCAGTGCCCCCGGCATCTGCTCGCATCTTCGGGGCCCGTCTCCCCCGCCGCGCTCACTCACTTTGAATCCTTCTCCCTCTCGTCTGACATGTTCTCTTTCCCGTGCGACTCTTCCTGGCTCCCCAGGCACCACTTCGCATCGTTCTCTTCTCATCGCACTCGTCTCGTGGAAAGAATTCCACGTCTGCTCTGCTCTGGTCCCAAGGAGTCTGTCATCGCTCCATTCATCTGTGGATCGACTGGCACCCAGGCAACCCGGGCCACGAAAACCGGGGCTCCGTGGGATGGGACGACTTGCCGACGACCGCGGGGGGGTGGGGGGGCGGCTCGTGACGTGGAAAGCTGGCACCGGGGAGTCGTCCTGAGGACACACCCTCGGGCACCATCGCGTTCGCGGGAGCGTTTGGGTTGTCGTCGTGGTCGCCGCCGTATTCCCTGAGACGTGTGCGGTCGCACTGGGAGTCCAACGGCGTCTATGGGAAAAGAATGGATCCTTCCCTGGATCCCCTCAGAAGGACTTCGAAAAGAGTCGTGGTCGAGACGTGATCGATCTCTTCAACACTCTCACTTCTGGGTAGACATCTAAAGAGAAGAGACACGGAAGCGAAATCTCAGAGAGAGATCTGCACTCCCATGTCCACGCAGCATCAGTCACACGGGTCAGAGAGGGAAACAGCCCGAAGTGTCCATCAAGGAAGAAGAGGGAAAGAAGACACACGATCCAGACAGAGATCGATCGATAGGTAGAAATAGATGTCCCACGGAGCCACGGGAACGAACGCATTCTTGTCTGGTGATAGCATGGATGTGACTTAGGGCGTGATGCCAAATGAATAAGTCAGGTAGAGAAAGAGAAAGACTTTCTCATGCCACTCACATGCCATGGATGGCCATCAAAAAAAGAAAGAAAGAAAGAAAGAAAGAAGGAAGACGGTCATCACAGAACGGCTGGGGAGGGAGAAATGGGAAGATATTGCATTGATGTAAGGGGGAAAGAAAAAAAAAAAAAACGACTTCACGGATAAGGTACATCTATACTGTATACGTCACAAAGAGCACGGTGATTCTAATGAACAGCGTATTATTATTGTATGGTACTATCCGGGGAAGGCCATGGCGCCCCACTGCAGTCCTCTTGCCCGGAAAATCCCATGGACGGAGGAGGAGCCTGGTGGGCCGCAGTCCACGGGGTCGCTCACAGTCGGACACGACTGAGCGACTTCCCTTGCGCGTTTCACTTTCACGCCTTGGAGGCGGACATGGCAACCCACTGCAGTGTTTCTTGCCTGGAGAATCCCAGGGACGGGGGTGCCGGTGGGCTACCGTCTGTGGGGTCGCACAGATTCGGACACGACCGAAGCGACGCAGCAGCAGCAGCAGCAGCAGCAGCAAGCAGCAGCAGCAGCAGCCAGCAGCAGCAGCAGCAGCATGATCATCTGAGAAAGTTGCCATGACAGTGGACATGAATCCTTCTCCTCCCGTCCAATGGCAGAAGGAAATGGCAACCCACTCTAGGATTCTTGCCTGGAACTGTCCACGGATGGAGGAGCCTGGTAGGCTACAGTCCGTTGGCGTCGCAAAGAGTCGAACCACGACCGAGTGACTTCCCTTTCTTTCACATCCAGTCATGATCTGTATGGGTTGTGAGAAAGCTATGAGCTACCGCTTGGGTGGTCATTCTTCTTGGCAACATACAGGTGCCTCTTGTGCCCATTCTGTACACATGAGAACGAAGGATGTCATATGTCCTTCACGAAGGAAAATGATATTTCAATACACCTGGAAATTAAACACAGAAAATCACCTAGTTTTCTTGTCTTTCCATGAAGAGTCAGTATCGGCTGCCGCC